>NC_039270.1:12937211-13622211 GCF_003368295.1 Carassius auratus | reverse complement strand
TTATTTTGTGTATTTGGTGTAATGAAATGTGTTTATGCGGTTTAAGGTTCAAAACACATTATTTTTCACATGATGTAGATTATTGTTGCTTCTTTATGCACCGCCTTTCTGAAACACTTTGATTTTTACAAAGCTCATCGTTCTGAAAAGTGAAGTGTGCTCTGATTGGCCAGCTATCCAGTACGTTGTGATTGGCCAATTTCTCAAGCGTGTGACGGAATTGTTATGCCCCTTAACATACTGTGATGTCATGTGTCCTGGCGCAACAAGATAAAACCAATAAAACCCATTTCAAACGAGAAATTTGTAGCATCAAGACTTCAGTCTTTGCCGCTTTACAGATCTTCTTTATGCACCAAGAGCTTGTAACACTCCAAAGAGAAAGGGAAAATTGAAATATTATGACCTCTTTAAATGAATGCCCATGAAGTTGTTTTTAATGTTTTGTTTGAATATTTCTTTTCTCTTTCTTCCAGCCAAGGTCGACCATCTTCATGTATTGATTCAGGTCCTGGTTGCAGCCCTCGTTCTGATTGCTCTGGTGGTGGGAGGGATTTATCTGTACCGTAGGCGGAGCTTCGGCTCCATGGGGTCCTATGAGAGCGCTCGGTACAGCCGCACTAACTCCGCCCCCTCCGAAGAAGCTGAAAAAAACATTCTCGTTTCAGACATGGAGTTAAACGAACAAGGCGAATAATGCTGGATATGTTCGAAACACCGTGGAAATCAAATCTGCCATGGCAGCAACTCACTGAGAGAATTTACGTTTAAAATGAGCTGCGGTTTTGTTTTTTGTGTTTGTTTTTTCCAGAGACATTGAGAGAGCTGTGTAGAGCGCAGCAGATGATCCACCAAAATCAACAGAGACAAAACTCCATCAAATCCATCTAAGCCTGTCAACCAATCAAATTCCACCATCTCAGAGGAGCTGTTTTGATTGGCTAGTTTGGAAGATTCTTTTTTGTTTGTCTTTATCCGGTTATGGAAATCAAGTTTATATGCATATTTTTTTCATGTCCTTTATGTCATAGTTATTCTTTAGTGCCAAAAGGGAACCCCCCCCCCCAAAAAAAAATGAAAACAATTACATTGACTTGAACTTCCATTAAACTTCCAGACTATGAGAGCGCACATCACACAAACTTCAAGGTAACACCACAACAGTATTTCTTTTTTTCAGACTGTGACTTTTAAAGTTATTTGTTGTGACTTTTTTGTTGCTGTTTTTTTTTTTTTTTTTTTTTTTTTTATTTGTGCAGCTTATTTTGATGTTCTCTGGGTCCGAATCCCGGTCCCCCCCATGAATCAATCTGAAAACGATAATCATAATAATTACACATCAGATGAAACGATGGTATGTTTGAAGTTCAGTGGTGTGGAACCAAAAAAAGAAAAAAGAAAAAAAGCGCTGCGGACAGAAATAGACAGATGAAAGTGCATGAGAATGAGCCTGTCACAAGCACCGCAGTATCTTTCTTTCTCTCTAATCCCACACTGGCACAGAGCTGCCCAACAGGAAGTTTGAGCTCACTGTAATGGTTTGCTTGATCTCAGCCGCTACGATGAGCTCATGTAAAAGCTGAATCCAAACAGTACAGGGAATGAAACTTTAACTTTGTTCTTTTATCTCTACTTAGTCTTTCTTTTCAACTCTTAACTTTACCCCATTTTCTTGCCTTCCTTTTTTCCCCTTCGGCTCTTGGCAAGGCCTCGAGGTGAAACGGTGCTGTGGCCAGCTGTGGAATGTCGAGTCAGCAAGTGGAGCAGATCTGGAATCAATCAGGACACTGGAGAGAGAGCGAGAGAATAGTGAAAGATGAATGGGTTTTTCAGAAAGGGTTAAGGGAGGAGAAGGAGGAGGGACGTGCAAGAGAAAGGGACGTTAGGTGAGCAGGAGTTAGGGGAAGCGCTGGCGACTGAGAGGGGAGTTACGTTCCTGCTCTCTGCTGGAGATTTGCACAAACAGCTTAACTATGAGCCATTTTAGTGCTGAGGATAATTTGGCCAAAGAAATCAAGTCTAAATGTTGTTGCTAATGTTTCCAGTTGTATAGATTGTTGCCGTTACATTCTTTCTTACATGTATTTCTCAAGGTTTAAAGGGATAGTTCACTCAAAAATGAAAATTTGTTTTACACTGATCTCATCCTCAGGCCATCCGAGATGTAGATGAATATCGGGACAGATTTGGAGAAATTTAGTTGTAAATCACTTGTTCACTAATGGATCCTCTGCAGTGAATGGGTGCCATCAGAATGAGAGTCCAAACAGCTGATGAAAACAAAACAATAATTCACACATCTCATGTCCATCATTTAACACCGTGTGAACCGTAAAAGCTGCATGTTTGAAAGAGACAAGGCCTTTTTAAAGCAATATTATGGATAGCGTACGTAAGTCGAAAGCAACATTTGAAGTTAAAAGCATCTTGATGAATTTGTTTCTTACAAACACAGTTTTTCACTTCACAAGAGATAACCTGATGGACTGGAGTCATGTGAATTATTGTGATGTTTTTATCAGCTGTTTGGACTCTCATTCTGACGGCACCCATTCACTGCAGAGTATCTACTGGTGAGCTAAACTGCTCATTTAAAAGATACATTTCTCCAAATCTGTGGTGATGAAGAAACAATCTCATCTACATCTCGATGGCCTGAGGATGAGTAGATTTTCAGCAAATTTTCATTTTGGGGTGAAAAGTAAGCAGTGCTTGCCAGTGCAAAACTCATCACAGTGATGACAGGGTTTGTCGATTGTTGCTAGGATGTTGTTATGTGGTAACTAAGATTTTTAATGCATTTCTATGCCGTCGCTTATTCAAAAGAGCTCAACTCCAAGTTCCTATGATAGTCTGATTTAAGTGTTATATCTAGGTTCAAGAGTTTGTTCAGATAAGTATGGGGAATAATATTAGTAATTCTTGTTTTAGCAAACACCACTAATAATCCGTAACCAGTGCTTCCATATATCCATACTAACTTTACTCGCAAGCCTTTGTTTTTAGAGAGCTAGGTGGCACCAGTCCAGCACTTATAGACTATTCTTCACTTTAAACTTTCTTGCTCACTGTTAAAACATGGTTTTTGCTTAGCATTTCTGTTATATCTATGACAATAGATTTGTATGAAACTGCCTTTAATATCGTTTTAAGGAATGACATGACCGTGCGGTTATTATAAGCAGAAGTATAGCGTAATATGCAGTAGGCCTACAACATCAGCCGGTCGTTTCTCAACTCTGAAATGAAACGTTTGACCTTATATAAAGCATCAGATTATGTGATTTCACCACATACATAGCCTATGGTATCACACACAGCCATCAGGACATTTCACAGGCGAAATCATTTTTAAGATTTGTGAAACAGTTTGTGTGAGTGGTTCAGATTGAATTAGTCCTCAACAAATAGAGAATGGGAAACACTTTTAATGACTGAATGATAGAAAAACAATGAATCACCCTTCAGTCCCTGTGAAGACAATGACAAATGTTCATTTTTATGTTTGTTTGTTTCGAGTATTTTGTTTTATGAAGTTACTATAAAAAATAAAGAATATGTTTGCTATGTGACTGCTAGAAAAAAAGTGTGTCTTGACAGTATACAGAGATGCATTGCAGTGATTCTGAAAATCCTTGAAATGATCTTTTGAAACTTCACGTGAAAGCTTGTGGAATGAGAATGTCCAAATCCGTTTGAGCAATTGCACGAAACAGTTTGAGTCGCTAGGGGGCAGAGTTTGCTTTTAAATATTCTTATCATAATGAAGGACTGGATGAAAATGCTTCGAGTTTTCGTCAGGGGTTATGATTATTATTCAAGAAGGACTAAAAGAAAATGTGTAAATATACACTGCCTTTCAAAGGTTTGTAGGTAGTAAGAATTTTTTTTTTTTTTAAATAAATGAATACTTTTATTCAGGAAGGACGTATTCAATTAACCGAAAACTGAAAGACATAAGATCTGACAAAAGATTTTCATTTCAAATAGATGCTGTTCTTTTGCTGTTCTGTGTTGTTCTTGGGGAAACAGAACAACTGTGTTTCGCATTGATAATAATAATAAATGTTTCCTAAGCATCTAACAGGCTAATGAAAAATGATTTCTGAAGGATCACGTGACTCTGAAGACTGGCGTAATGACGCTGAAAATACAGCTTTGCGTCACAGGAATAAATCACATTTTAAAATATATTCAAATAGAAAAAAAGAAACTTAAATGTAATAATATTATATATATTTATTTTATATTATTATAGTTTTAAATAAAGTACCTAGGTATATATTAAGTGCATATTTAATATTCTAAAAAGGTTTATTTTACTAAAAAGTTGGTTAAAACTTTTTCTTTTATAGGTAAGATTAGAACTCAGAATAATTTATAGTAATTAGTCATTTAGGTGCCTGATTAAACACGGTTTGTGTGTGTTATTAAGACACATCATCTCGCCAGAGTAACACTTCATTTCAGATGTGTCTTCCTCTCTCTCTGTGTGTGTGTGTGTGTGTGTCTATATATATATATATATATATATATATATATATATATATATATATATATATATATATATATATATATATATATATCTGTGCTATATTCCCAAATCTCGAAACCAATCAAACAGAAGTGCCTGTTTCAGCACTTTGTAGGTTGAGGTTTCCAGAAAAAGTGCTGAGCTTCCTTTATTCTCTTTCATTTGGCAGATGTTTTTGATCCAGAGAATCATACAATACCCAGAGTGCAGTGATAATATCAGTGCAGCTTCGCTCAAGGTCACAGTCCTGCCCGGCAGAAAGAGGGCTCTTGCTTTATGGGTCATTCCTAAACCTGTACCTTTAAAAGAGCTACCAAAATGTGTAGCAATTAGTGTATTGCATCTAGCAGCAAGCACTCAATAACCAGCAAAACCGTGATCATTTGGTGATTCTGCAAAACTGGGAAGGTTTTTTGACTGATTTGAGTTAAAATTAGCCATATATTTATAGTCTATCACAGCTATCCCATCACATTGCTGCTCTTCTGTCAGGTTAGTGAAAGTTTCATGTCTGATTGTTGTTTGTGAAGCAGGGCTGTGTGCATGTGGGTGTTTTAAAGTCATAGTGTCAAGGGTTTGAGTTCATTTATTGCAAACAAAGAGGACAATGTGAGCGTGAATAGGATAGATTATGTTAATTTCACCCTTCCCTGTGGCGGCCCCTGAGGCGCATGTGTGCCAGGGTACGCTGTGTGTTGTCTGTGCTCAAACAAGCTCATTAGCAGTCTATATAGATATGATTACATACATATGCGCCAACACTCATCCACTGAGACCTGGACAATGAATGGTGAACGAGAGAGAGCGAGAGGATGAGGAGAGAGAACTGTTGAACAGACATGAATAGGAGAATAGAATTCATCAAGTGAAGTGGCGAACAACAGCCCAGCTGAGAGGTTATGAGTGTAAATAGAGACTTGTGTTGAGAGGGATAGACAGAGAGGGCACTTAATCAGCTCTTGTCTATTCTCTCAACCAACTGGTCTAATATAACTGTTGTCCACCTTTTTTTTTTCACTTGATGTGTGGAAATTGTGAACTGTTAGTGGCATCAGATGGACGTTTATTGGCTAAAAATAACAGTGTTAGCTTAAATCAACCAATTCTTGAAGTCTGGGTAAAAATCTTTTCTTAAGGGATCAGTGTTCGGCTCTAATGGTTTTTGCAATTCACCCCTTTTATATTTGTTACGTATTAGAGGAAAATATAATATGATATGATGTAAAATTGTTTAAAATGCATGTAAATGTGTATGCAACATATATATATATATATATATATATATATATATATATATATATATATATATATATATATTTAATTATATATATAAAAGAAAAAATTTGATAATATTATATTATATTTTTTATATATTTTTAAATGTAGGATAGTTAAATGTTTATATATATATATATATATATATATATATATATAGTTTATATATATATATATATATATATATATATATATATATATATATATATAGTTTATATATATATATATATATATATATATATATATATATATATATATATATATATATATATATATATATATATATATATATTGTTTATATAGAATTATATGTATATGTTTATTACTTTTTGTAGCAAAGAGTCTAATATATTCCAGATAAAAAATAATATTATTAGTGCTGGGCAATGTTAGTTTTTTTAATCGCAATTAATCACAGACAATCATGTAATAAAATTTTAATTTTTAATCATTGTTAATCATTGTTATGCACAAAATTCAATGATGCATTCAAAAGTTGTGTATTGTGCACTTTTTTCATTTAAAAGAACTGCTATAAGAACAAAGGTGCAAAAACATTTGGTTTGCAAACACTTTAATCAAATAAGGTGTTTTTTTTTTTTTACAGCAGTATTCCTTTTACACAGTAGCAGTTAAAATATTTATTGTAAATCTCAACTTATAACATTAATGCAATCAAATTAAAAAATATATTGTGAGAGAGGGCCGTGTTACCGTGTCCCAAACGGTGGAAGTCACCTGACACTCAAGTGACCACGCCCTTAATTATGCAGAACTTTACAAATGAGTTATAAAAAAAAATTCACCCCCATCACAGTTGTCATGAAGGGCAAAATTGGCAAAATAGACCAAAATAATTTTTTGAAACAGGCTGTAAACCAGTTTTTTTTTTTTTTTTAGCTGTAAAGTTGGCCTTTAGTTGGAAACGTGTATGAGTAAAGAGTAAATTTAGAATAGATGCTCTGTCAATATAAGCTGCCTTACCAGACCACTGCATTTCACTGAGCATATATTCTCCTGTGTATCAACAAAGACTGAGGAAAAAGGACAGAAAAAGAGCTGTTCAGCTTATCTTAGAGTGATATAAAAAAAATTCTTGTCCCAAAGCAGATAACTGTACATTTGTATTATAGCAGCTGCTGCCCACTGACTGCAGTTGTGGTTGTCAACTCAGCCCTAAAGCCCTGCCACACAATACTGCACACTGTACGTGTCTCCTTCTGTTTGTCTCAAAGGTTTAATCGAAGGCAAACAGAAATGAGGCAGAGTGATTGAATTAGAGGCTTGTGATTGCGTGTGCAGGTTTGAAGGAGAATGTGCGCGTGTGTGTAGAAAGACAGTGATATATGGATGATGATTTAGGCTGCGTTCAAGCATAGGTGTGAAGGCTGACTGATTTGCTGTAATTTCCCTGGTGCTTTGCCACTATGAGATTTACAGTCAAATGTGTGTGTGTGTGTGTATGCAGAGAGAGAAACGGGAGGTGTGAAAAACAGCGTAGACGAACATTAAATGAGAGGAAGGTCTGGAGTGTGAATGAATGATTTCTTGTGCTCTCAGAGGAACAGGATGACATATTGTAAAGCAGCAGGTGTCAGCCAATATGGGACCGCCTCTGCACTCCAGCTGTGTCAATCACCTAGTAGAGAGAATCTGATTGGCTGAAAGCCATGATGGGTGGGGCATTCTGCCTAATTACATTCAACCTGTCTCAGTCTCAGACAAAAATGATTTCACCCAAAACGACCATGCTAAGACAAGATGAGCCGCAGGAACGCTTACATTAACATCTAACCCAAAAATGAACATTTTGTTTTTATTTCAAAATTAGATTAGCCTTATTCTTTTGTGATTTTTGGAGCTTGAATGGTTCACTTTCACCTTTCACCTTTCATTCTCATTGTTCATTAAAAGAGCAACCTCAATATTCTTCTCTTGTGTTCTATAAAGTCATACGGGTTTGGAACAAAATGAGGAAATGATGATAGAATTTTCACTTCTGGATGAACTCTTCCTAACATGTCAGCAAAAGCAAACGATAGCAGCAACTAAATTCAAAATGTTAATTAGTACTAACATTAGTATCAGCCCTCAATAATTATGCAGTCAACAATGTGCGCACTCATTTTTTGCTGTAATGTGTGTGTGTGTGTGTGTTTATCTTGCTTTGGATTCTGTACAATTAGCAGAGACAATATGAGGAAAAAAAGAGAGAAGACTCATAGACAAATGAAAGGAAGCCTTCCAATTAAAATAGGTTTTAGTTTTTTTTATGGGATTTTTTTTCTTGAATATATATATATGTGTGTGTGTGTGTGTGTGTGTGTGTGTGTGAATATCTGAGATGTTCCAAAGAAAGATGACAACAGACTTAAGTTACCTAAAGTCATCATGCTATGAAAAAACACATTTTATAACTGCATGGTATTGATCTTATTGTGAAAAATTCATCCATGCAAATGTTTCATATATTCCGTCCTTGCAATATTTAATATTATAAAGCTCTCTCTGTTACATTTTAAGAGCATTTTAACCCCTGACTCATTTCTGACTGCTCTC
The DNA here is from genome assembly GCF_003368295.1 of Carassius auratus. Classification (NCBI taxonomy): domain Eukaryota; kingdom Metazoa; phylum Chordata; class Actinopteri; order Cypriniformes; family Cyprinidae; genus Carassius; species Carassius auratus. The sequence goes on along the minus strand of NC_039270.1, from coordinate 13,613,843 downwards.
AGGAGTCAGACAGACTGGTGACAGACTAGAAAATCTCACTGAGCCTTCACCTTTAACCACTCGCTCGCGCCAAAGAGATAGAGACAGCGAGAGCATCTGTGTGAACCAATCAGTGCCACGGCTGAGAGGGAGAGGACGTCTAAATATTTGCTTGTGAATGTTTGTGTGTGTTGACAGTGGTTGTGCATGTCAAGTGTGCATGTCACTCTTCAAAGACATCATTTTCATCTCTCTCTCTCTCGTGTCCCTTTTTCTCCTTTTGTTTAGTCTCTTCCTACACCAGGTTTGGCCTCTTGCCTGGGCGACACCAGTAAACCTTCTTTGCATACTTAGAAGCAGCAAAACGCGTCTGGAAAACACATCAACATTCTTATCCATCATTCAGCTTCTGAACTCCAATGTCAAGGCATGCACACACACACACACACACACACACAGTAATGCAGACAGAAAGTTTCCTAGGCAACACCAAAGCAAGTGTTTCATCAGTGTTTATTTACTCTGTAAGTGTGTTTGCATGTATTTGTGGACACATGCAGAGAGCAAAGTGCGCTTAGAGACTCACTTAGTGTCAATGAAGCTCAGTTTGACCGGCGAGTGTTCCACAAGCTCTGTGTTTATGTGTCAATCAACCAAAACACAAACAGACTGTACTGACAAAATCAGTCACAAAATCTGTCACGAGGGAACACGCACAAACACTGCCAAAAAGAACAGGCTAGACCAGCCTACAATGGTTAGATTGTCTGATTGGATTCATAGGGGGTGTTGGGCACAAGCTGGAGTTTAGTTCGTAGCCAGCTGGTCTCCAAGCCTGACTGGCTGGCTGCCAGGTAAATACCAGTCTGACCAGGCTGCTAAACCACCTAAGACTAGGTGTTTTTTTTCCTCAGCACACATTACCTTAAACCTCAGTGGTCAGGGAACTTCCCTAAAGGCGCATCACTTTGTAAGCAATGTAGCAATTATGAAGCACACCTTCAAAACAAGAAGTTTTCTGTTGGTGAACACAAAATTATTGTAAAGACTAGACTCTCCCCCTCTAAAATTCAATGTTACATGAACAATGTTAAATGTGACTGCAACTTTTAAGTAGTAAATCAAAATCTACAGTCACCAATCTATAAGTTTGAATCTGTTGTTTGGTTTTTATTTCATTGAAATAAACTAGACTGTGTGCTAATAAGCTGGCTAGACTGTTGGAAATTGAATGTACATTGTTATTTGAAGTTAACATGAATAATAAATGAATGTGAACACAATAAGTTATAAGTTACAATAAGCTAATAAGTTAGGTCAAAAGGTGGCGACAAGTGATATCTTTATGAGTGAATCATTTATTCATTTATCCTGTCATTTGATTCGTTCAAACAGACTGAATCGTTCAGGAACCAAACAAGTGGACTTCATAAGCGAGTGAGTCATTGAATCAGTCATGCAACAGATTCATTTCACATTGATTCTTTCAAGAAGGTGGCTACTGCGATTAGAGACCAGTGGCTTGATTCGTTTGTTGGCGGAGCACAAATATACAAACTAACTGACAATGTTGTGTCTAAAATGTGAGTTACTCAATATTGTGTGAATAATATTGTGTTAACACACACTGGTGTGAAAATGAGTCTGTGATTACCTGGGACCAAATCCTAGTCCTGCTGATTTTTAACAGCATTCTTTTTTTGATATTACTTTTTATGCAATTATGGCTGCTTTTTGTCAATTATACTTGTATTAATGTATTATTTTTGGTCAAACAACTTGCTAATCACTTTTTTGTAAATACTGCATTACAAGAATGGTTGGCGTTAGCATAACTTTAAATCATGGGGTAAACAATCGCTCATAAACAATCAGAGCATGGCGAATGAACAGAAACGTTGTCCTTGTCACACAGGTTTTCATATTTAGTTTTGTGTTTGTTTTGCCTTTCGTCGCACCTGTGAACTCTCAGTTGAAATAGTACATTTAAGTCAGGAATACTAATGCGAATGCTAATTCACTCCTGTTGTCTGTTCATTTGGTTTCCTGCAGACAAAAGGGCATTTTGCCATTCAACAAGATCTGCCAGCCACACACACACACTCACACGTTTGTTTTTGTATCATAATAGGGTCTTGACTTCTACCGTTATATACTAAGTTAATTATATTTTGCTTCCCCTAAACCTGATGCAAATCAATCAGCATTTTTATGTTGTCATTAACAATTGTTTAATGTGTTTACGAAGTGATTTTTCTTACAAGGTCCATTGTGTTTATTTTTAGGTTCAACTATGCTCATAGGGACAATTGGTTCCCATAATACTGCCAAAACCTAATGGATACACTCATAAACACACTCTAGAGACACACTTGATCATCTTTGGCTTGTGAATCATTTTAGGACTGTGTGCATTTACATGCTTCGTTTTAGTTCATCATTTTTGTTTTGCTCAGCAAATGGGCAATTTCACATTCCAGAGTCAAAACAGTGTTAGGACTTTGAAGGGAAGAATGTGTCTTTGAATATTCAGAGAGCACATGATGACTAACTGTCAGACACACACACACCCACACACACACACATGGACTAATCCTCTTACTCTCAGCCTGAGCTGTAGGGCTTGGCTGGTCATGACTGTTTCTGGCAGCCTCTGCTACCTGCTGCTGTCAGAAGCTCATCATGCCACATGTTTCTCAGTGTGTGTGTGTGTGTGTGTGTGTGTGTGTGTGTGTGTGTCCGAGGCATAAGGCGGAAAGTGAACACGATTGTGTCCAATGTTCAATAACACGGAACATGTAAAATTAATCAAACACAACTAATTCTGACACATCCGTCATTCTGGGTTTGGATGCACGACCTCAGTTTGTGTGTGTGTTCAAAAGTATTTCTCTGTTTGTTCAAATAGACTGACTTCTTCATAGACCTTCCAGAAACCACGGCAACAGCATCCCCTCATGCTAGACTGTGTTGTGATGTCACAAAGGGCTGTACACAGTTGCCTTGGCAATGACTGCATACTTCTGATATGAAGCCCTAGTGGTTTTTTCGTGCATCTAACTGGCTCCAAGAGAATTAGCATACAGAAATAACTACTGTTTGTTGTATCCAGAACATTGTAATGCTGCACAAAGCCGGATTTCTTGAGCTGCTTCTCTTTGAGGTTGGATTATGGTTTTATTCCAAATTGGAATAGACATATAAATCACAATATTCTCCTGGCCTTTACAATATAAATTAGAGTGAAATACATTGAGACAAATCACAATTAATTTTACACACTTTAAAGCCCAGGTAGAGCAATTTTTTTTTTTTTTTACAATTCTGTAGAATCAGACTTACAATGGAAATCTATGGTAAAAGGCATAGAAGATTTAAAAGCAATGCCAATTCATATATTTGGTAAAGCATATATATATAATTCATAATAATATCATTTTAATTATTATGTAATTCTATTTCTTTCTTTCTTTCTTTCTTATAGTTTATATATATAAAAAAATATTGCTTTGGCGCAATTTTTACAAGAAATTGGTACATTTTCATACTCTTAGTACTAATATCACAACAGATCATCAAAGTGCACTGTTTCAGCATTTTCAATTGTGTTAGTATACACACAATCACAAAAATTCACTACACAAAATAAGTGTTTCATCTATGTTTCATTCACAGTTACTGCCTTTCATAAAGCTATCACTATCAAACTTTTCATTAGCAGGACAGCTCTTACAGTTGAATACATTTATCTAATATTTAATCGAAATTGAGCATCGCGTTAGTTCAGTCAGGCCACGTTAGTCACGCTTGCATCAGCTGACAGTCAGCTGTTCCTGACGTGTACCAATCCCGTCTTGACACCTATCACCTGCGGTCTATTTAAATTCCCATTCTTCAGTGTCTCTTCCATCGCATTGCTGCTTGCAATTAACTCCCTCCTCCAACCCCAACTCCACCAACTGAACCTGTAATCTGATCTAACTTGTTCTTTCTTTACAGTCTCTTCAACGGAAGCAGTCTCTATGGAATTTTGTTTACAACTCATGTAATTGTGAATTGTAATTATTTATGCTTATAATGGTTCTGTTCTGTACCCCAGGGGGGTTTGTCTTGCTGCTTTCCCCGCTCTGTCCAAGCATGGCTGCATGGACAGGCGTGAGGAGTGTTGCCCAGAACATAACCCTACCGCCAACACTAACTGTATGCAATTATAATTGTCATAAATATACTTGACGGAAGTGGTCCTGATTGAACTCATATTAATGGTTAATCAGTGAATTATTTGGTGCATCTATAGATATAGATTCCATAGATATTTAGTTTCTATAGAACATGGGGTCTATTTTATGGGGTCAAAATGTCCACACAAAGATGCTAATATCTGAAATTATTGTGCTTTTTTGGGTCTATTTAGAATTTTTTTTTTTTTTTTGTAAAAGTAGGTTTAGGAGTAGGGTTAGTGTAGGGGGAGACAGTATAAAACCCATTACTCCTATGGAATGTCACCCATAGACCATATAAAAACATGTCACCACAATGTGTGAAGTGTTGTTTTTTTGTTGCATTATTATTACTACATTCAAACCTGAACACAGAAAGCACTTTGTAACAGAAAACATTAAAATTCTATAAAAATGTAACATAAATTAACAGGAATGCTTTATCAGAGTTGAATCCTTCTGGGTCTGATCTTACCCTCATACCAGTTCATAGGTGTGTATGGGCACCCTATTATAGCACTTAAACTCAGAAAAACTTTCTTCTTTCAGACAAATTTAATGAGTGATTTAAAAAATCGTTTTTGATCTTTCAAGCTGTTTGATGGTACTCAGCGGGTGTTGCATGCATCAGTCCAAAAGAAGTTAAATAAAACACCTCCTGTAGCGAATCAATGCATTTTTCTGAGAAAAATATCCATATTCAAAACGTAATAATCACTTACATTTTTGCCAACAGTTGTGCACAGAAGCTGGGGGAATGACGTATGAGGTCAGCGCTGCGCATCCACTGGTGAGTCTCGGGGAAAAACAACATTTGTTAACTGGAGCAAAGTTTAATGTGGCTTATATTGAAATCTTCTGACTTCATCTTTACAAGTTCACTAGTATTTTCACTGTGTATTCAACTGTGTATTGTAACCTTTATACAGTGTAATGTTTTAACCCAGTTAACTGTCGTTGTAACTGCATTGTTCAAAATGAGTAAACCTTAGTGTAAAGAGCTTAATTATCCAAACTGAATGACATGTTGAAATTATTTTCTATTGCAATCAACACAGTTTAAAGGGATAGTTCACCCACCACTGAAATTTGTCAGATTTACTCATTTACTCACCCCCATGTCATTCCAAACCTGTAGGACTTCATTTCTTTTGTGGATCACAGAAGTAAATATACTGAAAAATTTCCTTGTGCTCTTTAATCCATGCAGTGAAAGTCATACAGGTTTGGAACGACATGAGGGTGATCAAATAATGACAGAATTCAAATTTCTGGCCAACTATACCTTGTATGCAACCTAGAAGACTCCAGCTTCCCACATTAACTTCATAAAATTCCGCCTCACAAAAATGCACCACGTCTATCCTCAGACAGCATTTGTGTTGGTGTTTCACTATAGTGTGAATGAAGTCTTTGTAATGTCACGGAGCATGACTGATGGTGCTGTCACACATGTAAAGGAGCGAACAGCAGAAGTCACAGATGTCTTTGTTCTGCTAACGCTAACGCTACTCATGGCTAAAGCTGGGGAAAGATTCTCAAACTCCAGGGACTTAGCTCCACACGAATGAGCTAGCTACAGATCTGTGATCTCCAGAGAAGAGTGGCCCAAGAGAGAAAATTAAAGCATGACACCAAAAAACGAAAACAAAAAGTAGTGTCTTTTTTTTAGTAAAGGTAAATTGAAGCTGTCCACACAAAAAAATCCAACCCCTTTTTTTTTTATTATTGTTTTCGCATCTGCTTTACACAGATTGTGACACTTAGGTCAGCTAAGCAATACCACAATGATAAAAATAAAAGCAAAGTTGAAGTTAATAAATAGAACTCCTCTGTATAATGTATTCACACATCTGTACAATCCCATGGGCCATATATGGGACAATATGACTCTCCCATAAATACAGAGAATCTGTCTCTTTTTTTGTGTGCACATATCTTCATTCACACACACACACACACCACAGTGACTGTGTGTGCATTAGTCTACATGATCGTGCAGCTCTTGGCTCTGTCCTCCCTGAGGGTCGGCGTGGGTTCAAGGGGCGTGGCTTGTGAGCTGACTGGCAGAAGAGGCTGATTAGATATGCGCTTGAGAGCGTGACGTGAGGAGCTTCTCTTGAGGCTCGGGATGGCCTCACGTCTGACGGACACCAGCGTAGTGATGTGAAAGACGTCTCGGACACTGTTCACGCACATTCGGGAGGAACACTCCACGTATGCATCTGCACCCAGCTCGCGTGCTCGTGAGCTCCCCTGATAGACGGAAAGAAACAAGTCAGCTTAAAGGCACTGTGTCAGAATTATCAGAGAGAATTTACCTTCTCATTTCTCAATTTCCTTGTCCCTGCATTCTCTCTCACGCTCTTTAATGGAAACTCTTGTTTGGTGTTCATATGAATTACAGCAAAAGCTGAACCAAAAGTCAAAGCAAAAATAAACACGCCACTCAACATTTTTTCATCCCCTCCCTTATTACACTTTTTGTTCATGTCAGCTAATGTCTTTTTCTCGAAAAGGGTGCACAAATAATACATGAAACTCTGCTAATATGTCATTTTTTTCTCAAACAAAAGGTCAGTGGAGGTACATGAACATATCTAATTGTCCTCCAAACAAAAAACATGTCATTTGTGCCTCTAACGCTTTAAAAATAAAAGTAGCGGGACACTGAATCGCACCATTTTCATGTGAAGTGACGTATATTCTTCTCATTACAGAGCAGAATTACAGAGAGAACTAGGTGTTTTATAATGAAATGTTGCTCCAGCGAGTTGACCCGCTCAGAGCATTGACGTAATAGAGGGAACATTTTCTGCTGCTCTCTCTGTAGTTCGGTTTCTGTCTGTAATTACAGAGCATTCTTCTAGTGCCGGTGCACACTTAAAAAACACAATATAAGCAGCTGACATGACATTTCAAACTGTGCCATCAGTCAACTGCAGTGTGAGATGCTATACTTCCATCCTTAAATATTTTAAACAGTATTTTAATATAGACATTGAGGAAGGCAGGGCTTAACCTTAATAAACATGAAACATAAAGGTATGTTTTTATAATACTATGTGTCTTTGTTGTGTTATGTTTGTGTAGCAGCAGCTGAATAAACACTAATGTCCTTCTAACACAATCTCTGTGGGACAATGTGTGTGTGTGTGTGTGTGTGTGTGTACGTACGCCCACCTGTTCGTGAGTGACAGGTATGAGTCTCTGTTTGGACAGCTCTAGTAAGGTGCTGACATCTGTTCTCATATCCAACTTGCAGCCAACCAGCACCAACTTTGCATTAGGACAATACTCTTGAGCCTCCATCTGCCACTGAAAGAAGGAAAGAAAGAATCTGTCATATGTTAGTCATGTTAGATAAAATCTATCCATCTACTTACCTACCTACTGATCTACACTACCGTTCAAAAGTTCACAGTGAGTCTGTGGCACATTGCTTTTGCTCCTTGTAGTTTATGTGCACACAATGGGTGCATAATGTAGTTGAGCATACATCTGAGAGAGAATTAGTGAAGCAATTTGAACTGTAATTGCATGATTACTTACAAACACTCACACTGATGCACATCTAAATCAAATTGCACAATGTTTACAAGATTTTAACCAATTAGCAATACAGCGGAGTAAACAACAACAGATTTAAATCTCCTTTCACATCAACATACCGTAAACGGACCCTGACAAGGCCCTTTCAGGAACATTACTGCTAATGCAGAACCATCTAAAGCCAGTTATACAGACAGCTTGTGTGGCGTTCACCAGCCCCTGCAAGGGTTCAGCTATCTCAGCTATGGCACCATTTCACAGGTTCTGAATGTGTTCAGTCATCCATCAGACAGTGCTGTGATCTTTAACCTTAAATGCCACAGTTAACTGGCCAATGGGAGGTCACCGCCTGCCTCTCAACATTCCACAACGGCCTTTAGCTCCGCCTCTGTGGCCTCAGAGCTGACATTGTGAAGTCATTGGTGTAAAGACGTTCAGTGTGTCTGCTGTCACAAGGGTTAGCAGAACAACAGTGTTGGTTTAGAGATGAAAGGCTTAGAGAAATTTCGTTATAATTACATGAAAATTGAAAAAGGTTCTATTGTTCAAATGTTTAGCTTCATTAAGCCTCTATTTATGTGTTTCTCATGCTCACTAAAGCTAAATTTATTTGATTCAAAATACAATATAAACAGTAATATTTTGAAATATTATTACTACTAAAAATAACTGTTTTCTATTTTAATATATTTTAAAATGTACACATATATACATTTCCAGTATCATTCCTCCAGTGCTAGTGTCACATTTCTTGTTATCAGTGTAGGCAACCTTTGTGCTGAATATTATTTGTGTGATACATTTAATTTGGTGAACAGAAAGTTAAAATAGAAAATATTAAATAAAAATATGCAACTGTCACTTTTGGTCAATTTAATTCATGCTTACTGAATAAAGGCATTCATTTCTTAAAAAAAATATAATAATAACCAAATTATCACAATGGTTATTTTTGCTTTAAATAAGGTCTTCATAATATCAACATTTTTGATTCCATAGAAATTCCATAATTCTTGTCAGCAGCAATATCACAAAAAGCTAATACTAGCCTAAAGAAAAAAAGAAACTTGAGCTCACTGTGGACAAGTAAACAGTCAGCAATTAAATAAGCATAATAAACTAATTACAAGCAATAGGACAAAAAACTATAGTAGAACAAATAAATAATGCTGCATAAATTGAATATATATATATATATATGATGTGACGAGCACTCCCAGAGGAATCAGCGTCGCCCTGGAAACCAAACCAAAACACCTGCACGCCCTCGTCACCGGCTGATCGGTCACAGCTGCTCCCCATCAGCCAGCACAGTGAAAAGCAGCACATGTTGCACTGAGAAGAGGTTCTCAAAGAGAATGCAAAGCTGGACTAACCCCTCTCTCCTATCCCCACAGAAAGCAGCGAGTGACCGACAGCCCACACCCTTTGGAGCACGTCTGGACACCCACTTTCCCCTTGATTGGCACAGAGGAGCACGGAGAGCACACGGGGAGCACCAACCAGCGGAAAGCAGATCAGGACACTTCACCAGGCACCCTTCACTTTTCAATAAACCCACCCTCCGGGGCTTTTGATTTCACGTGCCTCTTGTCGAGTGGTTCTTCACCCCGTGACAGTGGTGGAGAATGCGGGCAGAACAGTGAGGAATCACCGACAAGGTCGCCGCCCCAACTCCTAATTTTTTTTTGCTTTCTGTCAGCAGCACCACGGAAGGCGGCACGCGCGGCCCCGCGATGGAGGACGTCTTACAACGCCTCGCTGAGGTTAGCATCCGCCAGCAGCAAATAGCGGAACACCTCGCCACTCGCCTGGGCAGGACGGAGGATGAACTCGCCGCCGTCCGGGCGGCCGCGGCCCAGCGCGTTCCGCTACCTGAGCCTCGGGCACAAGCCACCCGTCTGTTGCCCAAGATGACGGCCGATGACGATGTGGAAGCCTTCCTTCAGGTCTTCGAAAACACTGCCCACCGAGAGGGATGGCCAGAGGACGAGTGGGCGCGTGCGCTGGCACCCCTACTCACCGGTGAAGCACAGAGGGCTTACTTCTCGCTCCCCCTGACGAGTGCCGACAGTTATGTCGAAGTGAAGCGAGAGATCCTGGCGAGGCTGGGCCTCTCCCCTGTAAGTGCCGCCCAGCAGTTCCACGAGTGGGAATACAAGCCCCGGGTGCCAGCCCGTGCCCAGGCAGCCGAACTCAGCCGCCTCGCCCAGCACTGGCTGTTGGCAGGAAACCCCACACCAACACAGGTAGCGGAACGAGTGGTGGTCGATCGCCTCCTGCGCGCACTACCACGCGCCCACCAACAGGCCGTCGGCATGAGGGACCCACGTGACGTCCGGGAACTAGTGGAGGCGATCGAGCTGGCGGATGCCGTTCATCCCAGCGGGGCAGGGGACCGGCTGCCGCCATTCCCCCGGAGGGTGGTCCAGGAGCGACGCCCGCTCGAAGGCACCGCGCGACCCGTCAGCAGGCCGACGGTTCCCCCACCGCGAGATGAGCCCATGCCAAGTGCCGAACCACCGTCGCCTCCGCGAGCCTGGCTGGCAGGCTGCATCCTTCACCAACGGGTGCCGGCGGGAGCCCCCGAAGCAGATGTGAGGGTGGATGGAAGACGGTTCCGGGCCCTGCTGGACTCAGGCAGTGCGGTCACCCTTATCCAGGCGCGGCTGTGCGCCCCGCGAAGCGGCCGGAAAAACTTCCTACCGATTACCTGTGTGCACGGAGACACTTGTCAAGTACCGGCCCGTGAAATGGTCATTTCGTCCCCCCAAGGCACCTGGCCAGTGGAGGTAGGCCTAGTGAAGGACCTGCCGGTGGCCGTACTGCTTGGAAGGGATTGGCCCGGCTTCGAGAAGCTGCTGTCCGCCGCTACCCAGCCTGCCAGCCCCAAGGGGAACCGTCGAAGACCGAGGCGGCCGCCTGGACCCCGCCGCCGACCGGCCCTGCTCGTCTCCGACAGTGGGAGAGAAGGTGAGGCCCCCTCCCAATCTACTAATCTGTTTTATGATGTCTACCAACAGGCCGCTGGAGGGGGCTCTTTCGCCAAGGAACAGCGGGAGGACGACCGACTCAAGCACTGTTGGAGCCAGGTGCGAGTCGTGGATGGAGAGGACGTCCTCCCCCGGCCCCACCCTCTCCCACATTTTGTCGTAGAGAATGGCCTGCTGTATTGTGTCGCCCAGCGTAGGGGGGAGGAGAAAAAGTTACTAGTTGTGCCTCGCGCCAAGACCGAGACCATTCTGGAGCTGGCCCATTCCCACCCCATGGCAGGACACCTCGCGGCAGCCAATACTGCCCAACGCATCCGCGACCGTTTCCATTGGCCGGGCCTGGACGCCGAGGTAAAGCGGTTCTGCCAGGCCTGCCCGACCTGTCAGGCCACGTCGCCCCGGACTCCTCCCCCCAGCCCGCTCATCCCGCTGCCTATCATCGAGGTGCCCTTCGAGCGGATTGGAATGGACATAGTGGGGCCGTTGCCGAAGTCTGCCCGAGGGCATGAGCACATCCTGGTCATCGTCGACTATGCCACCCGGTACCCAGAAGCAGTCCCCCTGCGGAAGGCCACCGCAAAGTCCATCGCCCAGGAGCTGTTTCTGCTGGCCAGCCGAGTCGGCCTCCCCTCAGAGATCCTGACTGACCAGGGAACCCCCTTTATGTCCCGGCTAATGGCTGACCTCTGCCGGCTGCTGCGGGTGAAGCAGTTGAGGACCACTGTTTATCACCCCCAGACTGATGGCCTCGTAGAGAGATTTAACCAGACCCTCAAGCAAATGCTCAGACGTGTGGCGGCGGAGGACAAGCGGGATTGGGACCTCATGATCCCCTACGTGCTCTTCGGGATCCGCGAAGTTCCCCAGGCCTCAACTGGCTTCACCCCCTTCGAGCTCCTGTTTGGCCGTCAACCCCGGGGCCTCTTGGACGTGGCCCGGGAAGCGTGGGAGCAGCAGCCGGCCCCGCATCGTACCGTCATCGAACATGTCCGGCAAATGAGGGAACGGATCGACCGAGTGATGCCGTTAGTCCGGGAACACCTCACCAGGGCCCAACAAGCGCAGCAACGTCATTATGACCGGACAGCCCAGCCACGGGAGTTCCAACCGGGAGACCGCGTCATGGTCCTGGTCCCCAGCTCCGCCTGCAAATTTCTGGCCTCCTGGAAGGGGCCCTACTCGGTCGTCGAGAGGGTTGGACCGGTCACTTACCGCCTGAGACAGCCGGGACGACGGCAGGCGGAGCAACTCTACCACGTCAACCTCCTAAAGAAATGGGTGGGGACCCGGGACCAAGTAGCTGCCCTAAGCCTCACCGAGCCCGTGGTTGTGGATATCAACCCCCACCTTTCGGCTGCCCAGAAGACGGAGCTGCAGCACCTGGTCAGTCAGTTCCAGGATGTGTTCTCCTCTCAGCCCGGGCAGACCAACGTGCTTCAACACCATATCCGGACGCCCCCAGGAGTCGTCGTTAGGCAACGGCCCTACCGAGTCCCGGAGGCTCGTCGGCAGGCTATTGAGGAAGAGGTCCAACAGATGCTAAAGTTGGGGGTAATAGAACCATCCCGGAGTCCGTGGTCCAGCCCCATTGTGATGGTCCCAAAGCCGGATGGCACCCTCCGCTTTTGTAACGACTTCCGCCGCCTGAACGAAGTCTCCGAATTCGACGGGTACCCCATGCCTCGGGTGGACGAACTGCTGGACCGGCTAGGAAGGGCCCGGTATATCAGCACCCTAGACCTAACCAAGGGCTATTGGCAGGTACCGCTCTCCGAGGCCGCCAAGCCGAAAACCGCCTTCTCCACCCCCAGTGGCCACTGGCAGTACCGGACCCTTCCCTTCGGCCTACATGGGGCCCCCGCGACGTTCCAGCGGATGATGGACATCCTCCTGCGGCCTCACCAAGCTTACGCGGCCGCCTACCTGGATGACGTCGTGGTCCACTCCGAGGCGTGGGACGAACATCTGGATCGTCTGCGGAGGGTGCTCTCGGAGCTCCGGCGGGCTGGACTTACCGCCAACCCCCGAAAATGCCACCTAGCCCTCTCTGAGGCCAAGTACCTGGGCTATCAAGTCGGCCGAGGACTCATCCGGCCGCAAGACAAGAAAGTTGAGGCCATCCACGCCGCACCAAGACCGGAGACAAAGACCCAGGTACGAGCCTTCTTGGGGTTGGCGGGTTATTATCGTTGTTTTATCCCCAACTTCTCCTCTTTAGCCGCCCCCCTGACAGACCTGACCAGGAAGGGGCAGCCGGAGAAAGTATGCTGGACCCCGTCGGCGGAAGAAGCCTTCTCCCAGGTGAAAGCAGCACTCACGTCCTCGCCGGTACTCCGCGCCCCGGACTTTAGCTGCCCCTTCCTGCTGCAGACGGATGCTTCCGACACAGGACTAGGAGCGGTCCTCTCCCAAATTCAGGAAGGTGAGGAGCATCCGATCATCTACATCAGCAGGAAGCTGTCCCCCGCCGAGAGGAAATACGCCGCTGTGGAGAAGGAAGCCCTGGCCATCAGGTGGGCAGTCCTGGAGCTCCGGTACTACCTCCTGGGCCGCAAGTTCACCCTGGTAACCGACCACGCGCCCCTACAGTGGATGGCCCGCGCCAAGGACACCAACGCCAGGGTGACTCGCTGGTTCCTAGCGCTCCAGGACTTCCACTTCGAAGTCCGCCATCGAGCTGGGGCCGCCAACGCGAACGCCGATGGCCTCTCCCGGATCTGGACAGCTTATGCAGGTCTGTCAGGGGTCATTCCCCACCCTCCCCTAATCTCACCCCTACTTTCTACATGTCTTCGCAGGACCAGAACGACACTTAGGGGGGGGGGATGTGACGAGCACTCCCAGAGGAATCAGCGTCGCCCTGGAAACCAAACCAAAACACCTGCACGCCCTCGTCACCGGCTGATCGGTCACAGCTGCTCCCCATCAGCCAGCACAGTGAAAAGCAGCACATGTTGCACTGAGAAGAGGTTCTCAAAGAGAATGCAAAGCTGGACTAACCCCTCTCTCCTATCCCCACAGAAAGCAGCGAGTGACCGACAGCCCACACCCTTTGGAGCACGTCTGGACACCCACTTTCCCCTTGATTGGCACAGAGGAGCACGGAGAGCACACGGGGAGCACCAACCAGCGGAAAGCAGATCAGGACACTTCACCAGGCACCCTTCACTTTTCAATAAACCCACCCTCCGGGGCTTTTGATTTCACGTGCCTCTTGTCGAGTGGTTCTTCACCCCGTGACAATATATATATATATATATATATATATATATATATATATATATAAACACTGCATATTCTTCATTGTGTTAATTAAATAAATATTTCTTCTTATTAGAATACCAAAAGTGATTTAGTCAAGAGCAGTGATCTGCCTGAAACAGATTTCTAGGAATGTGATTTGAATAGGAAATTCAAACCACATATGAATGTCATTCAAAACAGATTGCAAAAATCAGATATTATGTAGTTCTCTTTCGTTACTGTTTGTATTTCAATCACTTTAAACTGCAATGTGTAAAAACAAGCAAATTATATTTTTTAGAGACCATGAAGCGTGTAACCACGATAAAGATGAAAGATGAAAAATCTCTACTGGTTGACAAATACAACTAGTTAATCATGTCTACTGACTAACTCATGTCAGTTTACTGACCACAATCTTCTAATTGGTAGTGTTTACAATTTCTGTGATATAAATATGTGATATGTAAAGGATAATCAATGGTTTGCCATGCATTAAATGATTTTAAATGCAAGACGTGGAGGCCAAGAACCATCCAATGCGAAGTGATCATTCCATGGTTCCATAGAAAAGTTAAAACTAGCTTTGCTCTTTGAAGTGCAATATTTGACCGCATGGGTAAAAATTTATATTTTCATCAGTTATGGCTTGTTAACACTAGCATTCTGCCCATTTCAAATCAGACACAGAGATGAAATATTGCGGTAAAATCACATTTATTTGAATGAATTATAGCATTTATTTCAATTAATTATTGATCGAGCGAGAGAGAGAGAGAGAGAGAGAGAGAGAGAGAGAGAGAGAGAGATGATAGTTATGTGTGCATTAACTGCATGCTGCGTCTGCTTGTCTCTTTCAACAATTCATTACTTCAAAAAACAGCCATTTTACACCTTGTTGCTGAGGAATATAATGTAGTAATCTAGTATCTATGCTATTTTATTAATAAAAATCACGTGGAAGCACTGACAACAAGTTTATGTGCGAACTGCGATCTCCTACTCTCTCTCTCTGTCGCTCTCTGTGTGTGTGTGTGTGTGTGTGTGTGTGTTTGTGTGCGAGTGATGTGTGTGGGTTTGTGTGTGTCTATTAAAGCAGTGCATTAATATTGAACGGTGATTAAACTGACTTGGAGCTACCTGAGCATTAAACGGTTTTAATGCAAACCTGCCAACCAATCAAAATCCAGTATTCAGACAGACCATCTGAATATATCTTTATCTCACCAGACATATACTCAAGAGACTTCAAATCAAACAACCCATTGAAACCCTTCAGTGCTAGACTCACACCCTCATCACCAAATAATTGTTGGCATCTGTGTTTAGGTTGTGTTTTTGGGTAAATTCACAATGCCGTCATCCTCCCACCGCTAAACACCCACAAACAAAAACTTCTATAAGTCGAGAATTACATTTTGTTTTCACAGAGAGACTAATGCTGAAAGTATGTGCGTGTTTACATCTACAGCTTGTAATGTCATTCCAACATGCACCAACATTTCTCTTTTTTTAAGGTAAGGGAAAAGAGAAAAAGAAATAAGAGGAGATGCTGACCTTCTTAGGGATGCTGTCCAGTGTCTCTGGTCTGCTGATATCAAAACAGATGAGCACAGCATCACAGTCTGGATACGCCAGGGGCCGTACATTATCATAATACGAGGACCCTGCCGAACACAAGCACAGCGAGGGGTCAGGATGAAAAGGCTTCATAATGATAACGCTGATGTTCACATCAAAGAGGAAACACTGCTAATGGTGCTTGTGAATGCTGTGTAACGTACAAATGATGTACAGTGGGCCATACAGCAGGGCAGATGATATAAAAGACTGATGTTTCTACAGTGGTGAGTGTCTGAACAGGAAGGAGAGGTCAGTTTAATTCCAGCACAATAAAATGGTTGTCTTTGGCTGTGTTCGGAATAGCATTTTTAACATTAGCATTCATACTAAATCTGCAGAATAAAGTATGTATACTGTGCACATTGTGAAATTTCTAAGCCACTCTTGTCCCCAGGGCTCAGTCAAGTGCAGTCACCTTTATTTCTATAGTGGCTGATGTAATACAGATTGTTTCAAAGCAGCTTCACAGTAATAAACAGGAAAAAACAGGACTTGATGCAAAGAAAATCGAATGCTTCTGTAACACAATCGAGTCATAACTCAGCTCAGTTCAGTGTCTGTTCAGAAGTGCTCGTGTTTCCCCACAATGCAATGTGCCCAACTTCATGCTTACATTTACAGTGTATAGAAATTAACCAAAAGCATGTCTCTATTTGTATTTATAGAACATTTGACACATTTTGCATTTGTAATGCAATTTTAACTTGTTCTATTTAGAACATAATAACTGGACACCATTAATGCAATGTGACGAGGTCATCACCAGTGTTTATTTTAGTATCATTGATATACTATTATATTTTTATTAATATTTTGAATGCATTTTTATTTTTAAACTTTTCTTTTAAATTAAAATTTTAGTTAGTGATTTAGTAATTCTATGAATTGAACATTATGTGGAAAAAAAGTAACTAAATGAAAACAGGATGAAATGAAATCAGATTTATATTTTAATTATTATAATTTTTTATTTATTTCAGTTATCCATGGTTGTAGTTTTAGTTAACTACACTACATTTCTATTAAAGAAGCATATTAGTACAGTATTATGCTGTTGTTGTCACATGACCTCAATGAATTGCATATTTAATTGTCCAGTCATAATCAAAGAAATTAAATTTGAAATTAGATTTTGTGTTATACTGGCTAACTTGTTTGTCAGTGCGAAAAAAAGATGTTAAAAAAAATAATAATATTTCAGTTTCCCATTCATTTATGATGTTAAAAAAAGAAGACGGTCAAGGTGAGCTCATAATATTTTGAATGGGGTTGTGAAAAGCCACTGTTTAAAATTGGTGTACTTTCTGTCTTTCCTGTCGAACTTTGCATTCATCCCTCACTCTTCTGTCCTTCCCTCGAGTGAGGACACAAACCCAGACATAGACAGAGAGCGATAGGGAGGGAAAGAGAGAGAGGAAGTGTGAAGTGACAATGAGTGTTTGAAGCACTGATCAAAGCTATCAGTTATTATGGGCTGGCCTCAGGAGTCACCTCATGAGCTGCATGTCCCACAATCCTCTCTGGCAGCTCTGTCAACCACAGCCAGGGAAAGATGGTCAAAACTAATTTACCAGTTCAAAGTGCAAATAAGGATAAGATCAAACTAACAAAAGTGTTCAGAGAGACAGATTGGAATGAAAAAAGGCATTTTCTGTCGTCATATTGCTTGTTTGTTTTTTGTTGCCAATTTGAGCGTGCTAGTCCACAGGGACACAGAAGCACTTTATTCTGTTCTCCACTCAACAGCTTCTAAAATAAACTTGTTTACTTAGCTATTTTAATGATGACATACCATAGACTGCTGTTTATTTTTATATAAACCCCATAATAATCACCAAATATGATTCACGCATTCATATATATATATATATATATATATATATATATATATATATATATATATATATATATATTTAGAGAGAGAGAGAGAGAGTAATAATTATGACAACAAAAGGGAAATTAATATTTATAATCTTATATATGTGATCATTTATCTAATAATAATTATTATTATAAATGTATTTTATGTATGAATTATTTTCCTTTCATTCCATACACACATGTAAATTGAATTTACAATTATTACATTCCATGTATTATTATGTATTCCATGCATTCCATGTAATAATAATAATAACAATAATAATAATAATGTATGACATGTATATAGTGCTTTTTCTTGACACATTTAAATGTGGGAAATCTATTTAATCAAAGAGTTATAATAACAACAAAAGGTCAAATTATTTTTATACAATTTTAATAAAATGTAATGTAATAAATAATGTCTGAAATAGTAATAACAATAATGTGTTATTATTATTATTATATTTTATACATATGCCACAAAGGGACATTGTCAGATTTGTTTCATACCAGATTAAGCTCCCTTCTCTGGACATATTTGGCCCCAAAGTATAGCTGAATAAACCCAAACAAACACACACACACACACACACACAGATGCTCTGCATCTCAGCCTGTGTGTATTTGTATGTGTGTCTGCTCTTTTCTTAACACTCCTGTTACCTCTTTTTTTGTCAGTTTTTCTATTTAAAGGGAAAATGATGCTCTTTTACAGGGTTTTGATTTTGTTTTGGGGGTGTACTAGAACAGGCTCTCAGACTAGGTTGTTCGAAAAACAAATTATTTTTCACATATTTGACATTATTACAACACCACTGTCCCCAGACTGGCATGAACGGCTCAAATAGTTTCTGTATCAAATGAAGGCCCGCCTTCTGAAATATGAAACATGCTGTGATTGGTTAGCCGGGCCAGCGTGTGTTGTGATTGGCAGCACTCGGCACCTGGTCGGGAAATGTCCTGCCCCTTACCATAGCCGTCTGCAAGCTTCAGTGTAAATATTGTGCCAAAATCAACGTTGCAGATCTTTTTTATGCTCAAACAGCAACATTACAGACTAACTAAGGTTGAAAAGGTGAAAAAGCATAATAGCACCCCTTTAATCATTTGAAGTCCCTCCCATTTATGAACACTCTCCTCTGTCAATCCAAAAACATTCATGCCATGTAAAAACAACAAACAAAAAAAACACTTATTTTCCTGTCTTGTTTGCAGTGGGTGTTACATGTCTCCACAGAAATCTCGGCCGGTTGTTTTCTTTGTTTTATCGTCGAGACATTATTACTGTGATTACGTCTGTAGTGCTAGACATAATTTGTGACTTGTTAAGAACAGTGTGTCTGCATGAAACGCTGACCTGAATGTTTGCCAGTAAACATTCTCCTCCTCCAGTCCCTAGATTCACCCCTCGCCAGCTGTGCAGCTGTTTGTGTGTGTGTGTGTGTGTGTGTGTGGAGGAAGCAGAACTCTATGGGATGTCATTACAGTTTGTTAAAGATGTAGCCGTAAGCACAAGAGTGTCAGTCAGCTCAGTAGCAGACACCTCATTAAGACCCATCAGAGACACAGCGTGATTACCTGTGTGATGTGAATATTTGTTTATGTTTGCATTTTTCTAGATCTAAACAGGCCTAAGGGCAATGCATGAAAAGGTTAGACTGAAAAGAAGGATGTTATGCTGGCAGAAACAATGCCTGATGGTTGTATTACTGAAATGGTGCATTAAAATTTCATTACCAGGGTTCAGGAAGTATCAATTTCCACATACACACTGTATCGTTTCAACCACATTTAAATACGGGAGTGAATCTGCTTAGTTACAGTCTTATGTGTATTGAACAAACTCAAAACTAGGAGGACTGACACAGTGGTAACCACAGCAGTGTTTTGCATCTTGTGCATTTGATATTCGCTATGCGATACCTAAGCGATATTACAATGAACAAAGACTCATTATGTTCAGCGATTTTAACTAAACCCCCTTCGACAGAGTCACTGTGTTTTGTTTAAGTTTGGAAACAAATGCCTAGTTTAGAATAGGTTTAATTGTTTTTTTTCTGGTCACGCCGGGACACACAGTATGGTGAGGGGCGTAACAATTCCGTCACACGAGGTATTCGGCCAATCACAAAGCACCGGATAGCTGGCCAATCAGAGCACAATTGATGTGTTTTAGAAAGGCGGGGCATAGAGGAGAAACATTAATATGCAGTATGTGGAAAATGTGCTTTTAGAACCTTTTAGAACCCACATAAAGATATTTCATTACACCAAATACACAAAGTAATTTTTTTTTAGCAACGTCATATGTGCCCTTTAATTTTGTCTTTAAGCTCTATCAGCAATATGTAGCCTACTGTCGATTACCATTTTCAACTCGATTCTCAGTATCTCAAAACAAACAAAAACTGTATTGACTGATATGTGTATACAATGGACGCTGTATGATTATAGCCTACAGATTCTGGTAAGTGGATTTCTGTCAGCATGTTGTTTGTTTGTTTGGATTTACAAACTGAAGAACAGTCCAAAAATGACTGAACAATCTGAGGAAAATGCTGAAGAAAGCACACACAACATAAACCAAACAAATCACACACAGTTAAACAAAGGGAGCCTCTCATTACCATTCAGTGTTCTCATTAGTCATCAAATCATTAGTTGCCCTAGTTCTCCAGATGGCCGGGCCAAAACATTCATTCAGCTCTCCATTTTACAACTGCAAATTCAGCTTTCACACACATTCATTACAAGTCCACAACAAATCTTGACATTTTGACAAATGAAGATTTATCCACAGTTATATCTTTTTGTAGCTTTCATGCCAAAATACTTCCTTTCATCACGAAAAAAAGTAAAAAAGTATTACTGGCATGGTACACTTATTTAGTTCTGAAAAGATGCATATTAGAATCTTAAAGGTACATATTTTTACTTAAAACATGCATTTTAGTTTGGTGCATATTAATACCCTTCGAAAGGGAATTCGGCTTAATGTGCAGAGACAACTATATGCAGTTGTTATCGTATTATTATCATCGTTATCAATTAATAATATATTTATAATTTTACTGTATATAATAATAATATCATGAATATGAAACTGATAATACATATTTTTTATATATATATATTTATTAAAGTGCCATTTTTAAATCAGATTTAGCACACTTCTAGGGACAGATTTGTTCATATGCTTATATAGTTTTCTAGCACTTAAAGCTAATTATTTTAATGTAAAAATGCTTCCTTTAACCCAGCTGGAGACACCAATAACCATTTGTTAATTGGGGGGGAAAAAATAAAAAATTGGTTGAAAAACCTACTAGCATTTATCATGAAAAAAGATTTTATATCTGATTCTGTGTCTGGCTCGTTCATCACGCTAGAGAAGGAAGGTCAAGTCAAGTTCATTGCATTGTGGGACACAGTATTTCATGCAGTGAGCTCTGTTGTATACTGCACATTTTCTGAAATGTAGAAGGTCACCTGGGTATTATATGCATGGAAAATGTATCCATACTACAGAAATTGCAAGAGTAGTAATGGTAATAATAGTAGTAATAATATGCTAGTATGCATTTCCAAACATAGCCATTTTCCAAATGCATTTAGTGGCACAACTGATACAGAAATCACATTTATGACCCTGGACCACAAATCTAGTCATAAGGGTAAGTTTTTTTAAATTGATATTTATACATCATCTGAAAGCTGAATAAAAAAGCTTTCCATTGGTGTATGGTTTGTTAGGATGTAGGACAATATCTGGCCAAGATACAACTATTTGAAAATCTGCAATATATCTTAAATTGTTCCACTAATTTACAGATTGAATCATTTTAGCTCACTTTGGTATGACAGTATCGTTCAATAAAATAGATGTAAATACTACACTTATACTTTTTGCACACAAAGCTGCTGGGTGCCTGGCTGTTGTCAAAAGGGCGAACTGACAACATTTCTAAACAGTGATAAAGTTCATAACCAGCTGAACTGTATTAACACACATTCCACACTGAAAAACAGACTCTTGTGTCCCAGACCGTGGTATGAGAGCGCTTACAGTAAAGCGAAGATTTACTCTCAGCAGGGTGACAGTTTAACCCAGCACAACCCTACAGACCAACAACAACAGCAGGAGAAGAAAACATTCCCATAGGAACTTAAAAATGGAGATGACAAGAAAAGAAGTTCCCATAAAGGACTTTTATAGCAGGGTGGGGAAACATGCAGAGGCCTAGAGCGGGGATTTATGGGTCACGCTTGCTGAGAAACCCCTGAAGTGTGTGTCAGGACGAGTGTGTGTCAGCAGTGGTGTAGCTTAACACCAAGTGTGCAAAAATCCACACTGACAGCACTGTCTAAACATGCATGCACAGCTTTGAAAATATTACTTGACTTCTGGCTAACTTGTTGGTCTGTTGCGTTATAGATGAGAAGCCTGAATCCTGAATCCACACAAAGCCATTTATATTAGAGATCTCACCCACAGATACAGTCCACAACTCAAGAGCAATGTAACAGGATCATATTCTGCTCTGTATTCATAAGCTCTGCATTGTCTTCTGTGTATTGTTCAATCAAAGCAGCGAGAGTTCTGCTTCCTGACTCTTTGTAGTTAAGACATCACATATTTGAGAAAATGTTGCTGAAACAACATTCTCTTGTGAGAAGCTCCAGAGAACCAAAAAGCCATGTTCAATCTTTCTCATACAATTTCACATGGGGGGTCAGCCAGGCTATGAGAGCGATCAAGAGCCAGGAGGGACAGGAACGAAGCGTGTCCATGCATAGACGAGACTGGCACCAGGATTTATTATAGTAGGACTTTTGCAATTTCATCTATCTGTTTATCTATCCATGAAGAGGTTTCAAAATTTACACTCCCAGACTTTCCAAATCAGTTTGACGCCACTAAACAGCACAATGCTTGAGTTACAGTCAATGGCTATGTTTGCACTGGAATACTAGTATATCACCTTTTGTGTACTGCCTGATTTTATAAGGATTTTAATATAGCCTAATAACCCTACATATATACATACATACATACATACATACATATATATATTTACTGCATTACAAGCATGTTTATTTAAAGGGGTAGTTAACCCCAAAATTTGAATTTTGTCATTTACTCAACCTCATGTTGTTGAGTGTTTGAGAGTGTGAATTGATAATGAGTCAAAATATAAAGCTTAAAAATCAGATTGAGATTACTTCTTGTTCATGTCAAGTGATATAGCATACAACCATATGCCCTGTGGTATACTGCAGCATTGGGTAAAAGTTTGATTTTTCAAAAATACTTAAATACAATTTTGCTTACTATGTACTGTATGCAAACTGCAGAAATATTATGTGTAGTATGTAGCAAGATAGTAATTTTGATGCCGAGCTGGATCTCACCTGATGTGTCCCACATGTTCAGCTCGATGCGGTGCTTGTCGATCTCAAAGCTGGCTGTGTAGTTCTCAAACACTGTGGGCACGTAATTCTGCAATCAAAAAATTCATACATACTTATGATTACCGTGATTTTACCAAGTAAGACATTTTCCTGGATCAACAGGTTTTTTTTTGACCCTGGATCAACATTATTGTCCAAAACATAGACCTAACCCTAAACTAAACCCTAAAACCCTTACCATTAGTCACCTTAGAGACACAGTGATTAATCTCATATGTGTTTGCAGTCATATGTGTTTAGGGGGCGTGGCAGAGTCTTAACTTTTATAAAGAATATCTCTTTGGTTTTGAGACTTTAAGTCTTTGCAACTTCAAGGATGGTATCTATTCACAATCAGCTTGTAACACTCCAAAGACAAAGGAAAAGTGGGGTGGATAAGTGGATAACAGTGGATAAGACGCATGCCTTTGGTGTGAGAGACCCAGGTTCGAATCCACTGTGAGGCACCAATGTGTCCCTGAGCAAGACACTTAACCCCTAGTTGCTCCAGAGGCGTGCAACCTCTGACATTTATAGCAATTGTAAGTCGCTTTGGATAAAAGCGTCAGCTAAATGAATAAATGTAAATGTAAAAAACTTGAAATCACATCATATTTCCCCTTTAAAAAAGTATGCCAAAGATTCCTGGATGGTCTACTACTTCCGGTTAGAATTCAAAGATCGATGCACCCGGGGAGCAGTTGGGGGGTTCAGTGCCTTGCTCAAGGACACCTCAGTCATGGTATTGCCAGCCCAAGACTTGAACCAACAACCCTAGGGTTAGGAGCCAATCTCTCTAACCACTAGGCCATGACTTGTAAAGTTTTGTAATGATACTTTTGGTCATTAACTTTAAAATGCATCATTATGCAAAGACATGAGCAAAGTTCTCTGCATGATAAACACACGACTAGCAGAACAACATGCGGCATGCCCCTTCCTTTTTCTTCAATATGGTAGGAATTCAAATTAAACTAAATGTGGATGATGTTAACTGTTACAAGATGAATGACAGTGCAGTTTAAACAGTGACAGAATGCACATAACTAAGCAACAGAGTGTCCGTTAAAGAAGCAGCTATGACGAAGTAGTATCAAAGACTATTCGCTTGTTCAGTCTGACGTCACGTGTCACCTCTTCCGTGTCCAAACGCTCTATCAGATACCACGAGAATACAACAAAAGGTGCTAATATACTCTCACAATGCGATATAATACTAACAAAAAAATTATAATCCTAGCCTTTAACTGCAAAATCGCAGATAGTCAGAGAATGAAAATATGAATGAAAATAAATAAATATAAAGATTATTTGTGTTTGGGACGCTGTGAGCATGGAGACTGTAGTGTTCACCATAAATTTGAAAACTTTTAGCTTAAATGTTTATATGAATAAACAGTGCTCATAAACGGCTGCTGAGGTAGTATTCTCAATTGAAGCGAGTTGGACCCGAAAACAGCGCTTCTTACGTCATCATTTAACCGAATAGAACACCCAAGATGTGTCACTCGTATACTTTTGAGTGGGGAAAAATGCAACTCTCAATATGGCCACTCAATCACAGGAAGCCCCGCCTTATAAATGAAAGAGCCAATCGCTAATTGGTAAAGTCAGCTGTCACTACCACTGCTGTTAGAAGTGTCTCGGTTGCTATAGAAACAGTCAGCATTCTGAGACATGCGCTTAGAACTGCACATGCACACTGACTGATCTTGCCTGAAAAGTATACTTTTTATAATGCTATTTGAGCAAAATTAACAACATTTATGATACAGTTTCTGTCAGATTTCTTTGGTGATTTGAAATATGAAATTTAATCAAAAGCTTAGTGAAGAGTTTGGGAGATTTTGATGTTTCCCCATACAAAGAGATAGGAGCTGCACTTTGCATGTCCGAGAGGCGTTTCAAAGATGACTGCTCAGAGACAGGACTTGTCTTAAAGAGACTTTGGTAGTATGTCCCAAAGCTTGCCTACTATTCTTCTACATCAAACGTTGTCTATGTACTTTCTCTTCACAAAAAGAGTATACTTTTAGGGCATAGTATAAGTAGGCGAATTGGGATGCAGCAATCGTGTTAAGAGTGTGCTGGTAACAATTTACAAATATCGTTTTTTTTATTATTATTATTTAAAACAGTTGCCCAAAAAAACCTGGTCTAGTTTAAGGGTCAGGTTTAAAACATTTATAATTTTATAATTAGCATATCGCCCTAACTTTTAAAAGCCTAGCTATAACTTTTATAGTTTTGCAGTGAAATGTTATATGAAAACATGGTTAAAATAATGAGAGACCATCTTAATTCTCACCCTGGTTCCTAGCAGCAGGACCATTTCTAGCCAATTTGACACATAATATGCACTTAAAATCACACATAAATTGATTTTATTTGGATTTTGATACATGTTTAGATATTATCATTGGCTACTTTTTGTATTTATCTATTTTTTGTTCAATTGTTTTGTTGTTGTTGCTTGAAACATAGATTTAAAGTGTCAGTTAATGCATTATTATTTCAGTCAACCCTATAAATCCTTTGTTACCCCAAACTACATATAAAAGCTAGCCTGCTAATACCAAACTCTGCTACTTCGCTTTTCTTTGTAGACAGAGTCTGGAAGGGCATAATTGACAAATGTTTTCTTTCTTGTTGGGGGGCACTTGTCTGAAGTTTAAAATCTGTGAAAACAAAACCATCGAGCGAGTTTTGTTGCCTCCTTAATCTGATCCTTCATGAGAGCAACCAAGGAGGACACAATCACAAACTTTGGCCTCCCCAGTTTCTCGCTGATGATCGGTAACAGTTGATAAACTAAACTTATCCCAAAACCTGTCGGGACTTGGGAGTAGGGCCACAACATCACCTCCATTCAAAATGTGAAAAAAAAACACTCTTCTTGTTCGGGCTTCAGTTGGCAAATGCAGGGAATGTTCTTCACAACAGATTGAATAACATCCCATGTCTCCATATCCGCAGTCGTTTTCGATTTCCCTACCAAGCTAAACTACAATATTAAATTCGGCGCTTACACTTATCTTAGCGTTTACGTCATGGCTCTCAGCCCGCCCTCTGTTCATTGATTGGGTGGCTGGTGCAGAGCCGGAGGAAATCTGGGAGATAGTTTGACTGATTACAGAAAGCTAACTGAAATTGAGCGGAAGTGAAGTGAATGAAGTCTGAAGTAGTCAGGTTGTAAAAGCCTGATCAGTGGCATACATAGATATATACTATGAGTGGCATAAAAGTAATCAGCTACTTAAACCTTTGCTACTCACTAAAGCATGAACTTCCCCTTTAAATAATGTGACACTCTTGCCTCTGTGAATGATGCTGTTCTCATTATGTGCTGTTAGAAGTGATTTAATTGATTCAGCATTTCGACACCTCTGTAAGGACGCATTCAACTCGACAAAGAGGTTTAATAAAGGATGCACTGATCTCGTTAATTAGCTAATTTTACTATACCAATATTTTTAATTGACTGTTAAAGTTTATATGGAAATATTACATGACACACTGATCCTTTAACAATGCTTTGGCGCAAAAACGCACACCTTTTGGACAAATCTCGCAACATGATTTATCAACTGCCTGTTTTTAATGCATTTATCAACAATTTTCCTGTACCAATTTTTTTAATTGGCATTTGAACTTAGCTTTATTGCATGAAATAAAAGTCTTGCCAAGCACTACCTTGAAGCCCATTGATCTAATATCGTTGATGATTTTATGCCTAGAAACGGCACAGTCTCACTTCAGCGTCTCATGCAGTGAACGCATCTGTGCCAAGTTAGAAACGAGGCTCCTGCTCATTTTTCTGTCCATTTGCACTCTAGTGTGACCAGTCCCATAAGAGACAAGCATGCAGTTTAATAAAACCCGAACTTAAATCACACAACTTTTAATGCAACCTACGTTCGTCGGTTTAAAACATTCAAACTATTATTCTACTCTAACACACACTTAACCCATCACTCTGTCCATCATATTTAGTAACTTATTTCCTTTTCAGTGTTAATGATAATTCGCGTGATGCGTTCACCTCTGGGTAGCTGTCCTTGGCGAACACATGCAGCAGCGCCGTCTTTCCACACTGAGTGTCACCGACCACCACGATCTTACAGCGGCTGCACTGTCCCTCCATCCTCGCCACTGTCAGCTCTGTCCTAGCGCTTAACGAGCACCATCCGCCGCCTGATGATCCAGAGCAGAGACCGTGAGAGTGCCTGTGAGTGGACGGGTGTGCAGGGAGAGAGTCCCCTCCCCTGTCCGCCTGTCAGTCTCCGGTTCCCACGGTGACTCCACGCGCCGAGGCTCACCTCTCTTGACTCAGTAGTCTTGATTTATAATGACACGATGTTGTTGCCTTGCCTTCCTCCTGTGGTTTGGGCATGGTGTAAATTAAGCGACCCCTCTGGCTCGTGTATGGAAATTGTTTTAACGATGTGATTTAACACTTCACTGGGTCGCCCATCCGGGGTTCCCAAGGTCATGAAAAAATCAAGAAAATGTCATTAAATTAAAAGCCATGCACTTGAAACATTAGTGCAATTTAATAAAATGTCACAGTTTCTATGGTGAATGCATTGCGTTCCAAAATATTTGATTGGGAAGAGGTTTCATTGCTCGTTGTGAGTGCAGTCTCTATTAAATTGATTTTAAATTCATATTTTACATAAAATATTTGTGTTTCTAAACATTCGTTTTTAAATGCTTTAAATGTTTTGTGTTAGTTTCAGAGTGTTGAGAAAGTTCAGGCGAGGTCACTTTATTAACCAGACTAGATTAGGTTAGATTGCAAATAGGCCTACCTTGGATCTCTAGTGGAAAAGTGGAAAATGGTGATTTGTCAAAGAACAGCACGAGTCATCTGAAAAGCTTTTTGTCTATCTTTGATTAATTTAATTGCTTTTCAGCACACTTTGGCTTTTCGGGTGATAATTTTATCATCCTAGGACCATAAAAACTCAATTTTTTTTTTTTTGTAAGTAAATTGATAAAGATATAGGGATGTGGTTTTATTTTGTGAGACACTGAACTGCTATATGTTTAGTTGACTTAATAATGTATGTTATTACTGAGAATAATACTATGCAAATAATTTAAAAAAGTACAAAAATGAAAAGTTATCAGTTCTGCTTTTACATTTTTTCTTTTTTTTTTCAAATAATTGGAAAATAATTAGACTAAGAATAGAAACATATTAATCATTATTTTAAATATTTAATTATTAAATTTTAGTAACATTAATTATTATTATTTTTAATAATATAAATAATATTTCTACAACACTTTCATTAATATGGTCACGTATATGTACATGATTATACACCTTTTATGTATACAGCACCTTCTATGTTTATATCTAATTAATATAAAACATTCAAATTTTATCGTTGTAATATTTTACTTTTTTTAACAGCATGTTATAAAAAAGATACGTTTTGGTTCCATGGCTTTATTTTAATTTATTTTATTGTAATTTGTTTTAATTTACATGTACGCTTCAATGCAAGTTTTCATCTGCGAGACTTTTGTTTTTTCCTTCATGTAATGCTGCCATCTGCTGTTAAATGTTGGTACTGTAGAATTTTCACTGTTAAAATCTATGGTTAAAATGTGTTGGTCTTCCGATTTATTACGTGGTCTGTTTATATATATATATATGTTAATTATTTGTTAATGGTCTTTGTGAGCTCTCAGCTTCTTTAAATGGGCTATTATATTGCGTTTTAAGCTAGTGGTGTGGTCCTAAGCCTCTTTTTAAAATCGTATTAAAAAAAATAATTCAGTTTTGATCAGGAATGGAATTCGTATTCAGAGTTTCTGAATACTTCTATAATCTGCCATTCGCTCAGGAATTCAGTTCACGCCCTAAACCCAAACATTATTGACAACCATCATCCACAGACGGGTTCCTTCGGCCAGCCACACCCATCACGCGCTGTCCCGCTTTTACCAGCTGGGGGAGACAAATACCACGAGACCGAGCACGTGTGTCACGTAAGTACGTTACGCGTTAGCCAGGCATTTTGTGTTGTTTTATTCAGCACCGAAAAACCACATAATTATATTATTTTGTAGTCACAAGCAATTTTAGAAACTGTAATAAAAGGTCCATTACTAACCACCCACAGGAGGTTACTGCATTCCTGCTGTCCGTGGATGTTTACTTTCACACAATGGGCTTCTGACCTTCTGAACTGCGTAACCGTGCTCACGATATCTTTTCAGTGTTATTTCTTGTAAAGTCCGTTCTGTTTGTCGTCTGTAAATGCAGCTGCACCTTGTGGCATGTAGCATCGGTTCCTGGTATGTGAGAGTTTCCTACATGCAGATGTTGTATTGTATACATTAGTAACGTTAGATAAACAAAAATACCAAATACAAGAAAGAAAGAGAAAAATGTTAATCAGAATCAGAATGAGCTTTATTGCCAGGTATGTTTACACATACGAGGAATTTGTTTTCGTGACAGAAGCTCCGCAGTAAAACAGAATGACAGAGATAGAACATAAAACACATAATAAAAGAATACAAAATACAAATAAGTAGATAGTGAATGACAATATACAAATGACAATTGTAGGCAGGTATATTACAAAATGCAGTCATGTATGTACATGTATATTATGTGCAAAATTTAAGTGTATACTAAGTATGTGTGTTACTATTTAATGAACTTAAATATGCTCTCATTACCATCTATATTATTGTAATACTTCACTGTTTTGCATATAATCACATGAAAAGCAACAACTTTGCATAATGTGATAACATGGATGTTATATCAAAATCACAGGCTGCAATTTTATATTAATGTACAAATATACAAAGTACACATTTTTAAGTGGTTATTCACAATTTTGAGGGTTTTCTTTTGAGGTCTGTTCATTTTAATGGTCCTCTGTTGTGACACACACACACACACACACATATATATATATATATATATAGAGAGAGAGAGAGAGAGAGAGAGAGAGAGAGAGAGAGAGAGATGTGTTTTAAGTGTTTCTACTGCATTTCTATGTGGTTGAATTTTTTGAGTGATTGTAAGGTGACTCTTTTTTTGGAACTGAAGGAGCGTCTGGTCCCAGAAACAGTGATGTGTAATGGAAAAAGGAGCGTGTCACCCAAAAATGAAAATTCGCTTGAAATTTACTCTCCTTCTTCACTAGAAAAAATAAAATAAATAGAATTACATCACTTGCTCAGCACTGGATCCTCTGCAGTGAATGTTTTTTTTTTTTAAACTCAGAAATTATGATTTTGTTTCCTACACACACTCAGCTTTCTGCTTCACAAGATGCTAAAAGATGTAATGGAGTCATGTGGATTATTTCTGAATTATTCTGATGTTTTATCAGCTGTTTGGACTCTCATTTTGACGGCACCCATTCACTGCAGAGGATCTGTTGTTAGATGAACTATTCCTTTAACACAGTATCATAGGATGTCACACTGAAGGAAACTCCTTTCACCACTTATAATTTCATGTCAATTTCCTATGCTTTTTTTCCCCAGTCAGGCATTAAATATGTGAGTTTGCAGTGAACCTGGTTACATAAAGGACTGTCTCCCTAAATATATTCCTGTTGGAGCGTTTTTGCAAGGCTGTTGGCCATGTTCAGGGTCAGTGGAAGGAAGAGCAGTCAGTGGGTATCTTGGTGTCTTAGCGTCTTATAAACAGTAGTGTCATCCTCTTTTTGTTGTGTATGTGAATCTGGCACAAGTCTGAGCAAGTTTAAACAAGTAGTCCACTTAATTTACAACTGAAGTGTAAGTGTGTGCATGTTCCTCGCATCTCTGGCTCTCCAGGGGCCAAGGAAAGCTCATTTTCATCCAACACTCCAGCCTCTTTCTTTTGGTCTTTCTTTGTGTGCAGAGCCTATATCAAGCCCAGAATGCATCAGATACACACAGTCTAACCCACTTACAGCTTAACCAGACTGCAAAGGGAGGCTATTCACACACAGCTATAAGGTTATCTATGGTCAGGATAACTCTCTCTCTCTTCTCCATATCAGATGCCCTTGTAAACTTTTATTACCCATTATATGTCAACCAGGAAAAAGGTTAAGCTTGATGTTTTAATTACCAGAAGGATACATTGAGAAAATGTTATTGCTCATAGGTTGCACTTTCATAGCTCAGACCATTGTTGACACAAAGCAAGTATAGAAGAAAATATGAATATATGAAGAGTTCAGATGCAAAAGCCTTTAAGTGCTGTCTGAAATTTTCTTCTAAAATTAGCATTTTTTTTTTATCAGGCTCCTATATTTATGTTCTGTTATTTTAAATAAATTGCATACAAAAGGGCCTATACATTGACAAGAGAATAAAATGACTCAACCTAAACATAGGAGCCTGATAAAAAAAATGCTCAGTTTAGATGAAAATTTAAGACAGCACTTAGAGGCTTTAGCATGTAGAATTAAAGATTTTATGATTATAACAATTATTTTGCATTACATGGAATTGCTCAGATTCTTCTTCTCCGAAATGAATTGCATTTTTGATGGCCTAAATATGATCAAAACTCATGAATCTTTGCACACATGTCAGTACTGGCCAAAATTTATGTCTGATATGGGTTTCAGAATTAGTTGTGGCTAAATGGCTCGATAGCGCCACCTATAAAATTTAAATGGAGCGCGCTTCAAGCTATGTTTCAAGTACATGTAGGAAACCTGGTAGACACATGTAACACCAATACCTGCAAAAAAAATATCTTGGTACAAAATCCGAAACCCAACATGAAGTCTGTTATATTGAATTTCCTGTGGATTTGTTTTGTGTGCAGTTTTTGCCAT
Organism: Carassius auratus; assembly: GCF_003368295.1. NCBI lineage: Eukaryota > Metazoa > Chordata > Actinopteri > Cypriniformes > Cyprinidae > Carassius > Carassius auratus. The sequence continues at coordinate 13,582,100 of NC_039270.1, read as the reverse complement.
TTTCAGGCCTTTTACTTTAACAAACTCCTACTACAGTTTTAATCGGATCATCTTCAAATTTGCTGAGTGTTATCATAATTTGTTATATTTGCGATGTTAAATTGCAAGGATCTTGAGTTTTCGTCAAAGAGCGTGTCCCTGGCGGTCTGACAAAGTTTGATGCATCGCCATAAAACATGCTAGCAACACTTAGCTAAGTGTTAAAGCATACTATTAATGCAGTGAAACAAGAAGTTGATGTAACTCAGGCATACAATGTCCAATCTGCCTCAAACTTAACATGTTTGATGAGAGTCCTTTCCTGAACATATCTACATGCCAAGATTCATTTATAGTCATAGCGCCACCTGCTGTCAATAGGAAGTGACATTAACACTGCAATGCACTATTAGCAACACAGTTTAATATGCAATTATGTGCTAAACATGCTAGAAACGTGCATAAAAATGCAGGAAACACTTAAGTGTTAAAGCATGCTATTAATGCCTTCTAAAAGGACGTTGGTGTAACTCATGCATACAATGTCCAATCTGCCCCAAACTTCACATGTTTGAAAAGAGTCCTGGTCTGAACACATCTAAAGGCCGATATTAAGTTATAATCATAGAGCAATCTGTTGACAACAGGAAACTACTTGTTTTACACTAAAGCATTTAATGTCCATTCTTACCAAACTATCTTGTTTGATACGAGTCCTGACTTGAAGACATCTAAAGGCCAGTTTTCAGAAATATTCATTGCACCACCTGTTGTCAACAGGATATGTCATGCTTTACACTAAGTTAAAAACGCAATGTTCAGTCTGCCTCAAACATCATGTTTGGTAAGAATACTGGCCTGAACACATCTAAAGGCCAATATTCATTTATAATCTTAGCGCCACCTTTTGGCAACAGGATATGTCATGATTTACCTAACTCAAATATACCATATTCAATCTGCCTCAAACATCACATGTTTGATAAAAGTCCTGGCCTGAAGACAACTACATGCCAACATTCAGTTATAATCATAGCGTCACCAGCTGGCAGCAGGAAGTTTGGCACATATAAATGACTGATATATTCCTCCTGTATTTACCACATTAAATGCATATTACCCACTGTTAGCTGTTGCTGTGAGCCCGGGGTGAGGTTCCTCTCATTACTGCTGGCAGCTTTAATTAGGTTTCAAGTTTGAATCAGCATTATTTGCAAAGATAAAAATTGAGAAAATAAGCATAATTAAAATTATAATTATAATTTATGATTACATTAAGAATTAAAACAATAATTTTATATAATTAAGACTGTAATCATAATTTGTGAGTATATTTATTATTAAACAATTATTTAGCATAGATGAATATTAGTAAAACAATTCTTATTAAATACAATTCTAATTTATGATTATATATGCGTTAATTTGCATAGATATTGTTAAAATAAGCATAATTAAAATGATAATAGATGACAGTTATATGTATGATTAATAGTGATTTTTTATAGATAGTGTTAAAATAAGCATAATAAAATGATAATCATGATTATGATTATATTTATGATTAACAATTATTTTGCATTGACATAATAAATAAATTCAAATAAATAAAATAAGCATAATTAAAATGATAACTTATTACATTTATCATTAAAACGATCATATTTATGGTTCAATTGTAGATGGAGATTCATCTAAAAAGCATAATTTATAAAAACAAAAAGAATGAAATCTATGAGACATCCATTTACTAGTTGTTCATATTTTACTGCTTGAGGCAGTTGACTTTCATATCATAGCGTCTGTTGGGCTCTTTAAGAAGAATCACTTTATGTATTACCCAATTGTAAGTTGCTTTGGATAAAAGCATCTGCAAAATGAATAAATGTAAATGTATTTGGCAAGCAGGGTTTGCCTTCCAGCAGGACTTTGCCTGACTCTTTAGCCTTTAGAGGATTTATGTCACCATTGGCGGGTACGGCAAGACTGGCACACAAACACCAGACATTATTTGCAAAGATTTAGGACCAGCGCTCAGGCAGCTAAGCCACGGTTAGTAGCAGACATTGGGTGTTTTCCAAGAACACTAGTTTTCAGATTTCTTAAGCAAAGTATTTTTGTCAGCATTTCTAGAATGCTGGTGACATGATAAAAGGAAATAGAATTCCACTTATTTAGTCTTTTTCCTATAGCTTGATCCGCAAAGCTTCTAAACCCATTCAGCCCCGTGACCCACAGTTCACTTCCTGTTTCTCTTAAAGCACTTCCTTTGTGCTTGTAGATGACTCAGAGTGCAGTTTCAGTGACCTTTACTACTGCAGTGGTTTGGCTGTATGCATGTTTGTGTGAGCGTGAAGGGGTGTGGAGGCTGATTTAGAGTGAAAAAGCATGCCTGCTTTGGCCAGATGTTGTTCCTTATTTTCTGTCAGAGCACTCACAAACACATGAGTGCAAAGCACCGCCTTCAAGTGTTAACAATGGTTTGAGAATTTACTGTGATTTCCAGATCGGTCTTGGAGAATAGAAGGAATAAATAGACATTTCCTCTTGGCCTTCTGGTTGCACACAAACATGCTCATAAGCACGCCTCCACAACCACGCGAAGGACGTACACGCCTCTATACACATGCTCGCAGATGCACACATCCGTTCTGCTACATTCATGCTAACAAAAACAACACTTGAAACTTAGACAGTGTAGCTGCTATCAGCTGTGTGCATGCACACCTCGTTTTTTACACAAATAGCACCCAAACATTGTGCACCATTTTGATTTCATAGGAAAGCATTTTTTTTTCTTTCCGCACATTGACAGAAATATGAATATGTGACACCCCCCTCCACCCAAAAAAAAAAAAAAAAAAAAGCACAAAACCTGCCCCACATCCGATTCTAAGGATTTCATTGGTCAGTCACAGTGGTGATTGTCTACACAACACTGAAACAAATACTAACCCCTAACTAAAAGATAACGACACTGTTTGTCACAATATGACCTGATTTGTTTGCAGGTGATTGAGCTAGCCAATAAAATCTTTATTGGTCTGGGTTTACATTAAATTGGGAACTTAATGAAATTAATGTGGGAAATATTGGTGGTTTGAGGGGGGAAAGCATGCAATGTGAATAATCAAGCCTAAGTACCATATTTACATTTTTTTAAACTGTCTTAAGCTTTTAAGTGTAATGTTATGTCATGTAATGTCTTAAAATATAACAAAATATGATTATACACTTTTGACTTCAATTTGAGCTCCATGTAGATTAATTGTTCTTGGTGACTATTTTTGCATTGCCAGAGAATAATTTTTATGTTTGTTTGTTTATTTATTTATTTTATTTTAATGTCAAAAACTAAATCAGTTTTTGTTGTCTGAAGTGACAATTTTTTATTATATTATTATTATTTTGTTACCAAATTTATTTTGTTTCATATTTTTGATTTTCTATTTTTTGATAGATCTTTACAACAACAACAAAAAAATTCTAAAGTTTAATTAAAATCAACCAATAAATAAAATTTTATGAAGCATTGATTAAAAAACGGCTTCTGCTTAAACAATAACGACACACATTCCTAAAGAAGATAAATATTAATTTGTGAAAGTGTATTTAACACTCAGCCAAAATTCCTCTCATTCTCTTGTGTGAATTTCAGCTGAGTATAGTAAAAACAGCTTTACTGCATTTACTAAATTGAAGTCAGCACAGCTGCCTGTCAGCACACAAACTCCCTCATTGGACTCGTCAACCCATTACCCCCCCCCCCCCCCCCTTAAATCCATTTCTCCGGGCTTTGCAGCTCGCCACGCCTCGTTTATTCTCAATAGTTGTCAGAGCCTCAGGTCACTCACTAGTCGTCGTGAGGCATCTTCCACTCCCTTTCTTTCTCTCTCTCTGTCTCCTTGTCCTTCACCTTCTCAGGCTCCAGCATCTATTTTGCAAAGGCTGAGAAAACCGTGGACCGCGAAGTAGCTCGTAAACTCGAGGCAGGAAAACAAACGCGTCTTTTCTCCTCAAAAGTTCTCGACTCAAAATCCGACCATGTCCGGCGAAGACGCACCCGCCCAGCAGCAAAATGCCGAGGAGCAGAAGCAGCAACAGCAGCAAGAAACCAAGACGCCCGCCGAGTCCCCCAAAACCGAGAGCAAACCAGACCCACCGCCCAGCAGCGCCTCCGCCGAGGCCGCCACTGCCGCCGACACCCCAGCGCCCGCCGCGGAGAAAGCCCCAGAGGAGGACACGTTCAGCTACCGGGCTCTGGTGCTCACCGGCTACGGCGGGTATGATAAGGTGAAGCTCCAAGTGAAGAAGGGGAAGCCAGCTCTCAAAAGCGGCGAGGTGATGGTGCGCGTGAAAATGTGCGGGCTGAACTTCGCCGATCTGATGGCGAGACAGGGACTGTACGACCGGCTCCCTTCCCCGCCGGTAACCCCGGGCATGGAGTGCTCCGGGATCATCGAGGCTGTCGGTGAAGACGTGACTGACAGAAAAGTGAGTAAACTCTTCGCTTAGTTCACCATACAGCCGTTTATTCATCCACGGTGTTATTTTATTGCACATTTAACGCGTTTGTTGATTTGAAAATGTTTCCACAATGTTTACAGTTCATTCTTTTGTGCAAAAATAATGTCAGACATTCAAAGAGACAACTCGTTCTCAAACTCTTCTCACATTCACTCGCCACCGGAGACAAAAGAGGAGCGGGAGGGGCACCGATAGCCTCCTTTCAGAATCACCGGGGCTCTTGTCGCGCTGACCCGAGCAATGGGTCGGAACGCTAAACGTTCACGGGAGAGCGAGCTTTGCTTGTGTACGCGGCGAGTTGAAAGTAACTGCCTGAAGATATGCCACTTCTTCTACGCCGTTATGGAAACACAGCGTTCACAGCTTCTGTCGTTTATTATACTGGAAGCTCTGAGTTGATCGCCTCTCTGTGTGGATGAACCACCGCCCCTCTTTCTCTCCGCGCTCGCGAAGTCGCACCTGAGACGCGCAGCATCCGCGCACGCGCGCGTTCAATTCCAGACGTTCTAAAAAAGTAGTGAAATTCTGCTCTTGGCGGGTTTAATGCACTTTTAGCGCTCTTTGTGAGCGGTGTCAAGTGTGCGCGTGGAAGACTCTCCACGCGCAGTGAAAAGGGCGAGGCGCGAGAGGGGGAAAATGCTAATCGAACGCGCCCTTTGTCATCTGCCTCGCGCATTGTGACACCGACATACACTCTGACATCATTCATCATTCCTGCCAGAATTTTTTTTCTTTCTCTCTTCGTTATTTTCTTCCCTTTTATATAAACGTCAGCGCCTGTTTCTGTGGACATGGTGGCAATGCAATACAATTTCTTATTACTACCATATTTGATACAGTTGGCCAGCTATCTGTACGATTAAATAAGATCAATAAATCTAATTATTGGGTTACTTTTTCAGCTCCATAGAAAACGGCGGCGTCTATGACGTGGACTAATTGACTTTCTATGTGCTCCATATGAACGAATCGATGAGTCATGCCTAGTGGTCGCTGCGCTGGGCTCCATGGCAACGTATCATGGCAACGTCATGCACCGGCTCTCTGTGAGAGTTTGTTGAAAGGATTTGATATTTGTATTACCGAGAATAAACACGCTTAATGAGAAGCAGTCGAGGTCAGATGTTGAATAATTGTGTGAAATGCAGATTAAAGCCTAAGCGTGTGTGAGGGAGAGAGGGAGCGAGCACTAGGCGTTGGCTGCGGGGTGATGCATAGGAGGATGATGATGGTGCAGCCCTTCCTCAGCCTCGTCTGTCACCGATATTGAATTTAAAAGGTCACCGGTCTCTCTCTCTCTTTCTCTCTCTCTCTGTGTATTACTGTGTCAGCAAGCAAACAATTGGTTCTTCTCACACTGTGAGACCTGATAGTGCTTGGCAAAACTGACATTGTTTGGTGAGCATGTGAGGTGAGGAATCTGCTGATTGTGGCGTCTGGAAACTGACTTTTTCTTGGAGGAAGAGATGGAGATGCACATCGCTGTAGAGGTGGATGCTAAAGGCCCTGACATCCTCTCACATGACCTGACCGATGTTATTCAGAAACCGCTCTCTTGTGCCCACTCTGTGTATATTAGCATTCTTATAATGAATAATTCATGCAACTTGTTGCTTGTGTCCACACACAATATTCGTCAGAGTTCTGCTGCGAGGATCAGATGCATCTGTTCACAATTATCTTTCTCTGGACCACATTGTCAGCCTGGAATTTCCTCTCTCTCTCGGTCTCTCACTCTCTCCCTCCCTCTGTGTGTGTGTGTGATTTGACAGGTCGATGATAAACAGCGATGCAGTGAATATCAGTAAGTGAACAGCAGGGACACGAGCCTCTATTGCTGAATCTGATGGTGCTGTGTAACATTTGAGATTGAGAAACCGTTTTAACCATTAGATTTTGACATGGAAACCTGACATTCTCTTTCACGTACTCTCATTTAAGAGCAGTTTAACGGCGCCATACAGGAACAGTTATGGGTGTATTAGGCGGAAGCTGAGATTCGATCAGTTAGTGGTAATGTAAGAGTGATCAACATGTTAGAGCTGCTTCAATGTGAATACATAATAAAAACATTCACTGAGCCGTAATGTCACAATACAACAAGAGCGGTAACTGTTTCACAATGTGCAGAGAGTGGTTACAGAGGTGGAAACCGAACTGGTGCTGTAATGGCAGTGTGACCTAATTTAACAATTGTAGGGTATGAACAACGCAGATGAGAATAAAATGACTCTCTAAGACCAGTTTTTTTTAATTTTTATTAGGTGCAGCATAAAAGCAAGCAATAATAAATAATGAAGTTGACAAGTCAAACTGCGAGTACAGTACCTTACAGTGCATTTTAACTTTTTAACATTTTAAGTTTTTTTTTTCAACATAATACTTTTATAGTTTTAAAAGTATAAAAATAGATTTTATGTGGAAATAAAAGTTCCAAAAAAAGCACATATTATTTCTGAGTAAAAGATGGTAACATTGCTGCTGAATGGCAAGTTTTTGTTACTTTATTGCATTTTCTAGTTCTTACAGGGTTAGGATCTCTGCAGGTCCAGAAGAGAAGAAAAATTGAAGAAAGAAAAAATAAAACAAACTGAGGGGGAAAGTAAAAAATATTCCCTGTAATCTCTCAATTAATGTGAGCTCATTAAGCTGCATGAATAGTTATTATAAAATGATTGTGATATTTAAAAATAGTTATTTAAAATAACTTTAAGGAGAGTAAAGCATGTTCACATCACAAGAAATGTCAGTAAAATAACTTCCCAATACTTTTTATTTTATTTTAGCAAAATAACAATTCTTTACAATGCTTGGAGACAAGTAAACATGCAAGTGAAAAATAAGCTTTTTGTTCATATTCATTAATATTAAAATAATCATTAGATAATCATTACTCTGAATATTTCAGTAATTAGTTAAAATGTAGCAGAAATATTTAGTAACTAGTTCCTCCATAATTAGTTGCGGTTTCATACATGCTTCCAGTTTTAAAGCAACAGTGTATTTTTAGATGGACTGCACCCCACCTGGAGCATGCGTGGGTTAAGCGTCTTGCTCAAAGGCACAGTGGTGATAAAACAGGATTGTGATCTCTATCTCTCCACCCCACGTGGGATTTTGAGCTGCCGTCCTTTGTGTTCGCCGCCCAGAGCCTCAACCGCAGGGCTACGGCTGCCACATACAAAACAAACAAACAGAATAAACAAATAAACAAAATCAGCGCTGGGAGACGGCAAAGCTTTATGGAGCAGAAATTCTGCTCATTTCCACAGCAACAAGATTAGAAGTTCACCGACAGATGTATTGCATGAGCCAAATGCATTAGAGAGAGCCACTTTACCCTTTAAAGGTAGTGTGTGAGAGAGAGCATGTGTGTTTAAGTGTGTACGTGCATGCATACAGGACAGGAAGAGACCGGAGAGACATGGGAGAGGATCACAGCCAGTGACAGACTTCTTACAAGACCTTCAGTTGGCCTTGATCTTTGCAATCTCAGCTTAAAAGTGTGTTTGTTCAGCACAAGCACGGAATACAAAGTATGATGAGTTAGTGACACAAGTGTGACTGTTTTGCAAGTCTGATGAAGAAAGAGCAGGAGAGAGAGAAAAAAGGAGGGGGAAGAGGGCTGATTTCCCCGTATGGTGAGTCATGATCCCAGTTCCTGGCCGAGACTTAAGTGTCCATTGATCTGTGATGTGCAGAGAGTCCAATTAAAGGAGAAAGAAGAAGAAGAATGGCAGAAAGCAAGACTGAGACGTGAAAGATGAGACGAGAGAGAGACAGGAAAGACTGCAAACCGTGAGGAGAGATGAACTGGGACACAGACGTATCGGCTTGGGAGTAGTCCCGCTCTCTAATTGGACTGTATAGACAAAGATGCCCATGCGTCCCTGGGGCCTATTAGACTGTCTGTGTCTTCCTGTCTGTGAAGGAAGCGCTTGGTATATTAGTGTTTGCATCTTGCTTTTGAGGAAAGCTTGTGTATGTGTGGTTCCTGAAGCTCATTTGTGGCAAGAGTTGGTTTTTCGGCTGTGTGTATGTGTGTTGTCTTCTCTCAAGCTCATTGAGGCTGAAGGATCTGCCTGCCCCCCGATGAGAGGAACTGATCTTTAGAAATAAAGAAAGCAAGACGGAGGTAGAGGGGGAGATGAGAGATGAAAAGGAGTGATAGAAGGAGAAAGAGTGGTGGAGGAAGTGGGATGTTTGTGATGCTAGTGATTGAGAAAATACACAAGTGGTGGACAGGACATAAGTGTCGAGTGTTTTTGTGCATGTTACAAAGGTCGGGCCAGTCAGTGTCACTGCTCTTATGAATTTTGTAAACCTCTTAAAGGTGGAGTGTGCCGTTTGTTGGCGCCAGTGACATCAAACAGAATGGCAATGATTTTTTTGTTTTTTTTAGCAGCTTGACTGAGTTGGATATAACAACACTGGCTCAACCATTGATTTGAAAACATGGGCCATTAGTGGTGCAGATATTAGACCGTGCAATTCCCTTAGAGGGTTATTAGTGGTACTGCATTTAAAGGGATAGTTCTCCCAAAAATGAAAATCATAATTTTACTCTGCTTCATGTAGTTCCAAACCGGTCATTTTCTTCTGTGGAACTCAAAGATATTTTGAAGAATGTTTCAGCTATTTTTGCCAATACAGTCAATGGCAATGGGGTCCAAAATAATAAAAGTAAAAGTTGGACTAGAGAAATTGACAATAAAATTCCATGTAAATGCATAAGTCCAGTTAAAATAGCACTGGTCAGGTTTTTGTGAATTCAGACTAAAAGACCTATTTAGCACAACTGTAGCTTTGCTTTGTCTGACATGTGTACGCCTTTAAAATTGTGAGGTAATGGAATAAGCGCAAGACCTTTTCTTCTTAACTGCAACATCTGAAAGAGACCACTTATTGAAAAACGGAAAAAAAATAGGATGAGGATTTGGTTCTATCTATTGGTTGTTGATTGGATGGAGGCTGGTCTGAATGCTTGTGGTTGATTGGAGAAGTCCAGCATATACTCAACCAGAAAGAAATCTATCCTTTCACTGCGAGATTAAGTTTTGAAAGTCAATTTTGATTTAAAAATCACAAGCATAAAAAAGTAACAAGCATGGATGATTTGCTCCTAGTAGCATGCAGGAAATAGTGAATTTCCATTTCACAAAATATTCGATTATGCAGTGTCATATATAGTTTTGATTATGCAACAAACCACTAGCTCAATTTCAACTGCACAAACTCACTGGTGGTTTATGTGCTACAAATGTGTGTTTGCATTCCTTATCTTTCTTCATTCCAAAGGAAGTAGTGGAAGTCTGCTCAATGAGTTTTCCTGTATCTTTCTGTGTGTGTGTGTGTGTGTGTGTGTGTGTGTGTGTGTGTGTGTGTGTGTGTGTTCGTGGGGGGTCACCAAGGTAACTGAAGGATTTTCCGTTACAAATGATATAATTGAACAACTCTAAGTCGAGCACATTTATCTGCTCCAAGACAAAGATTCACAAAACAGTCCAGCTGGCCAACAGTACAGGTTCAATTATTTCATTGAGGTATGCTAACTGTTCTGAAGGGTAATGACAACAAAACATACACAAGATCTCCCAGATCTGTGCAGCTGGGCAATTGTCCTGCCAATATTTTTTTTTTTTAAACTCCAATACTTTTGCAAAACCGCAGATGAACAAATAACTGTACAGCTCCTCTGAGCATTATCACATCTTCTCGAATCCACTCTAAATGTTTATTGACGTATTCAGTATTGTTGCAGCACTGCTATGGTGACTGTGGCATGAAACACTGAAAGGCATATTGTTGCTGAAACATTCCAGGGCTGTTGTCCAAACGTTCTTTGAATGTTTCTGTTTTCTTGTCTGTAGGTGGGTGATAAGGTCCTGGTTCTGAACCGGAGCGGTATGTGGCAGGAAGTAGTAGTGGTGGCGACCACACACACCTTCCTGATGCCAGAGGGCATGAGCTTTGAGGAGGCAGCGGCAATTCCTGTCAATTACATCACCGCCTACTTGATGCTCTTCGACTTTGGACACCTGCGTCCGAACCAGAGCGTGCTCATCCATATGGCTGCAGGTAAGCGTGTGTGTGCACTGGGGAGACCATGCAAATGTATAACAGGCTTCATAACAGGGATTACATGCAGCCTAATTCAGTTATATTGTCATTAGCTGCAGCACAATGCACACATCCATCATGTTCAGGTGTGCGTAAGTGTTTGTGTGTGTGTGTGTGTGTGTGTGTGTGTGTGTATACGGTTCTTGCAGCTGGCCAAAAGGGAGCCCTGGGGCTTTTTACAGCGGCGAGGGAGTACAGCAGTGGTTTACATTTTACTGATGTGCTCCCATCATCATTCGTGGGAGTGGATCAGTGAGTCCCTTGTGGCAATTAACTATTTCCAAGTGTAGCCCCGAAGGGATCTCTCTCTCTCTCTCTCTCTCTCTCTCTCTCTCTCTCTCTCTCTCTCTCTCTCTCTCTCTCTCTCTCTCTCTCTCTCTCTCTCTCTCTCTCTCTCTCTCTCTCTCTCTCTCTCTCTCTCTCTCTCTCTCTGCAGGTGTACACATGTGTGGGGGTGTGTTGGGAAACCATGCTCTCTAAATAATGAACTTTGGGAGACCCTGTAAGTGCAGGTGCAGGATTGAATAGTTTGTTTCTTCTCCGAGGATATTCCTGTAGGTGTCAAACAAACCTCTTATCAGTAAATTCATATGAGCGTGTCCCTTGGCAGCTGTTTAGTTTCAAAACATTTAGGCAGTGTTCTGCTCCCAGCGAAGACCGTGCTCTGGCTGTATAAAAAAACTGACAGATATTGGGATGATAGTTATTTGGTTGAACAGTGATTTACACAATTATTCATTTAATTATGCAACATTTATAGTGATCAAGGGTTTTCTAGTGGTAATAGAATGGTGTATGTGTGTGTGGTGTTGTTTTGATTATTTAGTCTATGAGTACATTGCGGTGTTGGGTTTTTAAGCATGCATTTTTATTAATGAGGGTCTTTTTAATTATATTTAATAGTCAAAGTGAGGGAAAACACAGTTTCAGGCTGATAAACCATTTTTGTGGTGTCAATATGAAAAAAACCCCCACTGTTTTAAACCGTGATATCACATCTGCCTCTGGGGAAAAAAAAGTTGGGAAAGCTATTGAAATGGCTGGAGTCAGACTGAGGGGAGTAGCTAAGTGCATCAAAATTGCTGACAAAATCTGCAAACTTTGAACAAACTGCTCTGGTATGGTACGCCCTCCACATACCCGCGAAATACCAGCATTTAAACTGCCAACATCAAAATGAAAAGTAGGTCTAACACGCAGCCGTTTCCTGCCTGACAGCACTGCTTAGAAACCCTACGGCCAATTCAAATTCATCCAATTCAAGTGTTTCAAAAATGGAAAATGGCAAAAAGTAATTGAGGTCTAAGTATTTATGTGTGGTATTGTTTAAACAAGCTAAAGAGATTCATTGTAAGACAACAGTTAAAGCCATTGATTGTAAGTGAAATTGGAGCCAAGCACCCCATGTTCACAGCACAAACTACTGGTAAAAAAAAACACATTTGTCATTTTGGGTTGGGTAGATTATTTTGAAGTTTGTAGTCTGTTACTGATTCCAAGTTACATGACAAAAATTGTAGCTAGTAGTTGCTAGATTATTGTTTCTCTAATGAAAATGTGTTTAATGGAGACTCCTAAGCCCTGAAAGGGACTTTCAAGTACTAGGAGCCAGTTTTTACAAAGCCATTGTGTTTTTCAGTTTCAAAGTGATGAAATAACCTGGCGGAGGTATTGCGGTGTTTTGTATGCAGCACTTTTACATTAGCTGATTAACTTTTCCTGAGAAGTGCCTTGAGGACTTCGGTTTAGCTGCTTGGGAAGTCAGGCACATCCTTTAAAAAGCATATGAGATGGTTTCCATGTTTTATTGGTTTCAGTGCACTCGTAGTGAACTAATGTTACTCGTGTTTGTATAATCATTGATATCTTGAAATACTCCTCCAGTATTTGGAAAAGTATAAAACGAGCACAAAAAAACACGCACACAAACCGTGCGTTTTTGTGTAAATCTTGAATGAAAACCATTCTTGAATTGCAGCATTCAATTTTGTTTGACAGTTTACGTAAGACTGGATTTGCTAATTCTATACAGTGGAATCAATTCTGCTTGTGTTTCATGAATGAGGCCCAACAAACTATTCTCATATTCCCTCTCTGGGGTCTGATACGCGTCTGATATCCCCTGTGAATGCTTATGGACATATGCATCAGACAGTGTGGGTGTGGATGAAGCTTTGGCTCGGGCTGGAAGGAAACACTCTCGTCCAAACTGGAGTGTTGCAGAAACCAGAATTCTCAAACAATCTGGAAAACGTCTCCTTGAACCGCCACCACACCCTAAAAGAGAAAAGAGGGGATGTTTTAAGGCAGAACTTAGTTGTAGTCACAAATATTTGCAGAGAAATCAAACCAAAACCCTCATAATAAATGGAGGTCTCTGGTCTGTCATTTCTGGAATGGGGTGTCAATCACAGATGAGGAGTGTGTAGTTCTGCAGCGCATCATGTTTCTCGCAATTCTATCCATCGGCCTTTGTTTCAGCTTGTATGTTTTCTTGTTCTTGAGATTGTTTAAGCGTGTGTCTGTGAATGCTCAAGTGTGAGCGTGTGTGTGTGTGTGTGCGCTCAGGAAGCCCTTGGTATCTCAGTGGACAGGATGTTTTTTGAATTCGCTGTAAAAATGGAAATGTGTTTCCTCCGTTTCACTGAACGTGAGGAATGGCACTGCACCTTCATATGGAGCATGCTGCATGATTTTAGGCTAATGTATTTTACCTCCAAATTCAAAAATAGTTTTAGTCATTAGTTGATGCTTGTCACTCTTTTCCGTTCAGCTGCAGTGCAAGGGAACTGAAGGCTGCATGAAAGTATCTGATCACAAACCGACATTGATCAACACGGGTGTAAACAAGGTCCAAAATGTTTTGTGACTGGATCAATCAAAGGTATTTGGAAGTGCGTCTGACTACAGTGTGTTTGTAGTGTAAACGCTTTAAGAGTGAAGAACTGCCTACTTGTTATAATAGACTGTTGTGTCTGGAAAGCCATGGATGTCAATGGGCACTTCGCTTGTAAAATAAAACAAACATTAAACTCGAACCAAAAACAACATTTAAGAATTTCAACCTCAACGAAGAGCAGTCCCCATCTGCTATGGTATATGAAGTCAACTTCTAATGATCTTTTATTGTCCCCTTCCCCTGTCATTTTTCTAAAGATTAGTTAATCCAAAAATGAATTCTGTAATTTATTCACTCCCATGTCACTTCAGACTTTGGTTTCTTGTATGGAGCACACACACACACACACACACACACGAAGGTCAAAGTAGACTGCATGACTTTGACAAAGTTTTCCATACTAGACAAAGTATGACTTTTAAATGCATGCAACAGATTTTTGTGAGGGGGAAAAAAGTTACAACCACAGAAATTCTTCCCCTCAGCCGCAGCGTTATTGTTGGCTTTTTTAAAATATATCTTCAGTTTTCATTTAAATTTTAGATTATTAATTTTAGATATTTTTCTTTTGTTTCATTGAATTTGTTTATGCATTTTATCTAATATAACTGATCTAGTTTTAGTTCACAGTGACGACGTTGCACAGTTGTCAAGTTTTATTTGCACTTTTACATTTTTAACTTGATGTGTCATAATTGACACTTTAATTTTGTGTGAAATGTTCTTTACATTACATCTCTAGCCTTCCAGTTGTTGAGCATAAGCTCACTCCCCTGTAAGGTTGGACATGTGGAAATGTGATCTAGTAGTTTATTGCTGCTTTTATAAGCAGCCAGAACAAATCCGAGCAGACTACAGCCTCTTCATTGTGACAGCGCCTCATGACAAATACTACAATATCTGTCTGATTGGTGTGTGTGTGTGTGTGTGTGTGAGAGACTCACTTGAATTCGACTGACCAGTCACTAGCCGTTTTATTTGGTTTGCTGGACCTTTGCCTTTAGAGTTGATTTGAGATCCGTTCTGAAAGAATGAACCGTAAGAGTCAGACACGAGAAGCTGTTTATAGGTTAGCACAAATTTACATCCTCCACTTTGAATCCTGTCGAACAGCTCGCAGTGAAATAAGTCTCTCTCTCTCTCTGTGTGTGTGTGTGTGTGTGTGTGTGTGTGGGTGTCCTCTGTTTGCACTGAGGGTGTGGGCCGAGTGCTCGTATGTTGGGAATCTGCAGAATTCCTCAGTGTTTTGGGGGAAAATTCACTCTCGCTAGAAGAGGGTGATACTGGGAGCGTGATATTGTTGTGGCCAAGATTGTTGGCTGCCAAGACTCTGTGTGTGTGTGTGTGTGTGTGTGTGTGTGTGTTTGAAAGTGTGGATAGAAGGAAGCATAAAGAGTTCACTGTGTGTGTGTTTCAGCCTCGTATGCCCTCGGGTAAACCGACCTGATTAGATGAACATTGCACTTAATTTTCTTAAATAAAAATGCCACACGATCCTAAGCGCAACAAATGGAATTAAACGGGAGAATCTGCTTATGTGGCTACGGATTCATTCTTCTCTTGCTCTCCACAAGCCGGGAGTCAGTTTGATCAGTGCACTTATATTTAATTCAGAAACCCTTTGTTTCGATTACTTTTCAATTACAGTGCTGCCTGGGAAAGAAGCCTCCCTTATAGCCAGACCTTTGACTGAACGACATATGGTCTGGTCCTCACTGCAGCTTATTCGGCCAGGAACTGCCCACTTGGACAGAAAGAGACCTCCTGAAGCGAAAAACTACAGTTATTGATTTAGCATGCTATTTAGAGGCGGGTTTATCTGTAATAAACACAATAATAAACCAGTGAAGGAGGAAAAAACGTTTAAAACATTAAATAATAGAGAGATGCGTCCTTACCACTGATGTTTTGTGAACACAATTAGTATGGCAAACATATTAATGTTAGCCGAAAAAACATTATTTACATATTTTCTTATTATTTGAATTATATTTAATCATTTATTATATTAATTTGAAATATAAAATGTATTTAAATGCAGCCTTGCATTTAATAATAATCGATCACACACACACACACACACCCCAGTTATTAGACCCTGGGTCCGATGTAGTTTCCCATGGCCTGAGCCTAGTGTGTCTTTACTAGCTGAGCAGAAATAATAAAATTCACACAAGTTAGCGGTGAGGGAGAGTAAAGTGCACATATTTTTGGAGATTAGCAGATATGAGAACCCATGAAAGAGGTTGATTTTTGTGTGTGTGTGTGAGGTTGAGGGGATCTCTTGGCCGCTCTCTCACAGGTCTTGTGATCGGAGCTCAGTGGTCATGGGGCAGCCTGGCACCGCACGCCCCACACGAGGTCCAGGAGGCGAGACGGGAGAGACGGCAGGTTAAAAGCATGATGTGAAAGAGACGTGTGTTTCTCTGACAGAGAAAATGGCGGCCCCGCTGCTTTCAGAGAGACCAACTCATCCTGAGTCACCATGGCAACACAAACTTCATTCACTAGCGAGTGAATGAGGGAGAGGAGGAGAGGGACCGTTTAATGAAGAAGATACTGTATATGAGCTCTACAGGGACTCGTCTGATTCAATCGGGCCGAGTAAAAGCTCATTAACTCGCTGTATGTATACATGGCTTTATACACTGTGGACTGAGTAACAATCTACCTTTCTAAAGCATAGTGGGAAGACAAGTTACGTTTTTACACATTGTCGAGTCAACCTCAACCATGCAGTTGCTATTAGTGTTATTGTACAAATACGTTTGTAAAAAAAGATGATTTGTAGTTCTTGATAAACTAGGTAGCCAGTACTGAGTTAGGGATTTATATATGATTTTATTTACTTTACTTTTATTTAATTGATTTTTTTATTTTATTTTTTACAATTTTTTGCATGCTGTTACTCATTCTGGCGTTTTAAATGTAATTTAATTTTTTAGATAATTGGGCGTTAATTATGTATCCTATTCATCACAAGGGCCAGAAAAAGTGTGTTTGTTTGCAAGCACCATTTCTCACAATCCAAAGCCCAGAGCACTTGATCACATTTATAAATATTACTGTATGTGTGCTCTATTAATTTTGTCATTAGATAAGCTTTACCCTTTGTAGGTTCATGCACTAGTGACCTTTTAACACACTGCTCTGCCTCTCTCTTTGAAACACACACAAACAAGACGCGCAGTAAAAATTGAGATTAAATGGATCTGCTCCCAATCTCTGTCTGATGTAAATGGCATCTTTAAGACGTCAGCCGTCAGACAGAGCTGGTGATTGGTGACCTGCTGTCCTGGAGCCTGTCTCAGTCTTGAGGTTAAAGCTTGGCACTGAAAATACTATGCTTTGAAATGACTTAAAGATGTTTGCTGTTGCTGTTTTTCAGTAGTAACGGTAGCAGACTGTGTACGCAGTAAACCGTTCTCATAAACCACCGTGTTTAAAACCATTAAGCTTTCATGTTCATGAGCCTGAGTTTCTCTCTAATTAATTTGTGATCCTCAACAGAAGAAAAACATTAGAAAATCCATTAATAAATTGATCAAAGTTATTTGCCTTTGCAAGTTAACCCAGGATAATGGCCTCTACAAAGGTCCAAATGTTTGTTCATGTGTGGGTGGGTGCTCATCTTTAAGGTCATATGGCAGCACTGAGTTTTGTCCTGTAGTGCCCTTTGCTTGCGTGGTTCTGTTCTTGTTTTGAGATGGAAAATGCGTTGTGTTCAGGGCTCTTCTCGTTTCATAATTAGTTTTGTTTCCTCTCTAGGTGGGGTGGGCATCGCTGCCACTCAGTTGTGTAAAACGGTGAGTGATGTCACCGTGTTTGGCACCGCCTCGGCCAGCAAGCACGAGGTCATCAGCCAGGGCGGAGTCACGCACCCCATTGACTACAGGACACGTGACTATGTGGAGGAGGTCCGGAAAATCAGCCCCAAAGGTAATCTACCATTCAGGAGTTTGGGGTCAAGATTTTTTTCTTTTATTTAGTAAGATGGATCTTATGAAGATATCTGTCCTGAGCTTTTTCTATTGATCAGAGAATCCTGGAAAAATGTTTCCAAAAAAGTAATAAGCAGCATAGCTGTTTTCAACATTGATAATAAGAAGAAATGTTTCTTCACCAAATCCGAATATTATAATAATTTCTAAAGGATAAGGAGTCACTGAAGACTGAAGTAATGATGCTGAAAATTCAGCTTTGCATGAAAGACATAAATTACATTTTTAGAATATAGTGAAATTAAAACCCGTTATTTAAATTGTAGTGACATTTCACAATATTACAGTTCTTACTGCATTTCTGATCCAATAAATGAAGCCTTACTGAGCATAAAATACTTCTTTCATTAATAAGCCTTACCTACAATTTGAACCGTAGTTTATCTGTGGTTAATACACTTGTTTTAAGACCATATGCTAATAATCAAACATCATTTTTAATGCAGCACGTTTCCTCACTGACTAATCACCACAAATAAATCTATGTAAATGGTTTCAGTTTGTCGTTTTTACTCTGGGTGCTATGTGCACAAATAGCCTTGTGAATCTAGTGCCAGAATGGAAATCTTTTAATAAGGCTTTCTGCTTTGCTGTTAGCAGACCGTTTGTGTATGTAAAACTCTGAAAGTCCATCTGTAAACTCTGCCTTTCACATTATTATTATTTTTTTGGGTTGTGTCTTTTGAGGTTTTGGTGTGTGTGTGTGTGTGTGTGTGTGTGTGTGTGTGTGTCAGCTGTAACTCTTAACACGGTGTCCGATAAAACATTGTTTACTCTCTTATCACAAACACGTACAAAACAAATTCTTTCTTTTTTTGTTTGGCTCTTTTCCATGACCGAACATTTTATTTGATGTACTCCTCTGACCATAACAGTGTTTGAAATGTAGAAACCCAGACTCGGGTCAACATGATAGCAGAGTTAACACATCAAGAACTGTTGAAGGAACTTCAGCAATACATTGATGTGCTAAACTTGCTGTTGCAATCGAGCTTTTAATTATTTTACAGTGCATCTAACTGCTAAAACACAGCACAATCGATGTGCATTGCTGAAAACCTCAAAATGATCAAATAAACATTCTTATAAAATAAAGATTCTTTCATAAAAATATATTCGGGTCAGTTAAAAAAAGAAAAAAAGATTTTGAAAAGTCTCATGCTCAGTTAATCTATTTATTTGAAAAATAAAAAAACTAATATTAATAATTAATTAATAATATTGATGTTATCAAATACGGTTACAATTCAAAGCAACAGTTTTCTATTTTTATGTATTTTTAAAATCTAATTATAAATTGTTTCTTTGTTTGCTGGTTTTTATTGTATTTGTTATATTTGCATTTTGAAAATCACCTTTGAAAATCATATACTATATCCTAGAAATCATTCTAGTATGATGATTTACATCCTTGGAAAATAAATATACACAAGATTTGCTTCTAATTCACGCAATGCACTCTTTTGAAGACTTTCTGTTAATCAGACAAACCGTTAGTTTTATAGATGCAGCGTATATGAATTAATGCAAGAAGAACATGATATATCTGTGTCTTTCTTCCTGTGTGTTTTAGGCTTGGATATTGTTCTGGATCCTCTGGGAGGCTCTGACACCCATAAGGGCTACAACCTTCTGAAACCAATGGGGAAGCTCATCAGCTACGGTGAGCTGGCGGACACTCCTCTCCTCTCATTACGTGTTTCCATGTCACCTCGACCAAATGCTACAGTTTCACTCTGTAGGGCTTACTGCTTCAATTGAGTAAAGCCCAGCAGACAAATCTGAATAGCTTTACAGTGACGTATTACAGTAAATCAACTTCAGAAACACAATACCCGGAACAAGACCCCCTCAACAACATGGCGTCCTGAAGTCCCACACAACTGTCTTTGTCCCGCCATCTCTTTCTCTGGCTCGCTCTCTTCCTCTATCCTGCTTCATCAGAACAATGGCTCCTCTATCTGACACAGAACCCAGAATGTGTCCGAATGTAGCAGACTGGGCCAGGTCCAAATCACAGGCCAACTCAGAGCTCGCTTTGTGTGAATATGTGTGTGTGAGAGAAGGAGACAGAGAGGGTTGTCATTGCTTTATGTGTACATTTCCCCCTCGCTAATGGTATGATGGGGTGTAATTTACTCTAATGTCCTTCTTTCGTCCCAATATGTGGCGTTTTTATCTTATTGCATGCTAATAAGCCACCTCTGAAGTGAACCGAGAGAATGATGGTTAGAGAATGAAAGAGAAGACGTGCGAAATGAAGGGGATAATCGTGTGGAGAGACACTAAAACGAGAGGGAGAAAACAAGCGAGGGAGTGACAGACATGGGAAGCGACGCGAGGGGATGTGCGGACAGTGAGCGAATGAAGACGGGTCAAAGAGTGCAGTGTTGGAAACGAGAGAAAGCGAGTGAGAAGGAGGGCCAGAGAGGCATGTCATTCCTCTGTAAATGAAGAACGCTCACTGTGGGAGCCATTAAGCCGTAATTCACCCGTCGGTCAACCGCACACACATTTTACATGCAGAAAACACACACAAACACCTATTCATGCTCGAGGAACATGCTCACAGTTCAGACGCCTCTCTCTCACACACACAAAGACATTTTTACATGCTATAGGACGTAGGAATGGGTGGTATGATGGTAGAACTGTGTTTATGAACGGTTTATTCTGCCTTATGTTTTACTTTATTTACACGTGAGGGCAGTGAAGACGCATGGAAACATACAAAAACACAAAACGAGGATGTGCACAAGGAATAACTTGCTATTAATAGGTGCCAAAATGCTTGGGTTTGTTTACTAGTGTAGCTATTAAAGAAAAGTTTTAAACTTATTAGGAGACTTATGCCTAAGAAACTTATTATTTTGCTATAAATATATTTTTTTTATCTTGATCATTCAGAAATCATCCTAATATGTTGATTTGGTGCTCATCTTTTTATTGTACGTGTTGAAATAAGTGTTTGCAGTTTACAAAAACATTTTAGTAGAAACCACGTTTTTCTCGATTCATTCACTTGGATTGGAAGTGTTTTTTTAACATTATAAATGTTTTTACTGTCACTTTCAATCAATTCATCCTTGCTGAATAAAAGTGGGAACAAAAAACGTATGTATATTACAAATTCATGTCATGGTCACATTTTCATGTTTAAACAAACTTAAACTATCAGAAAAATAAAAAAAAACAATACTATTTTATATTTTTACATTTTAGTGTAATCAATATTCTGTTTATTAAAGCCAAGCATGAATCTCTTAAAATTAGTGTTTTTAAGCATTTTAAATTCAAAATGACAAAATGATGTTTATTGTTGAACTTGTCCAGCTATTCTTTTTAACAGTTAACTTGTAACAATTTTTGGAAAAAATGTTTGGGTCATCAGTCATCAAAACGCTGTAAATATAGGTCTGTTGGTCACAGACCAATAAGAGATTTTAAGTTGATTGCTCACTAAAAACTCCCACAAATCAAGTTTTTGGGCCTTTTCAAGTCATATGTAGACCTAACAAAGTTATTATAACCGTATTTGAGTTGTTTACTCATTTATCTTTTAATTCGTCTGTCCATTAACTCCATTTATATTGTTTATTCAGACTGACTTGCGAACACACACGATCACTAGAGGCGGGATTTATTGCATGAACCAATCACGATCATATCGCTATGGAATCATTGCCTCCTCTCTCGTAACTTTCTCCCATTCATTCTCGGTTAACCCCCCCCCCCCCCACCCCCCCATCAATTTCACTGCACACCACAGGGGTTATATTAAAACTTTGGGCTCATAATGCTTGTGTATATGTATATTATAATATTTTCTCTTAATGTGATTAGAAAATTACTTTGCTGTTATAACATCCCATAAATCATAGTAATATCCAAAATGCTGATGTCAATGCACTGATGTATGTCCATGTGTCATGTTTGTGTCTGCACCCTGCAGGTGCCGCTAACATGCTGGCGGGTCAGAAGAAGAACCTGTTTGTGGTGGCTAAGACCTGGTACCAGCAGTTCTCCGTACACACCCTGAGCCTGATCCAGGGAAACCGCTCGGTGTGTGGATTTCACCTGGGGTACCTGGACTCTGAGACGGAGCTCATCGCTCAGGCCATGGCAGTCATTATGGACCTGTACAGACAGGGCAAGATCAAGCCCCGAATCGACTCCACCTACCACCTAGAACAGGTGAATGAATGAGCGTCCCACGAGAGTTGATGTGTTTTGGGGAAAAGAGTATAATTATGTCTGGAAGTGTATTTATGCCAGGAAGATTAACTGTATGCGAGGGTGTCACCTCAACCACCACCCATGCCTCGTTCTCCTTCCACCGTTTGATCAATCGTTCTTGCCTCGTTCCTCACTTCTTCTTTCATCCATCTTTCCCTATTGTTTCCTCTCCTTTCTTATCTCTCCTGTTGCTATGGAGACGTCTCTCTTCCTGCTTCCAGTAAGTGAGTGCGACTGCGAGCTGATGCTTTTATGACGATCCAGGCTTTTATCAGCCTCGTCAGACTTTGGTGTTATTGAAAATTGGTAAAAGGAATTATGAAGTGCTCTCGCATTGAACTGAAGCGAATATTTCTCAAGACTTGAGCTGATGAGGAGAAGAGCTGTTTGAAGCGCTCCGTGTATGTTGATCTCCCTGCTCTCATTTCCCGTCTCATTCTCTTCCACGAGTCAATCGTCAGGGCCAGGCTGCTTTTCCCTGTTGCTATGCGATGGCTGGCCGTTGCTGTGGCGCTGGTTGTTAGAGGCTGGTGGAGAGGTGAACTGGGGGGAAAACAGAGCGGGAGACAGGTGGACCGACCAGAGACTAGCTGATAAACTGAACATCAGAAGAGGAAGAACACACAGTCATCTGCATCTGCATCTTCATAGCATTAGATGATTGATCGTTGGATATACTGACTTTATTGACATCAAACTATAGTTGCTTGGCTAATTAAACAAATGGTGTGTGTGTGTGTATTAGGGATGGGCATGATTAATCGACGATCGATAATTGATCGTTAAGATTTTCCTCGATCATGTTAATTTGTTATCGATTAATCTAAAGCATTTTTTTTAATCTAATGCAGGTTGCGTTGCGTAGTGCGAGTCTTCAAGCAATTAAATGAATTTCACTGTGTGGCAGCAATTAAATATTTTACCACCATGGGGCAATATTTGACACCCTACTCGGTTATCTGTGATCTTCCGTTTTGATTTCAAAGAATAATCATGAAGATGTCACGGCGAAGTGTGGCGTGGGACCATTTTGATTTAAAAAGCGAACTAGTTAACTGCAAACATTGCGATGCCGTGTTTAAGTACAACACGGCCACGACTCAAATGATGTACCTATGCATCCCGGCAAATTTTCATGAGGCTTTAACCCTTTCGAGTCGATTAACGCATATATGCGTTTTGAGTAATTTTCTCCTGATAACCCCTGATAAATTACACTCTGTTTTAATCGTACAGATAAGAGCAATACATCAATCGAATCTGTAAAGGGTCTAGTTTTTTTTGGATACAGACATAATAACAAAAAACCTTTGTGCACTTATAAAATAAAGATAACAAACAAGGTGCACTGTCTACAGTCTTTGTCTCCGCTGATCGTCATGTACAAACATTTCATTAAAATGAACCGTAACTCCGTGAATACTCAACGAAGAGACATGAGATAGATATCTATAGAAAGCCTGGAATGTCTACTTTTAAACTAAACAAGTGCTTCCGAAAAACAAATATTCTGAGATAAAGTAATCCATATGAAAACAACGCAATGTCTGTTTTTCATATCTTCCTTCATTATATTTAATGTGACCACGCCCCCGCGCTGAACGCGCTATTCAGATTCAAACTGAAGCGCGCGGCTTGAATACACACACACACACAGAAGAAAAGGCAGCGAGACTGTTCTTCAAGTTTTTATTTTATTTTACTGTTTGCTTCGCGATGAGAGGACTAAGACATAATTCACCCCAAAAAGATGTGATGTGGTTGATGATTTGAGAAATGGATTTCCTCAGAAAAAAGAATGAAGCACTTTATTCAGACTCAAAACGCATATATGCGTTAATCGACTTGAAAGGGTTAAGAACGCCTGCTAGCAGCTGCAGGTTCCGCTGCTTTAGAGCACTGCATATGCACGCGGATATATGTTCGGTTTGCCTGAACGTAGTTTAACTGTCTGCCACAAGTTGATCTTGTAATAAAGGTCTCACCAAGGAAAAACACGCTGTATTTTTGTATCCATTGCATTTTTTTATTATAAAAATTAAATAATTATATTATAAAAATATTAATGATTAATCGATAATCGATCGTTAATTCTCCCGACGATCGACTAAGAAAATTTAATCGAATGCCCATCCCTAGTGTGTATAGATAGATGGAGAGAGAGCGAATCAACAATTTTAGAATATAAAATAGAAACATAAAATTGTCAAATTAACTGTCACCCGTCCCCTCTTTCGGACGCCTACTTTTACTTCACTATATTACAATAAAATCCTAATCATGAGAAACTATACATCATCTGAAAGTTCTAAGACTCCTAAATAGATATTTTACCAATCTTGTGTTTGTTAAAAATTATGTAGGAAAAGTAGTAATTAATTAATGACAAGAGTGCACCTCAGAAACCTACATTATAAAAGGAGCTCTGACCTTTTGTCAAACAAAAGTCTTTGTGCCTTTTTCTCTATCACACTTTAGAAATCATCATAAAGTATATATCACTTGAAAACCAGAAAATCTCAGAATTCATCCTTTGAAACCCATTTTAAAATGGTACATCAATATCATGTTACAAAATGTTTTCGGTCATGATTTTTATAAAAATTTTGGTTTGGATCATGCACTTTCAAGTCTGTTCAAAAATGTGACCGTTAACAGGTTAAATAAGCGTTAAATTTAAATGACAATTACAACGTCATAAAGTTTTAGTATATATATATGTAATAACCCATGAATGAATTTATTTTTATATAAAATATAAACGCAAAAATAAAATAAATATTTATAAATTATTAAAGCCATACTGCTATGTAGATTTGAGTACTGGCGATTGAAGAACATTGATGGACAATATATAGAACAATACTTTGCTGATATTCAGCCTTTTGAAGAGCCTCTAGACTTCTGGTACTCAGGGGCGTTTCCAATTTTTTGTTCAATAAGATTCTGTTTAGCAATTCCTAGTTCTCACTGGTGTGAATCCAAAGGCTTGTAGCTAGAGGTCATCTGCCACCTTACTCTCTGGAGTCGGAGTAAATTGGAGACATGAAGAATCTCATAAAAGTGTGTTTGTGTGCGCGTGAAGTTTAGTATTAGATCAACTGTCAACAGCTTGTTAGATATTCTTACCACAGCAGATGGTCAGTCAAGCTGCTCTCTCTACAGTTCCTCATCCACACCCTCACCAGTCTCTCTCTCTCTCTCTCTCTCTCTCTCTCTCTCTCTCTCTCTCTCTCGCTCAGGTTGGTGATGCCATGCGTAGGATGCAAGAGAGGAACAACATTGGTAAAATCATCCTCACCACCGAGCCCATGAAGGAAGAGGAGAAGAAAGAGGAAGCCAAGAAAGACGAGGAGAAGAAGAAAGATGACAAGAAAAAGGATGACAAGAAGAAGGAAGACAAGAAGAAGGACGATGCCAAGAAGGAGGAGAAAAAGGAGGAGAAGGAAGAGGC
Source organism: Carassius auratus (assembly GCF_003368295.1). Classification (NCBI taxonomy): domain Eukaryota; kingdom Metazoa; phylum Chordata; class Actinopteri; order Cypriniformes; family Cyprinidae; genus Carassius; species Carassius auratus. Next base: position 13,556,884 of record NC_039270.1, on the reverse strand, counting down.
CAAGAAAGATGACAAGAAAGCAGAAGAAAAGGAAGAGGCCAAGAAAGAGGAGAACTGAGTGGAGAGAAACATTGTGGATGTGCTTTGTGTCTGTGTCAGCGGTTTGGGAGTGGTTTGAGTGTGTGTGTGTGTGTGTGTGTATGGAGGGGTGTATAGTGTAATCCGCTTAACCCCAGGTGATTCCTGACATTAGACCTGCATTTCTGCAATCATTCAATCAACAGAATTCACACAACCACTTGCGTACACACACACACACACTTTATACACCAAGGGAACACACCACTTTACGTTCTGTTGTAACCCGGTAGTATTTATTCCCGGTTCTTCTGTGTCCTTTCTAACTATTTCATATGACTGCATGCCACCAAGGCATGCTAGGGCCGTATTATCCTTTTTATAACTATCACTGCAGTGTTTACTCAACCAACGTCTTTATATAACAAAATAACCTTACTCTTCACCCTTTAAAATCGTACTACCCTATCCTCTAACGTTATTCCTGCCAAACTAATGCACTATAAAATTGTATACCACTGAAATATTCTTTGTAGACGCAAACCAAAAACCACCTCATTCGCTCTCTACACCCCTCCGTGTGTTTGCGTATGCACCGTGAGATTGGCTTTTCTGTTCCCTTTTCGTCTCTGTTCTGAAGTGGGTGCACTTGTTTGATTCACCATACGTCATCAAAAGTGAAAGAGCTTTTTTTTTTTTCTCTGCCCACTTTGGCATGCAAAAACAAGCGCACCCACCTACACTCCCATTGTTTATGTTGTTTTCCCCTTATTGGGCCAGACTCACTGACATGTACTCAAGCCCCGCCCCCTGGAGGAGTCAGGGCAGTTTCTGATTGGCCGAGAGGGACAACGGGCTTCTTTTATGCATACACGTGCACATCGCAGACTTTACCCCGAAAACTAACAAGGGTGCTTTAGGCCTCAGCTGATCAATGTGTCATGTCATTAAAACAGGGCAAGCGGCAGGGTTTTAATGAGTCTAGCTTGGCAAGCAGGACCAATTATAGAGAACATTCTCCCAGCCTTTTTCCCATCGTTTCTCTTGTATCAGATGTGGACTCGTAAAGACAGGAGTGGCCTTTCATTCCAGAACCACCTCCAGGATTCCTCAGGATCCTGACGCTTTCCGCCCCTCGTTCCCGTGATGGCTTTACCACACGATCATGCTGACCTGCAGCTCGCATTTAAATATGATCTCCACACCAGTCTGGCTTTTCTAACTCCACTCTCTTTCGCTCTCTTCCCATTTCGTCATTGTGGTTGGCATAGCAACAGCAGTTAGGCTAGTTCGAGATGACAGTTAGGTCTCACCCCCACATCGCAGACGAATGCAAACAGACAACCACTCGCAGCTTCTTTTATACCATAAACGTTGGTGGTTTTATTTGAATGCATTTAGGAATGTGGCTACACCCTCTCTTAGACCTGTCAATCAATCCCTCTGGCTCCTCCCCCTCCCTGGTTTCTCAGAGCGCAGTAATCCACTGCCTCCGCTGGTGATTTATATGCAGTGCAGTGCTATCATTCAAGTAATCAAGACACCTGCTGACCGCACTCCTTTCTTTTCACACTGTGAGTCTGGTTCATTTCAGTGAGTGTTTATGTGAAACAAAACCAGATCCCCTCTTTTATATGTGCGTTTGTTGTGTGCGAGTACGTGTGTTTCTGTATTTGACCTTCTGTCCTCAGGTTTGTTGTCGGATTTAGATTCAAATGTTCTTTCTTTCTGTTTCTCTACCTCCCTCACGCCACCTTATGCTACCGTCTGGCATTTTAACCGTCTCTTTCTCCTCCTCTGTCAGTTTCTAACTCTCACCGTCACTCTTGAATATTCCGGCCCCCGTGAACGGCCTGCATTGGTTTGCTATCGTTTGCACTCAGCTTACACTTATAGAGAATGGTGGTTCCACACCCAATCCACTGTATCTTTGGTTCCCGTCCGGGTTTTCACACCGTTTCAGTCACATTCTTGTTCTCCCACCAACAAACTCATTCTGTATGCGCCTCTAAAACCGAGAAACAAGTGTTTGAATGTGCATGGAGATGCTCAGAAGGCTGCATTGTTCGATGCATGCTCGTGTTTACATAATCACTACGAGTGCAGATAACCATTCAGGCCCAGAATGCACTGGGGTGGGTGTGGAACGGCCATTCTAGTCTGAAGAGTCACCATGTTCCAACTCACTGAATCCCAATCCGGTTTTGAGTTCCGGATCCGAGGGATTGAGTTTCAGTTTCTTGTTGTGTTCCGCTGGCTCTCTTCCTGTGTTCCTGTGGATGGTGACCCTAACTAACACTTCAGTAAAAAAATCTCCGTCCTCTTTGTATTAGGTTTCATTTTTGTTTTTTGTATGTTTGTTTTTGTGATCTGCATTTCAGTAGTTTGAGTTCAAATGGCTTTGCTGCAGTTCCTCTAAAATGTGATGAATCATGTGATTTCGTTGGTCCTGACCGAGTGTGCCAAACTTTTTCGTGAAGGCATGACCTTCGCTATAACTGTGCTTGCTGTACTGAAGAAAAAAAAAAAAATGAAAGATAAAGAAAAAAAACCTAACCGTCTGTGGGTTTTTTTTTTTTTGTCAAAATGACCTTGCAGTAAAAGATCTCGATTCTGAATTTGCTCCTGTCGTGTGTGGTCGACTATGCCCTGAATATTATTGGTGCTGACAGATTTCCGAATTTTGTTTTTCCGCTAACGTTCACATCCATGCAAAACCTCTCGTTCTCACTGTGCCTCAGTCGTAGACCAACACCAGATTGCCTCCACGCACGTAGACCGTAGTTTGTCCCGTCTCAGCTCTGCTGTCCTGAAGGGCTGGAATCTCATTCCCACTGATCTGAAACCCCCCAGATCAGGTGTACTGTTGTTTACGGATGCACTTGTGTATCATGTGGGTGTTTGTAGGAAATGAGGCGCACTTTCTAACCTATGACCCTAGGTAACCCAACAAAAAGATCCAGCAGCAGTCAGAACGAACGAATGATTCATGTCGGTGTAGTTTTCCAAGTCGTTTCAGGATTTGCTGGCTATTGGTTGTTCTTTGTTTCTCAGTGAATGTACAGTCATTAATCGCGATCCTGAAAGGATACTTCACCTTAAAAATAAAAATTGTCGTCGTTTCAAACCTGTGAGACTTTCTTTATCTGTGAGGCATAAAAGAAGTTATCTTTGTCCATGCAATGGAAGTCAGTGGTAACCAAAAGAAAGGGTTTTGTTCCCAACATTCTGCAAAATCTCTTTTTGTGCAGAAGAAAGAGTCATGCAGGATTGGAACGACCATAAATAATCAGAATTTCCATTTTTGGGTGAAATGTGCCTTTGACATCTAGTCTTCGAGGCCCGTTCACGAGCAAACCCTGCTGTGTTTTCATTTCCAGACGATCCAGCAGCGACATTCCAATTCTGGAACTCATCTCGGCTGCTGATGACATCAGAGCGGCTGTCGATTCTGTTTCGTCCTTAGCTCTGTCTGCATTGGCTAGTGTTAAGCGCCGCTGGGTCCGTTCAGAGACCGTTCGGAGCACCCACACCCAGAAACAATGACATCTGTGCTGGGAATGCTAACTTTAAATCTCTCAAGGTTTAGACATTATTATTATTATAACGTGATGGTTTGGAGTATTCTTCCCCTTTTTATTTTTTTTTTATTTTTATTTTTTGGAGCTCACAACGGGTCCACAATGAGCTCAGCTGCAGGTGCGAGGGTCTCTCATGGATATGGAATTGTGTGACTGGGAACCACAGAGAGGTTCGGCTCGAGCCAAGCTGCTTCCTTCCTCAGTCTCTCAGTCCAATAGCTTTCCCAGAACAGGAAACGCCCCTCAGGTTTGCAGAGGGCAGAATTCCTGCAGCAAATGCAGCCTTAACCAGCGCTAAATCGCATCATGCTTAGACATTATTTAGGATGTTAGATACGCAAACATAGTGCAGTTTGGTGTGCCTACAGTGAAATGTATTTATTAATTTATGCGTTAATGAAACCACTAATGAAACGAAGCTTCGAAAGGCTTTTAGCTCTAAATTTATATGGCCAATGTCTTTTCCTTCTCTTTGTCTGGCACATATGAGAAACAGTGAGTCATTGTGGACTGTTTCCCACACATGCGGAGTGTAACAGGTCTATCTTTGTGTAGCAAATGCACACTGCACACATCTCGCTTAATAATGCACTCTTTATGTACATTCGGATGCATTATTGCGCTAATAAAGATCCATCGTGACTTTAGAGACGTTTCAGAAAGCTCTCGAGTCACAAAAGGCTCCGTTTGCACTCTGTGAATTTACGTTCCAATTTTCCTGCTTGGCTTTTTGACTGAAGAGCCAATCAGAGGCACCAGCTTACATTCCTGTTCACTGATTGGTTCTAAATTCAAATCCCGCCCCTATCATCAGCATTAAGGCTCCTCCCCCTCCACACACGTCAGAGAAGCACCACGGGTTGTTTGTGTTGTTTGTGTTGTTTCTTAAAGCCCTCCATCAATTTTCTTCATTTAATTTTGAGAATCTGAAGTGCTGCTGTGTCTGTGCTTGACTCTGGGTTGGTTGGACTGCGTAGAGTTCATAACGCTTTTGTGTGTGATGTGACCATTTTGCCTTACATGTTTTCCAGGACTAATTAAAGAGCATAACTAAAAGAGGTGTTTACGGCGTCGTTATTAAACATGCTTCAGCCATACATGCCTATAGAGAGATACATGTTATTCAGGTTTAATGGAAGGGGATTTTATTTCAATCTCAACTGAGGTAATGTAGAGAGAGAAGTGTAATCCGATCTGATCTCATTTCCAAGTGTCATTTACAACACATCATGTTCTCACTGGGTAGTTTGATATTTTATGTTTAAGTTTTCCAGTGTGACCATATTACAAAATTTTTTAAAGGGAAAATACACAAGATATGTTTAGACTGCAAATTAATGATGTGGTAAGAACTTAATTTACATGGAAAACGGTAACCTTTTCATACTTATCACAAGTGTTAGTACTTTTTTTTTTTTTTTTTTTTTTTTTAACAAACCACAGTCATTTTCGGTACAATAGGAATTAATATATTATGTAATTTTCCTTCTCATTTGAATGTTTTAGGGATGTTTCCAATAGATTGTCTTAACCAATCAAAGACACTGAATAATCCTTTTATTTATTGAGAAAAAATGGGAAATTCCAAACCGTAGTAATACAAACAGTAAATAATTCACAGTTAGTTTTTTTCCAGGCCAGGAAACAATTATGTGAATTTCTTTACTCAATACTTTTTTTTCCCCTCTCTCTCTCTCTCTGCAAGAAATAGATTTTTGTTATGAGCACTGAACTGAAAAGTCATGAAATTTTAATTTGAAGTTGTCACAAAATCAAGCCATTTTAGTAATTAAGCAGCTGCAAAGAAAACAATCCCTAATACATGTGCTAAAAAATAAAAATAAAACCGATACAACATTCAGGAAACATCATAACTCTTCAAAACTGGCTGTTTTCAGTATTAATAACAAATGTGATCTTAGTTATTTTAGATGTGTTGGGTGTTTCACTGAATTGAGAACAAACAGCATCAAACAATCATGCGCAATCCAATAGAATGAACCTAAAATGCATCCAGAAATGGATTGCTGACTCACAAAATAAATGACGCAAGCTTTCAGTCCATGTCTGAATCCAGCATAAGCAACATTCCTCTAGATAACAAAAATGCACTTGTAACATTGTGCTCAAAATCAAGGTTCAAACAGCTCTAAATTGATCCGCAGAGGTTCTTCTAGTGCCAGGTCCTGTCATGACCATGATTCCCAGTCGTCTCTTCTGGTGTCCAGCACCATGACTGTGCCCATGCAATTGATCTCTGTGTTTACTGCTTTTATGCCGGTGAGTTTGATGCCCTATTTTAGCACGTGAGCCCCGGGTCTGTCCGCTCCTGTGTCCATGTCTATGCCTAGAGCCATGAGTCCTCCTTTTACATTGTCCCCTACCATGTCCAGTTGTTTTGTCTTTACTCCTGTGCTCTCGTTTCTCTAGAGTCATACTGCACTCTAGTGTTTTTGTCTTCTGAGGTGCCAATGAAAAGGCTTCATGTCCTTGGTGGGCTTCATTAAGACACAGTGGGCAGATGAACCGTTGGTCTGTCCGACAAGGAAATTCCAGTAGCTTGTTGTGCTGCAAACAAATATTTCCTTTAGGTTCCCCGTTTACAACAATAACTGTGTGCTTTTCTCTGGGATAGTCACGGTTATGGTATCTCAGCTGGGCCCTGCAGCACAAATCCTCACTTTCTGGACACATCTTGACGTTTTTGGAGTTTGTTGCTGTGTGGATTTCTCTCTCCGTGCGTCTAGGTCCATCATAACGTGCAGGTGGAGGATCCTGAAGGCCTGTGTTTTTAAACCGCTCCACCACTTCTGCAAACATGGTGTTTTTGTTGAGGACAGGTCTAGGCGAGAAGGTCTTCCTGCACTGAGGGCATCTGTAGCCCGTGTCTTTGCTGCCATTTCTATCCCAGTAGTCTTTAACACAGCTCATGCAGTAGTTGTGTCCGCAGGGAATCGTCACTGGATCTTGGAGTGCCTCCAGACAGATGGGACAGTTGAATGGATCGAGGTCTTCAAAACACTCCTCTGCCATTTCACGCAGTTATCTATGAACTAATAATTAGTTGTAATAAATTCAGTTTTCTCTCACTTCACCGTAAGCTACGTAATCAAGTTCCATACCGAGCAAGTGAGTGCAAGAGAAACAAACGGGTATGTGTTTAGTGTACAGGAACCTGTTTGACCGGTTCAGCCGACAACAAAGTATTTTTCATTTGCTTTTCCTGGAAAATATACACTAACAGCTAAAACTTTTGACATACCCCACCTACATTTTAGATTAGAAAGGTCATTAAAACTACTAAAAAAAACAGGTTGCTTTTTTTATTTTTAGATAAAATAAATGTTGGGGAAAAATCTAAACTAACTTATTTTGAGCTTCTTTAACAGTTATCCTTGTTCTTGTGCTTGCAAGATAGACAGATAGATCGATGCAAATCTGAATTTTCAACATTATTACTCAAGTCTTGCTGAGTCTACTCATAGTATGCTGATTTGCTGCTCAATTATCAATGTTCATAACAATTCTGTTTCTTAATATTTTTTAGGGAAACATCATTTTCATGATTCTTACATTTATATAAATTTATTAAAATGTATATTATAGCATGTCTTTGAAAAACAAATCTTTTGTTGAAACTGGCCTCCTGTGTAACATCGCACAGCTACAGAATTCAGTTTTGCCAACACTGTAATCAAGTGCATAGTGTTAATTTACATAAAATCAAGAATAATTTGTTAAAACAATGTTGTAGCTATATTTGTAAAATTATTAAAATCTTCAATGTGTGGTAACAATGTTCCAAATGAGAAGTGTATCAACGATATTAACCCCACACAAGTGCAGGGCTTCTGTGCCGCCAGCAGCTGCTGTTGCAGTCCAAGCACAAACACTGTCCACAGGGAATCGGTGCAGGACCGCTGAGATCTCTCAGCTCAGCCATTTTGATGAAGACAATGCAGTGGACAGACCAGGAATATGAAAGCAGAGGACTGGGGGTGTGGGATCTGTGCTGGCTGGGAAAATAACATCCCAGAGGGTACAAACTGATCACGTTCAATATGTGATGACACAATATCAAGTTTATTTGAAATAAATGCTGAACATTTCATTTATTTGGAAAGCTACTAACGTGCTCCTTTTGAAATATATATCATTATCTATTATCTATCTGATATATATCATCTCTCTGTGTCTGTCTATCTATCTATCTATCTATACATATCTTTCTATCTGTCTGTCTATCTATCTAATCTATACTGACTTGGCCACAAATATTAATACTGATTCATGCAGATATTTCAGTTAAACTCCAGCAGCTCCATAAGTTTATGGAGATAAGAGCTCAACGCGGACTTCATATGCCCAGTTGGGTTTTGTCCTTTTGCAGACACTACATTCAACATAATGGTTTGTTTGAGGGTGAATTTTTTAAGCTGTCTCTTTAAATGTCCTGATGGCTGTAGCAGTCAGTGTTATGTCTTTCTGCACTAGGGCAGCTGTGCCCGGTCGCTTCTTGCTGATGCAGTCCGTACAGCAGTGTTCATCCTGGAGAAGCTCCAGACAGTCAATGACTGAGCCAGTCTCTATGAGCCTATGTTGGATTAGGACCGATTCAAAAAAGAAAGACAGAGAAAAGCCGAATATAACCCTGTTGCCGAGATTGCTTTTGACACTTTAGGAAAAAGCACAGGAATGTTGCTGTACTTGTTTTTGTACATTGGAAAGAAGGAACAAGGAAAATATGGATAAGATTCATGTGTATACGGTATGATGCACAGTAAAAACTCATTTTACTGGAATTAATTTTATTCACCATACAGGCATATGAGCCATCTCATTAAGCAGGGTTATTAAAAATTAAGAAGGTAATTTTAGACAAGAGTTTAGAGTTGATAACTATTTAGTATTCAGTGCACCTTTGAAATCTTGCAATGCCAAAATAACTATAAAACACCCTAGCATTGTGGTTGCATGTTTTGCAAAAAAAATAAAATAAAATAAAATCTAGCGAGCCACCTACTGCTTATTGAAAATCTATTACATATTATGATGCACTTTCCTTACGGTTTTACAACAAAATAATACACAGATTCAATATTCATACCACTCACAAAAGCCTGAGTAGGTGAAACAGTCTGACAGATCAGAGATTTGCTGGACTGTTGAATTGAATTACAAAGTGACTAACAAACACACCCTCAAAGAAGATCATTGTTCAATTAAAAGCATATTCAACTGATTCCGAATATACAGAGCATTATGATGAGCATTACTGATGCTATACAGATTAAAGACATGATTATACAATAAAAATGACACGTTAAAATGAGTATAAAAGTACAAAAACAAACAACAAATCACTTTACAGAAATACTGCATAATAATTCAAATAAAAAGATGAAGTAGTCTTTTACAATCAGTATTATATATAGATTATTTACATTGATTGTTACTTGATTTACTTTTCTAGGAAATGTACAAAAAGAAGTATGCCATGTTTTTCATGATTTGTGTTACTCTCAAAGGTCAGGATTTGGCTTGATCTTGATTAATTGCAGGTACTCCTTCAATCCCATGAGCCATCAGTGCCTCACACAACTGAGTTAGGTATGTCGAGTCTGGATATCCACTGTTGCACACAAACAAATATTTCACATTCACACAACAAGCGGAATTGGATATTTTAAATGTCAAATGAATGCCCCTAGTAAAAAAAACCTTATCCCATTGTTTATTTAAAACATATTTATATCACACTAACTATACTAAAAATCCAATAACATATTTAGTGACACATCTCTCAAGACTTACTGACACAAAATTATAAGGAAACTTTTTTGGAATATTTCTTTATTGCACAATGCAAATTTCATAATATTTTGGCTAACTTATTTTAATATCACTATTAATAAGGACTGTATGATCTCTTTATAATATCAGTCTTTAAATTCAAGATATTTAAAGTGTACCTGAAGTATACACAATCAGATATACTTCAGTAGCCCATGTCTTTAGTTGGACCACAATTAAAGTGCATTAAGTAAATAATAGTTTTTCCAATTTAGCAGACACCAAGTATAAGTATATAACAGTTTAATATACTAAAAGTACAACTGTAAGGTATTTTTTAGTAAGTACATACAGTAAATATGTTAATGTATTTTACATTCTATAAATCTATTTGAATTTAATTCCTTATCAAATTTAAATTACAACTGATTCCCTTTTGCGAACTTAATTTTAATTCAAATATGTAACTTGAATTTTAAAAAAGCATGACACCTCAATTGGCAATGTCTGAGTGACAGCAAATGCTTTAACCACGCTATGGATATCCTGTCACAGTCATGTAACAGATTATTAACTAATAATAAAAATGACTACTTTCTACTACAAAAGAGATCCTAGTTTGTAGACACCCTTGTGGTTTAGCTAACAAGTAATAGCATAAGTAATAAGATAATTAGCACTCTCTTAAATCATAGAAATCCCACATCAACATGTCTATGCCACCAGCCATCTTTGCAAGCGTAGTGTTTGTTCAGCTTAGCATCTGGACTCACCCACTCTTCCCTCCATCCACCCTGGTCTTGTGGGGGATCCTGCCCCAGGTTACTTTTGCATCACCACCAGCCTTCTTGCTTGAGCTAACAGTAAATGTTAGGCCTTGATTAAATGCCTTTTCCAGGCGAGGCAATAAACTCCGCCCCTTTGGGTTGAGTGGCAAATAAGCCACAAATTGACCACCCTCGAATGGTGACCCAGGACAGGGATCCTTATCCTAGAAGAGATTTGTAAGGCACAGGAATTAAAAGGTAATATTATATTATATAACTGATGTTATAATATACTTCGCACAATTGTAAACTATATGTCTGCAATGCTTTACTTTAATAAACTAAGATATAATACACAAAGCGAATACCCCTTGAATCCCATCAGGTATGCAGTATGTGATCTTGGCCGTTGTGTATTTGTTATAACCTGGAAGACTAAAAGTCATCTCCACACATGTCATAGTGCCTTGGATGCCCTTATGTTCTGTGCTGTCCTCTTGTCGTGAATGCTGCTCTTGAGTCAGATGTTCCTGTTGTGTATCTTTCGAGCTACAACTTTGAACCGGATCCCCTAGAAACTTCTTCCCAGAGTTTAACTCCTCTTTTCCACACACTCGGCAGTATTTATGCAGGTGTAGGCAGTCAGAGCAAAGGATGACACCACAGGAGGTCCGTTTCACATTTGCATTTTTTGCTCCACACACGCATTCTTCTGAAACACTATGTGACAGCAGGTTGGTCTGTTTTAAAGTCATTGAGGTATCTTGTTTTTTGTATGCTTCAAGTGGTAAAGAAGTTGGTCGATCATTGTTTTGTCTTGTTGTGTCTTCTCTGGCGTAATTAAATTGGCTTTGTGAGTTTGTCTTGCTTAATTCATCCTTAGTAGATTTATGGTTTTCCAACCTTTCCAATGTAGATGATTTTGGTTTGGTTGATAGTCCTTCACTCTTGTGACTACTGTTAGACTGAGCCACTTGAGTTGAATCTTGGAAAGAAAACTCCTTCAGACTGTGATCAGATTTGGAGTGATCAGCTTTTGTTGACCGTATGCTCAAAAAAGACTTGGCTGCTCCTTGATCTACACCCTCCTGCAAGGTCTTCATCTGTGGTAAGGAAGGATACTTCTGCCCTGGATATATGTCTTTAAATACATCACTGGCTTGAGAACAGAGCAATTTTGGGCCAAGCAAGTAAATGCTGTTCCTCCTGGTTTGCAAGAAGACCTTGCGAAAACGTGACCGCACATTCAAGCAGCAGGTTTCAAACAGTTTATCTTTTTCAACCACGCCAAGCTCTGTCAAACTCAACTCCTGAGTACAAAAGTCACTAGCTATCATAGCCACTAGATTCTGAAGCTGCCGATGACTTTCTCCAACCTTTGATGAATCTGTGCCCTTCAGTGTCACGCTCGTCTCATGTTTGCCTGCTTGTTGCTCAGTCATTTCTAAGCCAGATTTCATGGCTTCCAGTTGCTTGTAGTAGACCTCCTTCATGTACATCCACATCACTGAAGACACAGTAAGTTCTGCTTCTACTGTAGGAATCGGAGAATCTTCATTGGGTTTTCCACCACTGAGGCTATTGGATCTTGCTCTTTGATAAACATGTGTGCTAATCATTGGCTTAGCTGTAATCTGGTTATTTTTCACCTGATCTTTTAGGGGGGGCCGACCTGAGAAACTATTGGCTCTCCTTAAGGGGGATTTGGAAGTGGACAGAGATGTTGAGGAGGGAGAAGTTGTCTTCACTTCAGTGTTACTGGCTGATAGGGCATTCACACTTGTGTTCACTGAAACTTTGGTGACTCCTGTGGTCAATGTTGAAGTGAGTCCAGCGGCAGTGGCTGGTTTGGCCTTGGATGTGTTGAAGGTGGTTCCACCAAATGTATTCCCAGATAGCGGGTCTTGGTTTTTAAACAGGACATCCTCTCCTGTACAGCTTGGACTTGTCACCCTGAATGTTTCAGTTCCTTCCCTGGTCAGTTCATTACTGAGTATGCCTGCAGTGCCAAGCGAAGATCTTATGGGTGGTGTTGCTGGGTCTAACATTAGCATGTCCAGTTTAGTTGTGAGACTCTTTATGTCGCCACCCATCTCTCCTAGCCCAGAGCTTTTAAACCGAGCCGCTAGTTTGTATTCTTTTGTATTCCCAATGTCCCCTTTTCGTTCAGTGCTGGAGCCAATTAGTTTAGGGGGCACTGGAGTGTGTACTTCACTTTTTCTCTTAACCTGTTGCTCTCTCCCTAAGGATTCAAGGGATGCTGATGGAGAACTGGAAGAGGATGCTGGCATTTCTGTCAAGTTCCTCATCACGTTTTCCTCCCCCGCAAGCAGTAGCATTTGTTTGGCCTGAGACACCTCACTTTTTTCTCCAACTATATAAATGCTGTCCCGGTCATAACTAAGCAGAACATTAGGCAGTACTGACTGCACCTTTTTTAATGCCGTATTCAGTCCGTCTGGCATGTAAAGAGCATCCTTTTTAATCAGGTCTTTTCTCAGACCACCCTCTATCTGTTGATAAAGCTGCCTGAGCTCATTATGGGCTTGACACATGTTCTGTTTAACCCCCGACCCGCTTGGGACCTCTGACTGTAGGTACAGGGTGGTGACCCCCTCGGATGTAAGGGGAACCACTTGTACTCCATGAATATCCAGAATTTGTTTGTACTCCTTAATGCTTTGCAGATACGCAAACACATCAGCTTCCATGATGATCGAAAGATCCTCCAAATTAGCTTCATCTATCCTGCACTCTGCCCCCTCGTCCATTTTGCTTTTCTTAGTCCGAGTAATGCGTTCAGTGAGGGCTTCATTGCTGTCTTGCCGGTCATAGTGCACATGTCCTAAGCCTCCCATGGATATAGAGCTGACATCTCCTGAAGACCGGGATGCAAAGCTGACCCATTTCTTTACACTCGCAAGGTCTTCCCTCTTCTCAAGACTTTGACCTCTGTCTCCGTTAAAATCAGGATTTTCGCCTTTTGAAAGGTTATTATTAAATAACGTCTGCATATAAGGAAAGGCGCCTTGAAAATCAGAGTAGTTGCCTTGCAAGGTGCGCGTGTCCTGCAATAAGCCACGTTGTATACGTACACCAGGAAACTCACTGCGCAGTACATTCAGAGTCTCTGCACCGCGAGGAAGCTGACTGCAATCTATAGTCACAGTGATATCGAGGATCACCTAAAGGAGGGCAAAAACATCAACTTTGTGAATGTGTCAAAACAAAATGAATACTAGACTAGATACGATTGAGGAATGGAATTTTTTTTTTTTTTTTTATCAGTGAATTGCAAGGTTAATACAGTCAGCAAACCTTATTCAGACTCTGGGAGTCTTGTCTTGGTAGACTCAGGGAAAGTTCATATTTCATACCATCTAGCAGTAAAATGTGAGGATGATGACGAAGTACGCTCTGGACCACTAAATAAAACCAGAAAGAGAGGATCAATCTCATTTGAATTGCAAATACTTGCTCAGCAGTCTATACACTAACAAATAAGATGTTTGCACACACAGATGTAAGTTATTTTTTCATAAAGTCTGATCAATAAAAGTATCAATTGCCATTTTCTCTCTGTCTCACTAAAGACACAGATTCTCACTTATCTGACTCTGCTGCAAGTCACACACACAAGCACAGTGAAAACTCACTCACTTTTAATCAAGCTTGACAGGACATAAAGAATACCCTGTCACAACCTGCCCAACCCCCCCCCCACACACACACACACTTTATCAGCAAACTGACTACACAACTTAAATGTTGCCTTGGCAGACTGATCGTCTAGCAAGAGCCAGAGACTTCATTAGGTATATGGCAGCCATTTGGCTGCCAATCAGTGCATTTTGGATTTGTTCCAACTACCAGCTACTTTGGTAATGACATTAAAATGCATTCATGTATATACCAGAAATATAAAAAGTTGGGTGTGTTTGGTCAACATTTTATGCTAAAAACTAAAAATGCCAAAGAAAAAAGCAATGCAAACATATACAGGTACTAAAATATACAGTCTCATAAAATGTTGTAAATTCCACCTTTTTCTTCCTGTAAGAGCAGGCAAGACATTTTTTTAATTCAAGCTCCCGGTCTCATATGCGTCCAGTTGTTTTAAGCTGTACAAACCAGCTTGTTTTGCTGCTCGATATTGAAAATTGGTGTGTCCTACCCAGAGATGTATAGTAACGAAGTAGAACTACTTCACTACTATACTTAAGTACTAAAAGGCGGTATCTGTACTTTACTAGAGTATTATTTTTTTCTCCTACTTCCACTTTTACTTCGGTACATATTTTCGCTGAGTTTAATACTTTTACTCCGATATTTTTTTTATTTGCTGTATCATTACTCGTTACAATTATAAAAATGTTACGAATCATTCCATTACAAACCACTGCCAGAACTGTAGATGGCAGGTTTGATGAAGCTGGCACATCATTGAGCGAAACAAGCGATTAAGACTGCTGACTGCTGCGAAGAGAGAAATGAACACCGAGCCAAGCCAGATAATGACTCGTTCACGAGTCAAGAACCGGTTGCACTTGCATCGGTTCTCGGATGACCAGTAACGTTAGTTCTTTCTGACTGTTCGATTCAATAAACCAGTTGAAGAAAACAGTTCTGAATAAAGAAGACAATGCTGAATAAAGTCATAGTTTTTGCTATTTTTGGACCAAAATTTATTTTCGATGCTTCAAAAAATTCTAACTGACCCTCTGATGGACTACTTTGATGATGTTTTTCTTACCTTTCTGGACATGGACAGTATACCGTACACACAGCTTCAATGGAGGGACTGAGAGCTCTCGGACTAAATCTAAAATATCTTAAACTGTGTTCCAAAAATAAACGGAGGTCTTACGGGTTTGAAACTACACGAGGGTAAGTTATTAATGACATAATTTTGCAAATTGGGCGAACTAACCCTAGTAACGTTAACCGTTTTTTGTTTACAAAAAGTTACAGTCAAATGAATTGTGATTGTCCTTTAGGTTAATCATTTGAAATAGTAAAAACAATATGTTCAAACTTTTGACTACTTTCTTTAATAGCTACATAACACAATACTTCTACTTTTACTTTCAGTACTTGAGTAGTAAATTTTAAAATAGACTACTTGCAATACTTAAGTACAAAAAATGTTGAATACTTTAGTACTTCTACTTAAGTGTGGTGCTTAAAGAGCACTTCAACTTCTACTCAAGTCACTTTTTTGATAGAGCACTTGTACTTTTACTCAAGTCTGGGTCTCTAGTACTTTATACATCTCTGGTCCTACCATATTATTGTGATGTATTTACCTTATTTATCACACTGGTTTGTAGTGCAAACACTTTTACCATTTACTGCAAGTTGTTATTCTTTTTAGTTATTTTCCTATAACAGTTAATGAACTGGAAATCTCTCACACACTCGATTACTTCCGTATTGATGAAAAGGTAGATAAAACCATGTAAATTGTTTTGCTTTTGAATAGTCATTAAAAAAAAATTTTTTATAATTATGCTGCAAGTAAATTAAGGTAATGTAGGCTAGATACAACCCTTTAGGACTGCGATATGGACAAAAAATTTATCACGATTTTTTGATCAATTTTGCGTTTATCACGATTTTTTGATCAATTTTGCAATTTCGATTTTAATCACGATTTTGACACACACAGACATGCTTTACAGTCATAAATGCCTTCAGTATAAATTTGAAACATATTTCCAAAAGAAAACCAATGAGAGCTTTATCAAAAAGTTGTAACATGTCTCTAGAACAGACTTAAGTCTAAATAATCACTAAGCAAAGATGTCAAACAAAATCTAGACATATGGCAAAAAATTATAATAAAAAATAAAAATAAAACCCACGTTCAAGGATGTTTTTTTTTTTTTTTTTGCCATGCATCGGTCATAAAGCTCGCTGTAGCGGTGCCTCAGGTGTAATATGTTTTGCCCAATATATTTATTGCCCAAGGTTCACACGTACTCTGTCTGCAGTGCGTATACAGTAAGTTATGTGTACGCGGTTCAGTAGCAGCAACAAGAGCGCATTATTGTAACGCGAAAGCACATTAAATTAATGCACGAGCGCGAATCTATCCGCTCGCACGCAGATTTATTTTGCACTGTTAACAAAACCAGATGCACGTGCTCAGATCATAGACTGTATAAGGCACGTGTCTCCTCTTGCTCAACCTGTGACCTGTGCACTCACAACTCTCTCTGTGCTCATGCGCAAGATATTAAATCTTTTTGCACCTTTCTATTTATAACCTTTTCTGTTCTCATCTTTTTACCGCGTGCAGTGTGAATGTCCTGTTCCGTTAACATGGGCTCGAAAGTGTGTGAACAGACAGAGTGTGTGAACCTGGAGCTCTGTTCTCGCACTCCACTTAGGTGCACTGCATCCTGATTGGTTCAGATAACATACTGCAGGAGGTCGGGGCTGCGGAAAATCATGTTATAAAGCGATTTAGAAATCGTGCACACTCAAAACGCGATTTTATTTCAATTCCGATTAATCGCACAGCCCTACCTTAAAGGGGTCGACGGATGCAAAATTCTACAATGTATCTTGGCAGTGTGTGTAGTGTGTACACAACCACCATGATGATAAAAATCCACCCAGTGGATCATAAATCATAACCCCTTTCTCAAATCAAGCCGCTCACAGATTTTTGGCAGACTGACGTAGTACTGCACAAGCCCCTCCCATGATTGCTGACTGACACTGCGTTTTAGCACATATCCACCCTGAGTGAGCTTTCAACAGTCCACCATTGTTTCCACACTGAAATTGGTTGTAAACAAGTATGGCTCCTATGCAATTGAGGGCTTTTTTTGTCGGATGTAATAATGAACATAGCAGTCGTCATTTACTCTTAACATCTGAGCCGCTGAAGACACAGAGGATTACATTTGTTTTTCAAGGGAATGCACCCCCCGATCAACTTAGATGCATGTGTGTGTGCCCAAATCATTCGTGATCCAGCTTCACCTCCAGAAGAAGTGAATCACCTTTCCTAATAATGCGCCAGTTAGCAAGTTCTGTCTCAGAGAATGGTTCATCAACCAACATTAGAAAGGCGCGGGGTGAGCAGTGCTCATTACCATTTAAAGGGACTTGCATCAAAACGGGTTGTTGTTAACAGAGCTGTATTTGACAGGGTAAAAAGGGTGTTTTACATTACCACTCATAAATGTTAACCAAATTATGTAGAATTTTCATTAAAACATTAAATAATATTATCAACTCATGGAAAATGGACATCTGATGACTCCTTTAATATTTTTATGACGTAGCAACCCTGCATGATGTGGACTATTCTATTGCTTAAATAAATAAATAAATCAGAGGTTCAGTTCAATAACTGAAGAAACTTTTCCCTGCAATTTCAAGTTATGGTTCAAGCAGACAAACAAGCAAATAAATAAAAGAGATGGACTAGTGAAATGAAACTATTTAGCTTGCAGGATGTTCAACTTTAAATTACATTTGTTTTGCAAAAACAACTATCTGTGTTAATATTTAGAGGACAACTTAGGCTGTAAAGTGGCACAGTTTACCCCACTTTTCCTTAGTCATTTCACCACTATTCATGTATTCATCTTTTGACAGCACTACTCTGATGTTGAACAGCAGTCATCGTCAGTCTTGTAAATACCTGCGCTCTCCTCAAACGTGACGAGGGCACGTGGAGGTGTCCGCGCGATGATGGTGACGGACGTGACCTCTCCTCCTCCGTTCCTCGGGCGTAAGAAGTGAATCAGAAGTTTGTCCCGGAGCCGTTCGTGATCCACGTCTGTTGGCAAACCGTGAACGCACAATGTACGGCCTTCCTCTGCCATCCTTCAGGGCTGCCACCTATAAACACTGATGGTGAGTAAACACGAGCAGATAAGGGTGGTATAATTATTATTGTGTCACCAAACAAGCCATTTGAGCAGAAAAATATCGAAATATATTTTACAGCTTTGTCAGTTACTACCTTCCTCATTGCAATAACCAAAAGGACGTAAAAGTCGTTGTCCTCTCCACTGTTTGTGTTCGGAGCTCGAGCGCACAGGAAGTGTAACTAACAACAGTTCGTGAGAAGAGACTCCGTTACACCGTCGTTTTTTTAAAGATGATTAGGCGATGTATTTTTTTTTTCACCTGTGTCTCGTCGTTCTGTTCTTATTTTAAAAGAGAGGATTTACCCTTTTCCCCCCTAAAAAAAATATTTCGTCATTTCATGCCTGGCAGCGTTTGAGAAATAAAAGTGAAAGTAAGAACGCAGACGATGAGAAATGGTTAGACTGACCCACTTTCCAAGCTTTTTCTTTTTCAAACTGGAAAATCAGGAGTAAAAGTCGTGCGCCTAATGCATTAGTTATTTATTGTATTATTTTTTCCCCATTATTTATTTTATAATCTATTTTTATAAATTATTAATGTCCCATGTCGTGTCTTATTTTACCCTTAAAACCCCTCAGCCATTAAAAAGAAAAGAAAATGGGTCAGCAACATGCAATGTCTTTTACATAAAATTAATAAGCACAAATATTTGAGATATTATTCATGCTACTACTTTTAAAAGTTCTGTAGTTTCTTATGAATATATAAACATTACAACACAAAAGGTACACTTAAGCATGTCAAGGCACAAATCTTTAGTTTTCTACAGCCTTTGTAAAAAAAACATTAACTCAAAAACATAAATCATTTTATACAGGTATTATACATTTAATACAGTTATAATAATAAGTATTATTCTGCTGAATGCATTAAATAGTTTGCAGTGACTGCGTACTGAATTTTCATGAACCACAACACCCATATTTGGCCAGTGACAAATGTTTTGTTTTGAATTTAACGCAGGACAAATGATATGACAAAACAATAATTCGACGCGCCATCTACAGGCGATATCGTGCTAGTGCAGGGACATTTTTGCTCACATTCTAGTCTATTAATATTCAGAGCTCCACCATGTGTCAGGTCAACAATATCTTGTGACAGGCAGCTTCGTTCTCGAAGGGGCATGCGGTCATTTTATGAACAGAAATTGAAAATATTTCCAGCCTTGCCTGTTACAAATACCAAACAAATGTTTTAAGCAAGTTTATCATTGTTTATTGGAGTATTGCCAGTAATTGAGAATCTTGAAGAGCGTTCAAGGTAGGAAGACCTTATCTTTAGAGCATATACACTGTTCTCAGTGTTATTATTGCATGCTGTCAATGTGATTTATTAGTCTGTTCCTTATACTCAGAAGCAAAACTTGCAGGGTACCATATATATGAGTTTTACTTACTCAACTGTGTTCCTGTGGCTGATTGGAAAGGTTATGCCTCTTGGGCAATGCTGCTTTACTAAAACACTCCTACAGCACAAGGCCACAATTTCTGTGCCAATACTTTTTGCTCTAGGCGCACAACTCTAGGAGGCTTCTAAACACAAAAGCTCTTTTTGGGATGTCCCGGGACACCTTTGCCTTCACCTCTGCCTCTCTGCGCTCCTTAAGGCTGGAGCAGGAGCTGCAGGACTGGGAGGACGCCAGGCGGGCTCTGGCACACAGGAGGGCTATGATAAGACGTCCGTTACCCGCCGCCCCCAGACTCCGACATGGAAACGAGAGGATCCAGACGGTACGTGCTCCACCACCCCAAATACAGTGCAGAGACGCAGCCATCCATAACATCTTTATGTGTGGAGATATGAAGAGAGTGTATACGGTCCTCAAAGACGCAGGCATGGTGAATGCACTGATGGAGACTGTACATGAGGAGATGGTGTGGGCACCGGAAATGGGTAGGACTCTTAAAGACGGCCACCACACACACACAAACAAACATAAGCATTTGGGTGAATTCTCTCCACTCATTTTTTCCAGGAATGTGGACTCTTACCTCGAAGGTAAAGCAGACGTCTGCGCTGCGTCTGGCTGCCAGCAGGGGACACTCCGGCTGTGTCGAGGAGCTGCTGTTCAGGGGAGCAGAGGTGGATGCAGACCCCGGCGGCCGTACAGCTTTACATGATGCCTGTTCTGGAGGCCATCACATCTGTGTGCGCCTGCTCCTAGACCACGGGGCTGATCCAGACCTGCTTGCTGTAGACGGCAATGCCCCGTTGCACCTCTGTAATGCAGCAGAAACATATCAGTGAGTTGGCCTCCACACAGTCAGAGGAAACAAAATGTCAAATGTAATTAATAAAACGAACAAACAAAATGAATGATTAAAGAACATTTTCTAAATGTAAAGTAGGTTAATGGTCAGTAAGATTTGTATTTATTTATTTATTTATTTATTTTAATTAAATTAAATTGTTCAGAAGTGACAGTAAAGACATTTATAATCATTTTAGTTTTTATTGTAATTTTAGTTAGAGTTTCATTAATTTTGTTTTGTGTTTTGCCATTCATACTATTTTTTCTATATCTATATTTTTTATTATTATTAAGTTTTTATTTTATTTCAGTTTTGGTTATTTTATCACGATAAATTTGTAAAATTGAAATGTTGCATTGGCAACTAGGTGAAAGTTTACTTAAAGGTTTTATGTACAATGCATTATAAAAATGGGTTTTAATGCAATAATAATGCCTTATTATGCACTTTATAATGCATTGTGCAATCTCATGAATAATTGTAATAACAGTTAATACAATTAACACACTTATCAATTCATTGTTACACTATGCATTTTAAATTTGGTTCTGATTAATTACAATAATATATCATGTATTAAAACGCACATTATGAATAATTATAATGCATTATACACTTTAACCCTTTATAATGCAATAAGGCCATTAAGTAAAGTGTTACCGAAGGTTTATTTTTTTCTTTGTAATATTTTATTTCAAGAAACAACAGTTTTTTTTTTTTTATGGTCTTAGTTTATGGTCTTAGTTTTTATTGATTATAAACCCCTGTTTACAATGTTACACAATATTTCCATTTCAAATAAATGTGGTTCTTTAGAGCCTTTTATTTACCAAAATACACAGCCGTTTTCAGCATTTATAAACTGGGTTTAAAGTTAGTTTACCTTAATAAGAAATGTTTCTTGAGCACCAATTCAGTGAATTAGAATGATCACTCTGACCTGTATTATTGTCTTTCATTTGTGAAACACTAATAGAGATATTGGCATGAGTTCAGAGCTTTTTTTTTTTCTCAATGCAAACATTAAAAATGTTTTTCCAATTTCAACATTTATCTTTTTTTTCCCTCTGGCACACAATATGCCACACTGTCATCTGCTCTGCAGGTGTGCTGAGCACTTGGTGACGGGTGGTGCGCTGGTGAATGTGGCCCAGCGAGACTCTGGTCTCACCCCTCTTCACGTGGCCTGCAGGAGAGGACTGGAGGACCACGTGGAGCTCTTCCTGTCCTATGGAGGAGACGTGACAGCTCGAAGCCAAGAGGGCGAAACGCCCTTGAACGCAGCCTGCGCAGGGGCGGAGAGACCTGCAGATGCAGGACGGTATCTGCGTACTGTGCAGAAGCTGCTAGCGGCCGGGGCTGATGCACAGACTGCTGGGAGGAAGAAGCATACGGCCCTGCACAACGCCTGTGGAAACTGTTGTCCCCGCATAGTAAAGCTGCTGCTGGAACATGGGGCTCGTGCGGACGTAGCTAACTGTGCTGGATACACACCCATGGACTGCCTGTTACAGGTGCGATGATGATGATGGGATAGAGGGTGAAGACTTTTGCAAGATCCTGTTTTTACTTTTAGATGTTGATTTCCATAAAATATTGAGAGCAACTTTTATTAACACAGCTCACCCCAAAATTTGAAATCTGCTGAATGATTTCTGAAGGATCATATGACACTGAAGACTGGAGTAATGATGCTGAAAATACAGCTTTGTCATCACAGGAACAGATTACTTTTACAGAAATATTCAAATAGAAAACAATTATTTTTAATTTGAACATAAGAAACATAATCCAAAAGGTTGAATTCTTCTCTCTGTATTTTGGCAGGTAATAGAGGATTACCCAGACCAGCAGCCAGAGCTCGTGGCTCAGTCTCTTCTTAACTATGGAGCACAGCCACCCTCCCCTAGAGTGAGCACAGACTGTTATGTGTCCTACCTACTTTACCTACACTTTGCTATGAATCCTTATTTTATATATCTGCCTGTATTTATCCCAGATGCTGAAACTCTGCCTGCCCTCTCCTGCCACTTTGGAGGTAATGCTGAACTGCTACCCAGTCATCCCAGTGTGTGAGGAGTGGTTAGAGGACATACCAGAGGAACTACTAAAGGTCTGTCTGTCTGTCTTGTATAAGTATTATTAGTTGCATTTTATAAAGTAAGTTTACTTTTCGTTTTGGTTGGTTATTGCCTGCTGTTTTTATCAACAGTGGTCGAGCTGTTTGTATTTTCATTCAGAAACTAATATCTCATCCTAATGAAGAAAACCCTTGTTGTGTTCTCAGGAGCATCAGTGTTTCTTCGACGCGGTCAGACAGATGATAGGTCAGCCGCGCTCTCTTCAGCACCTCTGCCGCTGTGCGCTCCGCAGACACCTCCGGTCACTGTGTCACCTCGCAATAGTCCAGCTCAACATTCCCAGCACTTTAAAAGATTATCTCCTGCTGCGTAATGAGGGACTGCTCCGCTGAGCTGCATTTTTTGACAAACAGAAATAGCTGACAATGGGTTTAATTTGTTTTGCACAATATTTAGCATCTGTGATAAACATATGTTGTTATAAATTGATGTTTAATGATTTCAGATCTTTCTGGATGCCTCTTGACAATAGAAGTAATGAGGATTAATGGCCCCGGGCCAAATGGGACAGTGCCCTGGGGACTTTGACCATCAGTGGCTTTGAACTGAGAGGACCACAGCGGCTTAACAGACAGAAGTAAAGCACTGCAGATGTAATATTGATACTGATAGGTGGGGAAGTGCTTTAATATGTGCCAGTGGCGGCTCTCACAATGTGAAATAAACAAAGTGTTATTAATAAATTAATAAAATGCACTCTTGGCACTAACTGAATGCATTATTGCTGTATTTATAATGTATTTATTATTTTGATGTTGTATACAAATATACACTCTCACTGTTGCAGTGCCATTTCTTTATTTATCACAGTTTCTAGTTTATTTGTTACATTTTGAAAAATGAAGAAATTATATTGTATATTGTAGATCTACACCAGATTTATTTGTAAACTACCACATTTGGGAAATAGAAGTTTTGATTTGTCAATCAATCAATAAACAAACAAACAAACAAAGAGCTAAAGTTTTAAGTAATTATTATTGCGTCATTTTGAAATTTAATTAAAATTTAGGGCCTCATACAACCATTTTTGTCCTTGAGTGTGGTTTTATTTATATAAATACATTTCTATATATAATTTAGAGACATCTGCCAATACAAACAAAAAACTTTTATTTTAATTTTTAATTTACGTTTTATTCTTCTTCTTCTTCTTCTTCTTCTTCTTCTTCTTCTTCTTCTTCTTCTTATTATTATTATTATTATTATTATTATTATTATTATTATTATTAATTTATTTAAGACTGAAGAGAGAATGTGAGACATTCAGAATTTTTGTTTCGCCAACCATGTGATCCTTCCTACCCTGACGGAGCGTCAGCTGTATGCGTGCGCGTGCGCGTGAGGTCGTACGTGTGTTTATTTATTTCTGAGCCAAGCGTTTCGTCTTTCAGCCGGTGTAGGGATTAAAACAGCGTCGATCCAGAATGATCTGAACTAAGAGAAGGTAAATGTGCTATAATGTCTGTTTAAAGAACACATGTTCTGTTAAAACTTGCGAACCAAGGTCGCCCTTACATCGCCGCTAACGTTACATGATTAGGTTAGCTTCCTTCCCTTGCAGACAGACAAAACAAAGCAGATACTTTATCATTAAATGTATATATTTTTTCTTTTCGGCATTTCGTCTCATTTGTGTCTTGTATCGACTGTAGATCATTCTAGGCCCTGCGGGTGACATTAAACGTGTAAAGATGAAGGTTTGATCAAGATTTCAAGGCTTGAGCGGAAATCGCGAGAGAACATCTAAATGTACAAACTGTCTGATAATAATGTATTATTAATGAACTAATATAAAACCTAGCTAACAGAGGATAATTATAGTTTAAATGCAAGACATCTATATGTCACTCAGTACTTAATGTCATCGGGCTTATTTCCTAATGCAGCCTAGAAGTGTGTCACTTTGTGTTAGGTAACAAGAGTTGCGGGTCTTCACACACACACACACACACACCCCGACCGATGCTTTACCGCCAGACAGTTGATGCTTTCTAACAGTGTAACTCATAATTAAAGTCCAATAACATTCAATAACAACAATTACCTAGTTTAGATGACAGATTCAAGCAGGTCACTAAAATTCAGATGACTTCTAAGCTTGATTTGCTTTTTAATGCACTTTTCTGGTCTTATTATGAGAGACTTCTCAATAGATCCGTTGAGATGCTATGAATAGTTTTTGATATTTTGAATTAGTTTTCATTTTCTTTTGAATTCCAGTTAAAGTTTGTGTGGTCATTGATTTTATTAGTTTCTGTTATGTCTATAAGTCTGTTTAATGTATATTTTATTTCAAGAAACCGTGTTTCTTTTCCCCTCCGTCAGGTTTTACTTTTAATAAACCTTAATAACCCCTATTTCAGAGTACTGTCTCACATCCAGAAATCAACTCTAAAACAACCTCCCTTTTGGCTGACATCACTGAGCCTCATTTATCCAATTGGATAATATTGACTACACTGCAGAAAAGACACAACTTGCTTAGAATTTGTAGATAGTTTGACTAGAAATAAGATAAAAGTTCTTATTCTAATTAAGATGCATTTACTAGATAAGCTAAATTACACAAGATATTTAGTTTTGTTTCCAGGGGTGGTTGGGGGAACTAAATTAAGTGCAGTTTGCTTAAAACAAGTACAATTATCTACCAGTCAGAGATAGTTGTACACATGCACTTAATTTAGCTTCCCCCCTGGAAACAAGATTAAATATCTGATGTAATTTTGCTCATCTAGAAAATGCATCTTCATTTGAGATT
The DNA here is from genome assembly GCF_003368295.1 of Carassius auratus. Lineage (NCBI taxonomy): Eukaryota > Metazoa > Chordata > Actinopteri > Cypriniformes > Cyprinidae > Carassius > Carassius auratus. Next base: position 13,531,675 of record NC_039270.1, on the reverse strand, counting down.
TTCTAGATATTTTGACTAGAAACAAGACAAGTAAGAAAAGCCTTTTTTTTCTTCTTCTTTTTGCAGTGAAATTAAATATCCTGCTTTGATTGGTAATTTGTCACACGATGGAAGTACAGAGGGTTGTGAAGATGGTTAAGGTTGACTTGGTCTTTCTCTTTCTTGTCTGCGCAGGTGGAGAGGGGCTGGGATGGCGGTGTGTGCTCTAACTGTGCTTGACGGGCTCGGCGAGGAGGCCACGGCTTTGGGCGGCGTGGTCATCCTGTTCCTGGCCATGGTTTTTGCCTGGCTGTCTACCCACGTGGCCGACCGTGGAGATCACATCCTGGGGACCATTCTCACCGTGGGCGCCCACGCCTCCCTCATCGGCCTCGGGGGTCACGACAGCTACGCGAGCCCCCCGCCCAGCTCCGAGCCCAGCGAGCAGCAGGACGAAGAGCCCGCGGAGGAGGAGAAGCAGGAAGAGGGAGAGGATGTGCCTGGAGAGGAGCTGCTGGATATTCAGGGTGGGAGGAAGAAAGTGAGCTATGTCCAGGGTGATGAAGAAGAAGAAGAAGAGGGGAAGGAGGAAGGGACCGAAGAGGAGGCAGAGGATGAGGCCGCCAGTATCACTGTGAGACTGAAGTTCCTGAATGACACGGAGGAGCTGGCAGTACTCAGACCACAGGACACCGTTGGACTGCTGAAGAGGTGAGACAAACACACACAAAAAGAAAGTTAACTCTCATAGAGGAATTGGACAAATCCCAAAAAGACTTTCTTTTAAAATCTGATTTGAACGTAAGTTTCTGTTTAAACTTTAAACATAGGGGAGTTCTTATAAAATATCTAAAAACCCTTTATTATAAGGAACGGTTCTCACTATTAACTAGTTGCTTATTATTAACATATTGGCTGTTTATTAGTACTTATAAGCACATATTCTACACCCCTAATCCTTCCCAGTACCTAAATGTAACCGCTACTTTATGTACTATTAATAAGCATCAAATTAGGAGTTTATTGAGGCAAAATGGTTTGTTAATGGCGAGAATACGACCTTAAAGTGTGACCATCTAAGCAGTTTATGCATCCTACTGTAAAAAAAGAAAAAATCTAATTGTCTTGGTATTTGTATTCAGAATACACATAGATCTTTATGTGTTTCTTCTAAAATGACATGTTTGGGTTTAATTGCACACACAGCTCTGTTGTTGTAAATGATTCCTCCCTCTGTGTCTCTCCATCAGTAAATACTTCTCTGGCCGGGAGCATCAGATTAAGCTCATCTACCAGGGTCAGCTGTTGCAGGACCCTCAGCGCTCTCTCCTGTCCCTCAACATCACCCACAACAGCGTCCTCCACTGTCACGTCTCTCAAGCCCAGGCTCTGCGCGAGGTGGCCGCAGAGGAGAGCCCTCGAGCTGGGAGGGGCTCCAGGCTCAGCGGGGGGCTGCGCTCGGCCGGCCTGGCTCTCAGCACTGGAAGCCTGGTGGTCCCTGTGTTCGTGGTGCTGCTCGCCGTCATCTGGTACTTCCGAATCAACTACCGCCAGCTGTTCACTGCCCCGGCCACCATCTCTTTGGTCGGGGTCACGGTCTTCTTCAGCTTCCTCATCTTTGGCATGCACAGTCGATGAGAAGACGGATGAACAGCGGAATGAAGCCAATATTAGGGTAGAAGGAAAACGAAACGATAGGACTTGAAAGTAACCAATCAGTGATAGCCGAGAAAGTTCTCAGGGAGCCCTCGAGGGTCCTGGTGCCATTCAGAAGACTGAAGTTGTGTGTGTGTGTGGGGGGATGTGTGCTAGTGCTTGCAGCTTCATTTGTGAGCAGCACAAAGTAACACTGCTATGTCATTTAGCTTTTTGGGGGGAAAACATAGCTTTATAATTGTTTTAGCTCATCCTAAAGTGTAGCTTCTCTGTGAAGTGAAGTAAGGATCCCACGTCTGACTGGGCTTTTCATTTAGAGCAATCACAGTTTGTGTCGACTGATTGGGTTTTATCAATTCTGGTCTTCTTCACTGGTAATAGCAGCACTATCTTCCGTAGTAACAAAAAATGTCTTCTGTTCAGATCTCAGTACACAAATAACAGATGTGATGTGCTAGTTAGCTGATATTTTGAGGCATCAGTTTACTCAACCTCGTTTTTGATGTTTGTGATAGAAGGATTTATTTTTTTCTTTTGCCAGTGTCACTGAAATCTGTATTTATTTCACACTTATTTCTACATAACAGTCTGGTTTGGCATGTCTGCTGCGAGTTACAGCTTATCATTTAGGACATAATAGTTTTATACATGATGAAGATTTTAAATGCAAACATACTGGAGTATTCTAAAGAGATTGCTGGAAACTCACTGCATTCATAAGGCATTTCAAATGTGACGCCGATAGCAAAGCAAATATTTTTTCTCCTGTGTAAAGTCTGTATATAAGCAATTTACTGTAGATAAATCAAAGCGGGCGTAGAGGAACCTTAATGCTCTCTGACAAGTTTGATGGTTCTTGTATGAATGGGTCACTTTTCTCAGAATCGTCAGCAATATTTACATGTTATGGGGAAACTAGTCTTAGCTTCTCATTCTTGCTATAACAGGCAACTAGCACCTCATTCATTAAAATGCTTTTTGTTTTTGCTTTGATGCAGTAATTCAGAATAAAATTGCTCATCTTTGAATTGTTTTTTTTTTTTCTGATGCGCACACAAACACACAGAATGAGTGTAAGAACATCGAATCCTGAGAAATGTTTATTTAGACTATTACAGAGCTACTACAGTTCACTGAGAATCAGAGCAATAACTGAGCATCATAGAAGAAACATCCACCCACAGCAATGGTATATCAGAAGTTGTACCAAGTTTTTTTTTTTTTTCCATCATGCAGACATTTGAATTCACATTCAGAGAAACTCTCAGATCATTTAAATGTTCAGCAACAAAATTCACAAATGACAGCTCAATGACAATTTTTTTTTACTGAAAAGACAGACAAAAAAGCGCCTATGAGGGCTGGATTTTATCCATTTAAGTGCATCTTCAATTGCTATTTTCATTTCAGATTTTTTTTTTAACCAAACATATTTTATACAAAGCAAGCTGACATCAAACATAAGTGCTATAAAGGCTCACTGAACTCTTCAGCCATTTATATTCAGAGACTTTGTACTCTTTGTACAACTTTGTATTCAGAGAAAATGCATATGTAACAGATAAAGCAGTCAAAAAGCCATGATTTTAAAATAATAATAAAAAAAAATACATTGACACTAAATAAATAGAGTATCAGACAAGGAATATTAGCCATGACAACAAAAAGAATATTAACTTCAAAAGAGACACAAAAGGCAAAAGATTGTGTATCCACAGATTTGGCAGAAAGCTGTCACTGGCACTAACTATGCAAGTCCATTATTTAGCAGAGTATGAATAGTAGTTTCGCTTGCAGAAAGCAGCTGAGAAGAGATCAACAGGTTGCAGTATCATTAGGGAGACGATATGAAAGAGAGATACCCTTTAAAACCAGTAGAGGACATTGCACAGATGAACCGACAGTAAAACAAGAGCCACCAGGGAACAACATTTTTGCAACATCCCATTCACATTCATACAATCTGTCCAAAATTCACCATGCACACCATGTCACATTTTCAGAGTCACTGTAAACCATACCTCATGTGTATACACACACACACACACACACACACACGAGTAAGCAGTAACACAATGACAGTGAGCTGCATAGTAAAATAAAAACAAATGCTTGCTCCAGCTCACATCCACATAAAAAAATATATTAAAAAGAAAAAAATCACAAAAACACTCACTTTTCACTGTGCAACACTGTGCCATAACAAATGCACTCTCTTGTGCCCCAGATGCAAATGTCTGAAATGGTCCTCAGATATTTTCTCTCTTACACACATTCAACAGAGAGGCGTCTCATCTGGTTCATAAACCTTGAAATGGTGGAGACCGGAGATCACATAAGAACTCATCAAAGCTATGATCACAAACTCTGTGTGTAAATATGTTGCCTGTTCCTCAGTTCAGGTCATCGTAGATGCTAGGAATTGGGGGAATGGGCAGTTTTGGTCGCTTTTTCCGAATGGACAGGCCCTGTGGGTTCTGGGAACTGCTGCTCCCGCTCCCACTGCCTACTGCTCTCTCTCGGTCTCCTCGCTCTCGCTCCTGCCCTTTGTCCCGCTCTCCTCCACCTCCAGTGGTAGTCAGAGTCAGTGTACTGGGCTTTTTCTTTTTCTTAGGCCTCTTAGACTCAGAGTTATTGGTGCCTGAAAACGAGACGATGAATAAGTGGGGGAAATAAACATGGACAGAGTGTGTCGTTTTTAAAAGCGTTCATGAAAAACTCACTGGCTTTTGAAGATGCAGAGTCTGATGGCGAGATATCAGAGGAGCCGTCCCACTGGAGGCGAGACATTATTAGCTGGCCATCAGGGGCATCATAGCCGTCGTTTTCCAGCATTGTTTCAGAGTCGGGCAGCGTCGACCTATCAAGCAGGAAGCAAGATATGACTACATGGAGACAAATACTGAATAAGCACATATTTAACAAAGACCTCAGTTTAAAGAAACAATCAGTGGATTTTAAACCAAAGAGACATTTGCAGATGAGCTGCCACGGTTTCTTTCGTCACCCTTTATTTCACAGGCTAATATGGCACATTGAGTTTTCATCAAGCATTATTAAAATCTTGAACTTGCTCTGGATAACTGCATCTGCAAATTGCCTTAAATGTAAATGAGTCTACAAAAGCTTGGAAAAAAAGTTTGTTAACATCACTTAATGTATTAGCAAACATGAATTAACAACGCACAAAACATTCACAATACATTTTTTACATCAACTTTTGTTAATATTAGTTCAGAAAAATACAGTTGTTCATTGTTCATGTTGGGTCTGGAATACATTATATGACTATTAGTTGCTTAACAGATTTTTATACTAATCAAAAATGCACTAAACATTTGCCAACATATAAATGGTTACTGAGAAAAACTTTGCATCATCCCCTTAAAGGGATAGTTCACCCAAAAATTTGAATTCTGTCACTCATTACCCACCTTCATGTTGCTCCAAACCCGTAAGACCTCTTCAGAACACAAATTGAGATATGTTTGATGAATTCTGAGAGCTCTCTGTCCCTCCCATAGACAGCAATGTAATTACCTCAATCAAGGCTCAGACACATAGAAAGGACATTGGTAAAATAATCCATGTGAGATAAGGGGTTCAACCGTAATTTTACGTAGCTATTAGATTACTTTTTGTGTGAAAAAAATAAAATTAAATTATTACGACTTTATTCAGAAATTTGTCTCCTCCATGTCATACTGGCACCATTTTGGAGAGTATCCACTGGATATAAACAACGTATGCTGTTCTGTGTCAGCTGCTCCACGCGGTCTGAACGAAAACAACGTATCCACAGAACAGCACAAGCTGTTTACAATTAAGTAAAAAAAAAATAATAATTTACATATAATGTACATTATTGTTTCTCTTCTATGCCCTGCCATTCTGAAACGCGTTGATTTTTACAAAGCACATCGTTCTGAAAAGCGAGGTGTGTGCTGATTGGTCATAGCCAGTGAATTGTGAATCCCTCAAGCATGTGACGGAAATGTTACAGCCCTTAACGTACTGTGATGCTGTGTCCTAGCAGGACAAGACTCAGTCCAGCTGCTCTGCTCGTGTACATCCCATCATCGGTTCTCTTTTAGCAGTTCAGTCAATGTAGTTAAGAGTAACTGAATAACTTGGGATATTGGTTTATTTCGCATCAGAGGGAGTGTCAGGAACGGAATTACTGCATACTGGAGACGCGAACCCTATCAAACCCTATCAAGTTAAATAGAATGATTCATTCACAATCTGGACATCACTAGACGAGACAAAAACAATAAAACCCATAACAAACTAGGCATTTGTTGCATCCAGTGGGGACATTATTACTGATTATAATGAATTATACTGTCTTTTTAGGTGTTGAGTTGCTTATCACACTGCATAAACAATGTCTGCATTTGTGACTGGAGAAACGACAAACGCTACTCTACACTGCTCAAAACTTATTAGGCGTATTGATCATCATTGGAAATTATTACATTATTTAAAAATGTACTTATATGCTTTGAGTCAGAAACACTTTATAGAAATAGCCTTTGTGCCACAGACACATTGTAGGCTACTGGATCAGGAAACAGTCCTCATCCTCCATAAAATGCGCAGCACACATCTGAATATTTGGGTTGAACTGTTCCGGAACAGTGTTGTAAATACAACTTAACAACTGATTTCTAATTTCTACGCCTTCTTTCTTTGCCTGAACATTTGGTCGGCGTTATGCAAATCTTCCTACATCATGATGTAGACATGTGGAGGCATGTTTAAACAACCTGTTAAAGGAGGGTGTGGTTGATTATACTTTTATAAAGAATATCTATTTGGATTTGAGACTTTAGTCTTTGCAACTTTACAGATCTTCTTTATGAACCAAGAGATTGTAACACTCCAAAGAGAAAGGAATTTTTTTAATCGCATCATATGACCCCCATTAATTTGTGTTCTGAAGACGAATGAAGGTTTTACAGGTTTGGAACAACATGAGGGTGAGTAATAAATGACAATTTTCATTCACTAAACCTTTAAAGTTTAAAGGCATTCAGAACACCACAAAATCACAGTGAAACCGTTCTTGTTGCTAGGAAACACCTTTAAATGGAAAACAGTGATTTCGAAAATTGGCTCAAAATATTTAACATCTTTGATATGCACCGTCTGGATGGAATCATGAAGTCTGCACACAATACACTACATGATTTCCTGTGAAATTTGTTAGCTTTTGACTGCCCAAAATCTGCAGACTGACTGTGGCTTTCTCCAACTAATGTTGACTCTTCCAGACTGCAGATTGTGAAAAAAATCTGGGAAAACATTGAGTAGTGTATTCCAGCCTTTAGTTCACAATGCATTAACCAATGTTAACAATAGATGCAAATTTTGACTCATTTGACTTATGAGTATTAGTAAATGTAACAACTAAGGTTAATAAATGCTTGCGTTGTTTATTACTAGTTTGTCAACAAATAAAACCTATTTGTAAAAATTAAAAATCACAGCGGACTAAGCTGTACACTGACTCCAGATGGTGTGCCTCAAGTCTCAATACTAGGACCTTTTAGTTTTTCACCTTTATGTTTGGGCAGCTGCTACAAATGATCGCAAGCTTGATGAAAAGAGGTATATTATGAGAGAGAGAGATGAAAGGAGAGGAAAGCAGGTGGGTACACTAATTGTTTTCTGACAGGAAGAGGTCAGGGTTGGGAGAAGGGGTGAAACTCACGCGGACGGCCCAAGGAGGAAGACCCTGACTGCCCTCCTCTGTTCGTCCGTGTGCTGGGGACACCGCTGGGACCTGCCAGGACACAACGTGGCATTATGCACTGCACCAGAGACAATGACGGGCAAGAGACTGGGTGAACACTACCAGCAGGATTGGAAAGGGGGCTCTAGGGTCAGATATTAGCATTTAGGGAAAAGGGTTTCAGTGCTGGCTGAGGTTCAAGAAGTCTCTTGCTCCGTAAAACAGGCAGTGCTTTAAAACAACCTATGACTGTCCAATTGAGAAATTATGGTGCACTTTTATGTCCAATTGGAATGGAGACAGATTATTTCAATTACATTTTTTAACAAAAGTGAGGCCAAATGAAATGACACGGGATAGAAAACTGAAAGGTGAACACCAATCAAAAATATGGGGTTTATATGTAGTTGCCAGTTGTGTTCCGTAAAATCAGTCCCAACATAACATGATCGTTTCCATTTACATGAATGAAAAAGATCATGCGTTCACACATCACATGCACAATCAATCTTTGGCTCTTAAGCAGCAGCACACACTAACACTTACACATTCCTGACACTCAGTGAAACAGTGAAAAACTACATCCCTTTTGACTGTACCATTTCACTGTACTTCTGATCACATGACAGACTTCGTTAGAGCAATAGTTCACTCAAAAATTAGCATTTTAATCACTTATTCATCTTCATGCTGTCAAATATATCATATTAGTGATTTTTTTTAAACAATTACAACAGTATGCTCTTCTTTTTTGTTATGAAAATATGTTCATACAGTAAGTGCTGAACACTTCAAAAGCTACAAACATCTATACATCTAAATGTTCCTTAGTGCAGGGTTATAAGTAGCCTTAACATAGAATAATAATAAAAAAGATGTTTAGGCCAGGCATAAAATGTGCAAAGCCCTTTTATCTCCTAGACTGGTTTCACAGATGTTTCAGCCTTCAGTAAGTTTTTATTTCTCATAATATACACCTGGTGTGGAAAAATACTTACTCTTTGCTGGCAGGGAAGACAACAAACTTGGTGACTTTCAGTCAATAAGGTAATGGAAACAAACTCTAAATGCCAGTGAGTGTACCACAGTGCGCATTTGTAAGAATAAATCACAGATGTTTATTTTCATGGTTTCCTGTTGGTTCACAAATATGGACTGAATTCTTACCGAGTACACATCTTCTTTGTGTGCTCTGATACGACCCCACATTGCTGAGGAAAGAGAGAGAGCATGTTAGCAAGAGGTAAACTCCAGTGCATCAGCAAAGGTCCTCCAGCTGGGATTCAAATTTGGGATACCCATAGTGCAACAGTACTGTGCACTGAAGATAAATTAAGTCTATATAATATTAAATGAAATCAAATGATTATATAAGAATATAATATACCCTTAATGATATATTCTTAATATAATAATATATTCTCTATGTAAGAATATAATAATAATTTAGAATAATTTACCGTAGTCAGTATGGAGCGCAGATCCTCAGGTCCCAAAGTCTCGTAACTGATGCCAGAGCTGTAGTTATACTGCAAGAGTGAGACAGAGAAACAACCATTGTAACTGATGTAAAAGAGAAAGCAAGAACCAGTGTTATACATATTAAAGTAATTAATCATCTCACCTTATATAAGTCTGGATTGACATTACTGCTGAGCTCTCCTGCAGAGCGACAACACACAAAAAGACTCACAACACATTCAAGTGAAGCCTGCTGTCTGTCATGCAGTGAACTACCTTTAAACAACTCCTGAAAGCTAGATTCAGTACGAACAAAACCCACCGTTCTTGTGCTTTAGGGATTTGGATCTCCTGGGAGAGTTTGGATTCTAAAACACACAGAGCTATTTTAAATATCATTTTCAATGTATTCTCATTTAGAATATTTGGCTTGCATTTTCCACACGTTCATATCTGCTAAACGTTTAATACCTTTTCTGACTTTCTCTTCTTGGCTGTGAAAATAAGAGATTACACGTTATCATTAGTTATTAAAATCAGGCCTATGATAGATAAAAAAAGAGCAACATTTAGAGACGAACAGTGGTGTAGGAAGTAAGAGGAAATAGTTAAACTCACCTTTCTTTTCTGAACCGTATGACCAGTCATTGTCATTGATATCATCATTGTCTTCCTGATCGCTTTCTGACTTGCTTGTGTTGTTACTGCTGGCTATTCTGTAGAAACAGCAGAACGATCAATGCTTTGAAACGTCAATGGCATTTTCCCCTCAGGGAACAATAAAATCTCTTTGTCTGGCAGAAAGTGCAATCTTTGGAAAATAAATGTTAGAAATGTGACACCCCCAACTCATTTTCCCACCAGTACATGGCAATAGACTAAAACACTGAAGTAAAACAACAAAGGTCAGACATTAGGATGAGTAAATCATTTGTCAACTATTGCTTTAAGCATTCCCTTCACTGAATAATGAGCTAATTGGTGTGAGCTCACAGCCCGCTGACCTGCGGTTGGCTATTCGGCTGCTGTTGCGGCCCATGCCGAGACACTTCTCCAGATGAGGAGCGAAGCGAGAAGCTGCAATACTCCGGTTGCAGTTGGGACACACACACTCCTTATTCTTCCACTGGTTGTACACCTGCCCAAAGATGTCCACACCAGGCTGGTCCACTATTTCTACATCAGAGGGAACATAAGGTAGAGACACACTGGCTACGTTTACATGAACCCAAATAATCTGTTTGTAATCGGATAGACGGCTCAATCAGAATGAAAAACGTTCATATAAACACCTAAATCGATCCGATTGAGCTCGATCCGAATTAAATTCGACCGGATTGAAGGGGGTGGTTTATTCCTCTTCTAATACGATTGAGCATGCATGTAAACACTCGATCGGATTGAACCACGAAACTGAAAGGATTGTGCATGTGCAATGACGCAGAAATATCGTAATGACGTATGACACACAGAACAAGCAGCTCTTCCTTTTTAATTAAGTGTTGAATAAATGTGTGTCCTGTCATTATAAAACTCTTTCACTCGGCAGCTGTGAAGTGAGCAGGACAACCTTGTTTTGGAGACTCATCCACAGGAAACCTGTTTTGGGCGTGGGGAGGGGCTTTTTTTTTTTTTGCGTGATAAATATGAGCAGCACAGCAAAGTGGTTTACATGTATATTTATCCATAAACAGGTAAATATTAAAACAAATAAAGAAACCGTGTAGGAGAGTGGTTATTATGTGCAAATGGTGAGAAACTCTATGTTATCTATGTCACTTTCACTATTTGAGCAGTGTGCACGTCAAAAAATCTATTCCGATTTGTGGCTTGTGACATATAAACCCACACATCAACCCGATCACTTTATTTAGTGTTCATGTAAACACTACAATCAGATTCATCAATCGTAATGAATTCAGTCGATTGAACAAAAAAGTGTTCATGTAAAAGTAGTCACTGTAAAAGCATGCAACCAGGCTTTGGAAAAATTTCAATTGTTTATTTTTATGACTGACTCACCAAAATCCTTCATACTCTCTTGGTCCGTTTCATCCAGGAAGAAATAGCCCTGTTTGACCGCCCTGTGCACCTCAAAGCACAGCCCTAAACAGGCATCTTCCACTAGATCCGAGTAAATGTCATGAGCCAGGGCCTACAACAACAGCAGAGAAATGTTAAACTTATCATCATGCATCTTATTTGTCTGATACAGGCTAGTTATTGGACCTGAGATAAAAGATTAAATATACACCGTTCTGTATGTATCATATATTAAACTCATTATCTGCAACCCTTTACCTCTAGCTTGGTGTTATCCAGGCCTGACAGAGACATATCCTCCATTCTCATTTGCAGCAACTATTGTAGGAGAGCTCTCATTGTCGACAATGCTGAAAGAGCAGAATTTGGAAAAACACTGAAAAACACAAACAAAAGGCACATTACATCATGTGTGACATCATAATATCATCATCCTACTACCTGAAGATAAAAGTATGCTTTTTCAACACAAAAAGAGAGATTCAACATATCAAAATAATAAGAAAAGCAACAGAATTTTTTTTTAAAAAGCCGTTTATAACCACATTTGATCATATTGTGAAGTATGTTGTCAACTCAATGTTTGTTCTTAAAACTCAAATGCATTTTCTAGGATATAAAAGGTCCATTTTATAATATGCGTTATGTTTATAAATTGTGTCTCATGTTCGGCAAGCTGATACATAACGGGAATACTGTGAAAATGGGCGGGACAAGCAATCATTCAGCAAAACAGCAGGCAAATAATATAAACGATCTCCAGTAATTAATAACCCGTTTATATTTAAACCGAATAAAACTGTTGAAAGCACATATGTCATTGTAAACACATCTGACAGGTATAACTGTGGCACAGCCCTGTCTTCTCTGTTATATTACTTTCCATATGAGCGGGTTTGGGAAACACTGTTACAAAGTAGGAAACTGACACCGCGCGCAGAAAAGCATATTTTGTTGCGCTCTTGTTTAAATTGTATCTCTACTTACCAAGACTGAACGGGCCGGGTCTTGTCATTCACGGACCCGCTGCTCTCTAGATCAACGACCACATACAACAAACATCCTCAAAACGAACGTACATATGAAAATAGCGAGAATATTATGTAACAAAAATGATTAGATGCCTGGTTGAATAAGTCGTTTGAGTACAGATGATGTTTGGAAATAAAACAACGCTGCCATTTTGGCTCCGGTTAGACATCACTAGCCTATCACCGATCTGAGACGACACATCGATTGATCTGCCTCGAACTCTGTCCAACATCGTATCACCGTGAGTACGTAAACACAAACACTGACGAATGAGGACTATACGTACACCGATACATGTGGCGGCGCAGTCACATAAATAAAACAATTACGTAAGTATGTAATTGCTAATAAAATATATATCAATTATGTACACACACAAAGAGAACACAAACACAAATTCTGTTTAAGAGAAGGTTTATTTGCTCAAATTGTAAATTGCAGGGAAAGAACATCTCTTGCTATAGAAAACGTCCAAATGTTTCAAATCTGTAGTACAAATGTATATATATTTTTTTGCCATTTCTACAAATAAACAAACATGGAAAGGGGTTTAAAAAAAAAAAAAAAAAAAAAAACTAAACCTTACCAAATTAAAAACATGTCCCTAATTGACAAACACACTCATTTTGGCTATAGCAGAATATTGCTTAGCCAACCGAAAATACAAAACGCAATAATGTTCACTCATTACAAAGAAAAAAAAAAAAAAAAAAAAAAAAAGGAAAAAGAGAAAGCTATATGTACAAATACCTTACAACAGCACTGAACCCAACCCAAATCTATTTGCGAGACTCAAAATCCTATAAAATATTAACAAATCTTGAAAGGTCCACAGGAGTTTTTTTTTATCCCGGCCCATCATTCAAATCATCTAGAATCAAATTATGTTTCTCAAACTGAAAGAACACAACTTTTTGCATGATACAGGCCTTAATTATTTCGGGTGCCTAGAATAAAGGTCACATGTCTGGTACAGCAAATACACACACACAAAAAAAATAAAAAAATAAAAAATATATAATAATAATAATAATTATACACTTGTCTTTATATGCAAATTACCAAGGCTCAACATTTTAGACAGAGGGGGAAAAAAAAAAAATCACTTACATTGCCCCGATTAAATTGAGGGCTGCATAAAAATACTGAGTAAAAGGTGGTAGCTCAGCAGAGGATGCTGGGTTGTGGGTTTAACTACATTTAGTTGCCATTTCAGGCCAGAGCATTGGAATGAGAGAATATACCAGTCACCCTCAAAACTGCTCATATATATACACAGACACACACGAACGCATAACAAATAACGCTATCCCTCTCTTAAATAAAACATCTCCATTACATTCCTTGAGCTGGTGCGTGAAAGACCTGTGAAGTGGTTGAGGTTATGGGCGAATGAGTGAAATGCAGAAAGAAGAATACTGAAAAAACAAACACACAGGGCTTGTGAGCAAGGGACTCCATCATAAGTGCACTGAATTGTGGGGTAACTCACATCCATGCATATTTAAAACATACTGTTTTTAAAAAGAAAATCAGTTCTTTGGAGCACCAAATAAAACAGTGGTTGGAAAGAGAAACTAAAAGTCAGCTTCAAACAACACATAACCATTATTAACAAATGAGAGAAATATGTTGGTGCCCTATCCACAAAAAAAACAAAAACAAGACAAGCATATTTCTGCGAGAACATTGCTTGCGTTGCCAAACAATTAACTGATAAACAAGTCCTCCTCGTTATGTAACATCAGTCGGTTTTATTATCTGAACGAACAGCAAACTCAAACCCGTCACGGGCAGCATTCCTAAAACAGGACAAAAATAAATAGTCCATTTTCACCATGAACCCCTCATCAGGAGCAGGTAAAGGCAGCACACAAACGCCTGCTGAACAAGAACCGCGTGCGAGACCAGCGGGGGCCATGCGGCCACATTCAAAATGGCTTCATTGTTCCTGAAAATACCACAATGTTTTGAACCGAAAAAGCAAAGACAAACACCAAAGCCAAAATGGAGGGAGCTGAGAAGGGAGAGGAAGAACAGGAGAGGTACAGACAGAAGAAAAAGAAAGCAAACATTCTTCAGAGTGCAATTATTTGGTCCCCTGTACCTCCCGAAATAATCTGTGAAACTAAGAGACTCTTTGGCTCATTCACGGAAAAGAAAATGACACCTGGTGCTCTCTCTGTCCTCTAAAACAAACACGGGGCGTCCTAATAACGCTTCACCGCTACTACAAGCCAACAGCAGAGCACTGCACCCTTTCTTCAGTGTTGGGAGGAATTTAGACCATACATCCTCGTACACGTTGCCTAAAATGCCTTAAAACCTGCCGAGCCAATTCATCGAGGGAGTTACAAATAAAAGCAGAAGTGCAGGGGAGAACAGAACAGAATAAAAGAGTGTGTGAGAGGTGTGACAGCGGGGTGAGCCCCTCCTGTGGTGAGAAGAGCTCAGTGCAGAGCAGGCTCAGACCCCCGGCTCATGGCTCAGTTCACAGCATGTCTGGCAGTCTGTGAGCTCAGTCCGAGTCTGAGCCCGATGAATCGTCAGAGCTGGAAGCGCTGCTGCTGCTTTCCGATTTATTCTCTTTATCCTCAACCTCTTCGTCCTCAATGTCTTCGTCATTCTGGAAGGGAATTTGGAGAGATGATCTTTCATTCAGAATATGGTTTGTTGTTAAAAATTCCCTATGGAGAAAACTAATAGTATTTTTCTGGAACCCAATTGCTGCTCTCCATATTTTTGATCAACGACAAAACCAATATTGCAAAATCAAAGGCTGATCCTATATCATATACACATGCTAAAAGAGCAATGTGACCAGCACGCTATGAATCTTACATCATCATCATCATCGTCGTCGTCATCATCATCGCTGTCATCATCGGAGGATGATCCGTCATCAGATTCCTTCTCTTCTTCATCATCATCGTCATCATCCTCTTCCACTTCCTTTGGACAAGGACACAATTGATACAGAACAATCAATCAGTAAGGCCTACAAGCTGCTAGAAATGTAAACCGTGACTGATAAACGCGATAAAGAGTGATTTAAGACTATGCTTGATCAAACTCACCAACTGTTTGGCCTTGGGTTTCGCTTTCGCAGCGGTCCCACCTGGTTTTGCTGTGCTCCTCCGTTTCTGCAGGACAAATTTTAGGAAAAAACACATGAAATGGACAGAACTGCAGGCAGGGAGTGTTACAGAAGAGCCAAATTTACTGAAATGAAACATTTCACTGTTATATTTCTTCTTAAATTATTTTAAATACAAAATATAAACACTGATTTGAGAAACAAAAAACACAAAAAAAACCTTCAGGTATATAATTCAAGTCTACTTTGAAAAGTTAGACTACAATACTGAGTAGATCCAAATGTATGACTCACCAGAGAATTATATTCTTTATAAACAACTCTCTCTTGTGATGATAAACTCTGTGAATGGGAAAAAATATGATTTTAGATCTTTATATTAAGCTATTTGTGCTAGTTAAATAAGAGTAAAGCTACATACCGCAAGCCACTCCTCGAGGAGCCCTTTGTACTGCCTCTGTTTCTCTTCTGCCAGTCTTTTGTAACGGTCCTTCTCCTTCTGAGCAAGCGCCTGCCAGCGGCCTCCGATCTCCCCCATGCGCTCTTTCATGGGAAGATGATTCAGCTCGCCGTTTGACAGCATCTCCTGAGAGAACTTCTGATAACCGTTCCTGAAGACACAGGTGAAGAGGCCATGAGCAGAAACAGTGGGATGGGAAGACAAGCGAGCTGCCTCAAACAAACCAACAGCTTTAAGACTTGCAGATAACCAACACACACAGAACAAACTTACGAGGGTGGCTTCTTAGGTTCACCCTCAAATTTCATTTTCTTCCCAGGGGTGAAGACTGGGGCAGGAGATCGCATCTCGCTCAGCTCCCTCTGAACAAAACAGAAGAATAAACGGAGTGTGAAATCTGGCACACACAGAGATGTAGAAATGTTTGGATGTGTCTGGACTCACTTCATATCTCTTCTGGTCCTCTGCTGCCTTCTTGATCCACATGAGCTTCTCTTTCTTCTCCATGGTGTTCCAGGTGCCCTCCATGGCTTTTTGAGCTTTAACTCGATCATTCTGAGAAAGCAAAGAAGAGGGAGAGATCAGTGGATAATCTATTACTTGATAATAAATTATTTTCATATAGTGCTGGGTGGTATAACAGGATATATTGGCGTAAAAAACTGTTAAATGCTTTTTTGCACCTGTTTTTTTTAATACCTGCTTCATGTTGTCTATTCAGTTGAGAGCAGTGACAGAAAATTGACAATAAAGACATTTATGTTACAAAAGATTTCTATTTCAAATTACTTCTGTTCATGTTACGGTTTTTAGTGTATTTGTGAGCAACTAAATGCTACTCTGGTGGGAATAAGAAACTTCTAGTCAAGAACATAAAAAAAAATAATAAATAAAAATAGACCGACCCAAGCTCTTTCCACCGAATTTCTTGCAATTATGATTCCATACCTTGAATCGGGCAAGATAGTCTCCGATAACGCTTTGTTGCCAGATGTCCTGAGCCGTTTTGGGCGTTTCTGGTAGTTTCCCTTTGTCCTCTTTGCTCTGTTTTTCCGACTCTGCCTTTAGCGTCATCTCCAGGTTTTTATACTTCTCCTACAAGAACGATCACAGAAGTTGAACACAACTGAACTGGCTAATACAGTAACAGAAGGACATTAACATCTCTGGGTCACTGAAGTGTCATGATTACCTTCTTCTTGTCAGTAAGATCATTCCACATGCGGGCCAGTAGTCTGGTGAGCTCCATGTCAGAAAGATCAGGCCTTTCCTGTTGAAGTTTTGGGCGCTTCTCCTCAGAGAAAATAAACATGGCAGACACAGGAGGCTTGGGCTTCTCTGCACTGGACTGTAAAATTAAAGAGGAAAGGTGAATTAAAGAAGTGAAGCTTAAGTGACTAAAGCTCACTTAAAATACTAATTCTTTACTTTACCCAAAAATGACTGACAGCTGAACTGACCTTTGCTTGTGAGCTCTTCTTTTTGGAAGCGGGACTACTGCCTCCACCTCCTCTTTTAAAGCTGCCCATCTTCTGTTCTGACAGGATTCTCTGCTGTTCCTCCTCGGAGATGCTCTGGGATTCACAGACAACATGTTTAAAATGCAGACCTAACAGAAAATGGTGCAAAACAATGCAGAGCCAAGAGTCTGTTGTTATAAAAGTGTACTTACTAATAAGTAACGATTCATCTCAACTTCATATTCTTTCTTTTTCTGTGTAGAGCAGAAGAAAAAAAAGAATGAACGAGATGGACAAACTTTCATACGCATCCATGTTGGTTTGTTTACGTTAATAACTATGTTACAAACAGAAGGAAGGCAATGTGTTCCATACCTGCTCACAGCGCTTTTGGTAGGCATCTTTCTCACTCTGTTTGATGACTTTCCAGCGCTGGCTGCACATGACCATACGCTCTGTACTGGGAACGTCTTTCATACTGGACATCAGCTCAGCACAGAACATAGAGTAACCATTACTGAAAGAGAGATGAGGAAAAACATCACTTACCATATATAAACTTATACAACAAAAAAAAAAAAAACACGCTGTTACTGTTACGACAACTATTTAAATATAACAATATTCAATTGATTTTGGTTGAAGTGCAACATTTACAATTTTAAATAATAAAATTACTAAATATAAATGTATAAATAAAACCATGACAAAAGCACATAAAAATGACCATTAGATTATAAATGGATTAAATTAAATACATTAATAATACTTAACTAATATTGACAAGAGAAACAGATACAAAACCAACGCAAAGATTTCTAGGTCTAATTTCACTCCCCAAAAAAGAAATCATATTTGGCAGAAAGAATACAAAACTTCTTCTCAGGTGAACTTACGAAGGCGGTTTGTCTGGCCGCCCATCAAACTTGTCCTTGAGATGTCGCTCTGCTTTGGTCAGAGTGGATTTGACGATGTTCTCCTCCGTCATGTGCATCTCCGGGTGCTGCTGGATATACTCGCGCATCTTCTCCTAAACAACGACGAGAAAGAGGAGAGGTTACAAAGAAGCCGCTACTACGGGAAAATGTGCCACGTAAAATGCAAACGTTTTACCTCATACAGTTTCTTCTGCTCCAGAGACTTTGTGATCCACTTTATCCTCTTCTTGTCTGAGAGCTGTGGCCACTGCTTGCCAATACAGTCCTTGATGTCTTTGGTAGTCGCCTTGAGGTTAAAACAGAAGTGTTTTACGGTCTTCATGTATATGAAGAAGCCAGCATCATTGTTTATGAGTGCGAGTGTGTGTAGAGCGTACATCTGGGTGTGCTTTGAGAAAGGCCTTCTTCTCATGGCAGTACCACAGCTGCTGGGGCGTCTTGGGCTTCTCTGGACCATTGGACTTCTTGTTAACATTCTCTAGAAGGTCGGGATGATCGTGCCTATTAAGAAACACAAACAAACTCTTTAAGAAAAGCCAGGATTTAACAAGGTAAATGTGATGGTAAAGTGTGAGTTAGTCACTTACTTAAACTTCATCATGCTGAGCATGAAAGTCTCCTTTTCTCTGAGAAAGTCTTTCACATATTTGTCCTGTTGACAAAAGGTTCAGTCAAAACAATGCCTGCTTTGTTGACTGATCTAGAAACAACTCAAAACAATAGGGGATCCAGACCAAATAGAAAAATGTGCTTCTTTTAAAAAAAGAGCAGCCACAAATCTGAAATCCACTAAACAGCCGATGAATCCTAAACCTTTAGCTAATAGACCATTACAGTATCATTTCCCATTTGCTTAAATCCATATCAATTCCTCTTTTATAGTTATTCTTAAAAATGTTACAGACTGCATTTAAGTGAGGTTTCTTTTTCATTTTATTGCACTCACTTTTTTACGCTCTGGGAGCTCCTTGTATTTTTTGGACAGGATTTTTGTGAGATCTAGGTTGCTCATCTCTGGATGTAGTTTAGCGTACTTGGCACGCTTCTCCATAAAGAAACGGAAATACGGTGTCAGCGGCTTTTTAGGGAAGTCTGGGTGTTTCTGTGGAGGGGACAAAGACAGAAAGTTAGTATTTGCTAAAAAACACTATCATTTTAACCCAAGCTTTCAGCACGGAGCTATTAAGATCGTCTACCTTCAGCTTCTTTCCTTTGTACGGATTTTTGACGTAGTCCTGCGCGTCTACGATCAGCTCAGTAAGGGTGCGGAATTTGCGAATCTGAATGAGGAACGGGAATATTAATGTGATGACTGCATAATCATTGTCCTATGGCTTGTCACATACAAATGTTTTTTTTTTTTTTTTTTAATCAAATATTCAAATCCTAGTATCTACTGATCAACAACTAACATTTTTGATTGAAGCTTTTCGTCAGTACAATTGAAACCCACAGGTTACTGACTAGCCTACCTCACGTGAAACCTCCTGCCATTTCTGTTTGCACATCTCCCCAGAGTAGGAGTTGAAAGCCACTTTCTCCCAGTCCAAATGGGACTCGGACGTCTTGTACTTCGACAGATCTTTTTCTGGCAGGTTCACCTTCATGCATTCCAACAGCTTCAACAGGTCATCCTGCTCCCAAACTGTAAAAAAATAAAAAACATTATGGCAAAAAAGATTTCTGAGATCGAATGCACACAATCTTCATGCAAACACAAAGGTTAAACACAGGTTCACATGCAGTGGGAAAAATGGTTTATGCCAAGAACAATTTGTTTTACAAGGCGATTATTGCCAGGAGTATGAACCCATTTATTCAAAGCAACTTACTTTGCATGCATGGTATATATTTGATCAGAAAATGCATCCCCTGGGAATCAAACCAATGATTTTGGCATTGCTCTACTGCTTGAACCATCAATTCAACAGATATTTAGAAAACCACTGATCTAAACGATTCATGTTTCTTACCGGGTTCTTTAGCAGTGGGGTCCATTTCTCCATTCATTGTCTGGAATCACGCTATATAAATAAAAAATAAAAATAGAGGCTCAAATAAGGCTTTCCATCTTTATATTAAGGACTACAAAAGTTGAAAATCATGTTTTCGTGGCTTTAAACCTATAATAGTTTATTTTCAGTAACTATAAATTAAATATCAATTATTTTGCGTCAAATGACTCAAACGTGTTTATACTGTGAAAATTAGTTTTTTATTCCCCTGACGTAAAAGTGATACGTGAAGAGTGGAATTGAGCTCCAGCCCGACACATAATGTTTGATGTTCATTACACCGCCCCTAAGCGTTTACGCTCCATGATGAGACAGAGCCCATTGCTTGTGACGGCTTCAAATCTCAAATAACTCTGCAGTCGACACCAGCAAGAGCAGCCAATCCGTCTAATCTTCCATTTTGTCTACACTACTAAGACCTGCAGCGGCTTCTCCTGCTTCCTGCGCGCTTTTCGAGGCGAAACTGGAGCATATTTTCGGCGGACGAGTGGATACTGGGAGGTACTACAGGAGGAGGAAGCAGCGTTTGCGGCTGTCTATAGACGGACCAGCTGACCACGGATCGGGATCTGCTTTCGGTCTGCGTCGAGAGCGAGGGGGAAACGCAGCCAGGGATCATCATGAGTGACTGCTACAGCATGCAGCACCAGAGTCTGCCTCCAGACCGACGGGGCGCGGGGCTCTGCTTCCGCCACGGACGCGTTCAGGGTCGCCAGCTTTGATGCATAGCGACTGTTTTAAAATGCTTGAGTATGGAGGGTTAGTCACAATCGGATGTCTTTTAGCGAACGAGTGCGCCGACCGAATTAGTCACAAAATGGCACGACTCTTTTTCCAGGGCGAGGCGCTGAATGTGTCATGGCGGCGCGTGAGCCAGCAGAGTCCAGCTTTAAAATAGACCCTAGCTGAAGGGCATTTTTACCACCACCATGAAATGTTACTAAATAAAGTGGGTGACATGATAATCAGACCCCGTTTGAGAAGAATTGAGCGTTACTACGATAGAAATGCTCAGGAAATCTATTTTGTATATTTTAAGCGCATTTATGAACAAAAGAATTGAACAAAAGAATCTAATTTAGAGTAAAAAGCTCTACTTAACGTCGAAGTGTTTAAGTATTTATAAGAGTCCATTTTAAAATGCTTAAACTTAAGAACATTTCCATATCAAAACCTCATTAAATTATATAATTGTTGCTGTTGGATGTTTAAAGTTACGCTTTACTGATTTAATTATAAACTCGACAACATTGTGTCCACGCGTGGAAGTGCTACAAATGATAGCCTCGGAGATGTCTGAAAATGCGTTTAATGAGGAGAAGAAAAAAAATACATTGTTAAACCGACCTACACCGGAGCTAGTCGGCTATAACTAGCACTGAATCCCCCTAAAGTCCTGGTGAAAGCTGAACCGACAGTCGTTAAAAATAACCCTAAAACGCGGCTAAAATCAAGCCGCCTTATACGCTGATAAAAATAATTTGTAAGCGGCGTCCATTTGTCCTCTTACCGTGAAGAAATCCGGTGGTTTACCCCGATTTCGAGTGGCGAGGAATGCGGGGTGAGAGGACGGTTTGTGCAGCCGTATGGCAGCAGGGTCTTCAAAGGCTTGAAAAACTAAAATGGAAGAAATATACGATTAATTTCACCGAGTACGCGGTGGTTGAATCACGGTTATGAAAAGCGAGATCCACTCGTTTAGAAATGAATCATACTGGTCTCTAAACGTGTCATTTAGCTCCTAGTCACAATGGAAAAACGCAACAGCCGAGACAGAGGACGCTTCACTGGCGTGACGACTGTTCTAGAGCCGCCATACTCGCCTCCATGCGCTGCTGCCGCGAGCCTAATTCACCTCCTCCACCGAGAGAAAGACGAGCGTGAACGGCTCAAAACTCACCCAATACGCTCCTCAAACACAGATAACACACAAAAAACTGTCAAATGTAATCGCAAACTTTGCTTACACGGCAGGCGCACGCGAAAACAAGCACACACGGTGAGATAACCGAGCTCCCAGATGGCGAACCAGAGGCGGCTGGTTCTTCCCTTTACTCATGGAGTCCTGACTCGGAAATGAAGGCGACCGCGAGGGCTCCAAACACGACAAAGCGCGCTTAAAACGAGGATAGCGGCTCCTGGAGTTGTATTCGGAAATTAAAATGTGGTAGATAAACGGATAATGTTTTTCCCCGAGTCACAAGACGGGAAATTCGGGTAAGGCGACCTCGGAATGTACCGTGCTTTGCACCAAGTCAACGCGGTTTTAAACGAGGCGGCTTTACGAAAACAAAGCGCACCAACGTTCTAAAGTCAGAATGTTTAGAATTTTTGCGTTGGATCTAAGTTCTTTTTCCCCCCAAGGTTTGTTTACCCGACGGTTGGTAGGATGAGGCGCTGGTTAGCTCTTACCTGTCGCTGCTTGTGTGTGGAACTGGTGGTGGAACAAGGGGAGGGTTGAATGTTAGCCAGCACTGCGCCGCCGGTCCAGGGCACGGGCGCTCCAGTCCCCGCAGAGCTGAGAGACTTCCCCCCGCCTCCATCTCTCTCGCTCTCCTTCCAGTCAGCGCGCAGCTCTCTCGATCCGCTCATTTCTCTTTCCAGAGAGACATCCGCATTTTCAATCTCTCCGCTGCTATAGCTGCTCTCATCACGAATGGGTCGCCTGGGTCTCGCTTCCATTTGGATTATAAACTCGGCGCTCTCAAACCTGCATGCGCATGTAGCCTCTCGGGCTTGTTTTGAACACATTTTGTGTAGCCGTAATGACCATATGAAGTTTTTATAAATAGTGAATTTGATTGAATATGTTCCAGAGTGATTTCTGTTTTGATTTATGCTTTTTAAATAAAGAAAGAAAAGCAGTTTTCTTGAATTCACTCAAACTCCCCACGTGCATGCATGATGTTAGAAGTGAGCTACTGTTGTGTACTTTAAACATCTTTTTGGTATATTCAGTCTGACAGCTACATCTTTTTGTCTCGTTAAATAATTAAACTCCACCTTGTGTGTTTGTGGGCGTCACCTGCGCGGTCCAATCAAAACGTTCTGATTTGGGGAAAACATGATTTTCCAATGAGCGCGCTGATTCGTTAAACATCAGAGCAGTGACGTGCGCATTTTATTGGGATGCCACAGTCCAGCAGCGATCGAGCGCGCCTGCCTCCGGAAACAACACACCGGCCAGTGCTTTCCAAGCCTCTGGCTGTTATAGTGCTACAGACCTATCGGTAACGTTACATCTGCACTGCCACCAAACCAAAAATCAACTCACTAGATATTTGAAATCATTTAGCACCGTCAATACAAACTATTCACCCAATCAGTACTTAAACTGTTGCAGGATCTCCCTTCAATAAAACACATGATCTAGTTTTTTTTTCAAGTTTTGATACTAAGGAAATGTATTTATGATTATTAAAACTGTTTTCAACACTGATAATAATAAATATTTCCTGAGCATCAAATCAGCATTATTAGAATGATTTCTGATTTCTCATGTTAGATGGCTGAACATATATGATATACAAATGTTTTAAATTAAAAGTAATTTTCAATTCTAATATTTCACACAATTACACCTTTTACTGTTAATTATCTGAAAGAATACATTGGTATTTCAAAACAATAATATAAAAAAATCATATACTAACTCCTACTCTGAATTGTAAAGTATGTATACTTTACAGAAAAAAAAAATTAAAAAGGGATTATTTTAACCTTTTGATAACACTACATTTGAAGTCTTTCTACATTTTCTGCAAAAAAAAAAAAGGTCTTCTTAAAGTATCCTTGGTTGTGAATCACTGTTTTAGTTTTCTTCTTTTTTAATTTTCAGTAAAGCAGGTCCGTCTTTAACATGTAAGGAAGGTGGTAGGACTCTCAGAATGGGCTGGAAACTTGAGAAGGTGGGTGGAGGGTTCTTGCCAGGGTGGGCCAAGCTCATGATTGGGTGGGACAGTCCCGCCCAGGGCTCCTGTGAAGTCAAGCCTGCTGAAAAAGTGGATGTGTTTGCAAGCTCCCAGGACTAATTTAGGACACAAATGTAAGGCTTTCTTTACTAAGAATTATTGTAGATGTTTTAAAGAATTTTAATCATTAAACACACATAATCACACACCATAACAGACCAAGCATACATAAAACCAAATATTCATTTATACTCTAAAGTAGCAAATCCTTGCAATAGTAACTTATGCTAACATTCTGTATTTGTAAGCCTATAATATTTACAGGTATGGTGTCCCTGAAACATTGAAATTCTATATGAAGGCACATTTTGCATAGGCATCACCTGTTAAAACAGGATTGGATTTACAATCAGGCTGGTGTGTAGCTGACATGCTTCACAGTGACATGAGATTTCTTGCATGACACCTTGAATACATAAAACAAACAAACACCAGGATGTATAGATCCCAAATGAAAAACAAAAACAAATATCTTATCAGGCACACAAGCACACAAAAGAAAAGAAAGAAGATTGTGATAAACAACTATGGCATGTATATGAACAGTTTATGAATTTTAGGTGTGCATTAATTGCATTCTAAAACTTTAATGGTATAAAGAAACATTGACTGGTTAAGCTAAGAACTGAATGTACAACAGTTAAAAAATATAAGCAAAATATTCTCATTTAATGCACACAGTAAGATGAATTTATAGTGGCTCAAGAAAGTTGTCCAGGGGTGTTTTGGGGTTATTTTAGTCATCCTCATCATCAAACTTCACATTTGCATCATCTGCATCCAGCTGCAAAAATATGACATAACATATGCAGTCATAACATAGACAAATAAAAACCCATAGGTGTAATTGTCATCTAAATTTTATACTGAAAAATAAAACAATAAAGAAAAAAACTCAGTATAAAATAATATATAATGTGTACATATAGCACATTTTAACTTTGTTTTCTATTAAAACATGGTGGCCTAGGGCTCTTAGGCCTATATAAGAGATACTTACACATTTCATTTCCATGATAGTGAAGACGTGACCGGTCATGAACATTCTCAGAGGGATCGTGAGGATCAGGACAAAGGGCAGGGCAAGTGAAAACGCACTAGATTTTATTGCCCACAGAATCGCCAAACAAATCACTTGGATCAAAGTGTACAAGTGCATACGCATAGTGGGCACCTGTATAGAAACACACAACAGAAAGAGATAGAGAGAGAAATCAGTAACTAGATGCTGTAGATGGATGGATCAATTGATTGACAGATTATTATTGTTAAAATTATTGTTGTTTGGAGTTTGGGTGTCACCATACATGTTCAAAAGGTTGTTGTTGATAAGTGATTTTAATTATGTTTTTGAAAGAAGTCTATAATGCTCACCAATGCTGCAATTATTGAATCAAACGTACAGTAAAAACAGGAATGTTGTAAAATATGACTAATTAAAAAAAAAGTTATTTCTATTTGAATGTATTTTGAAATTGAATTTATTCCTGCTATGGCAGATCTGAATGTTGAGCATCATTACTCCAGTCTTCAGTGTCACATGATCCTTCAGAAATCATTCTAATGATTTTTCTATTATATTTTTTAGCACTGTTGAGAGTGGTTGTGCTGCTTAATATTTTTGTGGAAATCGTGATACATATCTTTTATGAATATAAAGTGCAAACCAACTGCATTTCTTTGTAATAGTAAAAGTCTTTATCACAATGAAGGTCTTTATTGTAACTTTTGATAAATGTAAAGCATCCTTGCTGAATAAAAGTGTCAGTTTCTTAAAAAAAAGTGAATGGACCCCAAACTTTTGAACAAAAGTGCACTTTTATCCACGTAGTGAATATATTTTTCTGTAATTAAATCTTACACGGGTGACAAATGGAAAAGGTGGATGATGCTTTTTCGGTGAAATAAGAAGAAGCATACGGTCCCAAAGCTGAATGCCACTCAGCGAAGTGATACCCATATAGAGAAAGATGCCAAACAGAGCCGTCATAGGAATCATCTTCAGGATGGGCTCCATGAGAATTGAGACCCCTGTGGGGAAAGAATTAGAATGATTCTGTGCATTGTTCAATACAATTTTGTTATGTATCATTGTCGATTTATTTGTATTTTATTATGGCAATTAAAATCTAACTGTGTTTATTAAATGTCATTATATCAGATAAAAAGCTTGCAACTCACCAATCATCACAGCCACCAACATACCACTGACTCTTTGTTCTATGACGCGTTCAATCTGAGGTCTGGGGCCTTTGGTCATGACAGTCAGGGCATTGGCGTGGGTGACAGATCTCACTGTAGCAGCACTGAGCCAGGGGACACCGAAGATCGAGGAAACTCCTCCCAAGAACACCAAAAGGAGGAGGTCCCAATGGAAACCAGAGCCCTTGACCATCTTTCTCTCAGGCTTACTCACGATCAGGCTGGATGGTAAGGAAAAGGTGTGAGGTTAATGCAGTAGCCACACCAACGTTATGACAACCAAAATCCTTGCACAAATCTTCATTGCATCTTACATTATAGTAACATTTCACAATATTCCTGTTTTTACTGTATTTTTGCATAAAATTAATGCAGTGTCAGTGAGCATAATACTTCTATCAAAAATAACTTCACTGTGTCATAGTATCGTATCTTCTAGTGTGAACTGAAATGTGTTCTGTTCTGAATATCACACTCACGTAGTGATCTGGGACTCGAGGAAAATAAGGATGAAGACCAGCAAGGCAGGAACAACACAGGCGAACATCATCCAGATAGGGAATGGCTTATTCTCACCAAATGGGCTGATGATCCAGCCTCTAGCAGATGGGTTGGACACAGTCAGCCCCTTTGGCACCACCAGTTTCTAAAGCAGGAAGGTTATTATTTGCACAGATGAATGGAACTATCCATTATAATAATGTTCAAAATCCCATTGAGTCCTTTATGCCATGGGTCAAGATGCACAAAACATGTTTATCTTCATTTCACTCTGCATGGGTCAATTATCTAATAAGATTTCATTTTAATTTGTTCTTCAAGCGCTAAGTTCAAATCTCTCAACCAGTTAATTTCTTGTTTCACACCAGATTTGCTTTGTTTTTTAATTAGTATAAGCGAACTGTATGTGTTTTGGTAACTGTGTGCAAAAGAGAAAGTACAGCTGTCCACAGTTTACGCAATAACTAAATGCACGTGGCTTGCTGTGCAAAACTGATGAGTTGATTCTTAGTGAAACTGTCATATAGCACAATCACTTCTGTTTTGAACATGTAGGAACATCACAGCCCTACACACCAGGTTTTGCAACCTGTAGTTAGTTTTCTTTGTAACAAAAATGTAATTTGTGTATAACAAACATTTCCAAGGTTGACTGCCACTGTAAAAACCATTGAAATATTTGAAAATACCAGAACAGCTCACACAATGACAAAAAAAATGGTGCCATTTGTTTTTGAGGCTAGAATATAATAGTTTGAGTTACTACTTTTAATTGAGAAAACCTGTAATAGCAAACTACGCCAAATGATTAGTGTCTGTCAAACCTGTGTGTAGGCGTCGCTGATGCTGATATCCACAGCAATCATGAAGAAGATGGCGATGGGGACACCAAAATCTCCAATCATTCGACGGATCTGGTGGTGTATAGAATTTTAATAGTAACATGATCAGTACATTTAAAGGCTTGGCTGGATGGTATAATAAATGCCTAAAATCCAGAACCTTTAAACCTATTTTTGGCTAAACAGTATAAGAGTTTTAAATTAAAAAAGGTAAACTGAGCAGACTTACTGGACCGGGTAAGAAGGTGCTAGTTTTAAACCCACGGAGATACAACGCAATGAAGAAACAGCCAAACATAAGGCACATGGACAGCAGGGCAGTGTTGGGATAGGCCCTCTCTATTATCTCATGATGTTCAGTAATATTGCCATCAGGATGAACTGTGATGTTGACTTTTTTGATAGGGTGGAAGGGGTCTTCCAAAGTATCATTCAAGTGTTCGTAGTTCAAAATCAAAGGATGCGATTGGAAAATCTGCGAAGAATTGATAGAGAAGAAGAAGATTTGGTGACAAATCATGTGATATGAATTAATCAAATGAAGTGTGTGCCCATTTGGAAGACTGAATATACCCTGATAAGCTTGGCAAAGGTCTCATAGATGAAAATGAGAGAGATCAGGATGGAGAAGATCTCTTGGGTGAAGCGTGAGATGAAACGGACAAGGAAACTCCCTTCCACTGCCACAATCACCACCACAATGACGATCAACCACATGCCCACCCAGACACGGCCCACGATGTACTCAAAGCCATTAGCCTTGCAGAACTGAATGGGAAAGATAAATGCATTTAGATGGATGAGAAAAGTCATGCAGTTGCTGATAATCTACTTTATTTAGTCACAATCCACACCAATAAAAGCATCACCTGAAAGAACGCCTCCTCAAACACCATCAGTGGACCAGTAAACCCAATGACAAGTACTGGTTGAGCCGCAAAAAGACAAAAGATGACGCCCTGCACACAGGTAGAGACCATCATCTCAGAGACCCCCATCATGTGATCCGTCTTGTCCGCTAAAACATAGAAAGATTGAAAAAGTTTTTCTCAGTTTGAAGAACATTTCAAAAATCTGCAGAACCTTTTTCCAATATAGAAAAGCATTGGATGGAAAACTTCCAATGGTTTTTCAAGGAAACATACAGCAGATTTTTCTTACACACGCGCGCACGCAAACACACACACAAATTTTGCTTCAGAAGGTCGGTTCATCTGTTGCAGTCATATGTATGTCATATGTAGTGTTCACCAGAGGAAGAAAGTCATATACTGTACATCTAAGATGTAATGAGGGTTTGAATTTCCATTTTTGGGTGAAGCACTCTTTTTTTAATGATCTTTTTAATTTCATCCAGTCTAGGTGGGCAGTTCTTGGCCATAATATGATAAAATGCCAGATTTTACGATAAATGCGACCAATTTAGATCTTTTTCAGTGGTGTGATTAGTCTATGCTGGCAGTGAATGTCCTCACCAAGAAGTCCTCCGAAGGTAATGGCAGGTGAAAGGGCAGCGAAGTAGATGAAGATGACAGCAGACAGCACCTGAGGGTCCAGTGCGTCGGTAAAGTCACTAAGGTAATTCCTGTAGCGGCGTTTTATGTCTTTGACCATACCGCCAAACGGATAGCCGGTACGGGCCAGTGGATCCTCCCGTGGCTTCTCAGGTCCAGATGGGCCTAATAAACACAATTAAACACAGTTAACTCCATGCAATTCCAGATTTTACACTAGGATGGCCAAGATAGACGCAGAGGAAGACTGTTCCATGTAGCCATTAGTGATAAATCTAAATCTAGTCTGAAGTTTTTAAGGGTGTTATTTTTAAGATAATTAAACCTTAAGATGTGTACAGAAAAAAAAAAACATACTTGTGATGTATGAAGAGCCAAAAACATGAATATGATTAAGTCTTATTTAAAGAAGCTTGCCAATGCAGTATTTAAAACATTATTGGCTCTTCCATGATACATTGGTCGTTCCCCAAGTGGATAAAAGTGTCTGCTAAATAACTGTGAGCTTAATATAATATAATATTCGGATTATTAATAAAAACAAGCACACAACAGGACTGAAGGATTTGTTCAAATTGAATGAATGCAGTGACACCAGCGTTAACACCTTGTTATTGTATAAAGCCTGACCTTTGCCCCCGATCATGAGGCGGGTGTCATATGGGCGGACTCTATCTCGCAGCATCTTTTTCTGAAAGTTGATGAGTGGCTTAAGCATGCTCTCGTCCTGGATTTCTGTGGGTGGGATCACAATGCTGCAGTCCATGAAGTCTGCCATGGCATTGGTCAGATCCTTCTCATTTGTAGCCAAGTAAGCCTCCAGAGTGAACACCTGTATGCAGGTACAGAAGTAAGACGAGACATTGGAAAAGCCTTCATTTTTCTTAATGATTTATTTAATAATATTTCAGTGCCAGTCCATAGCTCCTCTTTACCCAGTCAGCCATCAGAGACGCCATGGCCCGGCCACTCTCATGATAGTCCATGCCACTGTGACTGGGACCCATGAGGAAGAAGACAAAACGAACAGGAATGGAAGCTTCCAGAACCCCTTCCATCACCACCGAGTCCCGTAGACGTGCAAGAGCCACCACTGGTTTCTGGAGGTTCTCCACAACCCCTTAAGAGTGGTACAGAAACAAGGGCATGAAATATGCTATACAGCAAAATAATAAGTGTTATTATAGAACACTAAATGGATGTACTCTCACCTGATAAAACCACAGAGGCCTCCACACGATCAACCATGTCTCGCTGAGGAGGAACAGAGAAGTCCAAAAGTCAGTAGTTGAAACTGTCAGAGTATTTTCAGTTTAAAACAGGCCTGGAAAACTGTACTGTAATGATCCATTTTTCATGTTTATTCAGAAGCTAGTTCTTTTTTAATTATCTGCATGTCACGTCCAAGAATCTGACTTTAAATTCTAAAACTGAAAAGACAAAAGGATAGTGTGACTGTGATTTTAACCAGTAGGACATCCTAGATCAAAATGTTTTGGTGGTCCTGGAACAACAGTCCTATCAAGTCATCATAGTCTTCATCCTAAACTTTAACTAGATAACATTAAGAGGGAATGATAAACTATGCAGTGTCCTAACATCAGCTCTACCCTTTTCTAACATCAGAATGGTTGATGTGACTGCTGCAGGAGCATCAAGAAAGAAAGAAAGACAGATAAACAGACAGACAGACAGATACCTGTTTGGGGATTGAGAATGTTTGCAGCTCTATGTCTGCTGAACCAGGAGCTGTAGTGGGCTCTATTTGACTGTGAAGCAGATACAACAAGTCATATAAAATTGATAGTCATATACAGTCATATTTGGCTATTAATATAGACCCTTGTGACTCATATAGCAAATAATGGGGATTTCTCAAATACAAAGAAACAGTTTCCAGGACTACTTTATACAGCGATAAAAACTGAAGTAACTTTCCTCCACATAAACACAAACACGCACACAGATCAACACAGATGGCATGGAGCCTGACCTGCGCTTGCGCTGCAGTACGGCCACAAGAGTGTCGCGGTCAGTGGGCCGGATCTCTTTTTTGAGCAGGAGTTGTTCCACCATCTTCTGACAAACGCTTGATAAGCTGCTGTCATCAACATCTAGCAGCACCGCCCCTGGTTACAGTCACCATAAAGAACATGTGTCACCCAAAAACTTAAAACCTGGAATTCTAAAATGTGATTATATCATTTTTATTATAACTATTTTAGTTACTAATTTTAATCTTTGGACCTCCTTTTTTTTAATCGGTCAATCAAAATCAACAGGGGGGGGGGGGGGGGGTGTTCAAGTATTGTTGTGATCAGTGTGGAATCAAAATTTTCAGAACTGCTGCCATAGAAGTTATTCATAATTAAAAAAAATTGTGCTGTCAAATGATTAATTGTGATTAATCGCATTCAAAAAAAAAAAAACAATTGTTTGCATTATATATGTATCCGTGCTGTGTATATTTATCATGTCTATATAAATACACACACATGCATGTATATCAGAAAAATAGGTTATGTTTATATATTAAATATATTTATTTATAATATAAAATGCAGTGCTGTTAAATATTTGTCATACTTAAATGATTCAGATCGTCAAACAAATTTTAATATAACACAAAAAGAAATTGCATGTTAATACAAAATGCAGTTTTTGAATAATGATTTCATTTATTAAGGGGAAAAAGGTGTCCAAACCTGCCTGGCCAGGTGAGTTTGGACAGCTTTTTCCCTGAATAAATGAAATCATTATTTTAAAACTGCATTTCATATTTAATCTTGTTATCTTTGTGTGAAACTGAAATTTGTTTGATGATCTGAATCATTCAAGTGTGACAAAAATGCAAAAAAACTGCCAGTTTTATGATTATAAATATAGACATGTAAAACAATTAATCTTTTGACAGCACTATTAAAAAATATAACTGTGATATCATGTTTGCTTGACATTATTCACAGTATACCATGTTATAGTGTCATGTCATTGTAACAATTCTGAAAGAAGCTTTGATTAGCTTGGTGTGTTTGTCTCGATGCAGTCACTGAGGTGAACATGCTCTGGTGGAGATATGGGCTTCAGTTAGAAGCATATTTCAGTGTTTATGTGGGCACCACACTTACCCATTTCCTCTCTCTACTTTCTTATTTAATGAAAGTGTCTGAAGGCCAGAGGAAACATGTCACTTGTAGTCTCACCTGTGCTCATGGCCTTGCGGAGTTGAATGAGACTTTTGAAGGTGAGATAGGGAATGTGGGGCTGACTCCACTGTCCCGTGGCAGGGCTTAAGTTCTCCTCATAACCCAGCCAGCGTCCCATTTCCTGCCACACCTCCCCACGTAGCTCATTTAGCTCAACGTATGCCTAGTGTGGGCGAGAATTTTTAATAAGGCTTTTACAAAGAATCAAAGCTAAGAGTAAGTAAATGAATGTGTTTGTGTGCATCACCTCTGCATCTCCTCTCTTGATGGCATTGGTGTTGGTATTTCGTGCAGCTGAAGAAGGGAAATGAGTAGTAAATCAGTAAGGTGTAAGGTTTGCATTTATGTATGCATTTGTATTTTGTTGATATATTTGCAACACACCCTCTAAGTCTCTAGAGAAGGTGAAGGTCTGATGCTGCTCTTCTTCCTGCTGCCTCATCTGCTCTAAGTCATAGCTGCCTTTGTGTCCCGCAGGGGTCCTATAGAGGGCGACAGAGAACAAACACTACAACACACACACCAGGGTACAGACCCGACTGTCACGGCTCCACACACTCACCATATCTTATGCACCAAAGGGCAGAATGAACTCCATCCTCTTACAAAGCGACTCAAGCCATGCCTGATACAAGAAACATAAACCTCACTCTGTCCAGCCCTCGCACTGCCCTGTTCGGCCACAAGGGTGCGATGTTTTACAACTTTAGGCTACTGTCTGTAATCCTGAAGAAGCCTACTGTAGTGTGCTGTAATCCACTATTTGTATTTATTTATTAAACTGCACATAGTTGGGCTTGTGATCATTCATCACCACACACAACATTGCAGTTTAAAGTGAAAAAATAACTTCTGACTGTTAGAGATTTAAATAATTTGTCTTTTCCCCCGATTTTCTGATTGACAACTTTGTCTGAATAATTTTACAATTATTAATTGTCAATATCTTATTAATTTGTAAAATCCTATTCTCATTGTTGTAAAGTAAAAACATGAAAATTACAAAATTGCATTTTTTACACACCATGTTTGGTTTATTTCATGATAATTTGAAACAACTGCAGGCCTAAGTGTTTCTATTTATTTAATTATTTTTTACTTAGAAATATCAGTTTTCAAAATCATGCTGATGGTACTTCTACTAAAGCGAACGCTTCCCCCAAAAACATCTGTTCTGGGAGTATATAAGTTTGGTCAATGGGTATGAAATTCCTCAAAAAAGGCAACGCTTGCAAACTACATACAGTTACTTTACATATAAAAAGAGATTATATCATAAGGACCTAATAAAATAATCATCAAATTGTCTAGATGCACCATGGTAATGACAGTTTGGGGGTATTAATCATTATAATAATTTTTAAAAAAATATATACCCGTCTTTTAATTGCTACACCTGACAGCAGGAATCTCTAACTGTGGCTGAGAAATGCAGTGAAGCAGATGCAACTTTATTTTATTTCTATCAGTGTGTGTTACGTCGTGTGATACTCACAAAGTGAATGGAGATGGTAGAGGTGACTCACTGTCCTCATAGGACATGTCATTGTCCTATAGAGAGATAGAAAGAGAGATATCTATTCATCCTATGATACAAATGTCATGCCAATAAAACATCTTGCACTTGAACTTCATCAACTACTTCACGTGTGATAAGACGCTCCTCACCTCTTCAAATGATACAGCTTCCATCATTGAGACTGTCTTCTCTCTGTCCCAGTACTCACACACAACCTTCATTCACACAGAGAAACAAAATAACACAGTCAGACTGTAAGAACTGCACACCTGCTACAGGCTCATTCATATACTCCCCTTTATTAAAGTATTACTGAAGACAACATAACAAACACGTTTCGACAGCGTATGATTGACTAGTATGAGTTTTACCAGTAAATTTGACTTCAGATGATTTGCATTGAATATTTACAGTGTATTGGCAATAACATACATGAACACGAATTATAAAAATATACAGTTCTTAATGTTCTGTATGTTTTCATATAAGTGGGAAAATAAATCAAGGCCTCCGTTCACAAGCGCTGAGGATCAGATCCCAGTTTTTGTGTCTTTCAGAGGCTCGAGACCGAGACTCACCCTGAACTAGCACAAGGGTGTGTGAGAGCCTCAAACAGACAATTATCTGAAGCCTGAGCTTCTCGTGAATGATAAGGGCTCTTCTGTCCCTCATGGACAGAGGCAGATAGAGCACATCAGATTGACCAAGCTGGTAAACAAATATATTCCTCACTGAACAAAAGTCTTATCAACGTTTGCTAGAAAATTACTATCAACTATTTCCAATGTGTTAAAGTTCCACATAAGTTGGGATTTAAGCAATAAAAAACCTAGTGGAGAGAAGAACACTGCATCCTAAAATGTTTTTATTAGAATGATTATTAAAATATGGTATGTGACTTTCCCTAGGTTAATTAAGAAGCTTATAAACAACCAATACACTGAAGAAAGTTTCTCTATAGGCAGAAGTGTACACAGTGTGCAACTTTTCAATAAACAAAACACACCAGACTGCACCACTTTAAAGAAAGACAAATGATGTTCAGTAAGATCAACATTAGTAACATTTAGATTTACTTACATAAACCAATTTAAATTTGTCAAAATTTGTGAAATCTTTAACTTAGCAGTTTTAGCAATTGAAAAATGGACGGCAAATATGAAGTTATAAAACAAACATGTAACTCCTTTATGTGAGCTTCACGGTCTCCAGTATGAAAGCTCATTATTTTCAGTCTCAGTCTTTTAGAAATACAAGTATTTATAGAGAAAATATAGAATATTAAGTTTTTTCCAGCAGTCCTTCCAAAATGACTGATAAATTACTGCTGCAAGTAACAGTGAGATCTGAAAACATAAAACAAAAATGGTGTAGAAATATTTCACTCAGAAATTGCTGGTATAGTTCACAAGCAATTACAAAGACACAGCGAGTAACACACTGAATTAACCATGACATTTTTAAGTAGAAAAACTGAATTAGTATTTTCCTGTAAAACAGACTTTAATAATCTTTGTGTTATTTCTATTTGGATTTTGTTTCCCAGTGTACCTTTAGCAGGTGTCTCATTTTAACCCTACTGTTTTCGCTTGCATTCCTTCTCATAAACACTTAATTTGACAGTTTAACAGAGAGCAGCACACCCTTACCTGAGCCCAGGTGGTCCTGGCGGGTCTCTGTGCCGGGTTTCCGCGTCTACACTTTGAGCGCCCAACTCAAGACTGACCTCGGATCGATTCAGAAGGCATGGGTGGGGATGGAGGGTAATGGAAAAAGAGAGAAATACGTAAAGTCACGTAGTGCGCGGCAACCCGAAAAGCGTCGGCATGCGTAGAGCACCCAGGAGTGGGAGGGAGTGATAAGACCCCCATAATCAGAGAAACAGCCTTATCGATGGGGCCACCTTACAGCAGGAATACCCCAACCCTAACACCACTCCCAAAAACAGTCAGCTTCAACCCAGTCCAAGACAGAGCATAGCAAGAGAGGCGGAGAGAGTTTGAGGCCTCTGGTGGTACACACCTGTCCCAGTTAACTCTGTATCCTCATTAAACTGATTCAAAAGGCATGGGTTCATGTGAATCGTGCACTTTAATGCTAGTTCCTCAGGTCAAAAGATATCTGCAAAAAACATTAATATAACATTTAAACAACCCATTGTTTACGCCACTCCCAGAAAACAGTTAACCTGGATAAAGGCCAAATTATGACACACTGAGAGAGAGAGAGAGAGAGAGAGAGAGAGAGAGAGAGGGCTTAATTACTCCACTTTTAATGTGGAGCTCATCATCAGTATAGGGTAAAAGTAATCAGTAAAACTATCTTGCCTTGTGACGTCAAGCAGCATAGAGGTTTGGGATTCCCTTCACGTAGAGTATTGGTGGACACCCCTGTAAAGGTGGCTGGGGGGTGCTTTCAGGGTTTTCCCCCTCCACGGCCCTCACATCAGTTTGATATGTCACCTTTTTTTCTGCTGTGTCACGGAAACACTGCTGCCCCTCGAGCCAATGAGAGCTCGTTCAAGTCCTGGAAATAAAGAAAACAAGCCAATAATCTTTTCCCCTTTTCATCCAGAGTGATGATTCTTGGTTCATTTCTCAGATGCTTAATGTGTTTTCTGAAAATGCATATTTTGCCTTATTCCCTCACTTTCAAGTCAGTTTTATGACATTTCCCCCTTTAACAATAATAGTTTAATCTCTCCGAGATCATAAGTGAGGGCATTGTAGCAGAGTTTTTGGTCTCACGGTTCAAACAGATCATGATTTGCCAGTATTTCTTTACACTTACATTAGCCTTATTAATATTTCAGCGCTGTAATGAGGGCAAAAAGTACAAAAATATTAACTTTTGATGAAATCTTCTCAACTACACTTGCTCTCATTAGTGAAAGTACCAAAATTGACAATTATATTTAAAATATATTCATTTAAATTCGAACGGAAAAAAAAAAAAACTCTGAGAGAGGTGAAATAATGAGGCCACATATATATGACCGTGGGGTGAAAACACTGCCCCCAACTCTGAATTAGGGAAAACTGTCCACTAATTTTACAGCAATTTTGGCCATGGTACGTTGGGTTAAAGGTAAGCACAACTGGGAAAATGATTTTTGAAAGAAGCAGTTACCTGGAATCAAACCCATTATCAATCCACACATGACCCCATGACTTTATGACTGCGCTCAAATTGCCACAAGCTTTTAGACACAAGCACACATTTTCTATCTTTCAATCCAACTAATTATCATTTTCAGTATTTCAATCCAAAACAACAATTTCTGTGACCGAATGTGATGAATTACCTGGAGCATGGAGATGGTGGTTGTGTGGTCAAGGGGCTGCCATTTAGAGTTTGAAGGTTCAATCCCAAGAGACACGGATTCAATAAACAGAGCACTTCTGTCATCCTCTTGTTTTATTCCTAATGTGCCCTCGAGCAAGGCAGGTTGCTCTTAGACAAGCGACCCTGCTCTTGGAGAGCCACCTTCCTGGAGAGTTTAGCTCCAACCCCAATTAAACACATCTGAACCATCTAATAAAGGTCTGCAAGATTACCAGAGACTTCGAGACAGGTTGCAGCAAAACTCTGCAGAGAGCTGGCCTTCATGAGCAGGACTGGACAGGTCTGTCCCCGCAATTATCATGCGGCTGTCTTGCCTGAGAACTGAAAACTAAGAAAAAGACAATGCCAAATGAAAGGAAAGTGGTAAACATCACACTCTCCAACATCTAATAATATATAGTCAACTTAGAATTTACCTAGTGTTCATTTAAAATAATATCTACATTGTTAAAGTCCATGGGGAGGAATACACACCTTTATACCAGGTGCATGAGAGCACGTTTTCACTGGGGACATCAGGCAATGATTACAGTCCACTGACAACACATTTATGATGTCAGCATTCATGTGGCTAGAGACCTTTCAGGACTAAAAGAGTAATTAATGCTCAGTCCTGCAGTTATGAGAGCTGTTAAAGGATGGAATAACTGCATCTCCAGAGAGGAGCGTCACATGACCCGTGAGCAATAGCTCAACCATCATTACTGAGACAGCCAGAGAGGAAGTTTGGTTTATATAGTGTGTCTGTGTGTAAATGCTAAGGCATTGTAGTTTAATACTATACCAAAAATGTATGTTTACTACACATACTACAATGTATGTCTATTTACTACAATAAATTAATTTAAAATGATAGAAATGATAAAACAAATGCCAGTCTGTAGTATCAAACAGCATTACAGAATGATAATGTGCAGGCTAATTAACTGGAAGCAAGTGACACCAGACGTCTGCCATATTCAAGTTACAAATAGACATATTGGCTGTTGTGTTAGAAATAAGGTGGATAAACTAATGTGAATATGTTTTTTTTTTTACTCTTAATGATTCAGTTTGATTACAGTTTTCACTGTAATGCGTCACAGAATCTGATATTGGGTTTGATTCGATTACACTTGATTATTTTGGTAGCCCCCTTAAGAACAATGTGGATTTACTTTTAAAGTGTAACATATTTAGATATAAGTTTAGCAAATGCAGGATGATGATGCATCAGCCAATGTGTTATTATAGGAAACAGGAAACGCTTGAAAATGTAGTTATCGCTTTAGTTGCTAAATTGCCCCCGTCTGGGATAAGGTAAATTTATTCTATGACGTATAGATACAGGCATATGGATATTTAAATATTTAATTGCCAAAATCTTAAGATTTGTAAACATGCCACTTGGGCCTTCTGCCAATTCAGGGAGATCATCTTACCCCAAAAGTTTAGTTTAATTGTTTTCTATCAAAATAAAATCCACTTTTACTCCACAAATGTGTCCAAAAATCCATAATTAACAAACACAAAAAATGCTGTCAAAGATCACTATTTTCCAGAGTCATACATTTGAATCGATTACCTTAAAACGGTTTAGACTGACTTAATCTGACAAAATGCTGATATTCAGATTATATTACAAAATTTAAAACAGTGTAATCATTCATCAAGAGTTGAGATGAGATTTTCTGCCATCTATAGTTAAGAAGAAAAAAATGAAGGTGGAGGGGCATCTTACCCCGTCTTACTTTAGTTATTTTCAACAATATAATAACTAGATAGACGATTTAACTTACAACCACATTGAAAAATCTTGCTAAAAAAACATGCAGTTGGACATTCACAGACTCAAGATTTGAAGTTTGCTTAGGAAATGAATCCATAATATATTGGACATTATTAGAATGATTATAATTCTGTAATGAATTGATTTTTCTTTGTCATGTATTTTTATTTGACACTGCTGTTAAAGTATTCTTGCTCTTCACAATAACCCCAGTGTGCCTTTCCACGAAAGAGTGTTTGTATGATATTATTCCCCAGGGTTCATGCTATACTGCACAAATAACATTGTACAGCACACAGTGTGTACGTGTAGGTGTGTCCCTCCTCCAGTCTCTGGCGTTTTATGATAAAACACACCAGCTTGACTGTTCTGTGATAACCATACACACAAACTATCACCCGCTGCTTCAAGGGCGTTCACACAATTTTCTTTTTGAAAATTACAGTGCAGTGTTGGAAACTCCTAACTGAATTTTCCTCATATTATCTTAGCCTTAATAAGCATGTATGCACCATTACTACATGTACTTTAACACTCTGGTATAATCAAATGTTGGTTGTCTATGCCCTAGATGTGTTTTGTCTTGTTATATTGACTCTGGGCCTTCCTGACTTGTACTTAATCAAATACTTATTCTTTTTGTTTAGTGCACAAGTATATAGTACACTAATACACACCTGACTCTTCTGAAATACCACTGATTGCTGGTAAAAAAAAAAAAAAATCATATCAATTAGTTAAGAAATTATCACTATAGATGATTCCAAATATACAGGTTTTGTTAATGCATGAAGTGTAAACTGAGATAATAGCAAATATACTGAAAGAACACAGCACCAGAGAGAAACGCCCTCTACTGCTGGCAGAAATGTTTACAACCTGAAGGATTTCTAGTCTGCCTAAAACTCTTATATGATTCATAATTCATGATAACTTATGAAATGTATCAGGTCTATAAATTTACTAGAATAAAGCAGACAAGACTTCACGAGAGTTAAACGTTAGGTTGGCATTTGTGACAACATATCAAAAACAATCTGCAAATATTTTCAGAAACTATTTATTGGTTGATTTTTTTTTTTTTTTTACATTACGTGGACCAAAATTATCTTTGAGCTAGTTAAATCAACAGTTTCAGTACTCCAAGAAAAACTTTTTTTTCTCCCAAATTAAGTAATTTCACCAGTTACTTAGCAATTACCCTGAAAATATTTGTGTCTTTCTATCAACTAAAAATCATTCTATAACTTTATATTTTAAATCCTACTCAATAAATGTAATTTTTAAGTATCAGAATAAGATGTGCCTCATATCTCCTGAATAAATTGATTATTGTCTCAGGAAAACAGACCATTAAGTAAAATGAAAAAAGTACTCTTCTCTTCACTATCTTCTTTATCACAGGTTCAGAGTTTTCTGGACTAAAGCTTCATACCATAACTTTTGAACTTTGAACTACGGCAATCATGTATGTCCAAAAAACTAGAGTGATAAAGGAGACAAGTGAAGAGCTTCAAAAACAATTAAACCATTTTCTGCAATAGAGCATTAAGATGCTGGTGTGGACCGGGCAGAAGAGATGCTACTGGGCTTTAGAGGATGATGCACTCTTTACGGTTTCTGGTGATCTTCTCAGGCTTTCCATCCTTAGCCTTAACAACGGCCTCCATAATCTACAGAGATTAGACAAAGAAAATAGATCATGCACATTAAAACAACTAAACAACACACAACACTACTAGGTACAATTGTAGACCGACTCGATTGTATTTTTTTCATTATATTAATCATTTTAATATCTCTTTAATATCTTTTCTAAAGGTTTTCATTAAATGCTTGAAATTAGTCAGACAATGGAAAATTGCACCAAACTATAGATTTTTCAGACAAAACTTTGGTTTAAAGGGATGGCATCCCAGAATGTACCTCGTGAGGTTATTGAGTGAATGTCCATAGTTGAAATCTACTTTTAAATTGTGTCACATTTTTGCCACTAGTCTCATAATTCAATTTGTGTTGTTTTATTTCAAAATGTTGTCTTACAGAAATAAACTTACATTATGTGACAAAGCATGATCGCACTTTTATACGTTTTTGTATATCAAGCAAAATTCAAGGATTGTCTTTAAAAAGTATTCCTGATCCTGGGCTACTGTATGCTATTTAACCCAAAAGGACACAAGTATAGCAATACACTTTACAAAGTATTAATATACACAATACACACATACACACACACACAAAATGTGATATTCCCTGATGCTTACATCCTCTTCATAAGGGAATCCTCCTGTTTCTAATTTTGAGAAGACCAGATGTTCATTGATCTGTATTTCAAAACTTCCTGCAGGAAAGAGGAAGGTGATACTGTTACTGGCACAAGTATCCCACAAGCTAGCTCATGAGGAATTTATGTAAAGCATGCTAAATGTGGATCAGTGTGTCTATATATGAGGACAGTCAGAACAGAAGGACTCGGTGTACTCAACCTCTTCGGCCCACGAA
Source organism: Carassius auratus (assembly GCF_003368295.1). NCBI lineage: Eukaryota > Metazoa > Chordata > Actinopteri > Cypriniformes > Cyprinidae > Carassius > Carassius auratus. The sequence continues at coordinate 13,490,424 of NC_039270.1, read as the reverse complement.
GCCTGAGACCTCAACATCCGGGAACTTGGCGCAGATGCTCCGCTTCAGCTCCTGGAAGCGAGGCTCGTAGCCTCATCCACCGCTGTGGGTCACAGAAGGCGATTACTTCAGTTTGGAAAATGCGAAGTCATTTCTGCATGCATAACCGTCTTTTTTATTTTCAGAAGCTGCGATACAAAACTGCTTAAACCGGTTCTTCCATATCGCACGATAACAACACCAGCGATGTCCCATTCACGAACGGAATGTTCCTTTGGGTCATTTCCCCCCTACTTAATTGTAAATACGCTGCACTTTTACTACTGTTTAACGTAAATTGAAATGATAACCGTTTTCTTGAATCATAGCTGCGACAAACTTTAACTTGGACTCATGATACAATAAACACCATTATTAATAAAAGAAAAATGATCAAATATCAGACCACATTCTACGAGTTTACTTGGAAAAAAAAAAAGCCTGTGATGTCAGGGACCACACGACGAGGTGGATCGGCGTTAGAACCAACCAGCTCTTTAACCGAACTGTTCAAAAGAACCGATTCCCAGTAAATGTTCTTAATCGCCAGACTCGTTCCGAGTATGCCGCATACACTTTATTTTTCGGGCATCACATCTACTTCAAAGTGCGTGTTTGGTGAGCAGATATGTCACATGCAGCTCCCTATGGTTTTTGAAACACTGACGAAAAATGTAATATATATATATTAACGAATAACAGTAATTTAAAGACAGCTAGATGCACTCGAATAGCCTACTTAATTAAAGAAACTTACCAGTATTCGACTTTAATCTTGACCGCCATGATTCCTGTCTTTAGATTCTGACCCGAGAAGGTTAATGGTTACCTGGTTGTTCGAGGAGACAGAAAACAACACATCCACCGAGACAACTGCGTCAGAGAGACTACACCCTGCTCACCTTCACCTGTCCGACACGCCTACACAGATTACACTGCTCATCAATGATCCTCTTTACAGTTCACTGTTCCATCAAAATAGCCTAAATGTCAACATTTATGTGTATTTTTAGGGTACACATGCCTTCTTAAGCAATCGTCACCTTTATTTATATAGCGCTAATACAGATTATGTCAAAATATCTTACAGTATCAAATAGGAAAATAGTGTGTCAATAATGCTAAAGCACAATAGCAAACACGTTCATCGAGTTAAGTGATATTATCATCCAGCTCAGTTCAGTTCAAATATATCTGTGCAATTAAGTCGACGAGATCACTTTAAGCTAGTTTGACATGCCAGCATTCAGATGCTTTCCTGGTTGGCAGCTAAAATGCAATAAAGCATTTAAGGTTTAAGCTGTTTTTCGCAGTATGTAGCACTGGATATAAAAGACGTGTGTTACAAGGTTCACATACAGATTTAATATGTATTTAAAATGACAATTACTGCTTTAAGTTAGGATAAGCTAACAAAAATCTTACTGTAAATTAACACACTGAACATATCATCAAACCAGAATTCACATAAATTGAACAGTGTATTTTAATATTAGCAAATTAAAGAACCAGTTGGACCAAGTTAAACAGCTAAACATCACTGTCCTCACAACCTCCGTCCCACTGCACTATATTGAATTAGGTTTGATCTACCGCCTCAATTAAAAAGACTGAAAAACACTACTCATTGCTTTATGTAACTTCCTATTACCTTAACAATATTAATTCTACGGTCAAATCAAACATTTGCTCTATGACACAAACCAAAGCCAGTACCTCTGAAAGAAAAGATTTTGTGTAACAGTGTTCTGCTTGACCACACATTAACAGACTACAGGTGAATGCAGAACACATGCAACAATGTTATGTAAAAAGCAAAGGTACAGGCACAACCAGACAACAAGAGATCCCAACACAACTGGAGGACAAAACCAGATGAGAGCTCATTATTTTATTAACCACATGAGTGTCGTTTCAAAAAAACAGGGTCTTCGGTAGTTTCTAAACACACACAGACAAAAACTTGCTGCAGTGCCTGCAAGTCAGATAAATGCCCAACTATTTGGATAGAAAACTACAACACTAAATATTAATAATTAAAAAAACTACAGCACAAAATGCTTGCAAGAGCCTAAACACCTGAGCATTGACACCAAGCCAAGTTGGTCTAGAATGTGCCCTTACATTACTTCAAACAAGCATTCAAGTACTCAAATACAGCCATATAAAATTCATTTATTTGATATCTCTTCATGCTGATACGGGGTGGTGTAGTTCATTAGTATATTCTCTTCAACCCCCCTACAAAAAATAAAAAGACAAAAAGTGACCCCAATAGGCAATGTGGCTTTGACAAAAAAAGAAACAAAAGACCTTAACCCTTCCATTGGCTTCCTCCTTAACATCCCCTCATCTTGCTCCTCCAGTTTAAAGGATGTGTGGACTGCAGGCCTCATACAGTAACTGCTCACTTTAGAGTTACAGTAATCATTTACGTCCAGCACCCAGACCGGAGGAGTGAAGAGGAAGGGGACGTTAAAGGATCCCACATCAATACACCCTTTCTCTAGATGTTTAAGCTATGTTTACAGAACCGTTTAATATCTTGACATTTCCAGAGCCAGAAGTGAAGGGTCAAGTGATGAAACTTTAGAGGATGACACAAGGAGGCCGGCTCTTGGTGATCTTCTCCACCGGCTGGCCATCATAGGCTCTCTGGATAGCATCCATTATCTTGTTGATGGGATGAAAGAGAGATGCACACATACACGTGAAAAATCAAACTTTTTAATAGGTGAAAACGTTATACAGCGGGAGTTTTTTTTTTTACTCACATCATCCTCATAGGGGAAGCCACTGGTTTCCAGCTTTGAGAAAACCAGTTTTCCATTGATCTCGATCTCAAAGCTCCCTGGAAAAGAGAAACAGGAGAGCTGATGATGTTTGCTCACATTCATATTTTCATGTTAGATGGAAATCACTGCAAGGCTATAAATGTGTAAGGTACCTTGGCGGCCGACGAAGCCACTCACGTCCGCATCAGTGAACTCAGAAGTGACAACCTGCTTGAGCTCCTGAAAGCGGGGCTCGTACCCTCATCCGCCGCTGCAACACAACAGTGAACATAAGCTGACAAATGTCTGGATCCAGGCAAACAGACAATGGGTGGTAACTGGTGTCAGAGTTTATGTCTGTCTGTCTAACCTGAAGACTAGAACTATGGAAGCTTGGTTCTGCCGCAGGATAATAGTAATAATAATAAACTAAATATTTTTTTCAATAATTATGTCATTTTATCTCACAATTTGGTCTTTGTTTCCTGCATTTCTGAGGAAAACTAAGAAATTCAGAAAAGGTCTGTAGGAGCCCTTACTTTTAGATTTACGTCTCACATTACTTTGTTTTTTTTTTTACAAATTTAACACTCCACTATTGAATAAACAATAAATAAGGAAATTATGACTTTTTCCTTTGTTTATATCACCAAATTCTAAATTTAGATCCTGCAATTTTAGACTTTCTCAGAATTGAGAGGGGATAAAGAAGTCATAATTACCTTTTTTATTCAAAGATACAAAGGGGCTTCCATATAGACCACTAATCTTTATGGGAGGGTAAGCAGACTCTGAATACCAGAAGTATCACTGTGATCACTCACTGGAATGTGTGTCAGAATGAATAAGTTTTTATAGAACAGGGTTCCTCAAATCTGGACCTCAAGATCCACCTTCCTGCAGAGTTTAGCTCTAACCCTAATCAAACACACCAGAGCAAGGGATCATCAGAAAATCATCAGGTTGGAGCTAAACTCTGCAGAGCATTGGGCCTCCAGGGGCAAGATTTGAGGAAGGGGGTTATAGAATGTTACTATAAAGTAAATATAGCATGTTAAGGGGTTCCTGGGTTGTTTGGGAGTCTGGATGAGGTTCCTTTACTCTGTAGAGATTGAAAATCCCTTTCCTGATGGATATACCGTTTAGGATTTAGTCTTCCGGCTATAATCCCACAATAGATGGATCATCTTAAATCTCGGAGTTAACGTTACCAGCTCCTATCTTTAAACCCCTTTCAAACCGGTTTACGAGAAACGCCGGGAATTTTGGAGAACATCACATTAAAACATGATGTATATTACACGACATTTAATCATGAACAACGTTACATAGAAGGAAAGGAAGGAGATAAAGAAAAGTAACAAAGACAATCAATAACAAAGACAGCGTGAGCATCTGCATGAGCGGTTTAATCTAACGTTACCACATTCGTGCAGAAATTTTACTCGAATAGAGAATCACGTTTGTAATTCACATACTATTTACAGATACACCTATTGTAAAAGCACTCACCAGTATTCAACCTTTATTTGCACACCCATATCTGCCCAGCTGCGTCACCACTGCGTGCTTTACACTAGTGTGCTTCCGCGTCTGACTGCTCTTATATCAAACTAACGTTACACCTCGAGCGCCCTCTATCAGCTGGAAGAGGCATTACTTGAAGACAAAAGGGCAGCACAACAGACTCAGAGACTTGTCGTTGAAAAGCCACACGATGGCAGCAGCTATTAAAACATTTCATCCCAAGTTCTTCTGTGAGTGAGCCCGTGTATTTTACCAAATAAAAATGACATGTAACACATAACATATTAAACAGTTTAAGAAAATCACTTAAATTGTTGTATGCCTGGTTTCTCTACTATTAATTAGGGGTAGACTCTTAAAAATAAAGGTAAAATAGATGAAAAAATAAACCTTTTGTCTAAATGGTTCCATAAAGAACCTTTAGCATCTGAAGGATCTTTCTGTTTCACAAAAGGTTCTTTTATACGAAGGTTCTTCTGATTATAAAAAGGTAAGAAAGAGATGGTTCTTTAAAGAACCTTTGGCTTAATGGTTCTTTTGTGGAACCAAAAAATGGTTCTTCTATGGCATCGCTGAAGATTTGAAGAAACTTTTATGCACCTTTATTAGTGATATTTACGCCACAGCAATTTTTAAACGTCTGTAAGTCAGATTAAGAGATTTATTACTGTAGAATTACTTTCTACTTGTCTCGTTAATTGAATTCAGACAAGACAAGCTCATCTTAAAATGGTAGCAAACTGAAGCACACTCTTGACAGCATACTAATTTAAGCAACGGCCCTGCTTATAACTCATAAAAAATAATGTAGGACATCCAAAACGTCCTTGATGGGGCAAAGACATCAAGAGAATATATGATAGCACCAGATCTCAAGCGTGCACCAATCATTTTCTCCATCACCGCCTGTGTAAAGAGGAAGAAAGAAAGAACGAAAGAAAAAAGAGGCTAAAGCTTTTGTTAAATTGGGCTCGATTGTTGTTAAGATTGAACACGGCTCGCTTCTACCGATGACTCACTCCTGAAGTCATTTTCACAGAATAGTGCACTGATTTGCTGTGTCATTTGTCATTAAGGGCCAGGTGGGTTTCAAATGAGACACGGTGATTTGGAGCAGCATTACACCATTATGGACTCATTATGATGATGTCATAGAGGACTCACGACTGACACCACACCGCAATGGTTTTGACAGGCCAAGTGAACCGTTTGAGAGGCACAGATGCCTCATATTTTTAGCTTAATTTTTTTTTATATCTTCCAATTGTTCTCCTGCGTTTGATTAAAAAATGACAAATAATGGTCAGGTATATCCAAACAACAAGAGATGATATTGCAAATATATGAGAAATAAAGATGGAAGAACTACATCTACACTCTCAGAAAAGAAGTGCAAAAATTATCTTATCACTGGGTCATTACCTGTTAAAGGGACATCTTTGCATCCTTTTAACTCATAAAAGGGTCATAGTAGTATGATAAGCAGACATTTGTACTGTAAAGAGAGGGTTCCCAAACCTTTTTGTCAGCTGAATCCTTTAGATGTAAAATACTTACATATTCTTTTTTATTATTTACCATCATATTCGTATGTTCCTACATAGTCAAACATGTGAAACATTGCTACGGTAGTAGTATGCATCTTTAAAGGGGAAATAAGGTACAAACTTGTGCCTTTAAGGACACAGCCAGTGATTAAGGAGACAGTAGGAACAGGTAATATCTCATATATTTCATATATTCTTCATTTATTACCCATTGTAAAATCAATTTTCATTACTGGATTTCTCTCAGCTTGAGGCCCCTGAAGTCCGATTCTCCATCGGCCCGGGCCATAATCTTTCCCTGCATGAATGTGTGAAGACTTATAAAAGTGCATGAGATGGGAGATGGACAATCAGTCCTCAACTCCCAGCAGCTTCCCTTCTCTCACATTCGTTCGCACCAGCCCTCACGGCTCATCAAAGCAGATATTCTCTCACTCTCTTTCAATCTCTCCATCCAGCAGTGAAGACGGGAAGACGATTCCAGCCCGCATCTATCTCCATTAGCGTAATGGCGTGAAGCAGCTTAGACAACTACACCCCTCCACAGCCTACCCTTCCGTCAGGATCACATTTCTCTCGCCTCTGTTTTTCCAGGTGGAGTGAGAGGAGGGAGGGAGGAAGGGAGGGAGAGAACGAGGGATGATTTAGACCCTGGTGAAAAAGAGTCATCCATCCTCAGCTTCCTGTCTGTGTGCCACAACCCACAGGAGAGGCCCGTCTCAAAGGCCCGCTTTACTTGGAACCCCTGAAATAGCGTGTTTGCCTCTCCTGTCCCATTTATGTACCTCTAAACCTGCCGCTTCGGCCTCTAGAGGGGCTTCACAAACGTAGACCCTTACTTTTCCCACCATCAGAAACCCTCTAGTCTGCACAGAAGCCACCTGCAGCCTGCATTTTCCCAGCATGCTTTCCAGCGCCCATATATCTCACCCCGCTAAACCTAACTAAGACTATGGGACCTGTTTTTAGCATGTCTGGTTCTCAGGGGTCCCCCACCCTGACCCCCAACTGGACAACCTTTGGGAACCAGAACAGGACGTGACAGGTTAAAGTCAGGCTGTCAGGGCAAAGGTCAGGAAGCAATTATGGGTGGTTATAGGTGGTGGGATAGCAGAGTCTAGACCAGCTTTGAGGTTTTGAGTGAAGGCTGGATCACTGTTAAGGCGACTCAGCACTTTGAGCTCCAGTCTGTGATTTACACAATCAGTGAGTTTGTTCAATTACATGTTACATTGGTGATTCAGAAGGGCAAATGTCAAATTTGAATAATGCCAGTTTAATTTGAGTGTTCCCATGTGAATTGAATGGCAACAGTGTTAAAGAGGCACTGCTTTTCTCTCTCTCTCATTTTAATCTGATATGTGCTCTTTATTTATCATTGAAATGGAAAACCCCTCTCCAGGGGGGAAATGTTAATGCCCTTCTCATTATAACATGCCCTGTCTTCTTAATTCATATGACAATGATTATTAGATAGTTCAGATTAAATAAAAACAGACAAGCATGTGTGCATTGTAAATAACAGGGCAGCATGAAAACTCAGCTCTGTGCGTTCAGTCACTAACTGTAACCAGGAATCATACGGTCGGGAATAATGTGGAAAACTCTTTGAACTCAGTTAACTGACTTTTTATTCACGTCCTTTAATTGAGACTAAGTATTTAGAAGAATCAAAATAGCAAAAATACCAGTTTGAATCATTCTTCTGTCTTCTATTGTTTGGACACACAGGTACTCACACCACTGGCTGAGCCAGGACGTTTATTCATCTTATCCTGTGGCAGTGTTGAGATCATGTTCTTTATTGATGGCTATTGTATACCTGAAGCACAGGGGAATTACTGTCAACAAATCTAATTTACTTCAGTACAGTATTAGAGTAATATATGCTCTACATTTTAAATGTTTGGTCAGGAAGAATTTTTATGTTTTTGAAAGAAGTATCTTATGCCCACCAGAGGCAAAACTGCATTCATTTTGTTGTAATTTAATATAATCTATTCCTATTATGGCAAAGCTGATTTTTCAGCATCAATTCTCCAGACCTCAGTATCATGTGATCATTCTAATATGAAGATTTGATGCTCAAGAATTTATTTGTATATATAAATGTAATTATTATTATTATTATTATTTTTGTGTGCATTACATACATTCATTTTCCCATCCAGGATTCTTTGATTAATACATTTTTTAGAGATTGCAACATTTAATTTAAAAACCTTTGTTGTTGTTTTTTTTGTAACAATGTAAAAGTCTTTATTATGACTTTTGATTAATTTTATGCATCCTTGCCTCCATCTTTGCCTCCAAACTCTTCAGTGGTTGTGTGTATATACACCTCATACCTTTCCTCACTTTTAAACTAAAAGACTGGCAATATGTGTTAAAGCATACAAATATACCACTTTTACTATTTTTGCAGTATATGTATTATTATGCATTAAGCTAAATCATAGCCTTAACATTTACTCTGCTCTGCTTTGACCACACTGCCTAAAGTTAGTCTAAAAATGTTATTTAACCATGTTATGATAAGGTAATGTGACAACAATGTAGCATAGCACTGTTGGAAACATGTAAGATGCATCCTGATTTAGTTCATAAACTAAATAATTGACTATTTGCAAAGAGCTTGACTGACAAGCGATCTGACCAATCATAACGCAGAATCTGCTATTTTGTCCGACAAACAAATCAGTTAGGAGAGTACTTTAACTTGAGTGAGAACATGATGTGTAGTGTGAGAGCGGCATGGCTTGGTGGACATAGCAACAATAACTAAGGAGGGTGTTTTTTTGTCAAGGGTCAGTCATAATATTACCTACTGTTTTGAATGCTATATATTATTTACAAATATAGTATTTAAATCAGTTCAGAATGTATCTGTGGTATGCACTTCGGTTCTTCCAGTTTGTATAACTTTTTCTCTCATATCTAATCACATATGATCATAAATAGGTTTGAATATAAATCTAATCTAATTGAATATAAATCAAATCTAAAGCTCTAAAATCAAAAGGAGATCGAGCTTTTTCTGTAGTAGGTCCCAAACTCTGGAATAGTCTCCCATTCCATGTGAGGTCAGCTCCATCGGTAACAACTTTTAAGTCCTATTTAAAAACGTATTTGTTTTCTTTAGCTTTTGAATAAGTATGTTTATTTTATTGTATGATTTTAATTTTATTAATTTTGTAAAGCACTTTGGGGCAGCGTCTGTTGTTTAAAAATGTGCTATATAAATAAAGTTGCTTGCTTGCTTGCTTGCTGAGCATTTCAGATACATTTTCTGATATAATAAAAGTACCTTTCTGTAGGATCCGTGGCTTGTTTGTGCAGCTCTGTATAGGAAGGTAAACTTGAAAGAATTAGAGAAAGGAAACCAAAGACACATTTTTCTATGTAATCTGGATAAATCTGGCAGTTCAGACATCAGACAGGGGGCCTGAACACACTCTCTCTCTCACACACACACACAGAGGATTTCCAGAGCATTTGCACCCACTAGAGCATGATGGCTGAGTGGAATTGGTGCTCCCTAAAGGTTACTTCGGCTCTGATGAGCATCAGACAACCAACTCTTCACTTGGAAACGTCTGAAACATCCATAGATTGTAATCTACTGATCTCAAGGCTCACTACAGTATCTCTTATCCAGATCATTTACCTGGATGCTGCGTACAGAAGACAGATAAAACAGGATTGATGCAGCTTGTAGGGTGCTTATGTAAGCATTGAGCCAGCAATTAGCATTGTTTGACTGTATTCAGCGACTTAATGCTTCATCAATATGTGCATTAAAAGAAGCTGAACTGAACTAATTGGCCTGTTGATATTTAGACAGTCCATTAACATAGACATTTGTTTGACTAATAGTTTGATTACAGACACAAACTCTCCAAAGAATGTCTTTCTGGAGTAACCCATCTAAAAGGGTTGGCTCTATCAAAGCATCTGATACCAGCTTCCCCAAGCTACAGTGTTCACTCTTTGTGCGAATGCAAAGTGAAGGATGCACAGAGCGATGAGATCGGGTGTTATTGGGGGAAGGTAGGAAGGAAGGAAGAGGAAAGGGATAGAAGAGTGTCAGATGGATATTTGATATGTTACGCCTGTGACCACCTCTTTAGCCCCGATACTGTGTGCTCTCTGTGGCCTCCGATTGACCTCAACAGCAATATCTTCAAAACCTGAGAGAAACAAGCAGCCTCCCCTTCTCTTTGACTTGGACCTATCCAGAAGTTCTGACTGTCTTCATGAGGACAGGGAGGACAGGGTGATTTAACACTATGACACTTTAAACGAAACACTAATTAACTTCATTTAAAAACTGACTTACCACCACTGTCAGACATACCACCATATAGGCCCATTGGGACGCTCTTTTCTAAGTGTGCCTTCACACCTGGCCCGTTGTTTCCCACCTTACCTCGGTTCGTTTGGGCATATGTGAACACTGCAATCGCGCACGGATCCTGAACGAGGTGGTTTCAGCTCAACTGAAAATTAACTCTGGAGCAGTTTGGTTGTAGTGAGAAATCAATCTGATCTGATGGACCAATGAACACGGCTATATCACAATGTACAATGGGTAATTACGTAAGTTCTGTGAAAAGCGTTAGCTTTGCTGGTTTGCTAATACTTCAGAATTAACCTGTGAATGTCTGTGGGTGAGCACGTCTTCGCCATTCAAAATCATAGCGCACTTTTATTGCTCTTCTTCCTAGTAGGTGCATTTTAAAAATGTTTTCCCAATGAATCCTGGACTCCTGCTTAAAATTATAAATTAATATAATGACAGCTACAAAAAAGCAATAATAAGCCCGCAAAGCTGTTGTCGTTCCATCCTGTGGATAGCAGCGAAATCCCGGAAAATAAACCATGTAACTTTGACCAGTGACAGGACAGTTTACTCGCGTGTGACTTGTTTTAACAAATTTGGTCCATTTAGAGACTTTGCATGTGAAAGTGAACCACACCAAGATTAAAAAGCAACATTGTAATAATTTTGAACCCTGTTTCGGAACAAAGCAATCAGTCTACAGGTGTGAAAGCATCCTAAAATGAAGACAAAAAAAGAAAGAGCCAAATTGTATTTTCCCCCATTTGTTAAAATAATTCACAAATAATTTTACTTTCTCCCAAAAATTGCATTGAACATTTAAAAATATCTCCATAAAAAAAGTTTGATAGTCATTTTTCATTTTTTTCATATTATTATTATTTTTATTTTTTACTTCTATTAACTTCATTTGTTATTATTATTATGATTATAATAAAATGTTACTTTGTGTGTGTGTGTGTGTGTATATATATATACACACAAAGTATATAACTACATATAGTTTATATTCAGTTATTACATAGTTTATATTTAGGTATTTATTAATTAGCTTTTTAATTAATTGATTAATTTTGACATTATTATTATTATTATCATAATTATTCAAATAATTACTAAAATATTATGAATTTGTGTGTATATATATATGTAACTTACTAAAAGTATAGTAATATTGAAGTAACATATTAAATGATACTGTAAAAGTAAAATATGCAGTCCCTATATATATATATATATATATATATATATATATATATATATATATATATATATATATATACAGCCCTAAAACTCATCATATTGCACAAAGTTTTGGAGTAATCTGCTGTAGTCATGTGACTGATTGTGTGTGGTGTCTAATGGTGTGTGTAACTTTGGCAGAAAGGATACGTGTTCTGTTCCACCAGCAGGGGGTTTGGAGACCACAGGCATGAGACCACACACTCACACACATGTACAGACAGACAAACACACACACACACACACACACACACACACACATGTTTAAGACACATAATGAAAGAAAAGCTCACAAAGAAAAGTCAAAGCCACTTTAAAATAAATAAATAAATACAATTAAATAATAGAAAATGAGGTTCACAAATAAATCTGAGGTGGAAATAAATAACGAAAGAATGGAAAATGATATAAAAGAATGACATACATCACATATTAGCTGCTCAAACATGATGAGCATGGCCCTTGACCCTCACAACTTCTCACCTCATCTCCCACTACGCCTTACACCTGACCTTTCACCTTTCATATTACCTGTGTCAGAGGGGTCATGAGGTTTATTAAGATACATTTCCATTTGACACTCACACATAAACACAAGCACACAGCAGTGCATCAGCTTGCTTTAGCAATAGATTTGATAGCGGTAATATTTTCACTGATAGTTTGCTGGATCACAATGCCATTCAAGTATTTTTTATTTTTTATTTCTGCGTGTATGTGTGTGTGAGATAACAGATTCAAACATCTGACCTTTGCAGAACGCAGTCAGATACACACACCTTCCACAGATGGTAAATTAAATCCCATCCTGTATATTATCCTGACATATTTGCGTTTTAGGTTCACTGCGTTGATTCTCTGAGACTAATCATAAATAATGCAGTCGAAAAGTTTATGCTCCATTGTAAAGGGGTCAGCGTGTTTGATGTTGCATCTCAATATATGTCTGGCTGCAATTGAAACGGATGACCTGGAGGGACTGCAAGAATATACCTTAGTAAAAGACATTCTTCGGTGCTCATATGTGTGTGTGTGTAAATGTGTGTATTCTCCTTATGGCTCAAATTGGGGGGAAATGGTCTGGAACACGATAGAAATGACCGATTCGAAGAATTACCAGGCTACATGTCATGCGTGAACTTTCAGTCATGGAATAAGATATCATGAGCTTGGTAATAAAAGCTTTATCCAGTCATCAAACAGAGGCCGGATAATTAGTCATACACTATAGAAAAGAAGTTTAGCATAATGGATTGTAGCAATATGCTGAACTGATTTAACCCCAGAAGAGGAAGTATAATTGTTTGCACGATTAATGCTTTGATGGCTGTTTCTGATATTTATGAATGTTGTCTTTTCCTACTGAGAATCTCAACTGGTTTTGATTCAGGACTCAGATTTTTTACTGGCTATCAAGTGACAACCCAACACAATAAATGTGACTATATTTAGTGTGGGAGCATCTACATAAAGAGACAACAGCGGACATTTGTTGTATTAATATATTTTTTGAATTTTAATTTTCAGCATGTTCTTTGCATGAACAACTTTACATTACATGGAAAATGAGAACTGATAAAAATACACTGAAATCTTTTTTAGTAATTGTTTTTTTATTTGCAGTAATTAAATACAGAGTCAATTACAAAGTAACAGCAACATTTTATTAAATGCAAAATTTGGATGAAATGAAATCGTATTCCAATAATCTTTGTTTTATTAACAACTTTGAAAAACATTTTTTACTTTGTATTTTCACAGCAAAACTGACATTATTATGAATATTCACTAACTGTTTGGTTATTAACCATCCAGTTCTTGCACTGATGGACATAGGATTGGAGGTGCAGCTTTATTTTATTTGTTAATGAATGTTGTTCTTATCATTATGCGTTTCATCTCATTTCAAGTTCATTTCAATTCAGACATGATGAATAGTGAGGGTGGTTGAGTTGTTTGCTTTGTAATCAATCCATTTTCACCATTTTGAAGCAGTCAGGAAAGTCTGAAGGCACGTTATGAATGTCATAAATGGGCGTTATGCTATTCACAGCATGATCAACCAATCACAGCGATGTCATTTTTTTGTCTATACCCTCCTCACACCATGTTTTAGGATGAGAATACAATGGATCTGAACTGAGGTGGCCAGAAATGTTGCTTCATCAGCACAAATAAGAGCAAACCACATGTACAGCTGAAAATAACACTGTTGCACTGATTTAAATCATTGTACCATCTGTGTAAACCACTTTATTTTGCATGGCAAAGCAAAAGAGACAACATTTCATCAGACTGCATGTAATCAATTGCAGTGACTGGATGAACGCGTGTTTGTGTGTGTGCTGGTGAGAGAGAGATATCTAGAAAGGGGAAAGAAACACAGAAAAGCACACAGGAAAGCAATGATGAAACTTTGATGGGTTCGTCACTTACCAAAGTCCTCTTTTCTGCTCTTCCTTCTATCCTTCTGTTTTTCAGATAAGGTATAAGGGGGCCTAGAAAATGACAGCATGATAAACAGTTAGGATGAAAGAGATGGTAATGTATGTGCTCTTAAGATACTCTCCCACTCTCCTACAGCTTGGCTGGACTCCACTCAGAAACACACATACACACAGTTTGTGAAAGAAGGAATATTCATCAAGTTTAATTCCTTTTCAGTAAGCAGTCACAGGTGATGTTCTCTCTCATGTGGTGGATATAAACGCTTGGATGCACATTTCTCTTTCTCTCAACTAACAGAAACACTCCTCTTGCTCACACAAGTATATGTGATCCTGGAACACAAAAACAGTCATAAGTATAGGTTTGTAGCAATAGCCAAAAATACATTGTATGGGTGAAAATTTTGTTTTTTTCTTTTTTGGCAATAAATCATTAGGATATTTAGGAAAGATCATGTTGCATGAAGATATCTGATACTTTTTCCATTGTAAATATACGGAAATTGTATTTTTGATTAGTAATATGCATTTCTAGGGACTTCATTTGGACAACTTTAAAGGCGATTTTCTAAATATTAAGATTTTTTTGCACCCTTTGATTCCAAATGTTCAAATAGTTATATCTCAGCCAAATATTATCTTATCCTAATAAACCATACATCAATGGAAAGTTTATTTACTATCAGCTTTTAGATGATGTAAAAAACTCAATTTCAAAAAATTAGTTTTGTGGTCCAGAGTCACATATTTACATGCACAGATATAATCAAGCTAAAGAGTGTTTTTGCATATTCAGATATGCTCCTTCATATTGTGCTGCTTGTTGAAGAAAAATGAATGGACCATTTTTGCCTTTCAAGGGTTCTCAGGCACAGAAGTCATCACGATAGATAAATATCTACAGTCGTGTATTACAAAAGGAGGGAAAATATCGAAAGATTGATTTCGTTGGTCAAGAGACAGATGTTAAATTTGCCATCACTTCCATATGTCAAGGCAATAAAAGACAAAGTTTAGTGTTATAAATGTACATAAAGAAATAAAATAAAAGTAAGCATGAACGAACTTCATGAAAATGAGCATTGATGTAGGTGGCAGCTACCAATAGGAAAGGAGACCATGATTGACTCTCTTAAACAGCTGAATAGTGCAGTGGAGCATGAACATCTATGAGCAACCAAAAGCTGTCTGTGAATGCACTCACTCATCACTTTGGCACTCAGCCACAACACAGGATGGGACATGACCACCATCTTTCGCTGCTGGTGACCCATTTCTGTTGCAGGTTTGCAATAACTGGCAAAGCGAAAGGCATCATGGGGTCGGCATGCTTTAGATCCGTCTGTCATATGGATGGAATCAAAGAGGCATAGTTTTTCCGGGTGGGAAAACTCCACATCTGTAGTGTGGATTATTTGTAACAGGCAGCAGTGGGAACGTTGGAAGCAATGCTGTCTGGAGAATATTTATCTTCGGCTCTTTGTGTGTGCTGGGAGTGTTAAACAGTAAGAGATTCTGTTATGCTTACGGCGATAACAGTCTTAATGTTGCTTATAGACAGTGTCAGCTGATTGTTTAATATAACCTGCTCTTTCCCTGGTCCAAATATAGCAACACTATAGCGAACACTCAGCACATAAATTATGCTCAACCTGCGGGACCCACAAACTGTATTTTATGAACTGATGATGAATAAGAAGGCACAATCAGATGACGCCACAAGTGTGTGTGAGCTGCATGCATTCAGGAGAACACTGGCAATGCTCCCATATTTACAACTTTTTTAAATAGGTTTGTGCGTGATCCATATCTGTCACGAGAACAGACCGTTGGCTTGAAAGGGCCAGCGTGCAAGCATTTACAAAATCAATATGTGCATAGCAACAATAGAAAACGTCTTATTATATTTGCAAGTCAGTCCATCAAGCAATTGCCAATCTGCTAAAACTCCCTCAATTTTTCTCAAGAGTTCCCTTCCACAATGGCAATTAAAATCTTCTGTTTTATTGCTTCTGCTGTCAATTAACTCATTGACAATGGACTGTGATGATATTAAAGAAATGCATAAACACTATGGCTGCAGATCAAATAGTGGACTAAAGAATCCTGCTTTTTTCATACTAGATTGAACACACATGTTGGCAGAATGGGTCGTGGATGTTGCTTTTTTTGCTGATAAAGCAGGTCAGTTGATACTGGAGCCGTGATAAACGGCTAACTCATATATTCATACTTATATAGCATATAGTCGTGTAGCCGTTTATCTATATTTGCTAAGAGAGATCAAATGTAACGGCTGTGTACTATTTTCAGTTTAGGCATGCGGTGCATGTAATCTGCTGTAATGAGAGTAATAGGTCTCCATCTGGACATACTTGTCCTTTCTCAGGGGAGAGAGGGCTTTGAAGAGACAAGACAGCAATGGTAATAGCTACACCATTAAATATAAAGCAGGAGAAAACTATAAAACACACACTGTCTATTCTGATTGCACTAAGAAATCCGTGGTAATACCAGACCCAATTAGCCTGTGTGTTATTATTAAAACAGAAAAGATAAAAGAGCCAGATGATATCAAGACTATTCTAATCAATAAAAAACTGTTCAAATACAAACTGTGCATTATGAGTATTATATTGTTCTTTTATGTCTCTGACGCTAAGGAACATCAATATATACTGACAGATTTAATTTTATCCTGACTGGATTCATTATCCAGACTGAATTAATTGCACTGGCAAGAAAAAAAGAGGCTGAACTTGCTGTCTTTCCTGACTGCTCGCTTGTTATTCATCGATCACAAAGCTCTTTCCAAGATGTCTTAATTTCAGAGAGTGAGTTAATTCAAGAGTGTGTGCGTGTGTGTGTGTGTGTGGGTAGAGGGGTAGTGGTGGTCATCTTTGACATTGTAGGATGTGGATTTATTGATAAATTAACAGATCGATGAAGAACTGCTTCCGACTGGCTATATAGTCCCAGTGATACCAGAGCTAATGTAACTTACACTTCAGACTTCAAAACACCTACTATCCAGACTGTAAAAGTGGTGATGATGTTAGGCTGGAATCCAAATGGTTCAGCTAAAGACTCATTGTCACATGCATTTACACTTTGAATCTCACCAGTTGTAACTGACTATAGTCGAGTAACCACCAAAAGTGTCTGTACTAACTTTAAGATTAAACATGCAATTAGAATTCTTTTGAATTCATTATCATTTGAATAATATTTAATGAAGCACCAGGCTGTCTAAATGAATGCAAACTACCATTTCACGGTTTCATCATTGATTTAAATTATGATGTTATCTTAGAGGTAGTATAAATGAATCTGTTCAAATGTTTATAAATGATGTCACCCTAATTGAGTTCCTCATTGTTTCTGTGCCAGATAAACATTGCTCTGACGGATAAAAAGCAGTTTTCCCATCACTGATGAACTGATATTTGGAATCCTCTTTAACAAGTGTAAAACAGACGGTCAGTTTCCGAAGCCCCATGCCAGTGTCATTTGATCTTGAGATGTGAGTTGATGCCAGTCAGCAGTCTCTGTAGATCTGACTATTGGAAGACCACTTTAAGAAAGGTCTTGCTCGGCTTTAATGGATTGGTAAGCTGATGTTACAGGTCTAGGTTACCTTTAAAGCTTATATCAGCACAAAGGATCATCGCTCCTCACTCTCAGCACTTTCTGTCATGGAGGGGAAAAAAAATCACAGACTAACATTATTGATGCATATAGATATTTTCATAGACCAGAATGACATAGGTCTCAAAGAAAGTAAATGGAGGCACAGGGGTACTATACTGATTTGGGATTAAAACAGGTCATATTATACTCTATGCACAAATTTAAATTCATTTTCTAGACGAGCAGAAAAATCACAAGATCTTGACTTAAGAAGCAAAATTGCATAATTTATGGAGACTTTCTTTTTGGTAATACATTAGGCTAATATGGCTCATTTGGCTATGATACAGGATACTGAACTGATGTTTACTTTATAAAAATCATTCAAGAATTCATATAAAGTATCAATCAGATGGCAGAAGGCATGTAGAAGACTGCGTACAACATGTTAAAAGAAAAACAATGCCGATATAAGAAAATGTACTAAATACAAGAATTAAAGATATGTTACAGCATAATTTTACTTCTCCATAAAAAAATAAGATAATTAAGAAAATGATTTTTCCAGTGCACCAACCTTGCTTCTATAAAAACACTCACACACGGAAATCTCAGAGCCATATTTACAACACATGTGTTCATGTGCATTTACATGCGTTTCATAAACACCGAACAGGTGGAAAAAACATCGGAAGAAAGGAGGTGAAAGGGAAGAAATCGTAAAAAGCGCTCATCCCTGGCACTTAACCGTCTATGGCCTTATCACGCCTCATATGTCACATCGGTGACTCACTGGCTGCAGTCGCCCTCCTGTGGCGTCTGCTAGGGTACACCCGTCCCGTGACGTCACACCCAGCACACGCACTCACTCAAATGATCTCATTTATTCATTTTTCAACATTCCATTTTTTAAAAGGCTTGGTTTGCAATTTGAATATTCTATTTCAAACAATGCATTTTATTCAACAATTTAAATACAGAGCGGGTGGAACTGAGTCAGTGTACAGAGATGTATTGCATTTCACGCTCGTGTGGAAAAGAGATTCATATAGCCTACTACAGTATATATGCACAGAGATATACATGCATGCAGAGCAATACGTAAGAATAGGGAGTCTAAATGACCAGAATAAACCAGCTACTAAACCGTACAGTCTTTTGCATATGCGTTTCTGTTAGAGATAAAGTGAGAGAGATACTAGAAGACGGGAGAAAGAGACAGAGAGAGAGAGAGAGAGAGAGAGAGAGAGAGAGAGAGAGAGGTGCTGATGGGGGGAGTTGGCAAGCACTCGTGCCCCCCTCATCTCTGCGTGCACGACTCTCTCCTCCGCAGTGCACTGCTGGACAGGGCTGAGTGCGGAGTACTGGACAGCACAGGACAGGACAGAAAGCGCTTCCCTACAGTCCTAAAGTCCCAAACACGAGAGCAGCACCCACATGGAGCTCATTTGAACTGTTGGAGGGCTGGTCTTCACTTCACGACTCACACTCACAGATTTACAGTTTGAGAGGGAAGGGACATATCAGACATGGACACCTTGGTGTGGATCTGGATTTGTGGAGCGGTAAGTGTTCGCGTTAGTTTAGACGGCAGCTCTCGGTGATCACGATCAGGTGATCTGAGCTCAGGTGAAGTGCTTCGGCACGGTGATGCTCCGGTGATGCGGCTCTGACGGCGGAACTTGAGCTCGGTCTGACAGTGGAAGTGATGACTAATCTCAGCTGCACGGTTTCTGGAGAGCAGGTGTCCGCCTCCTGTACTCTCTCAGTCTTTTAAAATGAATCGACACGGTCAGTTTGTTTATGATGTTCCAGTCAATGCACAGCAATGTGCAGCGCACAACTGGAGCCAAACTTTGTCAAGTTGCCTCAGTTAAAAATGTCGAATTATTAGACCGGCTCAATTCATTTCATGTTTGGCACATTTTTAGTAGCCTATATTATGGAGTTTTATGTATTAGGCTATGTGTGTGTTTAGGGTGTCCGTGTTCTATTGACATATATATATTTGCGATATTTATATCTTTAATTATAATACGCAGTGACATTAATAAATGTGTGATAACGATCAGAAATGGCTACTGTTGCCATCTTTACTTCCTCGTGCAAACGATTTCTGTTCGTTAGCGCCAGGTGAAAATACATGGCCTCATTAACTTTTATGAGTACTTAAATGCCTTCAGTTGAACCATAGGATATATATCATTAAAACTACCTTGCGTAGGTATTTAGATCAGACAGGACAATGCGCAAGAATGTGCAGAATTTATCACAAACCCTTAAAATAAGAATTACCAACACTCTTAAAAAAAAGGTGCTTCATGATGTCACTGAAGAGCCTTTTTGTCTAAATGTTTCCATAAAGAACCTTTAACATCTTTAGAACCTTTCTGCTTCACAAAAAGGTTCTTTGTGGCGAAAGAAGGTTCTTCCGATTATAAAAAGATAAGAAAGAGATGGTTCTTTAAAGAACCTTTGACTGAATGGTTCTTTGTTCAACCAACAATTGGTTCTTCTATGGCATCGCTGTGAAGAACCTTTTAAGCACCTTTATTTTTAAGAGTGAATGTAACTATAGTTTCCACTAAGTAATTATTGTTAATAATGAAAATCATAAAAAAATCTCTCAACGTAAGAAGTTTTTTTTTTTTTTTTTTTTTAAATCTTTTTTGACAACGACAGTGGTGCCAAATACAACTGTATACCGTGGTATTTTTGGCGTGAACTTATCATGGTACATTTCTGTAAGGGATACGTCTGATGCTCAGGGTGAAAAACTCAAAGTGCGTAAGCATGTGACCCCGAGGGTCCCTTACAGAGCGCCCTATGTGACCCTCACCACCTCCAGTCTCGTGTAACACGGACCAAATCAATTTAAGCATGCACACGCTCCTGACTAAACACAATTACACCGTGACCTCTTTTCACTGATCTGATTTGCAAAATGGCAAACGGAGCTGGCAATTGAGTTTGATCCAGGTGCACAGAGTTGGTGAAGAATCTCCGCCGACACATGAGCCAGCAGCGCTCCGTCTGGAGTGGGATCTTACAGCTGCGTGGAGGCTCTACGCTCCTGGTGCACTTTACAACAGATCTGGCAGGGACAGAAATGACCTAATTGGTGGTGAAAGAAGGGATAGCATCTTGAGCTTTGATGTTTCATGGTATTAAAGCTCAGTAGCATTTCCTGGCCGGTGCATAGCAGTGCTGTACAGACAGCTGCAGATCACTGTAATGATAGGGCCGATACAGTATGAAAATGAGGACTTACCATTGATTTCAATAAACCATTAGATGAGAACTTTCCTGGATTTGACCAGAGGACGATTTTGGCAGATTTAATTTAGTTCCCAAAATACAGACACTCGTACACATAGTCTTCGCTCACAATGTCTTAAGCACTGGGCATGCTCCATACTAGGGAGTCTATTAAAACCTGCCAAGTTAACTCATCGGCACACTTACTCAAGCGAATGCAAATTGAGAGAAAAAAGAAAGGAAGACAGCCAGGGTTTGATGAGGAGAGTAAATGAGGGGGTGAGTTGGCTGCTGTACTGGTGCATCTGTTTCTGAATGAGAACGAGAGAGGATGTGGATGAGGGGGAGGAGGAGGAGGGCAGAAAGAGGAGTCTTAAAGGGCAAAGAGAGTGTATGAGAGAGAGAGAGAGAGAGAGAGAGAGGCTAGGAAGGGAGATAAGATTAGAAACAAGTGGTGAAAATATGCAGGAGATCAGAGAGGTTTTCCCTTTTTATTTTGCCTGTGGGGAGTCTAGATGGTGGCGACCTGTCTGAATTTAATGTAATTGTAAACTTGTTATGTGTTGTGGTTTCAGTTAAAGAATGTTTGTGTGTGTGTGAGTGGGTGAGTGAGAAAGAGAGAGAGTATGCTAATTGATTAATGAATGCAAGGAGAAAAATGTGCTGTGAGTTTAATTACCCTGTATATGTGTGTGTGCGCGCACATGCTTGTTTGTGAGTGTGTCTTTGAAACGCTCTGGAATCCACAGGTTAAAGAATGAATCTGTGCTTCTTTTTTCAGCTATATTAAAGAGAAATGCTTCTACAAGGCACACAAGTAGGGCTCTAGAAGTAAAAATGACATTCATTTACATCACAGAGAAATAGATTTGAATGATATTGCATAAACCTTTCAAAACGAACCTACCCAAGATATGAAATATGTTGGTGCTGAAAGCCTTGTGGTTAATGTGACGTCATGCAGCGCAATTGTGCCTCTGGTGACCCGAGTTTGATTCCCAGCTTTTGGTCTTTTGCTGATATATGTTGCTACAGCAGTCACAAGTCAGTGTATTTCAAGTTCATTATTAAAAAATGGGTTTAATAACTTTACAAATAGGAAACAGTCACATTTGGCAGCACAAAAATGACACCTTTTTCGCACCGTTTTCTTTATATATATATATATATATATATATATATACGTATAAAGCATTATATGTTGCTTAAGAACTATTAAGTTAAAATATTATTAGTTATGTGTGAATGTATTACAAATGGACATGCTGTAATTTTTAAAAAATGAACTACTGCATTGTACATAATTCACAACACATAGTCGGATGAATAGTTCTTAAGTTAGAAAAAAATAAGTTTTTTTTTGTTCAAATCAAAGTTTGTAATGTGATGGTTGATCTAATTGCTTTGGTTCATGTTTTAGGCCATTTAAATGAAGAAACTGAAGAATTCCTATGGAGAAAATCAATGGGAAAAATACTTTTGTGTGGGTGGTCACCGCTGAGCTCTATACACATGAAACACATCACATATCAGCACTGAGAGTGATCACATGACCAGATTGAACCTATAGAGAGAGGAAAAGTGAAGCGCAGCAGTAGTAAATTCAATCAAAGTGAAGTCTGAGTCCTCACTAATGAGCCTCCAACTCCTCTTAAACACACCGCACACACACATCTGTTGTCTGAGACAAAATGGGCCCATAAACACCTCTTACAGTGCCTGCATGTACAGATGTTTATGACCCCTTGGGTTACTGACAACTCTCAACAAACAGATCAGGACCTGTGAAAGAGGAAGCACACAGTGGAAGGGTAGGGCTAATGGATGTCTTGGGTAAAGAGGGTCCGCGGACTCTGATCTGTGAGACCTCGATGTGTAAAGTATGTGTAATCGTACCCACGACAATACGAGAGAAACAGCTGGACATGCAGTAGACATATGTATAACTCCAACTGCCTGTCTCATCTTGCTCAACACGCCCCAGCTTTTGGACACACCAGTGAAATGCAATCAGCACAATATGCTGTGATGCAGCTGTCACCAAACTGGAGTTCCATGTGCAGCAAATATGAAGGAGTTTACGGAGAGTGAGCGGATTAACTGGAAAAATAACACTGCACAAAAACGAGTTTTCCAGTACAAATATCAGTAACACATTATTTTTAAAGAGTCCAGTAAATAAACGATGCAATGATGCAATAAATGATGAATAATTACATGCCTGTAACCCTAAGCCAAACCATAATCCTAACCCTAACCATACAGTAAGTACATGTAGTTAATTCATATAACTCAGTACTTAAATGTAGGTAATATTACACTGTAAATTACCTGCAAAGACAACATTTAAATGGAGTTTGAAGGTGGTTGAGGCTGAATTAATTGCAGCAATTAGTGGAGAATAAGAAGGAAATAGCATTTGAGGAATATCAATATGACTATATTGCCTTGCAAACACTTTAATTAACAAATTAACATCAAAATATCTCAGGGGGTTATGGGTAATTGGAGACTAGGAACCTGTGGAGCCCTAGAGAGATGGAATAACAATGTGATTTCTTTCTTTCTGTAGCTGGGGCTGGTGTGTGGCTCTAAGCTGGAGCGGGCCGTAGTCGAGCATTGTGATTCGGGCAGTTTCACTCGTGATGGGGAGTGCTGTTTGCAGTGTCCTCCAGGAGAGGGAGTGGTCAAGGAGTGCGGGGCCACCCAGACCGAATGCAGTCAATGCTTGGACAGTGAGTACAACCACACTTATACACAAACTGTACTCACATGCAAACCCACACACTGACATGCATGTAGGCCGTGACACAGACAGAAGTGTTCATGCACATGCATACTTCATGTACTCATAATCTTTTATGCATATGCACACACAAATGGTCACACCGTCACAAACTCTTGCTTTCAGACAAATAAATTTATTAACACATAATTAGTCTCTGACACATGCACACGTATACTTATTAACACGTAATTATGTTCTCTCGCTCCCCCACACACTCACACATGTGCACATATATACTCAAAGAACAGGCAGAAGGCTGAGGGTAATTATGCAATTAGTCGGTTATGGTATATGAGCTGCTGTGTGTGTGTGTTTGATGCATTCATTTAGAGCCAAATGTTCAGCTTCATGGTTTGTGAGGAAAACCAGAAAGAGAGAGTAACGGAAGAAAACAGGAAGTGATAGATGGACACACATTAAAAAAGACACACAGTGTCAACATCACCACACATCTTCGTACGAGAAATATCTAGTCTCTTGTCCCACCAAGGCTGGTTTTATTTGATCAAAAACTTTAATATTTTGAAAAATTGTTCATATTTATAATAACTGTTTTCTATTTGAATATGTTTTAAAATGTAATTTATTCCTGTGATGCAAAGCTGAATTTTCATCATCATTATTCCAGTCTTCAGTGTCACATGATCCTTCAGAAATCATTCTAATATGATGATTTGCTGCTCAATAAACATTTATTTCTATTATTATAAATGCTGAAAACAACTGTGCTGATTCATATTTTTGGATTCTTTGAAGAATAGAAAACAAAAAACTAAAACAAAACAGTAAATTCTTCCCATTCACTGACAAATTTAGAAACTGCACTGGAACATTTGGAAATGACAAGACACATTTTTCACCCTTTTTACAGCAGGTCTCATTCTTTTGTTGTGAGTGTTTCCTAAAGGGGCTCTATCCTACTTTTTCTGCTCTCAGTAAGAGAAGCGCTCGCGAGAAGCACTTAGGACAACAGGCCTGAAATAGAGGAGGTCTTATGTTTCAGGACAGGACACTTTACATCAATAACCCGACTGGGTGCTTTTTGTTTTTTCAATCCTGTGTGGGATATAAATAAAGATGGTGAATGTTATATTTAAAAAAGCATCTGCATTCATTTTTTTGTGTAACAAAAAAAGCTTCTTGTTTACGGATAGACAAAAACACATTTTGTGACCTTTACGCTTATTTCCTGTCGCTTTTTACCCAGTGTTGGCAAAGACAGACAGACACACACATTCACACACACACACGCGCATGCACGCACGCACACACACACACACACACACACACACTGACACGAACCTCTTTCATGCATCTTCGCCCACTCATCCCCTCCCCGGGCTAGACACAAGCATACATCAGCAACTACTGAAATATTTAGCTGTCCATTTTTTCTCTGTTTCCCCTTCCCTCTCACACACACAAACTCATGGCAATGTGTGTGTGACACAAACCTCTCACCATCACAGCTACTGTCTCAGTCCGCATTTCTTTACATGTCTGGCCAATGTCCTGGATTCACACATACTAGCTGACAGATATCACTCTCCATTGATTACTTTGATTCGTTAATAAAGCCTGAGAGTTCAAAAATGATCTTGTAGCTCCACTGTTTGAGCTTGGGTCACTGGTTTGATTCATGTAAGTGAATCTCTTGATTCTTTCGATCTCTGACATAAATAAAAAATGTAATAAACAAAATATATATATTCTTTCTATTACAGTGCATTTTATGGTAGTATTTGTTGTAATGACCAATTTATGCATAATTAATTTCAATGAAATTTTTAATTTAATTAAAAAACATTGTCTAACAAGAATTACCACCATTACCGTATTTATTAAAAAAATAAAATAAAATGGGTTCTAAACAGGTTTTCTGTGTTCAAAGTCTAAAATATTTTTCTGGATTTTAGAATAAATGTGACCTGGATTATTTTCAGGAGATTTATAATTTCTTTTTAATACAATACATAATTTAAAGGCTCTTTGTTGTTTTGAAGTGAACTGTGAAAGGAAAACAGTCTATTATATATTCGGTTTGTAATAGGTACTGTGGGAGCCGTGTTGAACTGGAATCAGTCAGTGTGTCATTTTAGACACATTTGGGAAATAAGATCATTACATTAACATTTTTACATTTAGCATACACTTTTAACCAAAGTGACTTACAGTGCATTCAGGCTATACATTTATTTTTATTTATTCTACCAGTATGTGTGTTCCCTGGGAATTAAACCCACAACCTTTTGCACTGCAAATGCAATGCTCTACCACTGAGCCACAGGAACTCTAGCAGAGTTAACTCTCATTTTCACATTAGATAATGATACTTAAGCACAGGCAACATCAGATGCCCTAAGTCAACCAGACTGAGATTGATACAGCCCTTATTCATATGAGAGAAAGAAAGAAAGAAAGGAAGAAAGGAAGAAAAGAAATAGAGACAGGTTATTGCTACTGAACATTAAAGCAGAACTCAGGACTGGAGCCTTCGCTGTTTTTATTGGCCTATGCAGCTCTCCACTATTCCAAGCAGCTTTGATTTATTACTTTAACCGCATTATACCAGAAACAGTCATACTAATAAGGAACAACTGAAAAGTGAAAGCAGAACAAGAGAGAGAGAAATACATTTCAGTTTGTTCCGATAAACCGATATGGTTGTGATTATAAATCAGAATACAGTGTATTATGCAATGGACGTTTTTGCCTCTGCCCATTCAGTATTAAGTTACTTTACAAAATCTTTCAAAAGTGCCAGCAAAATATTGGCAAACATTCCTAGTTACAGTTCTCTTCCAGCAAATGACAGCCAAGCAGAAAACCAGCTCTGAAAGAGTGTAAAAAGATCTCATGCACCTGGCTGATTTATCTTTAACTGTAAAAGGCTGAAAGCACAGAGACTTGGGCTGATGACGGCACAGGAAGACACGCTGCATGAGGCAGACCCAGTCTTTTTCCATTGGCCCTCCTGACAGAAACGGTTGTGTGTGATGAAGGTATTTTTTATGCGTGTAAACATTCATCAGTAGAGCATGTGTGTGTGTGTGTGGGTGGGCGCTCTGTTGTTTCTGTTGTGATATGTGTTTATAATCAGTGCAGGGACGGCTGCGTTCAGGTGCATCCCTGTGAAAACCCGGCTGGTGCTCTGTTTGTCTGTTCACAGTTCAATGCACACACTCCAGACGAATGTCACAATAGTCTTTATACTCACTATACAGATGCAATGTTTAAAGTAAACTCAAACAAGACGGAAAAAAGTAAACACTAAAGTCAAACTATAGAAGTAATTAAAGTAAGATGGAGATCAGACAGCATGGGGGCCATGTGTTCCTCTCTCAAGGTCAGTGATATTATAGTAAATACAAAACAGACAAACAAATGTATGTGTACACACACACACACACACACACGAAAGTTCATTTATTTCAGTAATTCAACTCAAATTGTGAAACTTGTGTATTAAATACATGCAATCCACACTGATTGAAGTAGTTTAAGTCTTTGGTTCTTTTCATTGTGATGATTTTGGTTCACATTTAACTAAAAAACCCACCAATCTACAACAAATCTCCACAAATTAGAATACTTCATAAGACCAAAAACAAAACAAAAATTTAGTGAATTATTGGCCTTCTGGAAAGTATGTTCATTTACTGTACATGTACTCAATACTTGGTAGGGGCTCCTTTTGCTTTAATTACTGCCTCAATTCAGTGTGACATGGAGGTGATCAGTTTGTGGCACTGCTGAGGTGGTGTGGAAGACCAGGTTTCTTTGACAGTGGCCTTCAGCTCATCTGCATTTTTTGGTCTCTTGTTTCTCATTTTCCTCTTGACAATACCTCATGGATTCTCTCTGGGGTTCAGGTCTGGTGAGTTTGCTGGCCAGTCAAGCACATCAAAAATATGGTCCTTTAACCAACTTTTAGTGCTTTTGGCAGATGCCAAATCCTGCTGGAAAATGAAGTCAGCATCTTCAAAAAGCTGGTCAGCAGAAGGAAGCATGAAGTGCTCCAAAATTTATTGGTAAACGGGTGCAGTGACTTTGGTTTTCAAATAACACAATGCACAGATGACATTGCACCCCGAATCATCATAGAGTGTGAAAACTTAACACTGGACTTCAAGCAACTTGGGCTATGAGCTTCTCCACCCTTCCTCCAGACTCTAGGACCTTGGTTTCCAAATAAAATACAAAACTTGTTCTCATCTGAAAAGAGGACTATGGACCACTTGGCAACAGTCCAGTTCTTCTTCTCCTTAGCCCAGGTGAGATGTCTCAGGAGTGCCTTAACCTAGAGGAATGCGACTCTGTAGTATTCTCTGTAGTAATACGAAAACTGTAGCCAAATTCCTCTACACGTCTGTGTGTGGTGGCTCTTGATGCCTCGACCCCAGCCTCAGTCCATTCCTGGTGAAGTTCACTCAAATTCTTGAATCAATTTTGCTTGACAATCATCATAAGGCTGCGGTTCTCTCGGTTGGTTGTGCACCTGGTGGGGAAGTTGTGACCTAATGGTTAGAGAGTTGGACTTGCAATCAAAGGGTTGTGAGTTCGAGTCTTGGGCCGGCAGGAATTATAGGTGGGGGGAGTGCATGTACAGTTCTCTCAATACCACGACTGAGGTGCCCTTGAGCAAGGCACCGGACCCCCAACTGCTCCCCGGGTGCCGCAGCATAAATGCCTGCCCACTGCTCCGGGTGTGTGTTCACACTGTGTCTGTGTGTGTTCACTGCTGTGTTTGTGCACTTTGGATGGGTTAAAAGCAGACAGATAGAGAGACAGACAGATAGAAAAATATAGAGATATTATTTAGCTATGTTGCTAGGCCAGTCTTAGTTGGGTGACAAATGGACTGATCTTTAAATTCTCCACTGCAGAAAGAGGTCATATCCATCCATTAATAAATAATGAAGGAGAGAGCGGGAGAACAAACAGATGGGCTGAAAGGGTAGTTCGGCTGAATTGACACTTTCGCAGATCACTGTGGCCTGCATCACATGACCCATGTGTTTACCCATCATCCCCTATTCTCTCGTAGAGCACTAGAGACCAGTCTACTCTTTGCTCTTAGAAAGAACATTTACTGAGTCTGTCTGTGTGTGTAAATGAGGGTGTTACACAGTGATATGGAGATGTGGAACATTGTGTGTAAGGCGTTTAGTACCCACAACATCAAAGCTTATCAATGAAGATTAATTTATCATCCTTTAATCTGAGAACATATTATATTTGAATTAAGCATAGTAAAATAACAGCACTATTGCTGCATCAGCGATTTCAAGTTTGTCTGCACAACATGTTTGAGCAGTTGTTTTCACAATTTCTCAGACGCCTTAACCAAGTCATTAGCTTTAACATCACCTGCACAACAAGAGCAGACATGACAAGAACATAGAGTGTTTCAAGGAGTGCTTCTGTCCAACACCTCACCCTCAGGCCAACCTTAGCCCTGAACACATCTGTCTGCAGTGTCAAATCCTTCCAGCTTCAAATGCAGATTCTTTAGGAAGGAAAATAAATAAATATGATGTCATTTATGTCTCAATATTTTTCAGGATGCACGTTTCAGAACGAAAACCAAGCCGATTCGAGCCGTGCGATACTGTACTGAGTCGCACTGAGCCACGTCGTACCATGTAGTGGAAAAGCGCCGACATTTTTTTTTTTTGTTGAGCTATGACTGGGCAACCTCAGAGCAATGAAATATTCCTCTGGAAAACAGCTGTGGGCTTGTTTTTGTTTCATGTTTGTGGTGTTTGATGAAAAGCTGTCCTGTGTTCCAGGAATACAAGAGCATTTCCAGCAGAGATCTATCTGTTCTGCCTATCTCTGTTTGTTTGTTTGTTTGTTTATCATGAGAATAAAAGACCAGGGACACACATGAGAGACACATGCAGGACCTTGTGCTTATGTGAATACCTCAGCTTGATAATATCTTACCCTTCCTGCATGTCGGACCGATCTAAAGAAGAAAAACTGTCATTTCTAAACAGGACGTGGAGAACCATTAGATTAGTGTGCTGGCGATGACATTTCTCATGAATGTGCAGATGTGTATCTGCTGCTCGCTGTGAGGAACCGCTTTCTTTCTCAGATATTATCTTCATCTTCAGACAAATATGGCTGGTTTATTTGGTGTTAACAGCTCTAACTTGTAGAATCCACTTTTAAGTGTTTATGTAGAAATAAAAGTTCCATTTTTGCTGTACTGAAGCAAAAATTATGCTCTTGCCTTTTCAACCTATGATGTCTTGTTCACATCCTGTTCACATTCCTATGCTTTCTGTTGTAAGATCTTGGCTGTAATATAAAAGAGGAGTTGGAAGTCCAGTAGAATAGTTCAGATTTATCTGTCAGATCCTTTTATGGTAATGATATATTATCTGCTGCACATAAATTGGTCTGAACAGTTTTCAAATTGCATTGCTTTGTGCAACAGGGAGAATGAATACTGTTGATTAATACACTATTTTAACAAATCTAAAGTTGAAGACAAAATTTTCTAAATGTAATCTTATTTTTGCGTAGTAGAAAAAAAGGGATCTCATTTGTAATTTTTCTTTTATGAGGACTGTTAAGATCAATTCACACAACTGACACAGACCAACACTGACAGCTGACAGAGTACAGCACATCATTTCTCAGACTTTTTAAGATGCAACAAATGCCAATTCAAAGCGTTAAATCAGAAAACAAGCGCCGAATAATGGCATCACGTAACATTCTGATCAGACAAAACCTGACAAATGTTTCTGTTGCTTTCGTCGGCATTTGCTGGTGTGGTGTGAATAGACCTTTAAAGAGAAAGTCAGTTGTCTGGGGTCTTGGGAGGCAGCCAGAGACCCCCATAAGCAAGAGCTGCCATGGCTGTGACCAGGCATTTAAAACAACTCGCTTTATAGAAGATCAGCAGGCATAAAGTGCTTCCTCTATCCTGTGAAAACAAACCAAAATCAAAACCAAACAAACACGTTCTTATTGTCCTCTCGTCCTTGCTTTCTCCTCTCCTGTTATCAGAGTGACACAAGATAGCAAAGATATTTAAATCCCAAATTTGCAGGGATTGCGTTACGAACCCTTAGAACTCCACATCATTTACATTTTATTTTCTTGTCCTACAGTAAACCCTGATTTCACTGGAAGCCTCGCCACACACAAACCCTCTGAATAATTTAAAGCTTTCCAAATAATTTTTCATCCCATTGTTTTATTTTCTTACAGCATATCAAACTCACATATAGGGAAAAACTCCCCTTGAGAAAAGCTCTTATTGTGTAATAAAGGCAAACACCAAAAAGTGAAGCAGTTTTTCTGGGCTGTATTTAGGAATTACAAATGCTGTCCTGCAAATCTTGAAACGTTCAAAACGAAGTTTCTGGAATGATGGAAAAAGACAGAAGATTAAAAAGGAAAGAGGACATACTGTATAAAAAGTCATATCATGCTCATCACAATGAATCTGAACCATGAAATGGCAATGAATGCTTTCTATTTCCTGATTATTTGGCTGATGCGAGTTTGAATCAGTCTGGCATTTACTGATCCTGTTCCTGCCTCTTCTCTCCATCACTTCCTGTTATTCTCTATGCATTTTATAATACCTGGAGAAAACGATCCATTAGCAGTGCCACTGACATCAAAGGGAAATACATAACTTATGGTAATCATAGCCTTTTGAGCAAATCATGAATCATGAATGCCATGTGACTAATCACTCTGCTAAAAATGTTATTGTGACAGCACTGATTGATTCAACAGACAAGAATGCATAGAGTCCCAAACCCTTCACTAGAACTGCAACTGTCAGAAGCAAAAGCTCTATTTCAGGAGTTCAGCTGCTCATCCAGTTCTGATGGTGGGCTCAGAGTTCACAGAGTACCCCAGGATGACAGAACTGAATGAATAGGCCACTACCGAACCTACGTTAGGAACTTTATAATAAACATACCGCTGCTTGCAAAGAATTATGCAGTAAAGTCAGAAAAGACTACTATTTTGAATGGCCTTCAATGGACCCTTGTCACATTTGCAGAAGTCATTAAAGTTGGGTAAACTACCAATGAATGAAAACTACAATAAATATGAATGTAGCATTTCCCTTTGCGCCAATAACACAAAAAAAAAAAACAAAAAAAAAACCGGATTTCCATGACTTCCAAAAGTGGAAAAATATTGAGATTGATTATATTGGTCAGAAGAGCGAGATGTGTCAAATTTCCCATCACTCCCTCAGACCCTATATTAGAAAGACTCGTGTAGCAATGTTAACTAGTTTTCTGTCGTTTAAAGGAAGAGCTAATAACTCACAAAGTAAAGTGTCAGAGATGTACATAATCCAAAAAAAGTTTGCTATTTGTTAACCTCAATGTCACACAGTTAATATCTGTGGAAAAACATCATCACCGTCTGTAAAAAAGGTGTCCATTAAACATGCTTTATGTATTCAGTAATGCCAAGCAGACTCGTTCTTTGACTGCAGACATCATTTCCATGCTGAAATGAAAACACACAGATCTCTATAACACATAATAATCTAGCAGACCATTCTTTTCCTTGATTACTAATTTTTCAACTTTGTCTTTTCATCACGTCTCCCCTCCTCAGTTTTTCCATGCCTGTAATGTCTTATTATTACTATCATCACTGATTAATTATAATTAAAGCACTAAGGACGTTATAATTTAACCTGAGGGGTCATTATCAACAGCAGACTGTAATTATGTTGTCATTCTCTCTCTTTTTCTCCAGGTGAGACGTTCTCTGAGACGTTCAGTCACACAGACAAGTGTCAGACGTGTATAGAGTGCACGGGACTCATGCGCATGCAGACCCCCTGCACCGACTCGAACGACGCTGTGTGCGTGTGCAACTACGGCTACTTCATGAGCGAACTGTCAGGCCAGTGCGAGCCGTGCACGGTGTGTCCACGCGGTCAGGGTGTGATGATGCGCTGCGAGCCCAACCACGACACGATCTGTGAGGAGTGTCTGGACGACACCTACTCTGACCAGGAGAGCACGCTGGACCCCTGCCTGCCCTGCACCATCTGCGAGGAGGGAATAGAGATTCTCATGAGGAACTGCACACCCATTGAAGATGCATGGTGTCATGGTGAGAGAACGATACCCTCAAGAATATTGTGTGCAGACACAATCGAAATTGAAACCAAATAATAGTATACGAATTAAAAAAATTAACAGCATTAAAAATTAAAAAATTATAATTTTTCAGTTTACTTCTGCAGGTTTTTCCTGCATATTTAAGTTGCACATAAAGTGTGCACTTGTAATATTGAAGCCTGTGGTCAATCACTATATGCAACTGCATGAACATCACAAGTAAGTTGTATAGCAGGCTGTTTATGAGTCTGATCTCTCTCACACTCTTTCTAACAGCTAATTTCTCTCAGTCTCGGTCAAAATGTTTGCTTTCCTCCATGTGTTTAAGAATCAGTCTGGGTCATTTCCGTATGTGTCTGCTTGTGGCCTTGCAGTTTAAAGGTCAAAGTGTGCATACTCTGTGCAAAGCCCTGTAGTTATAGAGGTCACTGCAGTCCAAAAGGTCAAACCCAGTGACACATGCAAACACACATGTATAAAAGCATGATTTTACAACAGGTAATAGATGATCTTATAACTCCTTGAGAGAGAGAGAGAGAGAGAGAGAGAGAGAGAGAGAGAGAGAGAGAGAGAGAGTGAGAGAGAGAGAGAGAGAGAGAGAGAGAGAGAGAGAGAGAAAATTCACTGTAAACTTCATCTAGCTTTATGGCTTTTATAAAAATCTGGCGTTCCAAATAAATAAAATACAATAGAATAAATATGTATAAATAAATAAATAAAAATAAAGACTGTTGCAGTTCCATGCTGTGCCACTAGTTGTGCTAAAATTGCAGCTTTTTCTAACAAAATGATTGAAAATATTAATTTTTTTTCAGAATAATATAATATAATATAATATAATATAATATATCAAATTGTGTAGAATCCATTTTGCTATATAGACATTAACAACAATTACAAAATAAAGCAAAAATCACAAATCAGCTTGATCTACTATTAAAAATATTGCACTTATACAAGCACATATGAATTTTTATACCTTTAGTTTACAGTGTGGAATAATATAATTATATATTGTAATATAATATAGTCAAAGTACTTTATTGTCCACTTTATTATCCACACACTCTGAAGAAGTGCAGAGTTTTAGCCATTTGTAATGCTTTTTGAGATGGTAAGAATGTAAATGAAGGCTTTTAAACTTTTTTTAAATTATTTTTATTATTAATTTTTTTTTTAAAGTGCCTCAGATTGTTTTTCGTAATAGTTGTTTCAAACCCAACCAAAGAGCATCTTCTGGGATAATTTCATGAGGTCCTTGATCAGCAAATAGCACTTCAAGATGTCTTCTATGATACTTTATTTTCTTTCATATTTCACAAACTAACCAAACGCGACCAGGTGAATGTTTGTTTCTGTTAGGACTGTGGTTACCAAACAGACACTCTGACTGTGGCCAGCAAGTGAAATGATGGCCCTTTTTCTACCTCTTTAACAGTCACGCTCAACTAAACACACAGAGAAAGCTCTGTTTTCATGGCTGGAGAGGGCATGTAATGTGGCGTGTCATTGCATTAGTGTGCTAGCGCTTGGGCGGTGGGACTGTCTGATGTCTGAAGCCCGGGGCTGTATGTGTGTGAGGGTCATTATGGCTGCTGCTGTCGCTGATGATGATGAGGATTGGGTGGGCTGGATCTGTCAGTTTGGGGTTTAGTGTCAGCCCTGGCCCTTTGGTTCGTGTGTGTGTCACACCCAGATTAACATCTGTCTCAGGTAATCTGATCACAAATGGACAATGCTAACTACAGGTGTAAACGGGGGTCCAACAGCTTTGTTATTGGATCACTCAAACCACATTTAGAGGTAGCTGAAAAATGTGTGTGATCGCATGGAATTTCCCAGATTATTTCCCAAATTAATTTGTAAAAAATGGATTGTTTCCAGACAGGTTTCCTGAATGATTTTCACACAGGAAAACTCAAACTTCCAGCAGTCCACAACAGCAACATAAAAACCAGAGCGATGTTTAGAAAGAACAACAGCCACATACAGTAGTTAAAAGCCTTTACTTATGAACCAATTGTGATTAATATCATACTAAAAATTTATTGAAACAAAATACACACTTTATCTGATTTACAAAGTGAATGTTTGCTAAAAAAGTGTTTAATGTGTGTGACTCGGAGTGCTCTGCTGTGTATGTGGGGAAGCATAATGTGTGCAGCATAAGGAGATATCTAAGCAGATGGAACCTGTAAATCATAAAGCATCTGCAAGTGCTGTCAGGACACACACACACACACACACATACGTTCAGCTTCAATGGCAGCAGTTTCTGCTCTCATGCGACTCTCATCAGCTTCAGACACAAATGACACAAACAGAGAAAAAAAGAGCTGAAATGTGACAGCTAGTGTTGTGTTCCCTAGCTAGTGTGTTTGCTAGTTTATTTTATTTTACTTAGTGTAATTGTATATTCAGATTTAATGATGTCACATTATTTGACATTTTTTATTATTTTTTGTCTTTGTCTTTCGCAAACTTACATTTGGAAGAGTTTGCGGTCAGTAAGATTTAGTTTTTGAAAGAAATCACAAAATTTACTCTGCAAGGACACATTAAATTGATCAAAAGTGACAAGACCTTTATAATGGCATTAACTGCTATTTGACATCCTGAAAAAAATGTATCACACTTTTCACAAACAACCGTTTTCCATACTAATAACACTAAAAAAGTTTTGTGAGCACCAATATCTAAGGGGGCTTTTCCATAACAGAAAAAAAAGTTAATGGTAGCGTGTACAATTAAAAAAAAATCAGAACTACATTTAAGTTTGTAAGCTACTTTTTATTATTAACTTGTGGTGTAGAAAACTAAGCTCCTTTTTCATTTGACTGTAATTCAACTACTTTATTATTAGCTTGTGTAATTGGAAGCTACAGTTTCACTGTCCTGAAGATAATATGATCATCCTTTGTGTGTACAGTTACAGCACAGAGCAGCCTTGTTCTGCCCTGTCACACACACACTCATAGAGGTCCTTGTGTATTTCTGTACACATGACCACCCTCCGCGAGCGCCACATTATCATCCTTAAAATGACCTTAGACGAGACCTTTCCTGCTTCTCTCTATCCATCCCGCTCGCTGTCTGTGTATCTCTGACCCTTTCATGTCTATTTCTCTGGCGGGTCAGTCATTTCTGTGCCCTTTGATGAGGGTGGTGTATTAAAAACAAGCTCTTTCATGAGAATGACCACAGTAAGATTCAAAGGCACACATGCCTGAATGACCGGTTTCTCTCCACGCTGGTGGTCCATGATTCATTTCCTGCAGCACATACGGACTTAAGTGGCATGTGTCTGTGTGCGTGTGACAGAAAGAGAGAGATGTGCTGAGCTCTTTCCTTTGTTGGATCGATAAGGCCGCTGGAGTTTCTTACTCTCGGGTTTCAAACTGTGACCTCTATCGCAGCTTCTGCATCAAACACACACACACACACACACACACACACACATACAGATACATATCAGAGTGTGTGAGTGGAGTGGAGAGACAGCAACATTTCTCCTCTCCTCCTGAAGAACTGTTCTGCTCCAACTCTACTCCGGGTTTCATTTCCCAGTCCAAGCGTTAGTGTTTTGTCACATCGTCACTCACTTGCTCAGACTGATGGCTGCAGTGGCAAAGAAAACACTTTTCTTCTTTGATATGACTCATTATGCACCAGTGTTATTTTAGTATTATGTATATATGATTATATGGTTTTGTCTAAATTATTTTTTTTTCATGTACTTTTGTCATTTTATTATTATTAGTTTTTAAATATTTTTATAGGCCAGTGGCTTTTTTGCATTTCATTTGAGTATTTTTAGTTCTTTCAGTTAGTAGCCCATGCAAAATGTCTATTTTTCATTTCAAGTGTTTAATCAAATATTGATATATTATTTCAGCAATATTCTAAATGCTGAAATAATTGTACTTAATTGACTGCGTTTATTTAATGTGAGATTTCAAATCTCTTTAATATTAATATTATTTTAATGTTGGTTGCAAGATACAGAAGAATAAGTTCAAAAGTGGTCGCACATTACTGAAGAAGTGCATTATATTTTTCTCACATCATTGTTAATGTACAGAATGACTTTACCCTTGTCTGGAAGAGTGATTAGTCATTTTTTCAGTAATATATTAGACTTGTTATGGACTGAATAAAGTCTATGCTTCATATAGACCGATGTAATAACATAGATTGCTCTTTTTATTTGTGTTGTTTTTACAGCAAAACTATCAACGCCCTTATTTTTTATTCTTGAAGCAAACGTTTTGCCTGTAAGGTGATTAGATTTGGAGATTAGATGTTGGACTGTTTCATCAAAGATGAGGACATGATGGCATGCTCTTCATCATTTTCTCTAAGAGTCATTGTATAAATTAACATTAGACATTTTGCTTCATTACTCTTAATCAGATAAAAGATTCAAGATTGTTCCAAAATATAGCCTAGCATACACTTTTGTAGTGCAGTCACAGTAGCGTGAGTACATTTGGACCACATTTGGCCACAATTAACTCGTTTCTCTCAATTTTCATGGCCCCCAGAATATTTTTTTGCATGAATATCTGAACATGCAATACATTAAAATAAAGAACAGAACCTATTTTTTTTTTTTTTTTGGTATAGTTAATAATCCATTTTTATTTAATCTTTTTTTCATATTTCTGTCCTTCTATTGCTATATGGTTATCAATCACTATGTCAATTATTGCAATTTTCGAAAGTGAATCCCATGTTTATATGTGTGTTACCTCTGGTTCTTATTGCAGCATGAAAATATATTTTAATTTATTAAAATTCTGAATGGATCAAATAGCATAGAAAGCACACAAAGAGCCCTCTCCCTTTATAACCACTCAAATCTGTCACTCATCTTAGTTCACAGCGATCTCACACAGTTCCATTATAATCAACCAAGCTCTTTACAGTACACAATGAATCTTTTATAGTGTGTCTACTCTTTGTTATAATGAAAGGAGTGTGCAAAACGCTACATTAAACAAAAACTCTGGCATTTTGAGATATAATGAGTGGATTCTAACTTAAATCCAACAAATTTTTTCCTGAAATCCACAGATATGTCTGTAATTGGCTACTCTGCTCAGTGCTGCATAAACACTTTGTAAATAGAAACCTCTGATGGTCTCCAGAGTACAAACACTGGAGCGTCTGCCAGATCTGTTTTGCCAATATGCTGTTATTACAGCTTCAGCTACTGGACCTCTTTGGTCATTTTTGGTTTGAAGGTGCTCCACACATGCTAGCATGATGAAACTTTTTAATTTTACTAGATGCCGCATCAACACATGCATACACACATATATAAACATTAACATTAACTTACAAACATTATTCTCGTCACTTCATAATGTTATGGTTGAACCACTGATGGCAGATGAACTATTCTGACGATGCTTTTCATACTTTTTCTGGACCTTGACAGTGTATTTTACTAAGCAGTCTATGGGACAGTCACAAGCCTCCTGGTTTTCATCCAAAATATCTTAAATTGTGTTCCGAAGATGAACAAAGCTTTAACGGGTTTGAGACGACATGGGGTAAGTGATTGATGACAAAGTATCACTTTAACTTTCATGAATTATGTTGAGAAACCATAAGAAACAAGTGAATAAAGACTGAGAGGGAGAGAGAACTTGAATAATCAGAAATTTTAATTTCAAGAAATTCAGATAATTATTATTGGCCCATGTCTCCTTTTCTGGGAGAGCAGTGTAGGAGGGAGGGTTGTGTTTGCTTTTCCATCTAGAATGTTAATTTTTTCTGCACAAAAACAGATTTTATGTCAACATGGAATGAGATCGTAGTAATGTTTATAGGGCGATCAGAATGCATACTCAGCATTGTTCTCATTAAATAAATCAAAAATGTAAACATTTTTGTTAAATAAAATAAAAATAAAAACTAAATTACCTGAAGAAAATAAAAAAACGAACTAAAATAAAATAGAGTCTCATAACTGGGACTAAAATAAAATACAAATAAATTTTACTTGGCATAATATAAAACTAGAGCTAACTATTGTAAAATGAAAACTAACAAACCTAAACTAAACTGAAAAGACAAACTTAAAATAAAATGTAAATCATGTAAAATGTAAATTAAATCTAAATAAAAAAATCTACACAAACATGCATAGACAAAGAAATAGCCTCAAATTTAAGAACTTCTCTATTTATATACATATTTTAAATAACAAATCCTTGTTTAAGACAGATTAATAAGTGTGTGCGCATACATGTGTTAATGCTTCCTGCTAGTGTAATTACTGCAGCTAATCAGAGCACTTAACGGCAAAGCTTCTGTTCATTTAGCCATCCATCCGTTCACACACACACACACACACCCATCAGGCTCTTATCGTTCCCCCTCCTGTCTATCACACACTCCCACACACACACACACACACATAAAGAGAGAATAAGGATTGCTGTGTGTGTGACAGTCTTTCGAGAGTGTTTTCTGTTAGATAAAGAGAGCCATTATAACAAACTTGAAAAGGGTTGCCAGATAAGCATTAAAATCCCTTCCAAAAAACAGCACTGGGAGAGGAGGAGAATAAAGACTCCTCATTAAATAAGGCACCCAGCTGAGGGTTAACAAGCACTTCACACTTGGCACCTCGTCACAAAAGCACCCACTTAAGAAGAAAAATGTTTAAAATAAAAAGAGAAGGATTTGAAATTGTTAACCTTTGGCTTGGGTGAGTTTTATAGCCTCTGTCCAAAAAAGCAAATCCTAGTTTTCACTCAGGTTTCAAGCTCAGTCAGGCTGAAAACACATCCACATATCGCAATTTCACATACTCTGTTTTCAATCAGAGAGACAGAGAAAGAAATAGAGAGAGCACTTCAGAAATCGTTTAACTTTTAGTGCATACTCGTTCAGAAAACAAATGAATGCTTCCTTCAAGAAAGAGGGAGGAGACGGGCTGGGAGAGGTCTTGAGAAGACTGACAGCTACTGAGGGAGAGACAGCAAGTGAAAGAGACTGATAAAGAAAAGAAAGAGGGCGGCTGCACATGCCCACAAGTTCGAAAGGTGTGCAAAGATAAGACTGCAAATCAATCTAGAAAACAATGTTCTTTAATTAATTGTTAAACAGCTCATAACTAAGTCACTTTCATTATGACTTTAATATTCAAACATGACTCATATTTTACAGACACTTCATTGACTTTAAACAAAGCAAAAACAATAAGCTAGTAGCCGTGGAACAGAGTAGCTAGTTTCTAGCTTAGCCTAGGTTAGACGTCATACTGAATATAAAGGGATCATGGACTGCCTTTGTTTTTTGATTTTGTACTGTTCTCTGAGGTCCACTTATAAAGTCATCAAGATCTTTACATCAAAAAACATAATTTAGAAGCCCAATTCATGATTGGCTAATAGTTGTGTATGATTGACAGCCAACATTATTCACAGATGGACGCTGCTGCGATTTAGGTTTAAGCTGCACAAATACTCAGTACATATGAAATGATCTGTAATAACAGACAAAGCAAAAATTACCATGTAATAGAAGCAGTTACTCACACTTGTGTTGAGACATAACTGTCTGATCCAATTTAGTCAATACAGCATCATCTTTTAGTTTGAATCTTTCTGAAAATTCTGAGTTGAATTGTGCCTTGTTTGTAAATTAATCTGCGGTAGAATTAAGTGAACAAACACCCAAGCTTTTAGACATGGTCTGGAACTTCATTAAAAATTAAGTTCATCAAATAGAGTGTATCATATCGTTTCTGACTTGCCGCTCTTCTCATTCACCTTCTACATGTGTGAATCAGTGGGCGGGGCTAAACAGACAGTGATGTATAAGCGGAACGTTGATCTTCTTCTGCGGAGGCGGTGCTTATCCACATTATTACATCATAAAGTGTCACTTTCCACAAACTGTCATTTTGCCAACTGTCTATAGTATAAACTATTTTTAGACTAACAACAAAGGTTTGAGTTCTGAAACTTACACAATGTTTTTATAATAATGACCTCTTATATGTCAAAAGATCAAGGCAATTGATTTCTCAGTTTATGACCCCTTTAATACAGATGAAATCTGTTAGACTAGCAGTCTTTACAATGTATAAAGGTCCTAGATCCCCTTCTCTTTTAACATTTTTTTATAGAGTTTTGTGTACTGAAAGATTTTTGGAAAGATGTTTCTTCCCCGCCAAAGATGTTATTACTTCTTTTCGTGTTTTCACTGTTATACACTAGTTGGTGCTATTACACATATTCTGAACGAGTACAAAACCTCCCGAACAAAAACACATGTGAACAGGATGGAGAAACACGCGATCATGCGATTATGTAAAAAGATGCATATGAAAAATAATGCAATCATCAGCAATAGACAGCATATAAATGAAAACTGCATAATGTTATGAAGTAAAAACATGATCCAGGAATTGGTATATGTCTGTGCAAGCTTTGGAGGTGTTGATGGAAGTGATTTACTGGATTTATGCTTTGATAATCATACAGATTATTATCCAGATGTAGTTTTTGATAAGTATGTGATTTTCTCCACTTTTTGCTCAAAATTATGAAACCTACCAATATCAAGTGCTGTTAAAAAAAGAATGCTTTAAGGTAGAACAAAACAGATTTGTATTTTTTATTTTAAAGTAGAGGCTCTGATCTAGGATTTTGGTGTATTGCATATTGAAATATTCATACAGGAAAATATACTGGAGGCCATCAAATTTGAGTGAAAATCATCAAAATCACTGGCGGTGGCTGGCAACAAAAAATGCTGGTGGGGAAAGATTTAATCAAGAGCGCTGGTTCTTAAATGGCACCTCCAACTTTATTTCCTCCTTTAGCTAAGCTTCTTGTAAATCAAACCAAAGTTCTTGCAAAAAGTGTACTCTGTTTCAGCACTGCTCAATCAGTCACGCATATGGCCGCTTTGGAAGAGCTCAAATGAGAAGGAGGATGTTTTAGACAGTCATGGCAACGTGAAGACCTCCTGTTGAGCCAGATCGAACCCTGTCACCACCAATTTTACAGCCATGAAATATATGAACCATAACAATCTCCACTCGATTCTGGGCTCTTTTCTTTAGAAAGAGCGAAGAGTTCAACAGCAAAAAAAAAAAAAAAAAAAAAAGGAAAGTTGTGTGTGTGTGTCTAAGTTCAACAGTTGGGTTTCTATAAGTAAAAGCCATTTATTTATTTCCTCCATAGAGATATTTATTTAGCTTTCGATTAAAACGTACTGAATTTATGACTTAAAGTCAATAGCATTATATTGCACCATCATTAATTATACAGTACATATACAGGTAATGTATTATTAATAGTTTTAAGTACTTCAATTTAAACCAAAAGTTTGTAATGTGATTAATCTCAGAGCTGGTTTATTTGGGTTTTAATGATTATGGACAAAGTGAATAGTGAAAATACTTCCGACACAAAGGCCTCTGAAAAAGTGGACGGCCACTGTTGTGCTCTATTGGGAGCTGGAAAGAGTTGATAGGGGGGTTGCCTTTGTATAAATTATGCATCAAATCAATAGAGAGAGGAAGAAAGATAAAAAGACAAATAGTGCCTTTAGTGGGTGAAAAGGGCTATATGTCATATAACACCATCCAGACAGCCATTGGTCAATTTCACACCTTCTACTACCGGTCTCATTAGGTTCAGTTCAGTATTCCATTTACATTTTAGTTTACATAAATAGTTGAATTCTGTTTGGATGTAACAGCAGATTGCAGAAGTTTCCAGCATCAGTTTGCATCTATGTCCAGTCATTCAGATTGTCCTTCTTTCTTTTTCTAGATCCGTTGAGTCCTACCTATCCTGCTTCCACTAGTGATTCCAGTTTGTTCGTCACTGATCCGAACCGTTTGTGGAGCCCCAACCCTGGAGGGGACGCCACCACACCCAAACCCAGCTCCCCTCATTTCATTGGCAAAGGGCTAAACGAGAACCTGATTCCCATCTACTGCCCCATCCTTGCAGCGGTCGTAGTCGGCCTCCTGGCTTACATAATCTTCAAGAGGTGAGCAATAGAGAGGAAAAAAAAACAACAACTTAAAGATGTAAGAACAGAATGAAATGATTGAGGACACTGATAGGTGGTGAATAATTCAGGCCGGGTCTTAATATGTACTTATCCTGGATTTTTAGATTAACCCTCATGCTGTGTTCCAGTCATTTTGACCTGGAGAGGACATTCTTTTTCCTGAAAATGCTAGTTAATGTTATCACATTGTCCTGAACAACTGCACCCCCAAACTGGATAATTTTCCTAGTTTTTTTTTTTTGTGGGGGGGGGGGGGGTTTCCCCCACCATGTTACACTTCTGGTGTTCCCGGTCAAAAATAACCATTGCTTAAAATCTGTCATTTTGCTATATTATCACTGAATCTTGGATTCAATCCTTTTGTTCAATCCTTTTTCATTTAAATTTTAATTTTAATTAAAAACTTGAGGTGTATAAGCTCAGTTCAGTGTTGCAAAAAGAAATACAAAACCTGTAATAATTTAAAGAAAACAAGCTGACAAAAAGATTAAATGCAAGATTTGGTGATAATATAGCATAATGAGAAATTTACAACCAATTTTTACAATGCCCTTGAAGCCTTTATGTATAATGCATTATAAAAGTAGTTTTAATGCATCAATTATGCCTTGTAATGCACAATATAATGCATCTCATGAATAATTGTAACCACAGTTAATACAGTATAACACTTATACTATGCATTTTAAATTCATAAAATTCATTCAAGATAGAAATGAAATTATTTTAAAAAATCAAAATAAATTACATTGAGAAAAATAGTAATAAAGACATAGACATATTAGCTGAAGAGGTGGTGGTATAAGACATATGGTAATAAAGACATATTTAGGTATATTAAAAAAACACCACTGTGCAAGCATGTGTGTTTGTTGTTGAAAATGAAAGCTGCTGATGCTTTCCTCTCATTCATTACTTTCAATTGTACTGTACTTGTGCATATGTTACCTTCCAGGTGGAACAGCTGCAAGCAGAATAAACAGGCAGCTAATAATCGCGCAGCCACAGCCAACCAGACGCCATCTCCAGAGGGAGAGAAGCTGCACAGTGACAGTGGCATCTCAGTGGACAGCCAGAGTCTGCAGGAGCAGCAAGCGCAGACGCAGACGCAGACGCAGGCGCAGGCCCACACACAGCTGCACGCAGCAGAGCAGATCGGTAAGATCACGAGCTAAAGACAGGGCTAAAGAGGATTATTGGCATTTCTGCACCAGTCTAAATAACGGACAGTTATAGTTTCAAGCACGCTGTCCTCTAACGGAAGCTTCTGATTGAGCCAGTGTCACTTTATACTGTGCATTTTACAAATATTGCTCCCATACTTCTCACTTCTTTTGTGTGTATCTTTATTATCTCTTTCCCTGTCCCATCTCTCAGATCTTTTTTACATTCCACTATCTTATACACTTGGCTTTTCCATGAAAGGCTGGGTGTGGATGACACAGTTGACATGTTTATCATTCAGATCTTAAAAGGAAAAGGAAGTCTAGAACC
Source organism: Carassius auratus (assembly GCF_003368295.1). Taxonomy (NCBI): domain Eukaryota; kingdom Metazoa; phylum Chordata; class Actinopteri; order Cypriniformes; family Cyprinidae; genus Carassius; species Carassius auratus. The sequence goes on along the minus strand of NC_039270.1, from coordinate 13,446,179 downwards.
GCATAGATATAAATGCACAAACCCTGAAAATAAACTCAAGAAGTACTTTCATACATTCCAGGGAAATCTCTAAATCACTTGTGAGCTATTCAAATATTCAATAATATTTAAAGACCATGAGACGGCGGCAGTTATAGTTCCCTAGTTCCTTCACACAGGACTGACGCCATGGGGACGAGACAGGGAGGAATTACAGCTCAACAATAAAGTGGCCATGTTGATTCAACCTGGCGCAAAGTGCAGGGAAGGATGCCAAACATCTTCACTGGGGACATATGGTCTCGGTTGGGAGAGCATTAAATGTATGCATATCACTTGATGAAATTGATTTGGCACAAAAAAAATGTATTTAAAGGTGCTGTGTAACTTTTTTGCCACTAGTGGATCCAAAAGGAACAGCAGAAAAAGAAAAAAAATTGCAAAATGGATTTCCCAAACACTTTATTCGTCTTGCCTAGGAAAAGAAGAAAGAAAGACAAAGAAAATCCAGCAATGCAAGAGCATACAATATCTAAAGCAATGTGCTGCATGGTGTCTTTCTGAGTCAACAGCCTTAGAAAATACCATTAAAACACAAAATAATTAAAGGATTAGTTCACTTCCAGAATAAAAAAATCTGTGACAGTTTACACGTCATCCAGGATGTTTATGTCTTTCTTTATTCAGTCGAAAAGAAGGTAAGGTTTCTGAGGGAAATGTTTCTCCATATAGTGGACTTCAACGGAGTTCAGTGGGTTGAAGCTCCTATTTGCAGTTTCAATGCAGCTTCAAAGGCAACTACACTGTCCCATCCCCCAAATAAGGGACTTACCTTGTGAAACAATCATTCGTTTTTTGGAAAAAATAACAATAAAATTAATTATAATAATTCATTATTAATAATAATAATTTATATACTTTTTAGCAGGGGTGCTGCTATGCTTTCTGGGCCCCCTGAAAAGCATATTGACCTGGTTTTTAACTCCGAATGCTCATCTTACACTAGCTCGACTTCACGCATTGTGTAATCTCGTTGGAATGGTCATGTGTGGTTAGTTCTTTGTCTGTGTACTTCGGTTCAAAATAGTAGGTCAGGGCGAAAAACTAGATCTTTCTAGTGCAAAATGAGCATTTGTGATTAAAAAGTATATAAGTTTTTATTTTTATTTTAAAAACACAGATCGTTTCACTAGATAAGACCCTTATTCCTCAGCTGGGATCCTGTAGAGCCCTTTGAAGCTGCACTGAAACTGCAGTTTGGACCTTCAGCCCGTTGATCCCCATTGAAGTCCACTATATGGAGAAAAATCCTGGAATCTTTCCTCAAAAATATATTTTTCGACTGAAGAAAGAAAGTCAGGAACATCTTGGATTGATTGAATTAATTATTAGGACATTTTTACTCTGGAAGTGAACTAAGCCTTTAACTGGTGCTTTTGAGGAAGAACTAATCACTGTTTTTTCTTTGTGACTAAGGCCTGCAAATATCACAGAACAGAGAAATGAAAGATCATGATATTGGCATCAGTATAGTCTGTTTACAATGAGAGGTTAGTACATAAAACAGTTTATTAAATATTAAAATGTCAAATATCAAATGTTCCACATAACTGTGTGTGTGTATGTGCGTGTGTGTGAGAGAGAGGGAAAAAGAGAGAAAGTACTGGCCAGAGTGAATCGCTACAGATAAAAGCACCTTCTTAATGAATAAATAAATAGAAGCATTTTCATTTGCATTTATTGAAAATGGTTCTTTGAGCCAAGGGTGTTAAGTTAACCTGTCATACATACATCAGTCTGCTTTGAAAAAGAAAGAAAGAAAGAAAGAAAGAAAGAAAGAGAGAAAGAGAGAAAGAGAGAAAGAGAGAAAGAAAGAAAGAATCAGCACAGGCATTTATGAAAGAGATGATCAGACTATTCAGTTAAGACCCAATTCTTGGATTTTGGAGATGAGACTTACCACATTCTTGAGAGGGTGCAGCAGTGCATCATGGGAGCTGGGTGGTGAATAGTGATGGGTTTGGGGGGAGGAGATGCAACCTTTGCAAAGAAAGAGGAAAACAAAAACAAGAGTGTCAGGAATGTGAAGCAGACCCTTGAAACAACAGCAACATAGAGGCCCAGGATACAACAAAACACATACAGGTCACATGTGCACTGAGATAATCATAAGATTGTTTGCGTTGTGACATCACATTTAAGCATGTCCTCCCAAAGTCCCAAAGTTCTCATTACCATTCTACTTTTAAGATGTTTATTTTATTATTATTATTTATTACTGTATAATAAAGTAATTATTTACTAGAATATAATGGTAAATGAAAAAAAATATAATATATATATATATATATATATATATATATAATATATTATATATATATATCCAAGTACATTTAATTTTTTTCATATAATGAAAGTCAGTGGTAACCAAAACTGAATGGAATGAAAATTAATTAAACTATTGCCCTTTAGTTTATTTCTATGTACTTTATCTTCTCATCAACATTTGTTTGCTCCCTTTCTCTTCTCTGTCTGTCCTTCAGGATCACAGTGGCAGATTCTGTCAGTCTAAACTCACATATTCACACATGCATTCACACACATATAATGTACCAATGTCACCCAGAACGACTGTGATTTTTCCTTAAGGTTTGTCTGCCAATCCCTCATTTATTTCTGGTGTAAACACACAGGCACCAGTTGTAAACAAATTAGTGGCAAGGGTCTATATCTTCAGTCCACAGTGCCCAGAGTGTTTTGCGCTCATAGCATCTGTCTCCTAATACAGTACATATAAACATTTATTTTCATTTTAAATGATGTTTAGAAGTATTTTTAATTGATGTATCAGTGCCTTTATTTCTATACAATTAACTATGGGGTTTAAAATGTGCAAATTTAAAAGCTTTCAGAAGTTTTAAGAAACCACCGCCTCTTTAGCTGATAACATCAATGTCAGTTTCATCTTGCACTGCCAGACTTTTGTCTAATGGCATCAAGCGCCCGTTGCATGTTATTTTGCCCAAGAACCATCTAAAGGTCTGCCAAGTAAAATGAATGACAAGTAAAAACCATACATTTAAGCTTTTACAAGCCTTACTAAAAGGTTTGTCTAAAATAGTCAAACCTGCCGGAAAAGAAATAGAATCAGATTGAAGCTGCTGATTTTTAGATAGCACTTTCTAGTTTTGTGTGCAAAACACTGTAGATGGTCAGTGAACATCTGTTTAAGGCTAGAGAAATATGCACTGGCCAGACAGTGTGACAGTAAGACTGGCTCATTAGGAGCTGTTGTATGACAAATCACAGGATGACTTTAGACCTACTGGTGCGTCAGTGCCGGCATTTTTTTTTGATCTACCAACAAGCTGCCAATAAGCATCAGCTACAAATGTTTGCTGCTGCTTCTACGGAATCATTAAAACATTCAGACGACCCACATGGTGTGCCCAGAAATGTGTGCAGATGTATTTTTTTTAGCTAATAGGGCAAACTTGTTAAAGCACCCAAGAGGCCAGCAGTCAGCAGAATCAGCAGTTCCTGTCTGTACATATCTCTTCATTTTACTCTTAGTTATAGAGTCTCTGGTCTTTGTTGTCTGTTGCCGTCTATTAGAAGTGACAAATGACTTGATTAACTGGTGTAAATGTGCTGTGTCATTAGTTCAGAAGGAGGTACCAACAGACCGTAAGCAGTTAGTGCTGGTATACCAGTATTTCTTTCTCCCTTCCTCTCTGTCACTCTCTAGCAGCTCTTACTTTTCGAAGCTTTCACTATACTCTAGGGAATGAACGAATGGATGAGTGGATATCAGAGGAGATGGATGAAGGTGAAAGGGTATTTAATTTTTTTAAGGCATTCAGTCCTCTTCGATTCAGGCATGGATCCACACTTTGCTCAACATGAAGATCAGTCACGCCATCTGCCAAGGTCTGAGCGACTAATCGGGAGAGTCGGGACAATTCCCATCGGGCTGTGCCTCATTTGAGCTGGGCGAATGCTGGCAATACAGCATGAACCATAGCAAATTTCAAGCACCTTTTTTGATATCACTCTATGCTTTTCTTCCTTTCTATATAAACACATTTCAGATTCATTCTCATCCATCTGAATGCCCCATTTTCCCTTCTGTCAGTGCAGGTTTAACACTGACATTTGGAGCTTTTTTCTTCATGTAATTCCAAACCTGTATGACTTACTTTCTTCTTTGAAACAATAAAGATTTTTCAAATAAATAGAAGATACAAAAGAAAGTCAGTCACATAGGTTTGGAAGAACACGAAGGTGAACTATCCTTTTAAAGGTACATGTGCCTCACCTCTCTTTTTACATCTATTTACATTTGATACAGTTCAAGACTTTTCTGTGTAGGGAGTTTTTATTTTAAATTTAATTTGGCTTATTAAAAAAATGAGTCAAAATCTGAAACAGTCCATTGCCTTTTGTATATGTGCATATATTTGCATATAGTGTGCATAATATTGCTGAACTATATTTAACTGTGAAAGAAGCCACATTGAAAAAGTATGTTTGCTATTTACCCTACGCACATTTTCTCACACTTTCCCAGTGCTCTCGGAGTTGCTCTTGAGCGTAATGCTTGGACAGAACTACCCTCGGTAGGCCGAGAGAATGAGATTTCAAAATACCGCATCCCCCACTGAGGACACTGAAAATAGGACGCCCCTCATGGGACAAAAGACTGTAGCATTTCCGGGTTTGATAGAAAGTGTGAATAGAATATCATAAACAATCTCCAGTTTGATAGACATGCTTTTGGGTTAAGTTGTATTTAACCCCCCTGAAATCTACATTTGTTTTTACTGAGCACTACAGTAATTATTTTTGTCTTTTTATACTGCTTGTTTATAGTTTATATGGAATTAATCCTAGATTTTCTATTGAGTGGTCTTGGCATGTCTTACCTCTGTAAAAAATAAAAATACATTTAATTTTAAACAGTAGACATTTGTTTCTCCAGTGGGTGGGTATGACTACATTTGTCTCCATAGACTGCTATGATATCATTTACAAGACGGGAAAAAGTATTTTTCTGTATTACACAAATGGCACAGCTCTGTATTGCTCCAGACACAAAACGGTACCTCAGAACTAAAAGCCTACTTGCAGCATTCCGGAACTGTTTCCATGGCATCCCACAATTGACAACAGATTGAAGGGTTAGTGGGAAAATGAGGCATTTGTGTCTCAGGCTGAATGCAGTAGTGATTGCAGTTAAATGGTTAGGGCAGACAGAGAGGAACGGGATGCTCAAAGCTCCAGGGGGACTGCTCGCTGCTCTCCTCAAATCGGCTAAAAATGGAACCTGCATGTTATTTAGTGAGAAAAAGTTTTCAGTTTTTTTATTTTGACATGACATGAGGCAGTGCATTATGTTTCTCTGTAAATGATTATTTAGTACACACCAATAATAACTCTTCTAATCATTTTTCTATATTCATAACTGAAGTTGTGTGATCCATGACTAGTCGACACATAGAAAAAGTGTCAAACATTGTTAGAATAAACTGGAAGTCCCCATACTAAAATATTTTGTAATATTCAATGTTCACTTTTATATATATATGACCTAATATTTTGGATAGTTTTTTGTGTGTGTGTGTGTGTGTGTAATTAAAAAAAAAATATTGGTGTGCACTATTAATCCTGTATAGAGACATTTTATGCAGTCAATTAAGTAATTTGATACAAATCAGCACTATTTAACTATAATTTAGTTTCAGGAACAAGTGTTTCAAATGACTCCTTTGAATGAACCCCAGGATGCACTAAAATGAATGGTCAAAGACAGAGAAGAAAATGGTTTAAATTAGTAAATAATAAATTATTATAGTCACTGACATCTAACCATGAACCACTAATGTTTTCTTTCTCTTCATTCCTCTAGTGGTGAGAGTGGATGGAGGGGCTCAGCCTGACTCCCCCCCACCTCAGGCCTAACCAGTGAGGAAGAGGATGCTATGTTATCAATATAACAATGAAGAGGGGATGAGAGGTTGGAGTGAAGGAAACAAGGAAGCAGAAAGAGGAGGATGGAGGAGCCATGATGGCCATCCAGCAAGGAACGCAGAGACAAAGACCTATGATATTTTTCAACCCAGCAAGGACTTTTCATTGATGAGCCGCTTCAACAGCAACAACGGATCCACATCAGCGATCAGACTCACTGGCTTAAAATAGCTACTTCTGAATAAACGTAAGCCTTTTACCCTGGAGAAAGTTCACCATAAAAAACCACCACAAACTCTGATGAATGTTTAACATATGCTGGGATTCTCAGATGTATTAATGCGCCCTTGTGACACAAACTGTGGATGTCCCGGGCTTCATGAGAGGAAGCGAAGAGACGTTAACACAAGCTTCACGGATATCGCGCAACTTAGCAGCCGCACCATGGTTCCTCCACCTGGAGCCTTCTTCCTGATCTAATAAGGATTTCGTTTTTGCCTTATCTTTGAAGTTTTAATTGATTTTGTCTAGAACACCAAGGCCCTTTATTAAATCAGAATCATACACATTTTCAGGGGTGTGTTAAAACTTTGGAGGGGTTGTATGCAGTTAGCGCAGAACTGCCAGTCGCCATCTCGTTTCAAAGCAGCTGATCGCAGGTCAGCGTTTATGGGCAACAACTCACGACTGTGACATTTGCTGACCTTTAATAATGTAATGACTCAGATCTATACTCAGCTCGCCTTCCTTTTTCTCTCTTTCACAACCTTTTCTCTATAAAACACACACATAGCGTATCATATTCCCTGCCTTCCTCTAGTTACTGCAGTTTAGGTTTCATTGCCTAGATCTTCTCGCCTTACCTCTTCAGAAATCTGAGTCACAGTGCAAAGAGAAACCAGAACTAAAGATCTACGCACCTATTTTCATGCCATCATGCACTCCTAGAAGTAGTCTCCGTGTTCATGTCCTCCCATCAATTCTGGTTTGATAGGGATTTGGTTTGGATTTAGCTTAGCAGCACGTGTTCGTTAATGATTCCTGTAATGATTCTTTTAGTACTTTTGAGGAAACCTTATCGACCACATTAATAATTTGTCTTAACTATTTACTAAACAAAAACTATAATATTTTGCTAATATAAAGTTTCTTCAAGTTGAAAACTTAAGACTCCAAATGTGTATCTTTAACTACATATTGCCATATGAATAACCAGTAACTACATGGACTACATGAAAAAAAAAAAAAAAAAAAAAAAAAAACGATATATTTTTTTCTTAGACTCTACAATCAATGATTCTTACTGTAGCTCTTGATGAGTCATCTGTCTAGGTTTTCTTCATCTTTTGTTGCCACATTTGCTCTTTCTTTCTCACTCTTTGTCTTGGTTACATGATTCATGCTGATGCAGATTCAGATGCTATAATGTGGTTTGAATTACTCAACCATCTCAGCAGTCATGAGCTGGAAGCTGAGAGAAAGAGAGCTGGTCTAAGGATGCATCACTGACCTGGACTAAGGGGCAATAAAAAGGACCTTAACATCATTATAGAAGCTTTAGATTAAATCAGAACGGTCTAACCGAACAAACAAATTAACATACAACAAAAACAGAACAACTAAAAATAGTCTTTGCTTCCTGTTTTCTATCTATCCAATGGATATTGAACTCGTAAATAGACTTAAGGGACCTAACACAGATACTCCATAGCGCATCCACACACACACACACACACACACACACATAGTATCTAATGGACTGTCTTTCATTGCATTTCTAATGCGCGCACTGTCAGGCTCTGGAATAAACATGAGAGGCATTAGTGAGACATTCCTGTCAGGCAGGTCGTAATTACCCCAAAGCTTTCCGTTTTTCTTCCCCGCAGTCAGTTCACTCTCTCGGGGATCCGCACTGCTCGGATTCCCTTCCCTGGAGCTCTGCCTCTCCATTCAGGGACTCGCCGTCCAACTTTTCTACTCTCAGCTCCACTAATATTCCTACACTCTTAAAAATAGAGTCCAAAATATGTTGTGTGTGGAACTTGTGATGGAACTTAAGAACCATTTTGGGTTCCCCAAAGAACCTTTTAGAGTTTAGAACACTCTACATTTCTAAAGAACCTCTTTCCACTTGAGAAAACCTTTAGTGCAATGGAAAGCTTCCATGAATGGGCTCTTAATGGAGCAATTAAAGAACCTTTATTTAAAGAGTGTACATCAGTGAGTAATCTATAGGAAATCACATTTTAATACAACAACACCATGCAAAATCTATTTTAAGCAGGTAGATGTATTTTGGAACATTGCCAGTCTTTAGCTGGTTGCCCTGCCAGCTTTGTTAAAGCCAACTTGACCACCTTTAGCTGGTATGACCAGGTGGTAGCTGTTTCCTAGTGGTTTTCTGACTACCATGTGAAAAAAAAGGTACCAGCTTTAGCTGGATTTTCCAGCAGGTTCATTATTCCTGTACTCAATGCAAATTACTGACTGGTTTAAACTATTAGACTCTAATTCAGTTCCCACTTGAAGTCATGCATTACCTTAAAGTTTGATATATGAGTTGGTGGAACATCGCTGCCTCCTGCTTTTTTGGCAGGCAGGTTGTCGGCTCCATCAGCTTTTATATGGCTTTAGTAGCATGCATCTCCCCTGGAGCTGCGTTTTCCATTAAATCAGGCAGCGAAGCATATCATTGGCTTCTGGGGTTGCTCGCATGCTAGTGTTTAATGCACATCATGGGTTGAACGTTCACTCGTGGGGCATTTTCGCTGATGTTTGTCCTGATATTAGCCTACTTGAGAGAACCTGATGAGATCAAGATAAGATCTCACGGTCTGTCTGCGGGAATGCGCTGAGAACAAACTGGCTTGTGCTTATCCCATGCTTTGATTCTTAACACAGAGCAGAGAAGTTGGCAGACATAGAGACCTAGAGAGAGTTGTGATGACAATACAATCAAATTCAGAGTGATTGATGCTTCTCAGGGGGTGGTGATGTGAGTATACTATATCGAAAATATGGCTATATTTTCATAGAATGTTAAATTGATTGTTTGGCGTAATGTGTTCTGAGAATAGAAGGTGTGAGGGAGAGCCTTTTACCATGTGTTTCAGATATAAACCAGACGACATGTGCTTGTCATCTACAAGATGTCAATGCATCAATCAATCAGAAAGCATCTAAAATAACTGAAGTTAACAGGTGGATGGAGTCTTGAATCAGTTCCCTGGAATGTGCCAAAGTTGCCATACATAAAACACCTCCACATTAAAATGTCCACTTAAATGGTCATAAATCCATTTGTCAGCCAGAAAGTGTATCGGATGAAAACAAAACTTCTTTACAACATATTCACATACTAAAAAACTCCATCCTTGTCCCTCCATCTTTATTAATTTCTACTTGAGTAATTCTTTATTTTTTTATAAACAGAATTTTTTTTTTTTTTTTCAAATAGATTTATTCTTTGAGAGCAGTATTTTATAGAGACAGTTTACTTTCGTAGCACTTCAAAAAGATTGAATTTGAACACTCAAAGAGTGTCCATCACCAGAAAGTGCCTGTGGATTTTGTCAGGTGTCTTTGAGCAGTGTTCAACAAGTCTTGATTTCATGTTAAATGTTTTTGTTATCTATTTTTATTCTGTGTGTTATAAGTGTATGTGATAGTTTTTTGCCTTCGTTTTTTACCTTGTTAATCTTTAGTTATAAGTAAATGTTGATTTCAAAATAGTATGTCATTATCCAGGTTAAATACATCCAGGTGAATGTTATCTATTATTTTGTTTCTGAGAAATGCCTACACTGCAAAAAAAAATAAATAAATAAATAAATAAATAAATAAAAAAAATACAAATCCTTCTTATTTAGAATTTTTGTGTTGTTTGAAGGCAAAATATCTAAAAATCCTTGCTTGAGAATTTATGTTGAATTAAGTTTCTTACATCATTTGCATATATATGCTTAAAACGAGAATTTATGCTTAAACAGTTTACTAATTGGGTAAATTGTAAGTAGGTAAAATGTAAGTAAATAAATATATTGTCTGAAAGTGATTTTATTTTGCTTTATGAATGTTTAGAAACTTTCTTGGAAAAGAAGACAAAGAACTAATTAGGAATTAAGACTTTTTTTTTTTTTGCAGTGTAAAAACACAAATGCCGTATGTGTTATGTCCATCACATTGCGGGAATAGATTCTCAAAAAACTGAAAGTCTCATATAAATGTCACTGGTAATTTTCATCAGACCACTGCATTCACCTCACAGTGCAACCTAATTTACAAATCTTTGAGCTCTTCACCCATAAGCCTAAATATTGCCAATATTTGATACATTTTGTGTTTTACGGATATGTTGATATAAAAGGGATTGTACTTTAACTATTAGTTGAAATAGAGACTATATCACATTTAAGAGACTTGCTTTAGGATATTAGGAAGAACCTCCACATGATGCTTTATAAAATCAATTCCCCGTTCAGTCTCCAGTAGAGCTGAATGTTCTCTGTATGTAATCCATGCTGTACACTGCATTGTGTAAATTGTTTCCTGGAGTTGTTATGACAGTACACTTATGTAACAAGAAATTAAAGCATTAAAATTCTATTAAATAAAAACCAAATATGACTGCTACCAAAGTCTGTTTCCGTTATTAGCTGTTCACTATTTTCCCAACATACATGATTGTTTTTAAAAAAATAAAAATGCTTCACCTGGCAAGATTGACATGATTTTTTTGCCAATATCATGAGCAATGACTTATATAAAACATCAAATATCTAAATACTAATGGTGTAGTCAGTGAATTAGTTAGTCTGACCCTTCTCAGATTGTTCTGACTAAAGGCTGACGTCGTCTGAAGAAAACAATACCCATAATTACATTTTAGACACCCTGTTTTGATTTGTCATGTGAAGACCCTGGGAAACATGAATCAGGCACCAAACTCATGATCCATGGTTGAAGTTATTCAGTGGTTCAACCTCTATATGGTCCTTAGAGGCTTCACAACTAAGACTAGCCCCAAATCCAGACCTCGTCATTTCACATGAACCAAAACAAAGCCCTTAAGATCTGCACCCCAGTAACAACACAGGCCAAGCATCAGATTCCTTCTGTAAAATGAAGTGAAATTTGCAGTGCTGAGAATTCAAGAAGGCATGAAGAATTACGCAGCACAACTTTATTGTCCTTTTAGCAGCATGCACATTTAAAGTGTATTATTGCATTGTTCATTCAGTGTGAAGGCAACAAATAAATGGAAAGAAACTATTCCAGATGTACGTTTATTAAATTATTCACTAGTCTCTCACTTTTCTAAAACGACCTTTCACATAAAAAAATCGGCCATGTCACTTCATCTCTATGGGAAGTGAGAACTGTTTTAAATTCTGTCAGAAAACGTCTGAAAGTGGCAGAAAAGCATAAGCTACAAAATATGTTTGGACCAAGTGTTTGCCAAACCACAGAACAAAGCACATCCATGTGCTTCATTAGAACCAGCTTTTGAGCCAATGCAACGGTAACACTGTTTGCATTCACGCAGAAACCCAAAGCACACTTTTACTGATTTTTTACTGATATATATATAAAATGCACTTTCACATAAACTGTGGGCACACTATTAAAGGCAATATTATTGTTATTTAAAAAATAATAATATCTACAATATATACATTTACAAATGAATTAAATCAGACGGTGAAATGCATGTATCACTTTTATATATTCTATATACAGTATATGTGTTTATTTTTACATGTATACAAAAATACTTATAGTCCAATTAATTAGTTAATTAATATACTTGCTATTTAAAATTTTATGAAAAACAAGTATAGATGTTAGTTTTTTACATCTATAAAACTCTATAAAACAGTACAAGCCTTTATCAAAAGGTTTGTGAGAAATAAATCCAGTAAAGTATGTTCAAACTCCTGACTGTTGGTGTATGTTAGCATTTAGACACGCTTATACACCACCTACACAGCCCCATAACCACTGTGTGTGCAAAGCGCTTGAGAGAACAATGCTTGCACAAGAACCAGCGCTTTACAAAGCCTGTACATCAGAGCTTTTACCCACTGATGGTTGTCAGCAGGCTTGTAGACAGTGATGAGCAGCAGGGTGTAAGAGATAAGCTTCACTGTCACTGCCTTCACTTTCAATTAGATTAGCCAGACAAACCAACTACCACAGCAAAATGTAGTCACTAATCGAATAATTCGTCCCTTTTTTGTCCTTAACCCTCTTATACTTAGGAAGGACCATGAGTCAGCTAAAACTTGAGATTAAAAGATTAAAAGCTGTCATAAAAAGGGGCCTTAACGATGCTGAATTATATTCATTTTGGCAAGGCAAAGATTTGCAAAGTGAATAGTGACGTCATTGAATCTGTCCATAGAAACAAACACAGACAAACCACTGCCATTATTAGTGAAAGCAAGCCAAAGAGAAAGAGAAAGAGACAGAGAGAGGTGGAGATATGCAGAGAAGTGGAAAACAAATGGGTAGAAGGTGAATAAAAAAACTGGTAACACTTTATTTTGATAGTGCACTTTAGACATTCTCCTAACTATAAGTAATTTTGCAAGTACATGTCAGCTACCAGTCATTAGGGTATTGGGAGACCGTCTGCTTAAAATCTGCTAGCTCCAAGTTCCTAGTAGCTGTGGAGGATCCTCGCTGATGTAGTGCTCATGGACATGGTACTGCCTCCGGAGTTCTTGGCACCAGTCCTCGTCCCGGAATCATTTTCAGAATGTTCTCCTTCATCCCCGCTGGTCCCATCCAGCCCTCCTTCATCAGTGCCCACTCCTCAGGATCACCCCCTAGGGATCCTAGCTTAACAAGAAAACATTTTTTTTGTGGGGGGGGGGGGTCTCCCTGGTCCGCCCTGGAGGATCTTTTTGTCTCCGCCCTGTTCCTATTCTGCACCAGCCTTCAGGGGGCTGGCCGCCTCTCATTTAGTTAATCATCGTTTATCCTGATCACCTGTGTTGTATTCATCTCGTTTGCTCCTTAGTTTGCTTGTTCTTATAAGCCCTCAGTTTCTGTCAATCCTTTGTGTTGGACTTAAACTATTTTCAATGGTCCTGATGTGTTGATGTTTATTAAAAGACTCCTTTTTATTTCTACCACTTCTTGATGCACCTTTTCTACAACCAAGACCGTGTGACATTAACATTTTAACATAGCGTTTCATTAGTATAGAACACACATTTAAGGATAAGTTCATTTACCGAATAAAAATTCCCTGACACCCCCATGTCATCCAATATGTTCATGTCTTTCTTTCTTCAGTTGAAAATAAATTTGAGTAAAAAAAACATTCCAGGTTTTGCTCCATATAATGGACTGGTGGCCAACGGGTTAAAGGTCCAAATCACAGTTTGTAAACACTGGGTCGGTTTTTCTGTCTACGTCATGTACGACCTTGTGGTTACACAATGCGTAAGGTCACGCTTGTGCAAGACAACCATTTGTGCTTAAAGCACACATTTTTTTTTTAAAGAAAATTACTGATCGTTTTGCTAGAAAAGGCACTTATTCCTCAGCTGTGTTGCTACCCTTCGAAGCTGCAAAGAAACTGAGATTTGGAACTTTATCTGATTGGCTCCCATTGATGTTCACCATATGGAGAAAAATCCTGGAATGTTTTCCTCAAAAACCTTAATATAATTGTTTTTCCAATGAAGAAAGAAAGACATGAACATCTTGGATGACATGGGGGTGAGTTCAGGAATTTTTTATTCTGGAAGTGAATTACTCCTTTAATGCTTTATTCTGTATGTTCACTTAATCCAACCCCACTCCTAAACTTAACAATGATCTTCCTATTAATAAACAGCAAATTAGGAGTTTATTGAGGGAAAACTCTTAGTCAGTAGTGAATATGTGTTCCCATATCTAAAGTGTTACCAAATGTCTAAAGTGGACTACAGAAATAAAGTGTAACCATAGGTAATTTTACACAGATTTGTCAATGATTATCTTTTATTTCTCTGTCAGTCCAGTTACAACTATGAGCTCTGTGAGATCTTAGCTCTAACAATTCATTGTTCTATTGTAAAGAGGAAGGCTTTTCAGCTCACAGTACAAATCTAGGCTCTGTGATGTCATAAGAGCACCATCAATTATTTGCCATTCATGTAACTGTGGAATATATGACATCATAGACCATAATTTTTAGAGGACTTTTAATTCATATGCACTTCTGAATCAAATAAGAAAAAAAAAAGAAAAACATTATCTTATTAATGATTAAATAATAATAATAATAATAATAATAATAATAATAATAATAATAATAATAATAATAATAATAATAATTTATTCTTCTTATTATTTATTTGTTGATTCTGATCAGACAATTGAAGCCTTGGTGCCCAACAAGTCTGCTTCATTGTTTGTTTTAACAACCTTTTTTAAGTTGTAAAGATGACACTATGTTTTCATGATGTACTCTTGAACTCTTTTTTTCCTATCCAAACTGGTATATAAGAAGTTCTTTGGGACGGGGGAAAGACATTCAGCTCACCACACCCATTAAAGGGGTCATATGACGTTGCTAAAAAGAACATTATTTTGTGTATTTGGTGTAATGAAATGTGTTTAATGCGTAAAAAAAGAGTACAAAAAAAAAGTAAAAAAAGTAAAAAAAAAATCTTTATAATGTACATTATTGTTGCTCCTCTATGCCCCCCGCCTTTCTCAAACGTGTTGATTTTTACATAGTTCATCATTCTGAAAGGCGAGGTGTGTGCTGATTGGCCAACTATCCAGTGCTTTGTGATTGGCTGAATTCCTCAAGCATGTGACTTAAATTTTACGCCCCTTAACATACTGTGTGTCCTGGCGCCATAAGACAAAAACAATAAAACCAATTACAAACTTGCAATTTGTAAAATCCACTTTATAGAAACAGACACCGGCATTGTAGCCTACTCTCACAGGAAACAGTCCCCATTGTCCACAAAATGCGATGCACACATCTGAATATATGGGTTGAACTGTTCTGGAAACTCTGCTTTATAACAAGGTTCAGTAGAAGTGCATCAGATACTTGAAATCGCGTCATATGACCCCTTTAACATCTACAAATCAATATCTTCCATCACACACACATATGTAGACCCCACACCACATACCACCTGCTGCCCCTCAAGAGAAATGAGGCAGGACCACCAACGGCAGAAAGGAGAGAGGAATATGAGACACAATTAGGACAGAATGACAAAAGGAGAAAAATGGACGGACACTCAAATATAAATACTGTAGGAAGTGCTTTACTATTCCACAGTAACACACTCATGCTTAATATCAGCAGAGTCACATACAGACACAAAACCCTGCTTGCTAACACTGTCTTTTTCTTTTTTTGTCTGTCTTTTGACCACACACACACACACACACACACACACACACAGCGGGTTATTACTCTGTCATTGTCTCAATCAGAGCATTCTACTGGCACACTTTAAACAGAGACTGCCATAACATGATTCCACCATCTGTTCATGTGGAGACAACACCCAGCAAATGATGAGCGCACACAAACACATACTGTCCATCTGATTCTCTTCCTGCCTGAACAGACACTGAGGGACTTGGTAAACACTTTACTGTTATAACAGTGCATGAATAGTCATCGAATAATAAATAAATTAACACCAGTTTTATATGAACTAATGTTGAGTTAATGCATGTACTAATCTTGAAAAAAATTACACTGTAAAAAATTAACTTTCTCATTTTCCAGAGTCTCAAATACCAAAAAATGCTATTTTCTTGAAACTACACAAAAATCCTTGTCAGACCAACAAAATTAGCCCAAATGTTGCCCCAAACACAGTTGTCTGAACAATTTCATATTGTTGAAAAGTTAAGGATTTGTGAGTTCCCAAGCATGCATTGCAGCGTGAATAAATTATGCAGTTACTGTTATAGCATCATTGTTTTGCTGTTTGCTGACTTAATTTCAACTTTTTTTTATTATTGTTTTATCATTATTATTTGTTAGTTCTTTCCTGTACTGTGATGTAAAGAGCTCATCTTTTTAACATGTGTTGGTTGTCACTGTTCTTGAGGTTTGTGTGTCTGGTATTGAGGCCTAGAGTATGTTGATCTGGTCAAGTCTATTTTCTGGCTATAAAAGTCTTTAAGTCTTACAAACAAAGGAAATGTTGTCTTCTTATTGGATTATCATATCCTTACACCTTTGTCATTTAAAAATGATCGTACATTTTTATAATGTGGTGATTTCTTAAACATATTTTTTTTATTAGTTTCCATAAAACAGAAAAAAAATGAATTACCTCAACGTCAGTAATTGTTGTTTCAGCTGCTGTGACAATAATTTTTCTATTAGTAAAATATATGGTAATCTGAAATTAAAAATAGTAAACTTTTACAGACTTGAAAGTTCCAGTAACTTGAATTAAAAAAACTTAGCTGTCAGAACTTGAAAAGCTGACGGAACTTAATAATTGTAGTTCTTCAAAACTTAAAAAATGAAGTTGATATCTTCAAATCAAAAATTCTGTGCAGTCAGTTGCCTTGAAAATTTGAGTTGAACTTTTTCTTTTTGACAGTGTATGTGTTCATGTCTAAAAACTTCCCACAAAGTGTTAATACATTAACTAACATTGATCGGTACATGCCTTAACTCATCATTAGTTCATATTAAAATAATCTTTAATTTAGGAAGGAGTACATGATTATTCACATACTGTTATCGTAAAGTATTACTTGAAAGAGTTTGTTCAAAAATAGACTACTAGATCTATAGTACAAACATCATTTAGGATCAATAAAGATAAATACATATAGATATATTTATAGTTTTTTTTTCTAACTCAAACAGTAAGACACTAGCAACACAAGGTCATGCAGGTTTGATTCACTTCAGATAAAAATGCCTGCCAAATCAATAAATGTAAATCCAGATATACAGAACAGTAGGTCTTTCTTTTTAAAATTAAATAAGAAATTTGTAAAGGTGCATTTAATTGATTAAAACTGAGAGTAAAGACATTCATATTGTTAATATAGAACTATAAAGTAATGCTGTTTTTAAAACTTTATATTAATCAACAAATCCTGTAAAAAGTATTACTGTTTCTACAGTTTCTTGATCAGCAAATCAGTACATTAGTATAAATTCTGAAGAATCAAGTAACATTTAAGTCTGGAGTAATGATCACAGGAATAAATTACATTTTAAAGGTCAGGTTTTTCATGTTTTTTGAAGCTTTGATTGTGTTTACAGTTTGCAATGTCATAAAAACCGGATGATGACTTCCTTGTTCTATAAAGTACCTCCTTCAGAAATACATAACGAGTTCTGATTGAGCCAGCGGTTCCTGTGTTGTGATTTGACAGCAGCTGAGTGCGTGCGGCCCTGTGATTGGGCAAGTTTTGGACTAGAAGCAAGTGGCAGGATTTGTTTTGAAAACCTGGCAATCCTGATCTGAACTCACGTGCTGAAGATGTACTTCTAATCACAGAACGCTTTTACTGACGAGATGCGCATGAAAATCGCATTCAATTTTTTGCACAGCCAGATGGTAGGGCTGTTAACAAAGCTAAACAGCGTCTCCCTTTGTAAACAATGTCTTCTCCAGACCAAGAGGGAACTGCTCCATCTTTCAAGAACAATCTTTGTGCGAATACGGCATTAAACTGATTGAGATTGAGGAAGCTGTCCTCAGCAAAATGTGCTGCACATAGTTTTACATGTGGATTATAATTTTCAGGAACTGAGTTAAACATAAATTGTAACCATTGTAACCGATTTCTGTTAAATAAAATATTGAACTTTGAGCTTTAGAATTTTACAGGTATTATTTATACTCTAACAACAACATTACACACTAACTAAAGTTTAAAACAAAATACAATATTTTATTTATTTATATTAAAATATATAAAAATAAAAATTATTTTAATTTGTAATAATACAGTATTTCTCAAAATCTTACCGTCTTACTGTATTTTATTCAAATATATGCAGCCTTGGCGAACATAAAATCTGATCAGACTATTGTAAGCAAACACACATGAATCTTCCTGGATCAGTTTGTTATACAACAAAAACTGTATGAGTACAGTGTATATATGTGTGTGTGTGTGTGTGTGTGTGTGTGTGTGTGTGTACTGCAGTATTGCTGTTGGTTATTGGCTACATGCCACATGAATACCAAACCACTATCAGCTTGAGAGTGAGTCACCATCCTGGTCCCCTGTATGTGTTTGTGTGTGAGAGACTAACAGCAGATGGAGAAAAACTGCAGAGGCATTTCTTCCCAATTCTTGATAAGGTCTGGCTTTTGCAGACCTTTTCTGCATTGCACTCAATGTGTATGGGCAGTCTTGCATAAACTGTTTTGTCCGGATCGAGTTAATCTAGGCACTGCAGACATAATCAATATTTATATGAGATATGCAAATTGATTATTCATGTAATAATACCCTGAACCTAATCACTGCAGCTGTGTGAGGTTCAATGAAATAAGATGGAAGAAAATGGAAGGATGCAAATAATCTATTCTTAAGCTTTATTTGTTTGTTTGATTTTAAAGGGTTTAGAAATTCCATTCACTTCCATTTTGATGAATAGCTTTGGCTGGAGAAATGGAACAACAGATGTTGAATTCACAGCCTCAATCAGGGACAGACACTCACGCTCACACTCACACTAGTACACTTGCACACATATATACAGTATGTGCGCGCACACACACACACACACACACACACGAAACAAAACAAACAGATAGACGGATACCAACCCAGGCATATTGAAAAAAAAAAAAAAAACAGGCCTATGTTGCAAGATTTCTCTTTAAAAGTGAAATGTGCACTAAAAGTTTGTGTGTTAAATTTTATTTGAAACAGATGAATGTCAATCTGGCAAGGATTATTATGCTGGTTGTTGTACAAATTGTGGCAGTTTGTAAATGAAATGTCCTGTGTGGCACTAAGATTGTAGGCTCTATTGTATTTACAATTATTTTTAACCTAAATCCTAAATCTAACCAATAGTGTTAAAAGCAAACATGATATAAAAATGCATTTGCTGAAAAAGCCATACCAGCAAGTCTTTAAACTCTTTTATTAGGATTTGTATATTACAGTACATTTATTTACATTTACATTTATTAATCGTGGCAAATATACACAAAGACTTTTTACAAATTAGTACAAGCTAGACAGGGAGGCATTAAAGAAAGAGAAAGGAAAGTTTCTGGATGGGTGTGGGAAGATCATTCCACCAGCCAGGAACAGTGAATGAAAATTTTCTGGAAAGTAATTTTGTGCCTCTCTGTGATGGTAACATAAGGCGTCGCTCACATGTAGATCTCAGGCTTCTGGGGGGGGGGGGATGTAGATACGTAAAAGTGAATGGAAGTAAGAGGGTGCTGTGTACCCAAGTACTCTGCATTATAAGTGCAGTGCTGTATCAGGTGGGCTACCAAGCAAGTTTACTATATTGTGAAAACTGTACATATGTTTATTTGATGCATACTGTATTGCAAAATTTATCAATGTACAAATCATGCACTATAGTAAAAGTGTTTTTTAGGTCATACAGTTACATAGAATTTTTCCACTGTGCAAAATTAAGTCGACATTCTATAATTGATAATCTGCCAATATAGACATAATTAATGTCAAAAGGAATGAAAGATGTTGACATTTTACTGCCATTAGTTGTAATTTCATATGGAAATGGCAATTAATTTTATTTATTGTGCAGGAAGGCTACATTTTGAAGTTTTGAAAAAATTTGGGTAGAGGCAGCTTTTTCCAATTAGACAGGTATGTAATCTTAAAACTATCATTGTAGCATAGTGCAGATTCATCAAAATTATATTTAGAAAATTAAATTTGCATTTCCTGAAAGAAAAAATGTATAGCACTTGCAATCCTGCAAAATAATAGCATTAAAACTTCTTGGGAAAGTGATCAAAAAAGGAGCTGAAAGCAGAAAAATCTGAGCTGACGTTAGTGGACAAAGTAGATTACATCATCCTTACACACTATGAATACCTAATGATGTAAAAGTGTAAGTAACTGAGAGATTTTAATCTTGGGTAAAATCTTTTAATCTTGAGTATAAAATCAAAAAATACACAGGACAGTTGTAAAAGTAACAGCAGTTTTAGTAAGAATTTTTTTTTGTCCTTTTCGTTTAAAATTGTTTTGGAAACGTGGTTTCTCTCTAATCGATCACAAAATCCTCTCAGTATCTTCTGAGTGCTGGTGTTTTTTGGAGATGAGTGCTCATATCACATGCAGAGCACAGGGAACACAACCACAAACGCAGCTGAAATTAAAATAATGGCGTACTTATGATGATGCACCTTCATTTAAATGTCTGCATTATTTATAGATGACATAAAAAAAAGAAACATGAACAATAAACACAGAGTACCCGTCTGATTCGGCCTCCTTAGAGTGAGGCCACGACCCTGTGAGTGCCATCGAAGTCTATTAAGTGCTTTCTAATTGTCCTGGGCTCAGCGTGTATTGTTTTATGAATAGTTAAAAAGGTGCTCCCTTAGGTCCTTGAGCTCTCACAGAAGACAAAAACATCTCCTTCACTGCGTATGACACAGGGCTCATACAAGATCCGTGACATTTACAAGTGCTATTAAACAAATTTCAAACTCCACGAGCCAGCATATGGAGCCCAAATTGGTGGCACTTCTGATGAGCCACAAGGACAGCTGAATATCAATAGGATGTTTGGAATAAAGTGCATTAGATAATTAAATAAATACCAAGTTCAGATTCAGGAAGAATCATGATTGTGTGTTACAGTTTCAAGCAAGTATTCAACAGGAAATTATTATGTACAGCAAGGGGGAAATAGGAAAATATGACAGGCCATGGCTCCAACACAACAATATGGCTCCAACATGTTATTCCTTGTTTTTTTTAAAGTTTTTTTCTAAATTCAAACCAAAGTCTAACAGTTGTCATCTCTGCCTTTTCTTGACCCTTTTCTTTTCTTTTTTTCCTACCACAAAGGTACAGTTCTGACATGGGTCTTCTGAACTCCTGGCAGGTCACATAATTTTGCAACCTAGGCAGTAATTTACTATAAGTTGTCGCTCATTTCCAATCACTTCACCTGCCTCGCTCCATTCCCATAGCTCTTGGCCCCGCCCCACTCGTCACATAGGGTTAATTTTGTTAATGCATTAGGTGTCATGCAACTACGAAAATTACTTCTACTGATGCTGTAGATTAATGTTAATTTCTATAGTAATATATTTTTTTTTTCAAGTCGTATAAATTAACATTAACATTATTATGAACAAACATGAAATAAACATTAACCTAGATTATGCAATGGTATGAAAATAGTGAACTATTAGTTCATGATACCTAATGCAGTGACTAATGTTAAAAAATAAAACATAAAGTGTTAACTGCAACTCAGAATGCATTATGATAATGGAACACTATAGTTTAAATGAAACATCATAGACCATGGTCTGTCCTAGTAGCCATCATGGAGACTCTAACAAGCAGCCCTGCCCTCTGTCATCAGCTCAGTCTACTGCTAATTAAAGCCACATATGGTTAGTGCAGAAGTCTGCCTATAGCCGAAAATCACACTCCAACCACAACAAGCTTCGAAAAGTTATGTACAGCAGCAATTTCACAAGATGTTGTCTCATTAACAAGTTGTGTTATAAAAGAAATGTAAAGGCAGTTTAGCTTAGGTTAACCTTAATGTTGAACCCCAAGTGAGTCTACTCTTTATTTTGACATTTTAAAACATTCCGAGTCAATACAAGCATAATAATTTAACAATTTGAGTGTGCATTCAATCTAAACATTATTTCACAGATGAGATAAAATGAGCGTTTCTTATAGTGGTGGGAATGTTGATAAACTCCAACCTGGCAACATATCTGCCACTTCAAGATAAAAAGAAAACATCTTGTGCTCTTTTGACTTTCAGCAAAAAGTCTGGTCAACATTATTGCTTATTCTGGCAAAGAACTGCCAGCTTTATCCAAAGCGACTGAATACTATGCATTTTTTTTCATTCTCTAAGTCATGAACCCATGACATTGACATTGCTATTACTATGCTATGCTTATCATCTGAGCGAAAGTGACCAAACACTTTCTGTGCCATTTTACGTGCTGATATTTCATTATTGTTGAAAAAGGTGTTTTTCCCAGTGCATGAATGAGAAGGTAAGAGGTCAAAAGTTAGACAATATAACTATACATGGCTGTCTGTTGTACTCTGAGATTGTGCATACAATCTGCACACCACATGTGCAGTGCGTGTATAAGAAGGAAAAAATAGTAAAACTATAAGAAAAGACAGGTGGCAGGAATATGGTGGGAAAAGAATATCTTGGAAACAATAAGTCCTATTTGAACACTGTAGACAAAAACCAAAGTGAACTTGTAATCTTGGGTATAAAGGTCCCTGAAACCAGGGGGGCTGACTGATTGCCTGATTGGCATTGTACATTTCTGTATAAAATAATATTCCCTTTAAAATGTAATCTTGTCAAACCAAAAACTGAAACTCAAAAACACTGTTTAGAATGTAAAAAAAAAAAAAAAAAAAAAAAATAGTAAATTGGAACACATAAAATATTTGTATCATGCACTTATTGTGTACATACATGTTTTAACATTGTAGTTATATATTTAAAAAAATACCTGCATGTAATTACAACTGTAATTAGATTTATAAATAATCTGTTGATCCATTCCTTACAACTTTACCCTAACCCTTAAATCTACCACCAAACCTGTCCTAACCTTACCCGTAACCCACCTCAACAGCAGCATAATTGTTTTGCAATACAATAAGAACACAATTGCACTTACAGTATAAGACCACCTAATATAAAGTGGGTTTATTAAAAATGCTGAAATTTAAATTCATATATTTTATTTGGACAAAGTCTGTAACCACTGCACATCAAGTAGGATAAACCTGAATGCAAGCAGGATAATAATAATAATAATAGTAGTAGTAGTAATAATAATAATAATAATAATAATAATAATAATAATAATAATAATAATAATAATAATAATAACATTATGGGATAACATATACTGACAGGAGGGTTGAAATAGATGTATTCAGGACAGGGAACCAGGAGACCTGTCTAACAGAACTACAAGTGAGGAGAAGATTAAAAACGTCCTGCAGTGTTTGTCACATTAATTCACTGATGAGGTCATCAATCAGCGCCAGTCTGGGAGGAGGTCTGACAGCTAGCACTACACAGCAAAGTGTGGGAATGAATTAAAACTTCTCTGTATTACTGCATCTGCTACTTCTGACTTTCTGTGTTTGGTTGCCATATTTCTGCTTTCCTTCACTTTGATTATATCTCTCTATCTCTGTATATTATGTTTCTCTCCTGACTCCGTTCACTGATTTTTAAAACCACTTCCTTGTTCTCTCTCTCTCTCTCCCTCCCCTTCTCTGTCTGACTTATGTGAGAGACGTTTCCTCTTTGGCTTACTATCCTTACATCTGTCTGAGAGAGTTACAGGTCTCATCTATTTTCAGCTGCTGTTATGCTAACATGTTACTGGAGCTTAGCGCGTCCACCCCTGAGCGCCCAGGGCTGCTCCTACAACACAGGCCCGTGAAACTAAAGAGCCCCAGCTGGACATAACTTCAGCCTACCCTTCTATGCGATAAATGCAACTGTCAACCAAACCCACACATTTATGAACTACATTAACAAAGCGTGAAAGTTAATGAACTGTTAATATGTTAACAAGGCTCGACAGGGCGTTCTAAGCTCTCTATACAGTTACAAGTAGCCCATGTACTGCAGTAAAATGTGCTTATCTCTGTCTTTCAAAAGACTCTGTTCTGAAACCTAGTAAGCTGCCTTGTGTTCTGCTGCCTATATTATGGCCCTATGATTTCTGAGATGTGGAAAACACGGAATCCAGTTATAAAAATGGAATGTACTGCATATTGTGGAATGTCATGAAATCTGACAAATTCTGGATGGGTAAATCAAAAAGTACGTCAGCACACTTAAATCAAAACATGATATGGACTAGTGTCTGTGTATATTAAGCAGCAAAAATACTATTTAAATATAAATCCTGTTTTTCTGTGAAAGAATTTGGAAATTGGAAAAAACAAAACGTGTTTCATAGCCCTAGTATATAGACAGCTGTCATTTCATTCCTCAAAATGAAGCTCTTATATAATTTGGAACATTCTCAACTCATTCTCATTCAGTCCTTGTTACAGTGTAATTATACATTTAAGTACTGGGTAATATTAATTAAAGTGCCTCATTATGCCATTTTTAAGGTTGCTAATATTATTTCATGAGTTTCCTAAAACAGGTTTACATGCATTAATGGCCATAAAAACACATTAGTTAAAAAAAAAAAAGATTTAATTTTACCTCATTTCTAAATTATTTGTAAACGAAGCAGTTCAAAGAATCGGTCTCTCTAAACCCCTCCTTTCTGTGAACCCTCACTGCTGTGATTGGTCAGATGGTGCAGTCCTTTGTGATTGGTCCAGAGCTGTAGAGAGCTTGGCTCTCGATTGGTCTACTGAGACAGCGCGTGTCGGAAATGAAACGTCCATTGCCAAGATGGAATGACAGTCCTGGAGACTTATCAATACATAGAAAAGATAGAATCAATTGTACCTTACCGATTCGAGCCGGAGTCTGGAATTGAGAATGCTAAACAGGCTTAATCACAAAAATAGTACATGTGAATTGTCTGAAAGACATTTTTGGAATATTGAGTGAGTTTTAATTAAGCCTTATTCAGACTGTCGGTCCAAATCGGATTTTTTAGCATATCTGATTGGAATCCAATCATATTTAGCAAGTGTGAATATCCAAAAATCACATGAAATCTAATTTTTACAATGCCACATTCAAATGTGGTTTAATTTAAAACACTGGGCATCAAACACTTACCGACATTGCAAATATTCACAAAGGAAAAACTGGCCATCAACATGAATGAGGATTACACACTACAAACTCATGCAGAGCTCCTTGTTGCTAGAAGACACGTGACCAATGAAAACAATATGTGTTCTGAATCGGCTGAAATTAGCAAACATGTTTGATCTCCTCCAACTGGATGGAATTAAAGTCTAAAGCTGAAATATCTGAGTCTGTGACCTTCATACACAACAATTGCAGTTATGGTTTGAAAAACCCTTAGAATGCCTACAAATACAGCTCACAATGTTTTGGAACAGAGTCAACATTTGCTTTGGCAAATGCAGTGCTACATAGAATTCAATTGCACAGAAGTGAATTACAGTAGCAAGTATATACTACATGCGTGTACTGTATACAATATGTGTTTGCAATAGAAACTATAATCAAATTGAAAACATGAAATATTTTACATGACTGGTCAAAGATTAGAATACTTGTTTTCCTTCGAGATTATATCTTATATATTCAGCGTCACAGCTTGTCAAGCGTGACCAAACCATTCCGTTTCACCTTAATATATTTGTGTTTATATATTTGTCAGTGAAAACCGTAGAATAAGACATCTGCCAAAGCCACTAAGCTGCAAGATAAGCATCTCTTCACCTCAGGTCATCCTTCCACCCAAACCTCACTGTAATCTTCATACTGTATTGTGCTAACTAATCATTACCTACAGCTTGCTCATAAACATTTAGGTAATTTACCTGCCGTCCCTTCTGCAAGCTGACGATAACAAGAGCTGGACATTATTCAGTTATTACAGAGAGGAAGACGAGAAATAGAGGGAAGGAGAGATGGAGAGCTCTTATGTGTGCAAACTGTCTGCTGCTTAAAGATACTTAAAGATTTTTAAATATATTTTCTGTTGCATTGTTGCATACACATCTAATGGTATTTCCTCTATAATTGTGATTTTTATAATATTGCAGTTTTTCTCAGTTGCTTTCACTCTATTATCCATATTAGCCAAGCATTTGTACAAGTACAAAAACTGAAACAACCTTTTTTAACATACAAATTCAGCATGTTATGACATATGCTCATGAGTCATAAATAAAATAAGGTGATGTTAAATAAGTGTAGCTGAGGAGGGTTGAAAAGAGCTGAAGGTGGAAGACAAAGAGATAGAGGTGATAGAAGTCGAAAGGAAGCAGTGACTGAGGTGGAAAAAGAAGAGATGGATGAGTAAAAGATGCCAGAATTGTCAAGTCTTTTACAGGAATTTTATAAAGTTTGCTATAGTATGTTTATGTTCTGCATAAACGGTTATAGTTTTGACTAATGATTCAAGTTTTAAGAAATGTGTCTTAGCAACTGAGAAAACACAGGGGAAAGATACAAAATATCACTATAATTTGATAATTAACTTTCTTGCACAATGTTTTCCCTAGGTTTTTATGAAAATATCCTTCTTAAAAGTCTAAATTTAGTCTTCTTATAAAAGAAAACATGCAAAAACCACAACCTGTGATGCAGATCACTGCATATTATGAGAAGACAGAGGCATGGAGAGAAACATTTGACACATGAGTGACGTTTGTGTGTTTATAAGGGGAAAAAAGGCTGAAAGAGTAAAAGCTTCCCCTGTACAGTAGACGAGTTTGTCTCTGTGTTGAATTACTGAGAATCAGAACCAGGTTCCTGAAAGAAATACCCTCACTTTAGCACTAATAACAAACTCTTAAATCCAGACACACACGCACACAAAATGCTGTTAACACTCCACACATCACTGTCACTCACAAGCACACGTTTTACAACATATACCAAACCTCATTATAATACCACTGCATACACGCACACAGCACTACGGTAATAGGCATAACAACAAAGCGATTTTGATTTATGCTGCTTTCCAATAAATGATGCCCATATAAAAACCACAATCATCACAAATGTATGTGAGTAATGCGAGAGTCTGTGTGTATTTGCGGCACAATCGGCGTCTCCAGAGTTTTAAAAGTAAAGCTAACCTGAGTCTTTCCAAACCAAGAAAATGAGCCACATTCCCATTAAAGACCACAAGGCAATCAGGAGCGAATACCCAGATGACCTCTTCATCTCTCAGATGAGTACAACAGTGAAAAAGAAATCAGAAACTTTGTCATTTAGATCTTTCAATACAAGATTGAAGCTCAAAGTGCTGTGCAAGTGAAAAGATGTTTAAACTAATTAATTTAAATGCAAAAAGTAACTCAAGAGTTCATTGAAAAATAAGAAGATGAATGATATTTACATTTTCCAGTTTGAAAGCTGACATGAAAAGGTATTAAAATAAAATATACATTAAAAACAGTAAATTGAGCTTGACTGTGTAATAAAACACAGCAATGAGTTTTGTATAGTGGGTCAGTGCTGACAGCTCCCAAGCTTTTGGGGGTTTTTCAGCATGTCTGCTGCATATATTCTGTTTAACTATGTCGGTTTTAAATGTGTTCTTCATAAAACATTCCACTGCCTCAAATACAGCCTGCCGGTGACTTTTCAGATACCAATGAAGTCTAACATCATTTAAACATATTCTGAGGCAGAGCTTTCTCTGATTTTACCAGATAGTGAATATGAATGTTGCTCCAGGAAACTGTCATATCAACCAATGCAATTTTAGGGTTAGACTTAGTGCTGCAGTTGTGGCCTGTCATTTCCATTTGATTCCAAGGGCTCTTAACGGTTAGGGAACGGTAATATTGGACTCGAGGAGTAGGGAGCTTGGAGGACATGAGTGCAACTCCGAAAAAAGGAGTACATGTGAAAGGAACGGAACCAGGAAATAAACAAAACAAAAACACAAACATTGTGCCATTACAGGGGTGCACCTGATGCTCCAATAGATGACTAAATATTTATTCCATTGAAAAAGGGGGACACCACAGCACACCGTGTACCAAACTAAATGAGAGGAGAGACTTGCCTCAGTGCCGACACATTTCAACTAGGAAACAAGGAAAAACCTGTCACCCAGAAAACATCATTTGATAGGCCGAAACAGTAGATGCAGCAGATGTAATTGCTCAGAGAATCAAATGCTTCAGTCTACTGTAATATTCTACAGAGCGGCTGGAGAGAGGCCAGTTTCATGAACTTAGCCTTTATGTTAAGACTGTGTCTTAAGAACTAGTCTGACCAACTAGCAGTTAGCCAAGGGGAAATCAGTCTTATTTTTATGGATTCAACATAAAAAAAAAAGAAAAAAAAAAGAAAGAAGACCAGACAGTTCACCTAAAAGTTAAAGTTCTGTCATTAATTAATCACCCCCTCATGTTGTTCCCAACCCATCAGACCTTCATTCCTCTTTGGAACACAAATTAGGATATTTTTGATGAAATCCAAGAGCTTTCTGATCCTGCATAGACAGCAATGAAGCTACCACATTCAAGGCCAAGAAAGGTAGTAAGGAAATCGATAAAATAGTCAATTTAACATTCAACCATAATTTTAATTTTATGTGAACTTTTGTCCACAAAGAAAACAAAAATAACTTTATTCAACAATTTCTACTCCTCTGTGTCAGTTGATGCACATTCAGGAAAGTAAACACACACTAAATTTATTCATGTGGATTTATAACATTACGGTTGAAGCACTGATGTCACATAAACTATTTTAATAATGTCCTTACTACCTTTCTGTACCTTAAGTTACATGCTTGTGACGAGTGGGGCGGGGCCGAGGGATGTGGGAACGATGTCCATCAGAGGAGATGGAAGGATATAAAACTGGAATGAAGACAGTGAAGGATGAGAGAGGACCAGGCCTGGGCTTTATTTTATGTTTGCTTTTTATTTGTGCGCATCAGTCGTCCGTGAGGGGCTGATGCGCTGTTTTGTGTTTATTTTTGTAATTAAAGGTTCATTTTGATTGTCCGCCGGTTCCCGGCTCCTTGTTCCGGGTAATTAGAAAGTTTTTATTATTACAATCCTGTCTACGCAAGGCCAGAAAACTTCCGGATTTCATCAAAAATATCTTAATTTGTTTAAACGACATAAGGGTTAGTAAATAACGACAGAATGTTGTTTAGGGTAAACTATCCCTTTAAAGAAAAAATGACTAGCTTGGAAGAACTAATCTAATCCTTTTATGCAGCTGGTCTCTGTTCTCATTTAAGCCATATTTTAAGATCAGAGGCCAGTTGCATAAACACAGCCACTATGTTAAGACTGTGTCTTAAGAACTAGACTGACCAACAAGCAGATAGGAAATCAGTCTTACTTTTCAGATTCAAAATTAGCCCAGTTTACCTTTTAATGGTACTGACTTTAAAAGTTAAGACCAGTCTTGAAGAAAAAATTAGATGAGTAACTTTTTAAGACTTATCGAACCTGCTCATGCAACTGGCACCTGGTTTTCTGTAGTGCTGAACTCAAGGAGCAGGAGCCTGAGTGGATCTTAATCCAAATGCAAGACTCCCCAACATACTTACATCCAGACAAGGCCAGCCAAGCAACAAGCAAACAAGAGGATTTGAAATACACAAGGATGAAGGGTTTAACAAACTGATTAATGAGACACACATGGAAAAATAACACAAGAGCAACAGGAATCTACAAAGAGGAAATGATACCTCCGTAATATAAAACATATCATCATTAAAATAAATAAACAAAAGTACTTCAAAACAGAACAATAACCTTAAAGCACCTCACACAAAGACAAAAGCGTAACATTAAGACTATTTGCTCTCTCTTAATTTAATTGCTGCTGCTCAACAGATTTCAAACTTATTTGAAAAGCATTGCATTGTGCCTCATGTGTGCACACTAGCCCTAACACACACACACACACGTATATATATATATATACTGTATTTAGGCCATACTGCTGTGGTTTGTTGAGTCCATGCTCTACGTTTTACTCTTCTTCAACGCTAAGCTTCAAAGCTTACTTCCTGTAAACAGCTGTCCAACTCAATTGCATAAGACAATCATCAGATGTGCAGTAAATATTTACAATGCGTTGCCCTAGCATTGACCTCAAGAGACAAGAGTAAACGGATCAACAGTAAACGAATTGACAACAAAGCAGGGCATCGATTCATTTGTCCAATCAGAGAGCCTGCATTGACTGTTTCTAGTCCGAAGTGGCTTGTGTAATTGCAGAGCCTAATAGACTATTGGAGGCTGTTTCTCATAATGTCAGCTCCCTCAATACAGTTTTTAATTGAATCAAGGGAAATGATCCCTTCTTCAAGGAACATAATATGTCCTTATTGCCTAACTACATTTTAGCCAAGAAACAACAAACTTTGAAGGTATAACTCTTAATATAAACCTTAAAGAGGATGGAAATTTCCCTGTTTAAAAGGATATGTTGTGGTCTGATGATAGAGAATAAAGAGCCCATGTTTCTGAAATTACTCTAATTAGGACATGAAAGACAAAACAGATCCAAGACCTGTAGTGCTACTCTGAGAGGCGTTGTACACACAGTGGAAATCAATACTGCAGTCACTGCGGGCTAAAATTAAACTCTGCGCAGATGTTGCATATTGTACAGTATGTGTAGGTCACAGTCACCTCACAAGAAACAACATACTTATTTCAGCACTGACCGATATCTTTATTTTATGTAAAATTAAGGCAAACACAATATTTTATAACATGATCTGGATTCAAGTCATTTTAGCTGAATAATCACAAAACAATTTCCTCTCGTTCCCCCCCACCACCAAACAAATAGTTTTTTAGACTAGCATCATAACCAGACTTAACCAATAATCCTGGAACTTAGAACTAATAACATGATAATGATATTCATCAACAAACAAGCAAACAAACAATTAAAACAAGGATAAAAAAAAAAAAAAAAAAAAAATTAAAGGCCAAAAAGAAAAGATAATTTTTAAGTGTACAGGTACAGAAGTCAGACTGTAACAAAAAACCATCCTACTGTATAGGTAATTTGGGCAAGCACCTAATTATGACCTATATTTACTTTTTAAAGTTAATTACCCTCTAGTAGGCGTTAAAATAATCATTATCAATCAAAATGTGTGTTTATTTAAATGCAATATGTGGACGTTTTGCCACGGTCCAACACGATCTCATGAAAATTTGCACATATTTTACTAAGGGGCTAATTCTTACGAATTTGTACTACACCTAACCCCGCCCCTAAACCTACTCTCATAGAAATCATGCAGAATTGTGATTTACAGTGCATATGGTCTCATGATCACATGATTGCATATTGTTGTATAACGCAATGCTCTACTAACTGAGCTACACGAATCCCAAATTATTTATATTTATTGTAGATAAATGAGTACAAAACATTGATATGAAAGTGTCCTGTTGCCAATAGGGGCGCAATTGTAGTATACATTTTGATTCATATTTCAGGGATTTTGACAAACGACCTACATATAACATTCTATTAAATAAAGTGAAAAAGGTCATTGTTTTTTTTTTTTTTTTTTTTTTTTTACTTTAAACTGATGCCATAATGTTACATAATTCAATAAATATTAATCCATTTTGAAATCCATTTATGTAATTTATGCTTTATATGCTTTTATCATTCATATGCTTCCACATAGAATGATGGGAAATGTACACACACACAAAAACACACACACACACACACACACACACACACACACACACACACACACACACACACACAAATTGTGTCTATCATAATTCTTAAATGGACATGCCCACAACCTAAAATGGCAAGGTTTAAAAAAAAAAAAAAAAAAAAAAATCTTTCTTCATGGTAATTTTAACTAGGTGGCATTCATGTGCACTCAACTTGAAACATGGCTAAAACCGCTAATGCTAAAACTGGAGCAGCCTGAACTACAAGCTACTTGTAATATACAACTATTTATTTTTACAAACAGAACAATACTTATATGGTACTAAAACAACAAGGTTCTCAATAAAGGTAACAGCATTAGATCTGAATGTACAGTGTTGCCTGGAAATTTGTGAACCCTTCAGACTTTTCTGAAATTCAGAATAAATATTACCCAAAAGATCATCAGATTTTACTGAAAGTCCTGAAAGTTGACAAACAGAATACAATCAAATGAGACAAAAATATATTAGGTATACACTTTAGAATAGGGAACACAAATCACTATTAACTACGACTTTTCCCTCAATAAGCTCCAAATTTGCTGCTTATTAATAGTAAGGTAGTTGTTAAGTTTAGGTATGGGGTCGGATTAAGGGATCTTAAATATGGTCATGCAGAAAAAGGCATTAATATGTGGTTTATAAATACTAATAAACAGCCAACAACCTAGTCATATGCATGCTAATAAGTAACTAGTTAATAGTGAATAGGTCCTTAAAATCAAGTGTTAACGTATATTGACTTTTATTTATTGAGAAAAATGATCCAGTGTTACAAAAGTACGTGAATCTCTAGGATTTTAATTTGAAGGGGAAATTAGAGTCCATCTGTCCAGAGGTGTTTTTCAATCAATGGGAAGACTATTAGGTGTCAGTTCCTGCCCTGTTTTATTTAAACAACAGGGATCTATCAAAGTCTGCCCAGGTTTGTGGAAGTGTAGCATGGCATGTTGTGGCCGGAAAAGGTTACAGAACCATTTTTAAAGAGTTTGGACTTCAAGACCATTATTAACCTCCCCAGGAGTGGTTGATCAACAAAAATCACTCTAAAAGTAAGACAAGTAATAATCTGTGAGATGGCAAAGGGCCCCAGGATAACTAAAGGCCTTACTCACGTTGGCTAATGTTAAGGTTTATGAGCCCATCATCAGGAGAACACTGAACAACCATGGTGTGCATGACACAGTCGCAAAAAGAAAGCCAATCCTCTCCAAAAAAAAAAAAAAAACATAGCTCCCTGCTTGATGAAGATCAAGTGGACAAGCCAGAGGAATACTGGAGAAATGTTTGTGGATGAGAACAAAATAGAGCTTTTTGGTTTAAATGGGCAGCTTATGTTTGGAGAATGAAAAACACTGCATTCCAGCATAAGAATATCTTCCCATCTGTGAAACATGGTGGTGGTAGTATCATGGTTTGGGCCTGGTTTGCTGCATCTGGTCCAGGACGGCTTGCCATCATTGATGGAACAATGAATTCTGAATTATACCAGCAAATTCTGAAGGATTATGTCAGGACATCTGTCCAGTAACTGAGTCTCAAGAGAAAGTGGGTCATGCAGATCCCAAGCACACAAGTCATTCTAGCAAAAATTAGCTAAAGAAGAACAAAGTCCAGACCCTAATCCTATTGAAACGTTGTTGAAAGACCTGAAGCAAATTCATAGGAGAAAACCCAAAATCATCACAGAGTTGAAACAGTTCTGTACTGAGGAATGGGCTAAAACTCCTACAAGATTTTGTGCAGGACTGATTAGTAGTTACAAGAAATATTTAGCTTTGGCTATTTTTGCAAAAGGGTGTCAGACCAAATATTGAAAGCAAAGATTCACATATTTTTGCCACTGACAAATATCTAACATGGAATAAGTTTTCTTAATAAATAAATCACAAAGTATATATATATATATATATATATATATATATATATATATAAAAAATGGCAAAGTAGTCTATATATTTTTTTTTCTTTGTCACTTGATTGATTGGATTTTTTTCTTCAACTTTCAGTACTTGTGTGAAAATCTGATGATCATTTTTTCAAATTTATTTTGAAATATAGAATATTCTGAATGGGGTTCACAGACTTTTCGAGCAGGGCTGTATACAGTACATTCACTCTAAAACAAACAACAACAACAACAACAACAAAAAAACATAGTGATGAACAGTAGCATTAACTGAAACAACACTGATGTAATAAATATTCCACAGTGACTGTGCGTGTATCAGTCAAATGAAGTGGTGAAGAGTTATTTTGAATTGCTTGATTCACAGGAAATGTCCAAATGGATTGATTCACTAAAATGAATGCTACATATGAGAGGGCATTATACAAGAGAATATTTGATTAATGCCTCAGTATGTTTGACTGTATAAAGCTGTTCAAAAAAGCACTTCCCAACACTAGACTGTTTGCTGTCAGCTCAGCTGTTTCCTGGGTTGACCCCAACACTAAAACGAAACATGACACACACTTTTTGCAAAACAGTAACTTATTAACAGTACTGTAACACTTTACTCTACATAATGGCAGCTGCGTGTCAAATAACCAGTTCAACCTTTAGCCTCACTTTATCTTTTGCTGACCAGCCTGAGAGTTATTTTGAAGTCCTGTCCTGTGGTCTGTTCTGAAATCCCACACCTCACAGAGAGCACATCACACTCTTATTCTCTTGCTCAGCTCTTTCGTACACCAAATAAAGGAGTAGTCCTCCGTCTATAACTTAATGCACCAGATGGGCCTTGATGGATCAAAAAAAAACAAAAAAAAACAAACAAAGCATAAAGCTTTGCCTGGTTGTCCAGATAAGTGCCTGACCTAATTATCACGCACAGAGGCCTCCATCTAAGGCCACAGGAGCACTTAAACGTATTCCAGGCTGAATTATTAAAATATGTATACAGAAATATGCATTACGCATAGTATATGATATATAGCCATCAGCTAAAAGCTGTGCAATGTCTTTGAGAAGGACTGATTTTGCTGTAGTATTTCTCCTAATGCAGGCAAACACATATCCTCTATATCTCTGTAAGTGTGTATGTGTGTGTTTTTTTCTTTAATAATGTCAGTGCTTTTTCTAATCCCTTTTCCCTTCCAAATCCTAAACTACAGACTAATCTGTTGCAAATGACTGTAGAGGTGGGTAGAATTACAAATTGCTTTGCATGTCAAAAGACAAATTAAGGTTGCATATATACTTTTGCAAATAAATTGAAATTATAAACAGCAGAGAAAAACACTGCACCCAGAATCAGGATGCATATTCAAAGATTTTTTTATAAATACAAATAAAATCATAATTTGACAGTCCAATCTTCCAAAGAAACCATTCAAAACCGCAAATGATATTACTTACGGGTAATTTTTCAGACTTTAAACAGACTAGGGTCAAATTAAGCACAGCTCAAACAACATGACAACACAAGTGAGTCTCTATTCTGTAAACAAATTTAAAGGAATAGCTCACCCCAAGATCAAAGATCTGTCATCATTTATTCACTCTCATGTTCAAAACCTGTATGAATTTCTTTATTCTGTCAAACACAAAATAAGATATTATTGTTGGTAACCAAACTGTTGCTGGTAGCCATTGATTTCCATAGCATTTTTAATTGTTCATGAGCCAACTGAGCATGTACCATTGGGATGAACGGGAATACTAACAGACAGCTTTCTCTTGGTATTATACTGTAGACCTCCTCGATTTTAAACACATCCTCCAAAATGGTCAACAATGAGGTTTAAATCCTAACCTTACCAATTAAAGTTACGGCTACACAAATGAGCTAAGATTGGTGCCAAAGGGCACCAAATGGCCATCTACTGCAGCAACAACCATAATTTCATTAAGGCCACTTTATCGTCCCCTCCATCTGTTCTCTCTCTAACCCGAAACAACACAGAGCTCAGGGCAAGGGGAAATGTCAAAGCTTTTATTCACCAGCTTATAGTGTGTGTGTGTGTGTGTGTGTCCATCCTTCTTGCCCAGCAAAGAGTCCTATGGCACATCAGTCTCCTAAAGAGACAGTGGCTCTCTTCAATGAAAATGCCCTGTAATTTGTAAGGTCATGAGCGAGGGAGAGAAAGACACAAAGCTGAGAAAGAATGAACAGAAGAAGAGCGTGATTAGAGGGAAGGAGTTTGACGTCATAGCACAAGACTGAAAGCTCATAGGTATTTGATGAGCCCACATTGGAAAGAGTGAGAAAAGAGAGCAAGAGAAATATGAGGTGGAAGGCTGATAGCGTAGGGGGAAAACACAGTTAAAAAGACAGAGAACACACATACGCATACACTCCTCCTTATTCCCTATGGCCCAGTGTAAATCTAACAGAGGTTTTTACAGCCCCCAATCCTGTGGGTGATGTCGGCTCTTAAAAAGACTGATGATTTTGTGTAATATTCCTCTTAGAGCAGGACAGGGCTATTATGACCAGCATTTCACACATAATCAATGCAGACAGGAGGATGTATAGTGCTAAGTGTAGCCAATAAACACACCAGTTTCTCTCTTTCTGCTGCTGTCCATCACAAGACTTTTGCCCCTTCTTTAAAGGCCTGAGTGAAAATGTCTTTCCACAAATTCCCAGTGATAAAAAAAACTCTGAAACACATTAATTGTAAACTTGGGACCTGAACACCAGGCCCAAATGGATCCTGCAGACATTGTTTGATGAAAGGTTTTGCAGAAATAGATTTAAACATGGTAAATGAATCTGAGAGCACAATGTTTTTATTAGCAGCTGAAAAAACAATCAAATTAGTCAAAATATTACACACAAGTCAAGGCTCAATAATGACAATATTACTTTTCTTTGATTGTGTATATGTACACTTTTCCTTTTACTCCAAAAAAAATGATGTTTTATATCGTTGTTGCAAATTCCATTGGTTTGTGACAAAAGAGAATGTAGAAGTTTTTGAAGCAAACTAATCAGTAACTAGGGGTGGAACGATACATGTGTTCATACCAAACCGTCACGGTTACGGACATCTCAGTTCGGTTACAACGCATACAGGCAATTCACCTCCAATCCAGAGGGGGCGCCCACAGCAATGCAACCCTTTTGATAACGGACACCAGTAGAAGAACAGCAAAAGCCATGAGTTGCACACTTGAAAGCAAAGCCCACTAGAGATTGATCATGTGCTGATTCTGAATACGTCTCTCATGGACTAAGTAGGAGTAGGATTATACTACAATCCCGATTCCAAAAAAGTTGGGACTCTGTACAAATTGTGAATAACTACAGAATGCAATGATATGGAAGTTTCAAATTTCAATATTTTATTCAGAATACAACAAAGATGGCATATCAAATGTTTAAACTGAGAAAATATATAATTTTAAGGGAAAAATAAGTTGATTTTAAATTTCATGGCATCAACACATTTAAAAAAATTTGGGACAAGGCCATGTTTACCACTGTCTGTCATCCCCTCTTCTTTTTATAACAGTCTGCAAACGTCTGGGGACTGAGGAAACAAGTTGCTCAAGTTTAGGAATAGGAATGTTGTCCCATTCTTGTCTAATACAGCCTTCTAGTTGCTCAACTGTCTGAGGTCTTCTTTGTCACATCTTCCTCTTTATGATGGCCAAATATTTTCTATGGGGGAAAGATCTGGACTGCCATGATGTTGTAATTGATAAATTATGTGGTCTGGCATTGTCATGTTGGAAAATGCAAGGTCTTCACTGAAAGAGATGACATCTGGATGGGAGCACATGTTGTTCTAGAACTTGGATATACCTTTCAGCATTGATGGTGCCTTTCCAGATGTGTAAGCTGCCCATGCCACACGCACTCATGCAACCCCATACCATCAGAGATGCAGGCTTCTGAACTGAGCGCTGATAACAACTTGAGTTGTCCTTGTCCTCTTTCGTCCGGATGACATGGCATCCCAGTTTTCAAAAAAGAACTTCAAATTTTGATTCGTCTGACAACAGATCAGTTTTCCACTTGGCCACAGTCAATTTTAAATGAGGCTTGTCCCAGAGAAAACACCTGCGCTTCTGGATCATGTTTAGATATGGCTTCTTTTTTGACCAATAGAGTTTTAGCTGGCAACGGTGAATCACTTCAGCTCTTTCCTTATACCATCAGAATCAACTTTAAACACTTATTGTCTTATTAATAATGCATCACTGTATACAAGTCTGCTTTTATTTGTGTTTATTTGTGTCTTCAAATATATTTCAAGAATGTAATGGAAAAAAAATTATATTTAATAAGAAATATGAAAATTTTTAGTTCATACAATTAAATAATAAAACACTTAAAAAAAATTGGTTACACTTTATTTCAAGGTGTCCTTTTTACAGTGTAATTCAAGTACTGAGTAATATTAATTAACTAGATGTACTTACTATATGGTTAGGGTTTGGCTTAGGGTTGCTTGCATGTAATTATGCATAATTAATTGT
Organism: Carassius auratus; assembly: GCF_003368295.1. Lineage (NCBI taxonomy): Eukaryota > Metazoa > Chordata > Actinopteri > Cypriniformes > Cyprinidae > Carassius > Carassius auratus. Next base: position 13,408,222 of record NC_039270.1, on the reverse strand, counting down.
TTTTATAATAGTAAGTACATGAAACATATGTAACAAGAACACCTTCAAATGAAGTGTAACCAAAAATCCTTATCGTTAAACCTATCAGGAGATTTATAAAACTTTATAAATGATGTGCTTTCCAATCCTGTGGCCTTGCCTTTGACCTAAAACAGTACAGAATTTAGAAATGACTTCTCTGGTTTATTTCTGTGTGCTATAGAAATATGCAGCTTTGATCACCAGGCTGTAAGTTTTACCTTCAGCTGGTCTGGTTCTGAGAGGAGAGGTTTACCTTCATCTTGTTAGCTTTCAGGAAGTTAGTTGTTTGGTCGTGGTTTGAGAAGGATTCATCTGGTTAGGATTACAGCGTATAGCCGAGGGGAAACAAACTTAGATCCAGTTTGATGTGAGTGTGAATATGGCATGCAGCTTGAGCTGAAGAAGACAGGATGAGAAACCTGACCAACATAAAGAGGGACACTCAACACATCTGCAAATCTGCAGTCCCATCTCATAATTTATAGATTACAAACACACACTCTACACCTGCCACCCTACAAAAAGATCAAGGGCGTCTTCATTGTTCAGAGAGGAAGACCAAGACTGAAGGGCAGAGGTTAAAGACAGATGGTGCATGAGTTCCTCTCCAATCTGTGCACACTCTAGTCACACCTGTTATTCACATACACTCACACCCAAACACACAAAGAAAAATGTCACAGTTATCAAAGACTTCAGTCATGAGGCAACAGGTGCAAGGGCTTGACCCCTGATAGACACACACTCACACACACACAAATACTTGATGTCATTAAACAATTTGCAATTTGCAGTTATGTCAATGTGCATAAACAATAAGGTAAAATAAACTATATGCTAAACTGTACATGTAAATACAAATAAAAGGAAACAACTCCCTTAGCTTTGATTATATTCTAAATACATCACAGCTTGAGTGCCTAATTGCTTTTATAAAATGATTACTGCACAGTTTTGGACTTAAATGTTTTTAGTTTCATTAAAACATTAATTGAAGCAAATTCATTAAGTGGCATTAAACTATTTTGTATGGATACTCTATGGATGACACCAATTTTACATCATGTGGCATTATTCAAGTGTCATCACCCCACTAATGTTCACCGGCCAGATGTCATTCTGATTAGTGACCGGACAGTCCAGGGCTTAATTTCATGTCAGTCAGGCAGCTATTCAAACCAATCTTTCAGCAGTTTCTGGAAGATTTTTTTCTTATTCATTTTCACCGAGGGAATTTCAAAAACTTTTATAATATAAATATAAAATAAATTGACTTAAACATCAGCTCTGAGATCAATCATGCATTTGAACCAAAGGAAAAAAAAAAGTACAAAAAAAGTATTTGAAAATAGAATAATACATGAAATACTCATTCCATAAATTGTAATAGAATCAGTAAACATCACTGATTTATGATATAGTACTTCAAGATCAATCTAGTTAATGTGAGCTAATATTACAAAGCTAGAGTGCAAAAAAACAAAACAAAGCTAACAACAGTTTGAAAAAGATTGTATTAAACAGTGTTGGGGAGTAACTAGTTACATGTAACGGCGTTACGTAATTTAATTACAAAATTAATGTAACTGTAATTAGTTATAGTTATACTAAGAAAAAATGAGTAATTAAATTACAGTAACTTATGAATTTTTTAACGATTACAAAGGGGATTACATTTGAATATTTACACACATCCACATACAGATTTAACTGATTTCTTTCCCAAATTGCACTGACTATTCTAAGACATACGCCCTAATAATTTCCGGGATGCGGAAACACAGTCTGGTTCGTAGAATCCAGTCAGAAAAATGGAATGCCTAACGCGGACGGAATATGCCACATTTTGGATGACTAAATCAAAAGTAGGTCAGTACACTTGAATCAAAACATGACATGGACTGGTGTCTGTGAATATCAAGCCCCCAAAATGCAATATATGACTCCTGCACGTTCTGCGTGTCAGTTGAAATCAGGCGCGGACTGGACACCGGGAGAACCGGGACAATTCCCGGTGGCCTGCCAGCTTCCTCAGTCTTCCTCAACTTGTCCCAATATTTTAATATCATTATTGTATAATTGCCTGCCGAATGTACTAAAGCGATCATTTGCGAATCCGCCATTTGATAATTAAATCTCTAATAAATCTGTTAGTCGTGACTCGCGCGCTCTCCGCGCCTCCGCCAAACGGTTTGGATCAGACTCCAAGTAATCAATGCGAAAGAGAGATAAAAGAGTGGAATGTGGAAGCGCACAGCTGGAGCAGAGAAGCAGAACTACTGTTCAGGGTTTCAGGTCAGTTTAATCTGTAAAGATGCTTTTTTGACACAACCCTTGCGAAAATTAACATTTTATTATTTTACTATAAATCCAGTGAAAATGGTTACTATTGTTTAACTGTGGTAACCCAAAATTTAAAATTATTTTACAAATTTATTTATTTAAAAATAAATACGAATCCATTTGCAAAACAAAAAACCATACAAGGTTATTGTACTTTTATATAGGCTAATAAAAGCATGGTAAATTTTTGTAAGGGAAAAACATGACTCGTGTATGTATTAGGATTTTTCTATAAATATATTGTAGTATTGTAGAGTATTGTATTGTAAAGTACAGTTTTGTTCAATCTTGAGTATTAAGATGGATAAGAGGGCAAAATAATGAGACTGAAGAGAAAAACGGAAGTGAAGGTGCCGTTCAGGAGAGAACTTTTAATTATTTGACATGTCCCCATATTAAAAATGTAAACCTTTTTTAATGTCAGGTCCATGTTTGTATGAGTTTGAATTTTCCATTCTGATTAATTTTTTTCCAGTCTGCCCCTCCTGTAAATTAATGGCAAAGACATGCAGTTTCATTTACTACACATAGGCCTACTGAAGCTCGCAGTGTTTTCAACCTCTGCCGTCTCAATATATGAGTACACGAGCACATACACATAATTTCTAGAACTGCTCTGTCACTTCATGCATTACTTATTTTTAGAAAACTATCATCATATCATATATAAAGAGACAGCAGTTTAAAAAAAAAAACACCAATGTTTCAGGAGTTTATTAAACAGCATATGACACATGCTTATTAGATAACTGTATTTGAGTTGATATATATGCTTTTATTTATTATAATGTTCACAAATTTAGAAAAGTAATCAAAAAGTACTCAAAAGTAATTAGTTACATTACTTTAATAAAGTAATTGAAAAAGTTACACTACTATTACATTTTAAACAGTGTAACTTGTAATCTGTAACCTATTACATTTCCAAAGTAACCTTCCCAACAATGGTATTAAACTACCTCAGGATTGAGGTAGCTTAGCACATCACAGCAATACACCACTGCACAACATTGAAGGTCATTGTAAGTCTGTCTTACACTAAAATCAATTTTAAAAGGGACATGTGAAACTCTGCCACTGCAGTCTGTTCAGTTGCGAGTGATGTCCAACAAAAGAGTTCCTGGGCTAAAGCATGTCCCGATTGGCAAGCATTAAATTCAAATAGACTACACAAAAAAGCATGGTTTCTGCGTTTAACACGTGAAACTGTGGCAGCTGAACCATTATGTCCCATAAAAACGGTCTCCTCCTCTCCATCTACCCCAAAAACTGGCTGGACTGTAAATGTTTACAGCTCTCTGGAATGCCATGTCTGGACAGGAATTTTAAATAACTTATTAGGGAACGCTTAATGAAACCTGAGAGATGTGTTTAGTCTATGAGAGCTGCGCTAACGCCTTTCAGTGAGCCAGCAGGTGCGTCTTCTCATCACAACACAGAGACACCTCAGTCAGAATAGTCATTCAAATCAAGATATTCAAAATGCTGCACCAAAATTTCCATTTTGTTCTTACATTCTGCCAAGGTAAAAAAAAAATTAAAGCATGTTTTGAGCTCTTGAGCTCAAGATCGTAAATCAGAAATATAATTAACTACAATGGCCATGAGGCCCTGGGGTCATTATATTTGAGTGCATCTGAGGTCTGCCCTGCTTTCATTCAATTTACAGCAATAAAGTACAGGGAGGGGTCTTTAATCAGCTAACTGCTTGATGAAGTATATGTGTGTGTGTGTGTGTGTGTGTGTGTGTGTGTGTGTGTGTGTGTGTGTGTGTGTGTGTGTGTGTGTGTGTGTGTGTGTGTGTGTGTCAGGATGTGTCAAGGGATATTACAAATGCTCAAGCTTTCTTATTTCACCTTTACTATATATATGTATATCAGAAAAGTACTTCTTTAGTGTCCATAGCTCCATTATTATTCAGATCACCACTGTATTCTCTATGGATATCATATACAGGTAAATAGGCTGTATTTAAAAATCATGCTCACCAATGTCAACGTTCAAAAAAGTAAGTCACACTCATAAATCTTGTGTATTTATACTTATAAAGACGGTGTGTGTGTACTTTTTTCCAAACCATATTTTGGAGACAAATTTGTACTGTGTTAGATCCGACAAAACCTCCCATAACCTCCTTTTAGGGACAATATAATTTGTAAAATAAAAAACTATATATTATTATTTTTTATGCAGAAAGTTGTATTTTAGGGTTGAATTAAAGTATTTCTAACCAGCTCTATATGCAAACTAATAAGGCATTTGAAAACAAGCAGTTTATGTCATGTTCAAGAATATCTGATGATGGTTTAAACCACATTTGTTATATCCATATTGGCAAATGGGGAACATATCTAAAACTACTTGTATACACATAAGCCATGTTTTTTTTTTCTGGTTTGCTTTATCAATATGTTAAACCATCTGAAAATGAGAGCCATAAATCACAGCTCTCATTTCTCCCCCCTCCACAAACTCCGGGAAGCCTCTGCCGAGCAGCGTGTGCTGCCACTTTGCCAACTGCTAACAGCATTAGCGGTGGAAAAAAACAAACGCTGGATACGATCGTAACTACATTAAAGAAAACTCAATCCACCTCCTAAAGGCACTCAAAGGCACTCGCTGTTACATACTCGGTGGTTATCAACTATGAGCGAGCAGTGGGGAGGAGTGGGAAGTGTGTGAGATGGGTTTACATGGTGACTAGCTGGGCAATCTTAGCATTTGACATGAGTGATGAGGAGAAGGAGGGAGTCCAGGTCGCTTTTCATAATGAGGGTGAAATTTATGGCAACACTTAAAGGGATGGGATCAATAGGCCCTCCATACTTCGGCAGAAACACGAGCAATGTGGAAGAAAGGAGCAGAGGAAAGGAAGGGAGAGAAAAGAAAAGAGATGTCTGCACATCAGGGTCAATACAAGTCAGGGCAGATCAGGTTGCAGGACTGTCTGAATGCCCCGTTGCCTCCGAGAGAGAAAAGAAGAGGGGTACAAGAGAAGCTGCATCAGGTCAATAACTGCAGCTTGCTATTATATCACGGCTTAGATCCATTACTGAGACTAAATATATACGTTTTGTGCCTCTGCCAGATGTCTTTGTTACATGTGCGGCAGATCCAGTAGCTGCGATGCCAACTCTCTGCTCTGTGAGAGCCATTCTCTGTCCTTCAGCCTGAGGAGGACATCAGGAAATGAGACACAACTGTAAGGTTTCACAGAAACAAAGTCTAGGCCTCTGAAGGGAAAGATGACACCAAATGTGTAGGATCATTAAAGAGAGAGTTCACCCAGAAATGAAAATTATGTCATTATATATTCACTGTCACATCACTACGAATGTTGTCATGTCGTATGGCTTGTGTGCTTCTGTAAAACACAAAAGGTGAGCTATTAAAGAATCTCCTGGCCACTTTTCTTCAATATAACAAAAGTGTATGAGAACTTAGGCCATCAAGCACCAAAAATGACCACAAAGCACCTTAGAAATACACCCGTAAGGCCTCAGAACACTTGGAATAATAGGCCAAAAATTCTCCATATTTACTTTGAATGCTCCCGACTCATTTCAATGCGAATGCACTGACAAGAAATACCCAATTCAAAATTTCCTTTTTGCATTCCTTGGAAGGAAGAAATCCATAAGGGTTTGGAAAAACACAAGGTTGATAACTTGAATTTGAGTTTTTAGATCAACTATCCCTTTAAGAATAAATGTGATTTTCCTTCTCATTTATTTAACAAACATGGTTTCTTCTCTTTTTTCAGCCTTTAGCTAGTTTTATCACAATTAGTTACACAGTTCAAAGACTTCAGGTTACACGGTTCCAGGGGCATTTTGCAAAGGATCTTAGAAAACATTTGCATTGGAAATTAATCAAGAATATAAGAAACAAAAAGAAAAAGAGAGAGAAATATTATGATATATGCAATGAAATATTCTGTGAAAAAGTTTTCTAAAGTAACACTGTGAAATAATAAAATACTATGGAATATGCTGTGGTTTGTCTGTTCATATTCTTCCGAATGCTATCCCTGCATCTATGGATATATTCATGGTGAGAACCAGAACACAAAGTTAATACCTATGGCTCCTGGCAATATATTGAGGTCTTATGAAGTAAAACATTCAGTCTATGCAAGAAACTACAACAGCATCCTTGATATTCTCAAAAAACGGCCAGCCGCTGACTTGCATTATATAAATCACTATGGAAAAAGTCCCCCCATCTTAAACAGCCTGAATGTGAATAAATTAAAATCAAATTTTCATTTTTGGATGAAATAACCCTTTAATCCTGGGAAAACAAACTGATCATATAAATGGAAAATTAATGGACCCCCCCCCCAATACAAATCCAAATCTGATTCCAAAAATTAGACTCCAAATCTCTAATGTCACCCACACACCACTGCTTTATACATATTACAACTAAATCCAACCTTAGCGATGACCAGTTATTCACCATACACAGATAAGAGTTCAGACCACCCTGAGCAGTACAGTATGCTCTTAGAATGGACAAAGAGATGTAGTTTATATTGACCCAGACAAACCATAATTTAGAATAATTCTCTATTTTCTCAAAAGAATAAAATAGCTTTTTAAATCCATAATTAGTTTTTCTGATTGCTTAATAGGTCTGATCTGAAGCCAGCCGAGCCTGAAGGGAAAGAGATGCATAGAAAGAGACAGATAGAGAGAAACAAAGCAGGAGAGCGAGAGGACGAGAGACATTAATGGAACAAATCTAATTTTTCTCCACGAAAGGGAGTGTCCCTCAGGCGAAAATGCCAATCACATGAGCCTTTCACTTTTTCATTTGTTTGAATGCTGCCTCCATTTGATATTTAAACTAAAAGGCCCCTATATAGTTGCCCCTATCAAGCCCTGCACTGTCCACTAATGCAGTCTAAAGAGAGCGAAGTCTCCGCAAAATGAAATGTTGAATGACATTCCGCCTCCGGCGTGCATGACTCAGTCGTGACAGAGATATCTGGGGTTTGACAGCTTGTAGTCACTCTAATAATAGTCCATCTCCACCCCTCCATTTTACTCATCAGGACCGCAGTGGCCTTCAAGAGCGAATCGGACTCTGGCAGCAGAATAGCCCTCGTTGTGATAAATTGTTTGAGCTTCTCTGATTAAACATGTATAGTGTGTTGGCTGTGACTCTCATCTGAAGTATACAGAAGCGCTGTTGTACTGTTGTGCTCAAAGGGGTCACGTTATGAGGAATCGAACTGTTCTTCATCTTTTGCGATAAGGCAGTTATTGTACTATGAAAACACATTGTAACTTCTAGAACACAAAACATCTTCCCATTTACTGAACACTGAATTAATAACCATTGTGTGTACGATGTGCAACAGGAGTTAAATAAAATGTCAGTCTGTCAAACCTTGCACCGCTCTTGGCGTTTTCTTCTGAAGGATCCCTACATTTGAAATGAGCAGATGAATAAATTGTTTTAAATGAACATTTCAGCAAGAATTGTTTTATGAATCAAACATTGCAATCTGTAATCGAAAGATGTTTAAACCTTTAAAACCCTAAAAAGAAATCTGAATCTGAAAAAAAAAACCACTCATAATTATTGTTTTTACTTCTGGCATCTTTTTCATTTGTGTCTATTTTTTTTTTAACTATTTTACTCACAATGCTATGCTTGTGGTGAAATACATTAATAATAATAAATTAATAATAATAATAATGGCATGAAATAATGTGACACAATGGCCAAATAATTTTATGTTTTTACACCTTTTTTAATATTTCAAACCTAGGCTGCTTCAGGGGATTATTCATACAAGTATTGCACTTTTCACATGCCAAACAAGAAAAAAAAAAAAGAAAAAAAAAAAGGAATAAATGTTGAAATGCAGATGTTAAACTACAAAGAGACCAAACCTTCACACTACAGGTCACTGCTATTCATTTCCTTTGAGTAAAAGCAATAAAACCCCTAATTTAATCCCATTTCCATTGCTCTGTTAACATAGCACTAAGTCTGTGCACATGTAATGTCAACCACACGCCACCCGCGTGAAATATACTGATCTCATGATGATATAAAGTCCCAGCAGGGAATGTGGTGTTGGATACGAGCTCAAATCTCTAAAAACTCCCCCATATGCAACACCTCTGTCTGTTGTAATTACAGGAAACCATTTGAGAAGATCAAGGTGAATAAACTCATTATGGTGGGAAAACTGTGCTCCAGATCACCCACAGTACCATGATGTTGACTTTATTCAAATGTCACCAGCATTTTGAATGGAAACTATTTGGCATCAACCACAAATGAATATGTATTCAAGGAGGCACATGGTGGAGTGTTTTCCCAGGCACTTTTCATGACAACTTGCAGCTCAACTCAAACTCAAAGGATGGCCAGACAGTGTTTATTTCCTGTTCGTTGGTGAGTAAGAAGACACCAATTCAGCTGGATCCAATTGTAAAGGAAAAATGTAAGCACAAATTAAACCCTGTTCTATGGATTATCATTAATTTACATTGTTTCCCCAGAGAGAATTGTCATTAATAGGTATTGTCTGATAAATTATGCAGTCTGAGAACTTGAGTTTAGAGAAATACTAGGACTAAGTTTGGGAGACTTTAGTTTTTTAGTTGCACTGAACTTCCCTCAGACTCACTGAGAGGTCAGTGTTACTTTGGCCCTCTGGATGGATGTAAAGCTCCTTCCTCAAGGACACAATAGCAATAGTTTTAGCAGAATTGTACTGGCTGACATGCATGAATCCAGAGCTAATAACTGAAGTGACAACCCTCAAGAATGTGTCCCAATTTGTTAACAGAGAGGAGACCCTTCAACCAAACAGGGACACATGATCCACACACTATTCTGCCGGTATGTGTGCCTCCTCAACATCTATCAAATATAAGCTCTTCACTTTTCTCCTTTGGTCCATCTATCAAAATTTCTCTCGCTCCTTCTATCTGCAGTGGTGTCCTTTTCCAGTCTGACTGACTGATGAACTATGGGGACGGTAGTGGGTCAAGGAGACAAAGAACATAAGCACAAATCAGATTTGTTGTTGATCAATAGTAATTGGATTTCTTTTCATTGCATTTTGGTCATAAGGGTGAATAGTTAAAGACACGCTAGCAACACCTTCTGGAATATAAGTGCCGGAGAGCAAATGAGAAAGAGGAAGAAATGTGTCATATTGCATCATATTAGGCATTCTATATGTTAATAAAATGTATATTTTATTAATAGCTGCTCTATGTATATGTTCATGTACGCGCACATTAGGGCTGTTTCTTTTAGTTCGAAAATCGATTGCACAATCGATCGGACCAACCAAAAAAAGTTTCGAAAATGAAAATAGGGAATCGATTTTAACCAAATATGTACACTATTAATTTTAAAAGAATTTAACAATAAAAAATATAGATGTAACAAAACTCACAAACAAGCAGAAAAAGAAAATAAAGAATTCTGAAAGTGCAGTATGCGTTGCGCAAGCTAGACAGAAAATAGCAGCAATTTTACGCGCCTATAAGACCCAGTGATGTCAAAAGCGACCTCTTATGCTGCATTCACACCAAACGCGAATAGAGCGTCTGGCGTGAATGATTTCATGAAGTCAATGTAAAGACGCGTGTCTGGAGGTCTTGTGGCGTAGTAGAGGGGCGAATTCGCCTCATTCGCGCATCTAGTTACAGGAGATTCTGAGTTATGAAAAGGACCATTGGAAGCTGAGAGCGACCGGCTTTTGTGGTGGAAAATTGGCAGTAATACCCCCAGCTTGTGCAGCTGTACCTGAGTGTCCCTGGGACATCAGTGCGGTTGAAGTGCGTCCTCTCAACAGCTGGACATATAGTGAATAAAAAACGCTCAGCTCTGGACCCCGAAAATGTTGATCGACTTGTTTTCCTTTCCAATAAATTTGTAATGGCCCTAGCCTTTTTGCGCATTTCATTATGCCTGCCTAGTGCCGCCTAACCTAAGTGTCGGTCACGTTCAATAAAAAAACACACATTGCCTGTTCTCAAGTCCATTTAAAGTTTCATTTTTTGAACAGTTGTTTGAAATGGATTCAATCGTTATTTAAAATAATCTTGGAGATTTTTGAATTGCCTAAATCATAAATGTAGCCATGTTGAAGCCTGCAGGGATGTTTTTCTTTTGTTATGGCAGCCGTCCCCTCTGCATATATATTTTTTCGAGAATGTTGCACTCCTGTTGCTGTTTGTTATTCTGCACGAAACTTCATGGCAATAAATAAGAAATATTGCTGACTTGTGCGATTCCAGCGCTCTTTACGTTCGTCCGTTATTTGAAGTTGAAAAAGGAAACGTCTTTTTTTTAGACATGGAAAATCAATTTTACAATCGATTCAATGAACACTTATGTCTTAAAAATGTAAACATTTTTCAGAAAAAGTGACAGCCCTAGCGCACATACACACACACACACACACACACACGACTGTTTTCTATTTATCAAAAAGTTTGATTTACACTGAAGACTGGAGAATTGATGATGAAATAACAGCTTTGTCACCACAGGAATAAATGACAGTGTAAAATATATTAAAATAGAAAAAATATTAACATTTAACAAAAAATTCACATTACTGTTTTACTGTCCAATAGATGCAGCCTTGGTGAGCATTAAGAGACTTCTTTAGAGGTGCCATAGAATACAAAAATCACTTTTATTAGGTGTTTGAACACAGTTGTGTGGCCGCAGTGTGTAAACAACCAGCCTATAATGGTAAAAATCCACCCACTCATTGTTTTATAAACCTAATAAATCATACATTTTCTCTCTGCACGAGCAGTTCCAAATTTCTCACTAGTATGACGTCATAGTGGGGAAAGTCCCACCCACTTACACTGTCTGTGTTATTAGCATATGTGACCCGTCACGGAAACCAGTGACACAAGTCGGCAGCACAACATTCGAGCAAAATAAGAAAGAAGCGTTTTTTTTATAAAATTGGTGATTTTCTTTTTTTTTTGCAGAATCTGTTAGTTGAGATCACAAAGAAGCCTCTCCGTGTTTGAGATAGCAGTATTGGTATATTTAAAAGCATACATTTTGAGGTTGAAATCAGCTAGTTTGTCGCAGATTCTAGCACGCAGTAGGGGCGTTTCATTGTCTGTCTGTATTTCCATACTGGATAAGCCGGCTTTTGTTTCTTTTGTTATTGCACCCGCCCTCCGAGGGACGCGTGGCTACTTATTATGCAGCGCTCTGGCCGACTCTAGCCGATATCAAAATTCAATGAAGATGTACACCGCAAAGATAATCGCAGACGAGCTGAACCATGGCCGTTACACCGAAAATGCTTTGAAGTACTTCTTCGACAAGCCGGATGCTTATGAACAAGCGCTCACTGATTCTGAAGACGATCTGAGCAACGATGAAAGCGGCATAATAAGACTGTATAATATCCCTAATCTACAACTGAGCGAAGATGATGACGAGGAAGAATGTATTGGACTGGCGTCAGACGAGCTGGACCTTAAGATATCAGAGGCTATATCGATAGTAACATTTGATGGGGATAAAGAAAGAGAAATGGGGAAAATCCGTAACATTTAGAGGCAAACAGACGCACAGTGCAAACTTCGGATATGCAAGAATACTTTTGTTTCTTATGGGGTGAGTTTTCATAAACATCAAAGTTTGTCGTTTTGTGTTCATTCTAAGAACACGTACACGTTATCTCATGTTTAGTCCATGTTTAGACCTTCCCATATCTACCTATTGTTATTAGCTAGCTCATAGCTCATCGGTTATCACAGAATCCTGTTGAAAAAGTCCTAATGCTACACAATGAAATCAATTCACCAAGTTTTATGTAGAAAACCGGCAAATAACAAATAAAATTAGCATCAATATGTACTTTTTGTTTACATAAACATTAAAATAATAACATAAAAAATGATGGCCACATTTTAAAGATTAAAGATTGTTTTATAAAAAGATAAAACTAACATATTTCAGCCTCTAAATCATTTTTATAAAAGTCAAAAAAGATAAATTACTGACATTTACAATGCACATTCTCCTTTATTATTAATAGTATGTGGTCCGATTTTTCCCGTTGTGTCTGTCGTTGCTATGCAGGGGGTATGGCTTATCTAAATGAGATGTAAATGAGCCCCATTGTCACTGGCAGCAGTGAGAACTGCACAATCTTTAAAGGCTATTTTCTGCTTTTTGAGGTTTTTTGAGTGCCTACCTTCAAATGGCCACAACTTCTCCAAATATTATCCGATTTCCATGTGTTACACATCGTTGGAAAGCTTGGAGACTACACTTTCAGAATCTGTGAATAACTCAAAATGTCCCAGAACCGACTTGTGTCCCTACTTTCCGTGATTGGTCACATATGGTGGTCGCCATTACTGTTCTCTTGCTGTAGCTGCTGGAGGTACAATGTTAGCACCAAAGAGCCATTAAAAGGGTTGTGTGTTGGGATGCACGAGCATAGGAGTCTCTATGGTTAAATTTCATTTACAAAGGAAATGTCCCAGAAAAAAAACTGAAAAGTCCTCCACGTTTGTGCTAACATTTTACGCCGGGTCAAATGAGGGTTAGTTCAGCGCTGGAGTTGTGCAAAGATTGCTTCTGAAAGAGGGATCATACCACGTTTGTGCGCAAACGTCCAGACTCCAGACAAAGTAAGCATCACGCCTCACATTTTGTTTTTCAAAAGAGCTTTTTGGCTCTCTATAAAGCTAATGTTGCTAAAGCTACCATTGTCTACCATTTTTTTTGTCTGTGTGTTGTCTTTGTGTACTGGAAGCTTATATTACTAAAACAAATTCCTTGTATGCGCAAGCATACTCGGCAATAAAACTCTTTCTGATTCTGATTTCCAACATTGCGACGTAACAAATTAGCCCCGTACTGTACTGAACCAAATAGATATATTAGGGCTGGGCAATGATTAATTGCATCCTGCTGGGCAATGATTAAACAGCATAATAAGCAACGGGGTTGCAAATTTAGATAAATTTGAAAATATTATAAATGAGACAATGAGACACCAAACTGTATTATATTTATGGAAAGTACCTTCAGAAGCTAGAATGATCTAAACCATGCATGTTTCAGATGAGAAGAGAATGTGTTTTCCCAACTTAAAAGACACAGATCACCTCTACCTCATTTCTCATCATCACAGGGGGATCATAACATTCCCTCAAAACCACACGGCTCTCTGCAGTCTGTGAAGATGTGATGACAGCCGTAACCCATCAGTGGCCACAAGACTGAGATTACTGCAAGAGGGCTCCCTTTTGAAAGTCCATTAGGATGAGTTACGGTGCTTTCTGGAATGAGGCCATTAAAGAAATGGATCGGAATTTCTAAATCCAAATCTTTGTTCATAATATCTATTCAAAGAAAAGTTTCATTTGTGGCACAGAAAAAGACTACTTTTCTAGATTTTTTTACATTCACAGTATGCTAAACAAACAACAAGCATTTATATATTTTTCACAATTAACCTTTTTATTACTAAAACTTTTCCAAAGTTTTAAATAAAACAAGACTAACTGGAGTAAGTTTTACAAGAAAATACTATTGTCTTCCTACTTATTTATACTTATTTCCCCTTATTTGTAATTAATTGTGAAATTTACTAACAATTTCTGAGTGAAAATTCTTTCAGCATTTTAAAAAATTCAGTGTAGCCTTTATGACAACTAGCCCTAATCTGAGACAAATCTGCAACAATTTGAGAGCTAAGGAAGGCTTTGCTAGCCAAATAACAAGTCAACAGTCCCAATTTAGTCAGGAAGAATAAGAGATTTCATCTTACCTCAATCAATGTGCAAAGTTGATTGCATAAGGATGAAATTAAACAGAACTGTAATTTGGCCTTTAGGGTCATTAAGGACTCTGTGCTGTGTGTTGGTAAGCACAATCTGGACCTCAGAGGTACATTTTCCCACCAGTGGAGGCTTGTTCTTTACTGTAAAATCAAACGTGGTTTTGACATTCTGTGAAATTGTACCTGGCACTTCAGGGAATATGGCTCCAACACTGAGTCTAATAGGAGCCAATACAGCTGATATGTTATTATACGGCCAGAGGCAAATACCCCTCCACAAGCAGGCAGGATATTTTTGTAGTGTGTGAATAGGTGAAAAAGAACTTACAAGGTTTAACCCTATAAAAACAAAGAGGTTTTAAGTTACATGTGTATTCTGTAACGTCAGCACTTCTCTGGTAAAATCATTAGTAGGTGTTTGTGAGAGATGCCAGCCATAAAGGTACAGTAAAAGAGAGGGAGAGAAAGATGCAGAGGTAATAAATCTACATATGAGGAACTGATTCACTTCTTTAACCTCATTTATTTTTTTCCAGACATAAACAAATGATATTTTAATTCTGACCATGTTTTTTGCTCTAAAAAATAAATACAATCTTTAGAGGACTAACATAGTTTGGGTTCAGACTCAGGTTGCAGGGGATTTGTAAAATTGGCTTCAACATTAAGAGTCATGTATAGAATTATGGATAACCACATGCTATGTTTTGTTGACCATATACATTTATTTTTATGCCACGCAAGCTTAAACATTTGGTTATGAATTCATAACTGTTCTACAATTGCATTATAACAAAAACAACAGCAACAACAACAACAAAAAATAATTGTTAAATAAATAACAAAATTAAGGAACAACAACAACAATACAATTAGGAAATAACATTATTCAAAGAAAACATAACTTTAAAATAATAAAAAATTAAACAGATTATTGAAAAACTTTAAAGTGAACTGAAACTAAATTAATAACTTTTATAATACACAATTCAAAATCTGAACTACTACTTGACTAGTCAGGGCAGCAGAAAAATCCCTTTTGCTGAGTCCTACCTGAAAGTGAATATTATGTTAAGATTCAGTGTCTTCACTCTCCTGCTAGAATTGATTTGAAAAGAGCTTGAAGTATTAAGACACATCCATTTGGCAGAATTACATAAACTCACTGCTGATCTCTTTGTATGAAATGGTACATTCCTTCTTCTCCTTCCATCTGCATGATTCACCAAACATAATACAGATGATTAGTGTTACATCACAGCATATGTGTGTTTTTTTTTCAACTTCACTGCATGTTTTTTCTCTTTAAAATTACATTTTTAAGAGAATGAATAAAGTTCAGATGTTTTCCCAGTTGTATCCATGGTGTTAAATTGATAGCACTCTTCTATTTTATTTCATTGCATTTCTTGCCTTGCTCTCTCAAGCTGAAATAAAGGCCCTTCTGGTCACCAGCACATGTGTTGATGCTGGCACAAAAAAAAAAAAAAAAAAAAAAAACTGCCTAAACAACATAAAGAGAATCAAAACTGATGCTAGTCTATGCTGGTGGACCTTGCTGAAATCTTGTGACGCTCAATCGTTCAAAGACTGAAAATGATCTCATCTTAATGGCAAACAGGAACAGGTGCTCTGAAAGTGTAGATCAAATAAACACCTTTGTGTAGGGTTTGGATAATTGCTAACTAAGTTGTTGCAGCACTCTGTGGCCTTGTGTGATCCATCTTACAGTAGTGGCATCATTTGCTTGTTTTAATCAAGAATCTATATTCAACAAACAAGGTCTTCCCGAGATCTAATCTCATCACAGATGTTGCTAGAGAAAATAGCCCGAAGGGTGGCCTAATTTAGCAATAATTTGTTTAGCTGACCCTACAACTGGCTGATTGATGTCTAGATTGATAGACTCGGGAGCTAATTATTTGATTGTTGGGGGCGGGACATTTAGGCGTAACACAAACAAACCACTTCCAGTCTGATCCTTCTCAGAAGGAGCCATCCAAATCAAATTCAGGTGAAGAGTCACTGCTTCCTGCTTCCAGCCAAAGACTCACTTTCTGAGCGGATATGCATTTGCTAACCATCCAAAACCGACCTCGCTGACCTCTCTACTAAAAGAGTAAACGGACACCCTCTGTTTTATTTTTTTATTTTTTGAGGGATTCTGGGTGGACGGATAGAAAGAGAATGAACAAGTGGGAAAGAGAGGAAGAATACCATATGCCAAAAACCCTGGATTATGTTGGACTACTGCGTACTTCCTTGAGACAGGAGAGCACTAAGTGTCTAACCGTCTAAGAGAAGATTAAAACCAGACAAGGCACTTCAGGGGTTTCTGAGAGCAGTACTCCTACCGGTTTCAGAGGGACAGACGGTTCAGTGATGCTCTTTCCAATCATACACGCATCATTAGGACTGCGGGATACAGTATCAACATATCCACATTTCCCTTTCAAATCATACGGAAGTGGTTTTATGCTCTCATGCCTCCCAGGAATGGCAAGGGTAAAAGGCCAAGTAAAAAAAATAAAATAAATAGACAGACATATAGAATTGTTTTTGTAAGCCTAGCCCCAGAACAATATTTAAATCCCAGCTGACAGACATGTAAGTGTTCCAGTGGAGACCGTATTTTCTTTAAAATTAAATATCCACAAGACTGTATTTTTACAGAAACCATAACTTGAAATATGTGGGCTGACATATGTAGTTTTTTAAACTCAACTTTTATCAGTGGGATTTAAAACAGTAATATAAATTCATCTATTGACATCCATTTATACTAATGTGTGAGTATAATAATAATAATAAAAATAATAATAATAATTAAAACACATAAACATGTTGTTTCCTAAATTAAATGAATGAGTTTCATTGTTTTATAAGCATATATATATATATATATATATATATATATATATATATATATATATATATATATATATATATATATATATATATATATATATATATATATATTAGGGGTGTAACGGTTCACAAAATTCACGGTTCGGTTCGGTTCAATACACTGATGTCACGGTTCGGTTCGGTACGGTTCGGTACGTTTTAGATACAGCAAAAAGAAAAAATTGGCAGATAAATTTCCTTGATTTTTTTTAAAATGTTTTATTTATTAAAACTAACAAAGTATGTGTTTTTTTTTACATTGAACAATGATGGAGCTATTCTTTACCCATCTTCTATGGTGTTTTCTTAGCAGCATACTGTATAAAACAAAAATAGCTCCTTATAAATTTTTTTTAAAAAATTAAATGTAATATTGTTGTAGTGGTTATGAACAAATACAAAGATGTAACTCTTTTTATATGGAACTCTATAACTCTTTATATTTAGTGTGTTTTTACTCAATTGGTTCTCTATTTGGGCTTATGTTTTTTGGAACAAAGCAGGAATTACGGTCTGTCTGAAATGGGCTCGTGAAGGAATATTGTAATGGGGCTCAATTACATTAAGCATGTTCTTAAAACCTGCGTTTTCCACTACAGAGTAAGGTCTCATATCCGCGGCTATAACGTAAATGCACCATTCGCTGCGGTGATGTCCGTATACGGAGACCGGGACGTCACCTGTAGGAGAAAAAAAAGCAATCCGTCCCCTCAGTTTATAAACCGTACTCACGAATTCATAAACTGTTCACTCGATTTAACAAATCGTGCCCACGGATTAACAAACCGTGCCCACGAATTTCCAATCCGTGCACTTAGATTTTGTAAACCGTACCCTCGGTTTTTGAATCCGTACCCACGAATTCATAATCCGTGCGCACGCTTTCGCAATCCGTTCCCTCGGATTTGTAAACCGTACTCACGGATTCATGCAGCAAACTCCTACGTGTTAACATACAGTTTTATTGAATATTATTATGTGGAATAGGTTTACAGCAAAGTGTCTTAAGTGATTCTCTATCAAGTGTAGTACGAGGTGGAATACAAAGATTTAATAAGAAAGATGCGCATTAAAATCTTGTTCAATTGCTGATAATCTATAATAGCACTTGATTATTATTGTGCAATAAACCTGGCATTGTGACTGACTCTGGAGTAATTTTTTCCTCTTTTGTAAGTTATTTTGGATAAAAGATTCTTATGCATAACCTGTTTAATAATATATAATAATGATACAAATAAAAATAAAGTTATTTTTTATAATTTTAATTTGTAGGCTAAATAAATGAGTACAAGACAGTAAAAATATTTGTCATAAAATAATTTGTGAATTGCTTTATTTTTAAATAACCTTTGGACAGTTTTGGAAATGCTTGTGTACAATTCTTTCTTAACATGAAGACTTATTTTTGTGATTTTATTATACTAAGCTCCACCCACCTCACCCCACCTGCCGGAGTTAGATGCATGTTTCACTGTTAAGTGTAAAATGCGTGTCAGTTTTCAAATCCGAGGGAACGGATTGCGAAAGCGTGCGCACGGATTATGAATTCGTGGGTACGGATTCAAAAACCGAGGGTACGGTTTACACAATCTAAACGCACGGACTGGGAATTCGTGGGCACGGTTTGTTAATCCTGGGTACGATTTGTTAAACCGAGTGAACAGTTTATTAATTCATGAGCACGGTTTATAAACTGAGGGGACGGATTGCAAAACCGTCGCCACGGATTGATGTTTTTTCTCTCCTACAGGTGACGTGCGGGGCTCCGTACCGAGCCTTCAGCGCGTACTGAGTGAGCGAGCGCCTGCTGAGTAGCCTAACATAAACATATAAGTTGGTGTTTTTTTTTCTTCGGGGGTGTCAGGGGCATTGCCTGTTACGTCGTTTGGGTTATTGGGCTACCTTGTTGAACGCATAACATTATATTTCACACACCTTTTTTATTTTCCAAATTTAATTAATTAGTCCAACCGTTCGGTACATAATGCGTACCGCGTACCGAACCGAAAGCCTCGTACCGAACGGTTCAATACGAATACGCGTATCGTTACACCCCTAATATATATATATATATATATATATATATATATATATATATATATATATATATATATATATATATATATATATATATATATATATATATATAATCTTAATCTATAGATTTGTGTTTGTTTTCAAAACATAATATAAATATCAGAGATAAATTTTCAATTTGATATTTGGGTCATATTCTCGCTATTAACAAACCATTAACTATGGGTTTTGCTAAATAAACTCCTAATATGCTGATTATGAATAGTTAGTAAGGTAGTTGTTAAGTTTAGGTATTGGGCAGGATTAGGGATGTAGAATATGCTCATGCTGAATTTGTGCTTTATGCGTGCTAATAAACTAAACAGCCAATATGTTAATAATAGGCATGCTAATAAACAACTTAATAGTGAGAATCGGTCCCTATAATTTTTATAATGGTTCCAAAATAGCTTTACACAAAATAGTCTCATACAACCAGTGCACAATCTAACTGAATGTAAAACTGCCTGGAAAACTACAACAAACTATTTTTGAACATATGTTCCAAGGAAGGAGAGACTATTACATGCATAATGTCAAAATACACTTTGTAAAATTTGATGTTTTGTAATTTTGTAAATGTTAATCTCAAATTTTCCAAAGACTTCCTAAAACCCCTTTTGGTCCTCAGGGTCCATAGACCCCAGTTTGAAAATCTCTGATGTAAAGTCTCTACATTAAATTAAACAACCTCCACTTTGACACCGATTTATGTCTGCTGTCTCCTTACAAATGCTTTTAAAGATTTCATGCTTCAGAGAGTTGAGCAACACAATTTAAATGAAACGGAGGATTGTAAGTGTTTGCACTGACTTTACAAGACCACATGGTGATGAAAAAGCTCATCAGCGCAGAGGTTGTAAGAACATGTCAAACATGTCCTCACCAATCACATGACATGAGTCCAACAACCGTAAGGGAAAGCAACACAGTGGAGATACGGTTACTTGATTGGTTTAGCGGAGGTATGTCAAATCATTTCCTGCATGTCTTTGTGTTTATGTGCACATGTTCATGGGATGCCCAAATAAGAGTTATCGATGTGTTAGAGCACCAGTCCAGAGCCAAAGTAAAGTAACGTTAATTTCTTACCTTACTCAATCAAAAGAAGCTATTAGCAGACCAGATGTGTGTATCTTCATTTACTCAACTCTACTCAACGTACTCTTTCAATCACAATTATTCAATTATCACTCACTGGGTCACCTAATTTGGCTCACCTCACCTTATGCCACTTCCTGTGACCTCAAAGTCGTCTCCATCTGTTATTGGCTGGTGTGTGAAATCAGCTTTGTTCTGCACTTGGGTTTGGCTGCCTAAATGATCCAAATGGAGCATGTCTGATTGGGTTAGAGCAGCTAAGAGGAAACCATATGTACTGAATTTACCCAAAAGCACAACAGAGACAGAGCTTCCAAAGAGAACCTGTAATTAAGACCAACTGAGGTGTTTCCAAAGCAAGCTCAGCCATTCATGTGAAACAACTGTCATCAAAGCTTACATTTAATGTGGCAGTAAATTCACTGGGGCAGTTTCTAGAAGGTGAAACTTACAGTGACTGAACAAACATATCCAGCCTGATTCATCAATATTTCAGTATTTGTAGACTTAATTTTGTGTGTCTGCTAAAAGTCAACACTGAACAGTGCACTAGCATTTAGATGACCTAAAAGCTAACAGACGAGGAATATAAGCCACAAAACTCAAGTATTGATTACATAGGGTCTTTTGGGCCCCCCAACACTTGAAATATGCCAATGATACAGTGACACACACGCACGCACGCACGCACGCACGCACATACACATACACACACACATGTTTGTTTCTGTGAAAAGTGGGGACATCCCATAGGCGTAATGGTTTTTATAATGTACAAACTGTATATTCTGTGGCCCTACACCAACCCTACCCCTAACCCTAACCCTGACAGGAAACTTTGTGCATTTTTACTTTCTCAAAAAAAAAAAAAAAAAAACCTCATTCTGTATGATTTATAAGCGTTTTGAAAAATGGGGACATGGGATATGTCCTCATAAGTCACCCTCTCCTTGTAATACCTCTGTCATACCCATGTCATTATACAGAGATGTGTCCTGATATGTCACAAAAACAAGATCACACACACACACACACACACACACACCCAAACAACTCTTTTTCTATACTTCCTTCAAGATACACAAGAGTATATGGTAAATCTAAATCTTGAAACTCTAACTAACAATAATAAAATGAGAACTAATCATTTGAAAGCACATATTTGAAATAAAACTAATAGTATACTGTGTAATTGTTTTTTTCATTTCAATTTTCTTTATAATCATGTCTAACAAAAATGCGTTAAACATAACCATAGTGTAGATTTTAAAGATCCGGCATTAATCCATACATCGGGTCATGTGTGTGTTTAGTCCATCTGTCTAGGTGTGGCTCTTCATCAGCCTTTAAATTCCTTCTCAAGCATCTGTGAACATTTATGTCCACGAATCATGACATTTATAGCTACCCCCTCATGGCAGGCCACCTCGGTTTAAACTATCCAGTATAACTCAAGACAACGACCACACTCAGGCCAATATAAAACAACTACATAAATAATAGTAATAATAATAAAAAAAAAATAATAATAAAGCAGCACTTGTTTTCTGTTAGTTTTCTGATAGTAACTGAAACTGTTTATTGTTGGAGTGCACACCGCGTCCCAGTAAGACAAATGACTGTTTACGCATTGCTCTTCCAAGCGCTACAATATGAACTACAGGCCACACACTATGAAGCCGCTCTGTTTGCTGTGGGAGCTCTGGGATTACTATCTTTCCTCATATAACTTCTCATAGCCTCTCAATCTGTGTGACTGGGAAAAAAATCGAGTCTTTTGGGACACTTGGGTAAAGACTAGTCACAGGAGTTTACAGAGTTCACGGCACAGAATCTTAGTTAATGACAGACTGATGTGAGAAATAAGATTTAAAGCTGAAAACATGAATTACACCAAGTAGCAACATGCTCAAAATATTTATAAAAATTATCATTTATTTACTTGCATATGAACTGAGGAAGTAAAGGAGAGAGGAGAGAAGACCCCCGGACTCCAGACCACAGGACCATTAGGTGCTTGAGAGACTTCAGGAACATTAACACAAATCTGATATTTCATAGCTACATACAGTTGAGTAAAAGAACAGCGGGAGAGAGTGAAAGAGAATTTATTCTAAATTGCTCCTGTAATAGAGATAGATTGAAAGAAACAGATCAATAGATCTAAATAACCAGCTGCTCTTAGTGTCTGGAGTCTCTTCTTCAACACACACACACACAAACACACACACACACACACACACTGATATCTCTCATCATAAACTTGTCTCAAAACACTCAGCACAGTACGGGTCATGCATATTGCGGAATGTGTGTGAATGCCGGGGGGGTCTGGAAGTATTACAGGAAGTCCCCCCCACCCCCAATCCCATTAATCACTCATTGGCACCCACACCCTAACCTGCAGCCTGCCAGTTGAGAGGATGGACCGGTGTTCTCTTAAAAGCCTCTTATTAAAAATCCACTTTTATGAAATTACCGCCCGGACTACAGTGATGGGAGCAGCTATGAACTTACACTGACAAACCTCAGTGTGTGTGTGTGTGTGTGTGTGTGAAAGCCATTAGGGCCTCCATCGCAGGCACCCCGGCCTCAGAGCGCAGGGAGGGAGATAATGGCCAGGTGTGGTCACCCAAAGTGTGGTTAGTGTCCACCACAGCACAGTCATCAGTGTAGAGTTGCTCTCTGCTGGATACCCGCTCTCATGGACCTGTGACTCACTGGAAATGAATATATGGGAGATCTTGATACATTACAAGCCTTCGCCCCTCTTTTTTTATGAGAGTTAATTTATTTTATGAGAAAAAAATTCATTGTGCTGTGCTCTCCTCACCTCCCTTTCAGTGACTGTACCACACAGTTGGCCACTACTGTGTTTGTTGGTCTCTGCCAGGATTCTCAACTAGCTTAACCAGCAGGACTTGCTTGTTAAATCTGTTTCAACAGAAAGTCCATGCTGATAAAATGAATAGTGCAAGCATTTATTTTAAATAACACACTGCTTTAAAACACTAGGGTCTCTATCTTAAGTTTTTCATTTTCGTCTCAGTATGTGCAAATAATCATAAAGTGATAATTAGGTATTAGGTTTAGTATAGGGACCAATTCTCATTATTAATTTGCTTATTGGTATGCCTATAGTTAATGTTTTGTTAATAGCGAGAATTGGACCTTAAAATAAAGTGTGATCAATAAAATAAATAAATAATATGCTTGATTTCAATTTTGCTATATTTTGTTATATCCTGATGTGATATTACAATGACACTCATTTTAAAAACAGAGATGCAACAATTTTACAATTCGAACCAAAAGAATGTAGGCTGAAAATGATTTTGATGAAAAATGGATATTCATTTTATGATTTGTTAAAGATTACATTTCAGTGTGATTCAATAATAATAATAAAAATCGTTTTAAAGATTACATTTAAAATAATATTTGTCGACAACAACAAAGATAATCTAATCTATTTAAAAACGATCATATTGACTGCTACCAATTAACAACAACAGGAACAACAAAAACTTAAATAACAAATACATTATGCATCCCTAATTAAAAAATATATATATATTTTAACATGTATTTCAAAACACATTGGGTCTAAAGACTTTAAACTGCACCTATGTACTTACTGGATTGTCTTGAGACAATCAATAACTCTTAAATAACAAACACGTGTGCCTATAGCACCCTTGGATCTCTATATCTCGCTGTTAACACTCTCGTTCCCAGCATCTCAAGAGTGAATGACTGTAAACATCTGTGTCACCTTACGAGAGTGTGAAGAACAAGAAACAGGAACGCTTGATTCCTCACGCCGCGCTCATTAATACTGATAAGAAGAGCCCTCCTTACCGCTTATTAAGAGTGTGAGACTCAACACAACTTCCTCTGTCACTCTGTTTACATCACTCCCACTCAACATGCCATTAAATTATCATTAGATTCAGCCTGTGCTGGCAATTACTGGCAGAATTATAGTGGTGTTTTTGTGTTTGTGCAAAGACATCTGCCCTAACTCACAAACAATTAAACAAACAAATAAACATCTGTCTCCTTCTCTCAGACAAGCATATCTGTACTCAAACATGTGTTTCTTTCTGACACATCTGTGTGATATTTTTTCACAGAAAGGACAAACACACATGGTTATATCATCCCAAAAACTTCCTGCATGTCATCTTTGTTTCAGGCATGCACAACATTACACAAACATTTATATAAAGGGTTAGAGTTAGATATATATATAGTACAACCATGTCAAAAAAAAAAAAAAAGAAGATCATCCAGGTAACAACACAGTATTTAGTATCAAACTTAAGTAAAATTTTGCATGAGGTAATTTTTATAAATTTGACTTTTATTTTCTTTTGTGTACTATATGTAAGCGTCTTTTATGTGAAATATCTTATTCAGGTAAGTACATTAAAAACAATATGCATTTTGTATGATCCTGATTCCCTCTTATTTTTGTAAAATAATTAACATTTATGTATGTAAAGTTTTAATACACTACACTGTTCAAAAGTTTTTATTTTTATGCAAAGGTCTCTTATGCTCACCAATGATGCATTTATTTGATCACAAAATACTGTTAAAACAGTAACATCATGACATAAGTACAATTTAAAATACATTTTCTATTTGAATATTTATTAAGTATATATATATATAGTATATATATATATATATATAGTATATATATATACTATATATATATATATATATATATATATATATATATATAGTATATATATATACTATATATATATATATATATAGTATATATATATATAGTATATATATCGCTTTATATAGAACAAATCTTATATTTAAACAATCATTTTATATACAGTGTAAATCAACCATCCCCAAATGTGCCCAAGTAAATGTTTTTGTCAAATATATCTAAGTTTTACACTCTTTGTTGTACTTTTTTGGGGTTTAACAGCCACCATCCACTTTCATTGAAAGTACAAGAGCAACCTTTATGTTCTTCAGGGCAACTCATATAGATTAAGTACTGGATAATTGCACTGAAAAAACAACAACAAAAAAACACCTTATACATGTCTATTATGTGTGAACTATCCCTTTAAGTGCACACGAGCTGTAAGATTCATAATGAGTTACAGAAATCACACAAGGACACGCGCACACATACAGCAGCTAATGCACACTGATGTTGCATTACGGCTGTTATTATGGAAAAGCAGCTGAGCCTGGGTGAGCTCACACCGCTGTTGCCGTCGGTAACTGGCCGTATGCCTGTGTCTCTGTCATGTGGTGATGAAGAGGAACCGGTGCCCACTGTCACAGGATGCCAGCAGCAATATATGACTCACCCCATATTCTGAGACTGGCTCTGTGCCAGCAGCCACCCACCCCTCAATAAGCAAGCATCCTCTAGACATAGAGGAGATGTGAGTCAGAGAGAGAGAGAGAGATGGACTTGTATTGTACCAAATAAGCAAGATGAGAACAGAGCTATGAGAGGAGAGAGAGAGAGAGAGAGAGAAAAACTGAGCATGAAAAGTAGAAAGTGTAAAGCCACATGAGAAATAAGATAAATCAGGGGGGGGGGGGGGGGATGAAAGAATAGCAGAGAAGGAGAGAAAAGGAGGAGGAGGAGGAGAGGCAGGTTTAATAACAGAGTGCTGTCTTCAGTCCCTCAAGGTCAGATTCGTCCTTTAAGGCAGGATCTGATCTCATTTAGTGTTTTTTAATCTCCACCAAGGAATGGGAGATTTTTTTTGTTGCTGTTGCTGACAGGTGTTTCCCCCAGCTATGCCAATTGTTTCAAGCACATCAGAGAAAAGATGAACAGATCAACACTTGAAGAGGAAGAGAGAGATTATGAGAAGGCATGAATATTGAACTTCTGCAAGGCTTTGAGACAAAAGGGTGTCCTCTGACCAAAAAATCACACTAAACCTGCTACAAAAAAAGATCTCACACTTTCCCGTCAAACTCATGTGCAGAAAGACAAGCTGTGTGGTATTTTTCATTACGGATGTGTGGTTTGATGTATAAATATGTAGCTCAATGCACGACAGAGGTGACATATGGATCCATTCACAATTTGCATTGTTTTTACACCATTGTGTACTAATTATTGCACCAATCCACTTAATTTTGTGGAATGGGCAAAAAAAACCTTAACAAGATGATATTGTCACCTTATGTGGTTTTATTAACAAAGTTGGGGAGGAGCACGATCAGATAATCATCCAATTTGGCACAAGTGCATCTCTTTTATCTAATCATCTTAACTAGCACACAAGCGTATACATATCCAGTCTTCCTACCTCCTGTCCCATGACAGTTTTTCGGCATCCCTCCTCCACCCCAACTCCTCACTTCTAATCTATTTATCCCAAATTAGGTATAGGGGGAGTTGGGTTCGGGCTATGCTGCGGGCCTGGACCCCTCCCCCAGGACAGCACGCCAAAATATGCCTACTATTGGCCTTCAGATTAGATGTAAGGGTGAACTCGTGAAACGCTGCCGGAAGGAACATGGAGCTGAGGACAAACAAAATAGTCTTTATTAATCCAACACAGGAGTAAATCCAACAGGGAGGAAGACACATATGGAACTGGTAGACCCGACCAAACTGAACTGAAAGGACCAGGGTTTTTAAAGGCAGGATAATGGGGAAACACAGGTGTATGGAATGAAACCATTAAAATTATTAAGAATAAATTATCTTTTTTACTACAACCACAGGCTGATCGCCTCCATGCCACGCGGCATTGAAGCATTAATTCGTGCAAAATGCATAATTAAACCTGCTTTGGAGATCTTGAACATTTCTGTTTTGTAAATGTTTTTTTTTTCTTTGTTTGTTTTTTTATCTTTGAGAAAATATTCACATTTTTTGAGATACTGATTTTTTTTATTTTCCTAAGCTGTAAGTCATAACCATGAGAAAAAAAACTGAAATATTTCAGTTTGTGTGAATGTCTAATATAAGAATTTTTGCTCGTTTTTATTTTTTTTTTATTAAATAACAAAAATTGATCCTGATATTAAAATTTTCTAAGAGTCACCTGTACACTAACGTTCAAAAGTTTGGGGTCAGTAAGGTGTTTTAATGTTTCAGAAAGAAGTCTCTTTATGCTCACTAAGATTGGATTAATTTGAAGAAAGATACGGAAATATGTGAAATGTTATTACAGTATAAAACTATACTGTACACTTTATTCCTGTGATGGTAAAGCTGAATTTTCAGCAGCTATTATAGTCTTCAGTGTCACATCCTTCAGAAATCATTCTAATATACTGATATTGTGCTCTAGAAACATTTCTTAATATTATCGGTGTTAAAACAGTAGTTCTGCTTCATATTTTGCGGAATCTGATACATTTATTTTCCAGAATTCATTGACATTTTAAAAGAAAAGCATTTATTTTACATGTTTTATAACAATGGAAACATCTTCACTCTCAAATTTGATCAATTCAGTGCATCCTAGCTGAATTTAAATATTTATTTAAAGTTATAGTTGGCATTTTAATACTTTTCCTTATAGTAAAATATTGCTATAATATTTTGTTATTAATAATTTCTTCCTTTCAATTTATGATGAAAAACTGTTAAAAAGGGGAAGTTCCCAGTGAAGCCCCTCTATTTTTTTCTCTGCACACACACACAAACACAAACACAAAGTTCTGTCATAAAACTCTTGATGGCGCAGGCCGCTAGGTTCTAAATCAATCTGATATAATCATGTGATTATTCACATGGCACAGACGATTGGTTCTTCTCGCATCATCAGCCAGTGAGCTTGCTATTCAAATACTTAGCAAGAACTTTGAACTATTTCAGTTTCAGCATTCTTCAGAAGCCCTCCACCCTCCACTTTCAAAAAACAAATGAAGATATTTTTGTTGAAAATGTTTTATGTGACGTCGGTGATTCAACCATAATTTTATAAAGCTACGAGAAAACTTTTTCTGTAAAAATACCTAAAATATCTTTATTTAACATTTTGGAGAGTCTCAGGATGCATTCATTAAGTTAAAACTTGTGAGAAATAGCTCTAGTTCATAATGCATGATCCTATTGTAGCATTTATCTCCACAAAAAAACTGTGTCCCATAGTGTGTGTTATGATCTTTTTTTATGCTTGATAATTGATTAGTCCTATGACAACACCTAGTTAGCTGCCTCACTTCCTAGTTAGCATCTTAACCATCACATGAAAAATAGGTTAAATAGTTTATAGTCTATACACATTTAATCATACAATAATTCAAAAAATCAAATGAATAGTATCAAATTAATTATAAGTTTATTTAAAATCAACACTTTCTTCACCTCACCCATCATCTTGGATTCATCTTTTCAGTGAGTTCATTACAGTGCATTATGGGATTGTCTTTCCACGAAGGATACATGTGATCCTTATGTAACAATGCATTCAAATGCTGCTTCCCTAAGCAGCCCACTAGGTTTTGGATCAGAGCGGTTGATTTCCCTCTTCAACCCAGGTCTCGGCCTCTCTTCCACCTTCACTAAAAAATAAACCAACACTAAATCACCGAACTGCTCTTTCTTTTTCTGCAACCTCACACAACAGGGAGCTCACCGTATTCAGCCAGAATGTCTTTGATGACGAGGCCCTGATGCTAAATGAAGGCCCTGTTTTTTATTGTGAAATTACAGTAAACGTGAATCATACAAATTACAGACAATTGGCAGCACAGAAGAGTACTGTGACAAAAAAAGACACAAAGGCAAGGACACAGTAGAGGAAATTACTGCATTAGGAAAAAAGCATGTCTGTATTCTGCATAAATTAGCAACATTTCCTTTCTAAACGCAGATAATCAATTACAGTAGGAGAAAATACAACCACTGTCATCATGCAAACGAATAATGACCGATCCACATCGAGCTGCTGGTTAACTTTATACTATCATACTGCACGTGATCTTCATCTGTGTCTGAAATGGCTTCATCCACATTAGGATCTGGGAGATTCCTGGGTATTGAGATGTCAGCCTAGTAGTCTGGGCCATACCGACAGGATCTTACTAAAGTTAAACCAAACTAATCCTATACTTCAGCGCATTAGGAGTTGTGAAAGTCTGTCTGCGTGGTTTGATGATTTATATAATAAAGGGGAAGGAAAAGGAAAGAGTGTTAAAAACATAGAAAGCACAGAGAAGAGAGAGAGAGAGAGAGAGAAACCAGGGAAAAGGTTTTCGCAGCCAGACTTTTGGGATCAATCCACTTCAGCCTCATATCCCTAAAGCTGAACCCCAAACATATGGAACCAATCAACAGCTGAAAATCATATCACCGCAACTCTCTCTCTCTCTCTGTCTGTCTGTATTTAATAAAATCATAACATGAGGGTCAGGTGTGATTGGCTCTCCTTTCAATCTCACTAGGCTGCAGAGGGAGCGTGGGTTATGCTAAGCGGCCAGTAAGAATACAGATTCAGCACAGAGGTCAGCCAATTGTGTCGCAGCATTCTTGGGTCAGTTACCTTGTACAGGGAAGGTCAGGAAACATGGTGTCAAACTCTTAAGGCACCAAACCATTAAAAGTGAATAAAAAAACAGAATAGCAAAAAGCCTTTTAGAAAGTGAAGGAAAGGCTACATCATAAAACTATGGACATTTATGAGTAATTTTATTAGCCTTTTCAGAAGAGAGAGCTCACATGCGTTCTAATGGAAATGTTCTATTGCTATACAACGAGTGAAATCCTTCAAACAAGATAACATCCAGAACTCAATTAAACTACATAAACATTTGTTCTAGTTCAGGGATCCACTGAAGACTTTAAGGTCCAGTAAGAGGTCAGGGGATTTTCAGTGTGGTCTTAACTAGAATTAATGTTTTTGTAGCTTCATTTGAGCTTAACTGGATTTAATTTACTATGAGGCCTCACTCAAGTAGTTCTTTCTTTCCCTTTGGATGCTTGACACTGAATAGTGTGTGCGTATGTTTTATTATTATTGCACTGAGAAAGAGAGTATGAATATCCTGCATGTTGGGTGGTTTGTAATTTTTCTCTCTTACATGTACATGTGCGAACATATGTAGATATGCACCCACACAGATGTGTGGGCTAACTTCCTGAGTGACACAACCTTTTTACACTTCTTTTTGTCTTAAAAACATGTTAATGGGGACAACGAGCTGGAGAATTCTCACAGTTCCCTGTTAGATCAAGACTTTGTTACTGAAAACAGACTGATCAGGTTGTTTTTGGCTCTGCTGGTTTCCAAAAAAACAAAAGAAAAAAAAGAAAAGAAAACACCCAAATTTGGCCCCAAATGGCCACCCTCTGTTTTTCTTTGTCTTTTTCTCTTTTATTTCCAAATATCAACCCGGCAGTGTAGGTGTCATTTTAGCACTGGACATGTCTCCCATCCCACTTACAATGTAAAAAACTTTGCCTGTGATTCAAAGATAATCATTTCCAACCATATGAGGTTACATTTCCAAACACTGTGAGAATAAAACAGGAGAACCGTATGTTTTACCAAAACTTGAACACCAAAAGTAAGTCAGAAAACTTCCATAATCACAAAGTGGTTTGCAGTATGTTATTTGTATAAACTGACTTATTTCAAGGATCTTTCATGCTCAATTTCAGTTTCATTCACATTTGAGAAGTCTGGCTGTATTTGCATGTATGGAAGGTGTATAAATGAAATATATATTTTTTACATAATTGCCAGAACATTTGAGTGTCCTGGATTTTGTGTTACACTGTTATATTTATAAATGTATCATGGTTTACACAAAAATATTAAGCAACACAGCTGTTTTCAACATTGATAAATAAGCGACAGGAGAACACGTCATTCACTTCTTCTTCTGAAGCTTGTGTCCGAAGCATGGCAGGGAGCTAGAGGACGCAGTGATTCGTTCCCTACTCAAGGAACCATGGTTACATTCGTAACCTGAGACGTTCCCTTTCAAGGGAACTTAGAACTGCGTCCTCCAGGGGTCGCTATGGGGAACAGCATACCCACGCCGCCATGCTGAGGGGAGTGCAGGCCAGAATCATGGCGAACACTAAGTACCAACTCTACCATTTCCATGGGAGTTGCCCTTGGGACGTTGGACGGCTGTCTGTGACATACCCCTTACAGCCAAAGGACTAGGCTACATACCCAACTTACTTGTTAGGGCCTCGGCCCGGGGGAGAGCTGAAGGCTTAGAATCAAGGAAGATTCTATATACTATTCTATATACTAAGTCTTGCCTGTCACACAGGGGCTACTGCTTGCTCTTGCATAAGTTTGCTGAAGGATCTGTCTCAAAAGATCCCTAGTAGCAACACCCTGTATAGATACATAGGTGGAGGGGCGCCCAAGATGAACGGGGCTTTTACCAACTCAAGAAAGGGCTACAAGCAACCGCACGAAGCCCTCACTATATAGGATTTTAGAAAGAATGCTTATCAAAGTGTGGATTTCAGAAAGTGCTTCACATGCACACTTACCACAACATGGATTTTAAATACTGTTCTAAGGAGGGGGCTCTCGTGGCACTCTGATAGAACAGCTCATTGATGGAATGGTGCATCTCAAAACAATGTGTTTGAGAGTCATCAACTCGATCTGTGGAAATAATGCTGGAGCACTCTGGGGAAAGAACAGAGAACTCAATCTCACATTAGAGGAGAACTCCGAATTCAGAAAAAGAGTGGCGCACTCATAAGTGTCCCTTCTTGGAAAAGGGGAGCTCTGCTAAACTACCACGATAGCCCAAATAGCCCCTCAGAGAAGCGATGCTTGAAGTGTAGAGAAGCAATGCTTGAAGTGTATAAATAAATACACACTGGCTGAGTGGAGCCCAAGGAACCAAGGTCTAAACATCTCAAGAAAGGAAATGGAGCTGAGCGCGTAACCCTTACCATGAAGGATGTCAGAAAGTATGCAGAGTCTTGCGTGCACAATTACCACTTATGTGGTTTTCAGAAAGTACACAGAGCTTAGCGTGTGTACCTAAAGGTTCCTTAGCATCACAGAGGTGCTTAATCGCACAGGAGAGGCAAGCTCAAATTTACAATCCTCTGGTAAGGGGAGCATTACCTAAGATCCCATATACATGAAGACTTGCCACCTCCACTTCGCGCTTGATGTGACAGCAACAACCAAGGGGCCAGGATGCCCCTCAGGGTGACCTGGCCGGACATCCATGAAATTCCTTCTAGTGCCGTGCCAGGCCTGATGATCAAGGAGGCTCCCGCAAAAACCTGTGATCTCGGCTGCCTAATACCGGATACATGAAGCCAGAATCAGGGCTATCAAACCGACTGGACATAATGCCGACGAGTGTTTAGTAAACACTGTAACTGACCACTGCAAAGGAAACTCACAGAGGTTATTAGTACACACATAACCACACCAGGTCCTTCAGCAGATCAGCCTGATAAGCCTGAAGCTCTGCCATTGTGTGCAATAAAGCCACAGCCTGACCTGCTGCTGCATATGCCTTGCCATTTAAGCGGGATGTATCTTGGAGGGGCTTAGATGGCAAGGAGGGAGATTTAAGAGAGGACGCTAGCCAGCATCTCTTCTACAAGGGGCATCCTCTCATAGCCGCTTTTCTGGGTAGAACCCAGCAGAGCACTAACTTCAGTATCAGAAAGTTAAAGATAAAACATCCTCCTCCTGAAGTTCACTCTCGTCTGCCGCCGACAAATGTGAAGGGAAAGTCCCTCTCTAAACTCCTCAGCAAGATCCACCTGTGATCCTGACAAGCTCACTCTCCTCTGTGCATCAGCAGCGGCGGGACCTGCACCACAGGAAGCAGATGGCTGCCCCTCTTTCCTTGAAAAGAGAGACAAACGAGAGCGGAACTTTTTCATAGAAAAACGCTCAAAATTCAGATTGCCCCTTCAAGGACATCGCGTGCATGCTCTTCGCCCAAACAAACGATGTAAAGACTGTGTGTGTCATTGGGTGTCAAATAACGCTCACACGGATGCACACACTGTCTAAATGCCTTGCTAGTGGTTGCCATGATGAACAGAGAAAGATCGCTCTTACCATGTTCATTCAGATGCATGCTTCAAACAAACTCGTCAGTGAAGACGAAGAAGAGAATGATGTGTTCTCCTGGCACCTATTTATCCATAGTCGCGCCGGTAGTGATGTCAGGGGCTGTTGCCGGCCAACTCGTTGGTGTTTTTTCAATGTATGCTTCAGATACGGGTCACAACGAGGTGTTCCCCATAGTGACCCCTAGAGGTAACAGTTCGAAGTTCCCTTGAAAGGCAACTGTAAAATAAATTCAGCCCTGTTAAGCATAAGAGACTTCTTTCAAAACAAAAAAAAAAAAACACTTTTGAAACATATGAAGCGGATGCTATAAGCAGTGTTTGGAAGTAACTAGTTACATATAACAGGGTTATAGTAGTCACTCCGCCCAAGTAAGGTTAGCTGTGCTCCTACGCCTAGTGAGAATATAGTTCCCAGTATTTATACAATTAAAAATGGTCTCTGACTCATATAGCCTTGTTATCTGTACACGCTGTGACTATACAGATCACAACATGTAAATAGGAAAATGTTTGCATTATTTTGTCACTTATTGGGATTACTATGCTAACATTATCCATTTACATCCAGTCTTTGTGCTAAGCTAGGCTAGCGGTGGGTGCATCAAATAACACTTACAGAACGCACAGAAATGAAAAAGGTATGTATGGACTTATCTAACTCTGGGGGATACTGTGAATAAGCTAAAGTCCCAAAAAGTCGGAGTGTTCCTTTAATTACAAAATAAAAGTAACTGCAATCTGTTACAGTTACAGTATTTTCAATAAATGTGTAAAAAATGAGTTACTTATGAAAACAAAGTGGGTTACATCTAAAAATTTCTTAAATTAATATTTACTATTTCTTGTTAAACTTCAAAATATGTATTTAACCTTAACTTAATGATCTCAGTAAAAGAAAAAAGTTGCTAAAGTCTGATTTTATGGTGACTGTGCTTAGGAATTAAATGATTTTAATCCTAATTCAAGATTTTTAAAGTCTGACAGTGATCAGTGTTGAGTACTACTGTAATGTTAACCCTTCGTGCTTTAAATTTTGGAACAGTTGAAAACATTTTATTGAAATTTAGAAAAATAATCAAACGTAATCAGTTACATTAAGAAAGTAATTGAAATAAAAAATTACCTTTTAAATAGGGCAACTTGTTATCTGTAACTTATTACATCATTACATGACTGACTATGGTCCAAACACTGACACCCGCACCAAATCTGCTGGTGCTATGTATCCACTCTAATACTCTCTCAGTCTCTCTAAACACATATGCTTCCTCCTATATTAACGTATCCAACTCTTTTAGTCTTTTCCCCTGGGAAAGACAGATTAGTGTGGGTTGATGGGCAACGGTGGTCTCAATATCATGTGTCAATGCTGTTCAGATCAAACAGGGAACTACTGATGATCTCTGTCCTGCTCTAGGGTGCCTTTTCCCCTTCACAAAGAATCCTGGGCCTCTAGAGACCTCAAGCATCAGTGAGGGGGCTGACAGGACTCCTCAGCCCGATAGCACAGAGGCACAGGGAACAGAGGTACACTCTCAGAAATAAAGGTAGAACAGCTGTCACTGGGGCGGTACCTTTTCAAATGGTACATATTTGTACCTAAATGGTCCATTTTGGTACCTTAAAAGTACATATTAGTATTTAAATTGGACTTAATAGAACCGAATAGGTACAAAAGTGTACCTTTAGAAAAGGTACCGCCCAAGAGCCAGCTGTTGTACCTTTATTTCTGAGAGTGTAGGGTGATGACGAGGATGAAGATGTAAGGAACAAAATTAAAATAAGCACTTTTGTATAATGTATTTTATATCAGTCCAAGGCTACCTCTTAAAGAAGCAGAAAGATAATACAGTATTTCTCTGTTGGTCGCTTGCTGAAATATGACACTTCCCTTGCTTTCATCAACCCTAGGAGCACAATTATTCACTGTAAACATGTTTAAAATGCTCCAGCTTCATTTCAGTGCTTATCTTAGTGGCCTTGGTCTAGGTAGGTTAATCACTGGGGCCTCTAGACCATAAAGAGCCTAAATTTAGACATTAGCAGGGGAGTTTCTCTACTTCACCCAATCAGTCAGTGTTAGATGGTGAAATGGACAGAAATGGGGGAGGGGCTGACTCCTTTATTGTTCTCCTAGGCCACTCAACAGATCAATAAGTTACTTTGATCATTATGAGATGATCAGTTTTTTATGCACTTTAAATCCAAAATCACTAATGGTCCTCTGTCCGGAGAGCTCACTCATGTATATTCCAATACACTGCTGTCATAGAGGCCACTTCAAACATAATTTATTGGGATCTCCTTCCCTTTCTCAAACCAATAGCCATTAATCAAAGGGATCAATAAGGAAGAAATGGTGTGAGCTGAGCCCATGATTTCAATAATCATGGAAGTGAAAGATGCAATCCTCTATTTTTATAATTTTATAGAAGGTATAAAATATGCTTTACACTGACCTTAAAAGTGATAGATTGAAATTTTTGCACATTTTGCAACCAAATTTGAGTAAAAGATAAAAGATATAACAAAAAACACACTGACAGGACATGAAAAAAAAAATAAAATAAACAAAACTAAGGTCAAACATTTAATCATGCACCCTCTTTTCATTAAAATTTGGAGACAGAATGAGTTTGAACTTATCAACATTTGGATCCAGTTTAGCTCTTATTTCTTTCCCGGTTATCCTCTAAGGACACATAAGAAAATGGCAAAGCAAGTCTGGTCTTAATTGTTGCCACTTGATCTTCTATCGTCTCCTCAAACTGATTCCTGACTCAAGCTGATTTGGTAAATATTTGTGGTGTTTATTTGATTCTAAAGAGTTTAGTATTCTTGTCAGTATTAATTGCCCAAAAAAGTAAAATGTCACCGACCGCCACTAATGCAGCTGTACTTCTCTGCCTTTTTAAATGAAAAGACTGAGGTTTAAGTCTCACTAACCAGTTTAAACAAGCCGTCACTGTGAAACGAGACACCCACATCCTCAATCTGCCACAAGCTTTACAGGAAATATGCCACTTTGGCATTCAAAAACAGCACAGGTCTATTAAGGTTAATTAAGGTTAATTAAATCCCAATAAAAAAACCTGTGTGATACTGATGGAAACACTTTACATTTCTAGACTCCAATAATTATATGTTTCCCACTGAAGTCACTGGGCCGTTACATATAACAGTAGGTTATCTGATCAAAAATGCCACTTATAATGTTACCATTTCAAGTTCTCTAAATTACTTCAAGGTCGGTGACATCCAGTCCAAACCATTGTTGGTATAAGTAGATTAGAAAAGAAAATATAGACCCCGTCCACACGGAGACGCGTATCTGTGAATACGCACACATTTTTTATCGGATAGGCGTTTCGTCCACACGTAACCGGCGTTTTCGCAAGGTGAAACCGCTATTTTTTGAAACCGCTATTTTTTGAAACCGGGTCCCAAAGTGGATAAATTTGAAAACACCGTCTTTGCGTTTTCGTCTGGACGGCTAATCCGTATATTTTCTGAAACGATGACGTCATCAGCCCACGTCTCCCCCCTAGTCAGACACCTCTACGTCACGTAACAGCAATGAAAACATGAACAAACACTGAACGATTGTCTTTTTATTAACTAACATTAACACAGATTAATAAATGTATTGTTCCATGTTTGTTTGTGTACCACGTGCAAGGTTTATGAGCATAGTCCAAGTCTTCTTCTATGTTTTTAGTGTATCTCTGTGTCAGAATTACAGCGCCACATACTGGTCTGGCATGTATACTACATCATTTTGCAGTTTCGTGTGGACGCGGATATTTCTTGAGACGAGGAAAAAAAAGATCGGATTGGGGTAAACTCTGTCTCAGTGTGGACAGGGCCATAGAGAGCTGCCTGTGTTGATTGGTGTTACTAAATGTTTTATAAATAACAAATTATTTGTGTTAATAACTACCCAGGCAAAATAAAAGGTAAAACGTTTGTTTGCCAGTCTCATACAGCACAAAAGGTTTGATGGAGCATATAAGGACATGCATATTCAAATTTTTACCTAATATGTAAAAAAAAAAGTTTTTGGATGAATTATTCATGAGTGAATCAAATGACTGTATTTATGAACATATGCTAAGGCATTGGATCATTCACTCAACAGATTTTTCAAGTAAAATGATTATGCTGAACAGTTAATGTTGTTGGAGCAACATGTTAATATTATATTTTCAAATTCAAATTACTTGGGCAAAAATGCCCCTAGTATGAGTTTTTTTTTACATATTTTTATCATATTATATAGATAAGCAATATCACACAAGTGCTGTTTGCACCCTGAATATCATAAGTGCAAATTCGAAAATAATTTTAGACAACAATTCAAGCAGGATTTAAGGATGAATTTGTAATTTATTTAGTTTTGTTTGGTTTCCTTCAACATCAATGCTCCACACTCCACCCCAGTAGGTGGCAGAATCTGCACCAAAAGTGGCTTTGCCAACTGCTATAAAACATAGTATTATTTCCTTAAAAAAGGAAACATTTTTCATATTCCATCCATACTTCCATATACATTTTATTTTATTTCCATAGTAATAAAAAACATGGATAAGTAACCTCAAATGTTTTATTCTGTCATCATTTAATACACTTACTGTCTCTTTTGGTTAACAATGACTTCCATCGTATGGAGAATAAGTAAAAAAAAAAAGACATTTTTTTATATATTATATTATTTTATGTTTCACTGTTTATTTTAGGTTGTTGTAGCCTAAATGTTTTTGTAATAAATTCTATGTTGAATCAAATAATATAATTCTTTCTAATGCTACTTTCTGTAACATCTATTTGATGTGAAGAGGCTTTGGCTTTTATGTTTCTGTGTCTGTCAGCTTGTATTTAAGAGCTTCGAAGTACAAGTAAAAGTAACATGGGAGTGAAGGTCAAACACAATGTATAAGACAGGTATCTCTGTTCTCTGCTCTTCTTCCAAGACAAATTCAGAGTAAAAACCCAGACTGTGAGAAAACTAGAAGATGAAACCATTATTAAAATGCTTTAGCCATCGCTCCTGATCAAAACCAGATGGTCAACATCTATAGGTTCTGCTAAGAGTATTGCTAAGAAATAGCCATAGAAGCTAAACCTCCACAGCCTTTCTGCTTTTAACAACTCAGGCGAGAGAGTTCAAAGGTTAAAGGTCAGAAAAGGGTCTGTGTATGTTTGAAACACTAACATTTCACACGGATAGACAGACAGAAATAGATTTCAACGGGATAAGCTGATGGGATCACAGCTTGACTTAAGAGACCACACAGTCTTAAGCTACCAAAAGCTGACTTTAAAAGGTTAGATCGCCTGACCTTTTCCTTCCTAAAGTCAAACGCTGTTCAGATATGTGCCATCCGAGGGTTTTCAAGTCAATAAGCTTCACGAAAAGCATTTACACTACACTGCTGATGACATTCAGACAGAGTCACCACTGACATAAGCAGTAACCAGGCCCAGTGGGAATCTGCAGACTATTTCTGTCTATTTCTGCAGGTTTAAAGACAATAAAATGTGTCAAACAGAGCTAAGAGTATTATACTCTTATTAGTAGCCGAAATCATGATCAAATTAGGCACAATACTAAATAAGTGAACGCACAAGGGGATCTGTAGGCTAGTATGAATAATGAGAGCTCCAGGTCTGGAGAAATCTACTGAGCTTTCTGTGATTTATAAGATGTTTGATTTAATTTGCACGGTTTATTTTATTTTGCACTGTTTTTCATTGTCTGTCACAACTGCTCGGGTTATGTATTTTGCCAAATTTAACTAAAATGAAACCAAATGTTCTCCTGCTCCTGTTATAAATCCAGGAGCATACACATGAATATTTTATTTAGAGTTCAAAAGGATAAATGAATGTGTACATGTGTACCTGTGCTCCCTATGGCCAATCTAGTACCTCTGAGTGAGAAAAATAATGATAAACATATTATAGTGTGATTAACATTCATCATTATCATAGCTGCATCTGACGTAGAACAAAACTGTGTCACCACGGGAAGTGTGCATCTGTGGATCTGGGTTTTTTTAGCTCTCCTGAGGAAAGAGAATAATAGAAGAGAAAGAAAAGTGAAGGCTGTGGGACACAAGATGTGTCAGTTAAATAGAGAGTACTGTGGCAATGAGTGGAGTAAAGACAGAATAGGACCCTGATCTGAGCCCCAGGAAGGATTATTACAGTCATTACACAGAAAGAAAGAAAGAAAGAAAGAAAAAGAAAGAAAGAAAAAAAGAAAGAAAGAAAGAAAGAAAGAAAGAAAGAAAGAAAGAAAGAGTGTGTTTGGTAACCCAAGCTCTGTGAAAATGTCCCTGATTTCAGCTTGGCAAAAGAACAGCAGGATCTGATGGTAGCTTTTTACAGATAGAGAAGTCACAATGTCAAATTCTGGGGTGGTCTCGAAGAAGACATCGGTGAGTATGCATGCACGTACATGGTCAGTATTTCTGTAATCTGGACTAATCTAATTTGGCCTAATCTACTATATTGTCTTTAGAAAACACACACTAATTAGACAGGGCCACCACATCACTTAAACCACTGCATATCAAACTACAAAATACATTTCATCTTACTGTCACACACACCAAATGACCAACATATGCGCTAACAAACTTCATGTGTGATATGAAAGAACAGAGCTGGAGGAAGCGGGATGCATGTTGTTTTTCATGTCAATGTAGTGTAATGTTTCGATTTGAGACACTATTCAGTTCTTAACAAGCGATGGTTTCTGAAAGATGATAACTCTTTTCTTAACTTATTCATGAGCTGTATGCCATCACTGCCAGAGTCTGACCCACTAACATCTCTTTCAAAGTATGCACTTCCACCCTGATCCAGACTGAATCATCATATTAAACCTTCCTTGATTATGCTTGCAATAAAAACCCAACACAATGTATGATCGTGTAAAAACCCTTTCTGGGACAGTTCATAAGCATATTCAGCAAACCCTTATCAACACCTTGCACTTTTGCCCCTAAACCCTCGATTTCAGTCTGAATGTAAACACCTTTATCATCATTCTGCTTGTTTATTCATTGTGCATGTCAGTTTACATTTTATTGTAATGAATGGAGAAAAAAATCCAGAGAATTTCCAATTACATGTAAACACGTTTTTCTTGCTTATCTGTTTTTTGTAATACATTTTTGTCATTGTATTGACACACCAGTTATCCTCAAGCTGATGGGAAAACCAGCACAGCCACAAATAAACACATCCTTTAATCTATTAGCTCTCGAGTCTCGCTTCAGCATAGAGGGTGACTGGGTTCAGAGCTACAGCTTATGTTGTTCATTATCTGGCGCTTGCTCGGACAGCAGCGGCACGATCTCACTGGCTCTGCGTCGTCTCAGAGAGGCAACACAAACCTGACTTTCAACTGAAGAAGAGGCTGATAATAAAAATTCAATAATACATCTTAAATTGTACTTGTAATGTAAAGTGTATTCTAGCTGCTGGAATGTGATTTTTACTGTGGGACCCCCTCGAAACACTGATAGTTTGGGCAAGTTTTGAATAGCAATTGGGTGGGTTTTGTTGAGAAAACCTGGCAACCCTTTCCGTCAAGCAAGTAACGTTATTATTGCTAACATAGCCACTCATCATTGGATTCATCTGTATTTAAGAGAAAATAATCACTTCATCTGATGTTTAAGTGAATAAAATAGCCTTGACAGCCTTGGAGATTCACAACTATTGACTTTGTTCTCTCTCACCGGACTTGTGTGTGTGTAGGCGATGTAAAAGAGGAAAACAGGCATTTGGGATCAAAGCAAGGTGAGGCAAGGGAGGGGAGACTCAAAATGTTTTTAAACTAAAAACGCATTCTTGTGTTGTCTTACTATTTTCACAATTATTTGATGTATAAAACATTGATATTTACAATACGGAGCGTGGTTTTTAATCATATTTTTGGGCACACAACCCTCAGATTGGGGGGGGGGGGATTTCCGCCTATGCATGGGGATGAGATTAACTCGAGTATGAGTACGCTTCCATGGAGAAATGTTCTCTTGTCCTCCCACACCTGGCCATATAACATGAGCTGCTGACAGCAGGATTTTCACACTCTTTTGTGGTTTGGGTGCTCTACTCACATTTGTGAATGTATGAGTGCATGTTTCCTAAGTCAAATGTGAAAAGCAAGCATACATGTAGATGCTGTTCTATGGGTTGTGTAACTATGCATACTTGAGCTAATGAAAGGTCAAACTACTAGTACACTACTAATTATATAACTAACTACTGTATCTGTTTACTACTTTAAAACACTGGATGCTTTGTATTAAATGTCTACTATTACACTTCAGTCACAAACCATCACAGTCTAGCCTTCTTCTCGCTCACTGTCTCACTGATCTAAGCTACTTAGCTGAAAAGTGAGTGTCCAGATACTCTGAGCTGAACAACTTCTGTGTAATTTTGCAAGATAGTCTCTTAAACTTTATCCCTTTAACTGTCTGCCCGACCAAATGGTTGAGCACATTTTGAGACACTACATTTTATTATGAGGAGTACCTAACTTGACTCAAGCTGATTGAAACATCTCTACCATCTGGTTGATGTATGTTATGCCAAAAAAAACCCCGCTAAATGTGAGAGTGTCAATCAACTGCACTTTGTCACAATCCTTCTTCTAACATGGATGTCAGACACAAGGAAATCACCCCTTCAATGTCAGCCTTTTTTGGTTAAATTTTGCAAGGTAAGCATTACACTGTAAGAGCCCTAGCTTTACAAAATATGTTACTTGGTGCCATGAAAAAACTTTAGTATGATTTTAATAATTTTTCAAAAACGTGCTCAACCAAACGGTTGATTTGTCACTTTATGGTAAACGTAGAAAAGCTGTGCTAATGTTTTCAGATCATCAATTTCTGGAGTCAGAATGTACAATTTGCTGAGAAATAAAGTTCTGATTATTCATAGCTATGAAAATGAAACCGCTCATGTTGTTTCTCCATAACAATACTGAGAAAATTTCTTAAATGTGTTTTTTTTTTTGCCACTTTTGGATATTTTTTTAAAGTAAATATAATTAATTCATATAATTAATGTGTGGAAATCATAATTATCAGAGGCAATTATCAAATGACAAATGCTGACGTACTAACATTACTAAAAATGTAAGATATTGTTATTTATTTGTTTGTTGTTGTTTTTTTACAATTACTCGATGGATTTCAACAGTTTCTATGGTACAAGAATGTCTTGGTTACGTATGCAACCCTCTTTCCCTGAACTTCATGTCGGCTGGACGGA
This sequence comes from Carassius auratus, assembly GCF_003368295.1. Lineage (NCBI taxonomy): Eukaryota > Metazoa > Chordata > Actinopteri > Cypriniformes > Cyprinidae > Carassius > Carassius auratus. Next base: position 13,365,611 of record NC_039270.1, on the reverse strand, counting down.
CCTGCTCTATCACGTCCTTTGCCAGCTGGATCACAACCTCAGCCTGACAGGGGCATCTTTGTCCACCATCGTCGCGCGGACACCCTGAAACCTGGGGGGATGCTGGGGCGAACTGAATTACGTGGCCGAGCCTGAGTGTCTGGATGAGCCAGTGGGAAGGCCTGGGGAGCTCTAGCCAGGCTCCCAGAAACGGAACCAGCGGGGTCAAGGGGACTACAAGCGTACCCACGGTGGAGCAGCGTGGTGGAGCAGACAGCCCTGGCATGGGAGGTATAGCATCCCTTAGTGGGGGCGGAGTGTGGGCATTCGTCTGACTCCAAGTATCAAAGAGGGCATGAGAAGGCGAATCGTTCTACAGCCGGCTTTGCATGGAAACTGGCAAGGGGAAAGGAGAACGAGAGAGGCGAGGAAGCATGTCGCCAACTGTTCATGGCCTCGTTCAACAGCTCTTTTAGTGAAGGTTTGGGTACCACCAGCCGCAGGGCCAGGGCGGAGGATTCCACTCAAGCCCGATGCTCTCTACTGCCCATCAGACTCGGACAACGCTAGCATTCCTGAGGGAGGCAACGCAGCCGAATCCTCATCTCCTGAGGACTCAAGACCGCCTTGTGATGCGGCAATACGACATGTCAGGAGCCTGAGAGGGTCCAGAAAACTCATCCGGGAACTCGACCGGCTGCCGCGTATGTGAGGGGGGTGTGGCCCAAGGAGGTTCACTCGTCGGGGAAGCCCACATGGTAAGATCACCGCTGAGATCACCCTGGCTACTAGCTGAAGTAGCCCTCTTACTATACTATACTATAATGTAATAAACTTCACCTGTCATATTTCTACAAAAAAAAAAAAAAAACTTTGCTTCATAAAAATATTGTCTGGTCCCTGCTGGTTAAAAAGCTTTAAATAAATAAATACATTTCTTTGAGAAATGTTCTAGCATTATTTGTTTGAGAACTGTTTGAAATTCATACATTTTTAATGTGACTTAAAAAAAATTGGCCCACTAGATATATACTGCCCTTTCAAGCAAAGAAATGAAACTTCTTATGCACCCAAGTGTCTCTCTCTGTGTGTGTGTGTGTAAATTAGTGTCCATCAAAATCTATGCTAATTGTTGTTCACTGCTACTGTCCATTATACTATTATTTACCTCAGTATGTTTTCTTTTCTATCTGAATCATGTGAGCCTTCATAAACAGGTTAGTGCAGACATGATTTTCCTGTGAGAGTGTGTGTCTGGAGATCATCAGGGGACAGCGCAACACCCACACTAACACCAGAAGCAAAGTCAGCACAGCAACTACACAAAATTAGGTCTTAGCACTTCAACAACAGTAGGAAAATACACCTCCTTACTTTCTCTAAACATAAGTCACTTGATGTCCTGTTCCTCTGAAGCCTCCCAGGCCACCCAGCCTCAGCAGCACCATATCAATCTTCACCGGCATGTTTCTCTATTGGTTTTTCTCTTCATTTCTCTTCCGTACAAGCAGGCACCAACTGTGGAGTCAAGGTCTTGTGTTCCCTCCATTTCATGTGCCATAAAAACAAACAGAACTCAAGATGGCCGCCATCGCGATAAAGCAGTAAAATAAACAAATGTGTGAGCATTACCTGCTGGCTCAAGAATCTGCCAGTGGTTTAGATGTTTAATGTTCAGTGCGAGTTGCTTTATTTTACTTTAAAATTGAGTCACCATGTCTTTGAAGCCAGTGAAGGAAATAATGCAATCAGCTGAAGACAGCAGCGTGTGGCTGAACGCTCGTGTGTATATCCAATTATATGATGACTTTACAATGCAATCTAAAGTAACAGATTTCTTCATATTTAAAATGTATGGTTTTTGAAAGCAGCTGCTACAATATATCAGATGCTGAGGACTTAAGAGTTTAATATAAAAAGCAAAAAAATTCTAGGTAAAACTTGTCATTTTTATAAATATTGAAATATCTGACCATTTTTCATATAATTTGAGTCAAAGGATGTGCTCTTAAACTTATGACATAATACCATTTTCACCTTTTTTAGCTACAAATAGATAATTGATTTGAGTATAAGCATTAATCATACTTTTGATTATCAGTTATTTAATTACATTAAGTACATAATTTTTTGTTAGTATATTACAGGTCTCTAAAAAATGTTTACATCACTGTTATTCACAGTTAAAGATAAATTAGGTAACACTTCACTTCCATTATACACTTCTATTATACACATTAATAACCATTCATAATGCATTATTCATAAAGGTTTTAAGTTCATTTACCATGAATTAGTTTATTAATTGTCTGAATAATTTATTACCTTCTTAAGTAACAACTATTCTTTATCAAGTGAGAAATATGTAAAAAAATTTGCAAGCCCATCTCAAAAATGAAAATAAGATTTTACAGCCATTGAGACTTCTAAGTAAAATTATTACAATTGCATAAATACAAATAAAAACAACAATAATTGTATGTTTACAGTATTGATTTAAATTTGGTTGCGTAAATTGGTTATTGGACACATAAACAAAAAAAGAAAAGTACTATTTGTCAATATATAGTTTTATTGATCTATACCGTTAATCAAACTGTATACTGAAACTGACAGGGGGATTTGATGTAATTAATATATCAGAGGTGGAGGGACAAAAAAATCTACATCCATTTTCACTTGAGGGCAAAGGTTGAGAAAGCCTGACCCTCAATTGCCACAGGGGTGGTGGCTAAGCTCAAATCCCAAGCGGATCAAGTAAAAGTGGAGTAAGTTGAGGTGAGGACACCCTCTTAGATCAGTCCATCAGTCTCTCAGACAGACGCCCAAAAGCCCTGTGGGTAACACTAGGAGAAGGGTACTGATTGTGTAGATAAAGTCGCAGTATTCCCACAAGTATACAGATTGGAGAGTATTGCTGCCATCACTCTTCAGACCTCACTCACTTGATGTGCAGTTTGAGGAATGGAAAGACTTGAGACATGGTTTTTAATAACCTTTGGTCACATGAAAGTCTTTAGAGAAGAATAAAACGTTCCATCTTATCATACAGAACAACATAAAATATTTAATAATCCTGTCAGTGGCTTAAAGAGTTTTCTAATTAAAATAAACACTCCCAAACTGAACGGATGTCTCCTATTACTAGCCACAGGAAATGCTGGCTTTGACGGGATGCTTTTGTTTATGTGTCCAAGGTGAACTTCAATTCCCATAATTCAACAAAGCCGGACATGCCTCGACTTCCTCAATATCTGTCACCAATCTGTCACCGCGGTAATAAGTGGCAATCATTGTAATTCTGGTCAGCTAAAGTGCGACTTTGAGGGTGGCACAAGCCTGTATTCAATCACGGGGAACAAAGCTGTGGCCTGCCTTCTATCAAAAAAAAAAAAAAAAAAAAAAAAAAAAAACTATGATCATTCATTTTTTTCTTCTTTTTTTTGCCTGCCTCTAAATTGGATATTCGATACACAGAAAATGCAAGGGGAAGAAAGGATGGATAAATTAAGAAAAATGTCAAGAATTAAAAAGAAAACCTTGAGGCTTAGCACTCCGAAAAGTCTGAACTGTAAATGAAAACAGGGAAGGGCTACATAATGGACCAAGACGACAAAGCTGATCATTTTTCATTATTACAAAAATCTAATTACATCCTCTAATGGTGGAATAAATTAGTGTAATCAACCTGGAATGGGTTGTTCATCATCTGCCCCCTGGGGGATTCTCTGATTAATAGAGGACTGGCTATCATCACTGACATTTTACATGCACGTCACACCTTTTAAAGCCGATACCTACAGCTTCATTTACCAAGCACACGACCAGCAGATGAAGACCAAACTGTCTGGACCAGCGTGAAAGCACAAAAAGTGCTCATCAGTCTTCGTCAGAACACAATGAGTGGAGATAAGTGGAGATGTGAAAATGATGAAGAACCGTCATATGTAATTGGTTAGACAATTTCAGTGATGCCAACTCAATTGTCTATCATCCCCCCCAAAAAAAAGCATAAAGACATTATGATATTGTAAAGAATTGTAAAAAAAAAAAAAAGAGAGAAATAGCTTGAACTTCAGAGGCTATAACACAGAACATCTAACCACTTTCCAAAAAGGAGCAAATGTTTCTGCACATGTTAAAATGTGTCAGGAAATTTGACGATTCTCTATTTTTGAGATTTTAATTCACTCAACGTGAGTGAAGCAAATACCAAACAAACAAACAAAAAATAAACAAAAATAACTGCACAAAAACAATAATCTTTTGGAAAGAGCATATATCCAAAAAGCAACATATGTATAGTCAGAAGTAGCATGTGTAACTCATGGCAAGAGATCTAAGAAAAAGTCAATAGAACAATTAGTCCGTCTCATATCCTGCACAGGATCAACTGTAGACACCCGTCAATAATCCAGCTCTGGAAGTAATGAAGACCTTCTCTCTGAAACCTCTGCTAGACGACCTTGGTTACGGTGGGCTTAGTCAAGCACACTTCTTTAATACCTTGTACTCCTGCTCACATTAATCACACACTGCCTGACAAGTGGAGTGCTTTAGAGTTCAACCCTATGCATGCATAAGAGTTGTGAAAAACTCAATTTCAATGCATCTTTCACCTAGAAAAAAAATGAAATCTCAAGTGTGTTTATGCTGGTATAACGTGTGAGTGATAATACACTGTATCTGACTGTGCCTGGATGACAGAGGCTATCTAAACTCAACAAGCTCACTTCAGTAGATCTCAGTGGGACATGAACAGAGCACACTTTATTATCAGAGCAGTTTTTTAAGTGCAGCTCAAAGGGCGTTTAGAGCAAGCATGAGAGTGAACAGAAAAAGCATGTGATGAGATGAATGCATCAAATTGTCACAGATCATGTCTGCTCATAGATGACTGTACTAGAGGAAATCAAAGACAAACTCAATGGCAAAGCTAGACAGATGTTCAGTGGACATTACATGCACTTAATAACGAGATACTTGAACTAAAACACCAAACCAAACTTCCACATGCTCACTTTGTGTACATCAGCAAGATCAGCATGACCACCCACATGCTTCAGTGCTAAAAACTAGAAACCTTCAGTAGTGTAACAATGACGGAAGACTAATCAGTTACAGATCATTCAGACATTTCAACATGCTTTTTCTCTGTTTAATGCTCTGTCCCAAAGCCTAGTGAGATGCCTATGAAGGCAGCATTTTAAGGCATGCATGTGAAGTCTGTTACAAAAAGTGAGCATCTTGAAACACCTCATAAGATTTATTCATTTTAGCCAAATTTTAAGGCAGCATCACATTGGAACCCTCACAGAGGGAAAAAAATATTTGACAGCTTATTTTCGCATGCAACCAGTCACAACTCTACTGAAATATATCTTTTGCAGTCACACCTTAAAACTCTTTTTCTTGCCCTCCTCTTAGTCTCTATTTAACTACCATTTCAGCTGTCCAGAGTGTATTTTTCATAGAGTTCATACAGCTTGAGCTGTCAAAATCATATCAGAGCCTCATAAATAAATAGCTCCATTGGAACCAAAACAAAGTAATTACACAGATCCTGAAGGCCTAAACCCCTCTTCCTGAACATGAGGACCCCCTAAGGACTCCCTGCCATGGGACTTAGGTATTCCACTCAGTGCCTGGAGAGAAAGACCAAAGTGCAAAGCTGGTTTTGCTTTTTGGTTTTACTTCTTCCTTTACTCTTCACATCTAAGTGATGAAGGTTAACCGTTTCGACACATAGAGCACAGCCAATCATCAGTCAATTCAGTTTTCATAAAAATGTGATCCGGCACTGGATCACTCGACCCCTGAGTAGTCTGCAGACACTCCTGAAGGGGTTTCTGTGCATGATTTCAGCCCTAACTGCCCAGGGGAGTCTTACCTTTCCCATGTCCCCCTTAACTCTAGATCAACCCTTCTCCTTTACAGCATGTGGTGCTGGAGCATGCTGGGCTAGCTGAGATGATCTAGGTGTGCCTTGCATGTTGTGAAAACGTTGTGTACCCCCTGGGAGAACGTTTGGGGTGCTGTTAGTGCTAGTAAAATACTGCAAAATAAGACCTGAGATGGAAGTTTGTCCCCCATGTGTGATCTCTGACCTGGGTCACTGAACAAATCTTTGTTTTCATTTTACAGTAGATGTATGCAACTTTGTGTGTTTGTACATGTGTCTTGTTCATCTGGAAGAAATGAAAAGTCATTTTAAATGTTTTGACAGCTTGAGTGAGTTAGAGTGTCTGTTAATCACAACCACACTGGTCATTTACACTTGATACCCTTTGAATAAACAAGAATATGAATACATATACACATATGGACAACAGGCCATGTAGAATCTCAAATTATGAATGACTGGATACATTTAGCTACAGTGAGATAAGAATACAAATAATTATAAAATAGAGTCATGAAGATGTACATTTTTATTTACACAAGCATTTAAATTTTTTTTTTTTTTTTTTTTTTTTTGAGAAATAAGTCTTTCATGCTCACCAAGCCTACTTTAATTTGATCAAAAGATATAGTAAAACAGTAATATTGTGAAATTCATCATTTAAAAGCTGAATAAATAAACTTTCCATTGGTGTATGGTTTGTTACTGTAGGACAATATTTAGCTGAGATACAACTATTTGAATATCTGGAATCTGAGGGTGCAAAAAATCTAAATATTGAGAAAATGGCCTTTAAAGTTGTCCAAATTAAGTTCTTAGCAATGCAATAGAAAATAGATAATTAAGTTTTCATATATTTACAGGAGTAAATTTACTAAATATCTTCATGGAACATGAGCTTTACTGATGATTATTGGCATAAAATAAAAATTCATAATTTTGACCCATACAATGTATTTTTGGCTATTGATACAAATATACCCCAGCGACTTAAGACTGGTTTTGTGCTCCAGGGTGAAATATTTTTAAATGTAATTGATCCCATTCAGCAAAGCTGAATTTTCAGCAGCCATTACTCCAGTCTTCAGAAATCACTCTAATATGCTGATTTGCTTATCATGAAATATTTATTTTTTATAATAACAGTTGAAAACAATATAGCTGTTTAATCTGTTAGTAAACACCAAGATACATTTTATTATTATTTGTTTTTTAGGATTCCTTAAAGGGGGGTGAAATGCTCGTTTTCACTCAATATCCTGTTAATCTTGAGTACCTATAGAGTAGTACTACATCCTTCATAACTACAAAAAGTCTTTAGTTTTATTATATTCAAAAGAGAAAGATAGTCTGTACCGATTTTTCCCGGAAAAACACGACCGGCTGGAGGCGTGATGTGTGGGCGGAGCTAAAGAATCACGAGCACCAGTAGGCTTTTGCGTTGAGAGCGTTTGGAAGCTGTGACATTACCGTGAGGAAAAAACCAACCAAAACAAACCATGGCTAACAGTCAGATCCAGCGTATATTTATGATCCAGGATCAGATCCAGAGGCTGAAATTTAACAAGAGCAGCATCAGCAACGACGTCTCTATGTGGTATGTACTGAAACTGTATATATTTGCTCAGCGGTTTTGGAAAATGACTAAGTTCCACTTTATGTCGTCTTTTTTTTTTTTTTTTTAAGCTGTACATGTGGAAAGTTCAGTTTGATGACAACATCGTATGTTGTTTACTTGATGTGCTTACGCGCCGATAGCTAAGTTAACAACACAGATATTTGAAGCAGTTTTACTCACCGCATGCGGTTCCAACACACGATCGTGACCCTTTTTCGTTGGGACTGCATCATCCTTAAGAAATAAACGATACGCAAATCCGTCGTCAAACTGGGCCTTGTTTGTAAAACAAGCATTTTCGAAATGCAGGGAACAAACAAAAACACTTGCACAACTCCGTTGATGCTCTGTAAAAATAAACTCCACCCACTGGTCCCTTAATGCTGTTTCTCTTTTGGTAATCTGTGCAGGGTTGTCTTGCCCTGGCAACCAAAAACACACTCCTTTTGTGACATTTCGCGACGCTCTCGCTCTGATCAGTAAATCGCTCTGATCAGTGAAGTCTGTTGTGCTCTCAGTGCTCTGCTATACAGGAGCGCGCGCTCTTCCGGCAGAAGTGCCCTCAGGACCCATATAAGGAAATTCCGCTCCATCTAACGTCACACAGAGCCATACTCGAAAAAAACTTTCCGAAACTTGTGACAAACCGGAAGGAGTATTTTTGGAACAGAAATACTCCTTCAAACGTACAACTTAATTTTTGAAACTTTGTCCATGTTTAGCATGGGAATCCAACTCTTTAACAGTGTAAAAAACTCAGTATGCATGAAATAGCATTTCACCCCCCCTTTAATTAAAAGTTCAAAAGACCGCAATTTATTTAAAATTGAATTCAAGGTGTAACAGCATGTTCTTCCTGTGGTCATTGATGCTTTATAGATTTATTCAGTTCAAAGCTGTCAAACAGTTCAGCAAATTTGTCTTTCACACTCTGGTGTACCACTTTCTATCCATATTTCTAGAAGCTCACAAACTTTTCACTTGGAAAACATAATCAATGCAAATTAAGCACAATACAGAATAAGTGCAAACAGATGTTGTATGAAGGACAGAGAATATCAGATATTCCAGCACAGAATGCAATCGGAACACACAAGACTTCCACAAGAGTCTACAGGTGAGAGCTGCCATCATAAAGAACAGGTCTAGCAGAGGTGCTTCTTGCATTGATGGAGAGAAGAAAAGAGCCATGATCCGCAGCACAGAAGGAGAAAAGAAATCCTGGCCTACATGTAGACTGTTAAAACATTTATGGTATGTGTGTGTGAACAACTATTGGTTGAAATGCATACATGGTTAAGTTATGGTTGCATACATGGCTATGACAAGTCTGATGTCAAAAAGTTTGCACCAATGTCAAAACTTAGAAGGAGATAAAGTAGTAATTCCGTAGCGTTTACTTGTGGAGTAGGTACTGAAAATCAGTGATCTTGATTTAATATAAGGAAGCATCCCACTAGTCTACTTAAAACAACATCTGCTGACTGTTTTTACAGAAATCTTTGTCTCTTCTGTCAGAGGTCTGTCACACTCACCAATTAAGAACAGAGGAGGGATGACGGATTAAAGGACTGCCTCTGAAATTTTTCTCAGACATTCTCTCCCTGTCATGTGATGCAGTACCACATTTTGGCATGCAAATTCATGGAATAACGTTGCACTTTCAAACCAACTATGCAGGAATATGCTATGTATAGTAGGTAACAGTATACATGAATGAGCAACCTTTGGTGCAAAAAGGAGTGAACATTCATTACATAAAAATAATAATCAAAATCATAATTTTAAACTGTAAACTAAATTACACATTGCTATTCATTCATTCATTCATTCATTATTTCATTCATTCATTGCTAATGTAATGTTTCCTGTTTTTCAATAAAATGCTTATAGTGTATCATATCATCAAAGGTTGGCAACAATGTTTATATCCCCTTTAACAAATCAATAGTGGTGCTCTTGAATACAACCTCCTCCTACACGAATGAGGAAAGACCAAAATCTCCAAAACTGAGATTCTGTTTCAATAACATATTTCAAATCAGCAATAAAATCAGACAAAAAATGGCATCATAAATTTTTGCTTTAGCAGGGAATGAGTTCCTGGGGCAGTTAATGCTCCCCCACTGCTGCTGTATAGCGACATCCTCCTGATTCTCTAATGATTTTGCAATTGAGGCTTATGGCTGAAATCTGTCTAGAAATTCAGGTAAGGGGACTTACCTAAGTCTCTGAACATACAGTTGCTTAAACCATCCACTCATCCGCAAATAAACAGTGCCTCTTCATTAGTGGTTTAAAATATTTCTGGCTAATAACATACAAAAGTTTTAACAATTTCTTGCAGTTATACGTATAAAGCACGGAAAGCCACACTTCGCATATGTGGCACTTTCAAATGTTAACTTGGCAACCACAGTATATACCGTATTGTTACAAAAAAAGAACATACAGATTCGCAAACACAGGTGGAGCGTGTGTAATTTATTCACAGTTTGAATAACTGTGGAAAGGAAACGTTATATTATTATTATTCATTTCTAATGTTTTAATTAAATTGTAATAATTGTAAAAAATTCAGTCCCATTAAACATAGTTTATTAGCCTAGATAACACCCTGGCTCTTGCCTAAAAAGACACGATGTTTGTATTTAATAGATTTGGCTGCTTTTAGCCTTACCCTGGAGTTGGTTCATCCTCCGCCTATGCACAAGCACACACAACAACATGCTAAATACAGTGGAAAAAATAAGTATTGAACACGTCACCATTTTTCCCATTAAATATATTTCTAAAGGTGCTGTTGACTTGAAATATTCACCAGATGTTGGTAACAACCCAAGTAATACATACATACAAACAAAACAAAACAAACAAAAGTCCAGAAATTAAGATAGTTTTGTTTGTAAGGATGGATTATTTGGGTTGTTACCGACATCTGGTGAAGATTTCGATTTTTTTTTAAATAATCTGTACTGAATTTGCAGGAAAATCTGCAGAATCCTGTGGAACAGATTTGAATGTGCATTAAATCGGCTTCATTCAGGACGGTGACGAGTCTGCCTACAGACAGGAGAATAAAGAGCTGGCTGTCTGGTGCAGTCTTAACAACCTGGAGCTCAACACGCTCAAAACTGTGGAGATGATTGTGGACTTTAGGAAAAACCCCACTGCTCTCCCCCCACTCACCATCATGAACAGCACTATGACTGCAGTGGAGTCATTCAGGTTCCTGGGCACCACCATCTCTCAGGATCTGAAGTGGGACATTCACATAGACTCCATAGTTAAAAAGGTCCAGCAGAGGTTGTACTTCCTTCGCCAGCTGAGGAAGTTCAACCTGCCACAGGAGCTGCTGAAACAGTTCTACTCTGCCATCATTGAATCTGTCCTCTGCACTTCAATAACTGTCTGGTTCAGCTCAGCTTCTAAATCTGACCTCAGAAGACTACAGAGGGTAGTCCGGACTGCTGGGCGAATCACTGGTACAACCCTCCCATCTATTTAAGAACTGTACTTATCCAGAGTGAAAAAAAGGGCTGGCAAAATCACTCTGGACCCCTCAAATCCAGCACACTTCCACTTTGAACTATTGCTGTCTGGTCAACACTACAGAGGTCTGAGCACCAGATCGACCAGACACAGGAACAGCTTCTTTCCTCAGGCAATCCATCTCGTGAACATTTTACAATCAACATTTCTAACCCTAGTCTACTGTAACCCGGGTTACTAGTGGTTAGTAGCAGAGAGAATAATGAAGCAAATATGAGATTAAATATGTATCTGTGACCTAAATATAATATATTTATAATCATAAATCTTTATAAAAAAATATATATATATATTTATATTAAGGATTATAAACTCATCCAATGAAATTGCATTTTGAATGACGTCATTACGTTTTCCGCTATCGCGGCAAATTAGAACGCAGCGCGCGTTCCAGATCCTTCTTTTTTTTCCGTGAACTTGAGAGGAGAGCAGATGGCTGTCGCTGATCCAAGAGATTTAGTGCTTCAGAATTGAAAATAAATGACGTAAGATCAATTTAATACATCCCTATATCGTTATACATCAATTATATAAAATTTAGTATTTTTGTAACCGCAGAACCAGTTGATTTATCTCGTGTAACGTTCTTAACGCATGTTGGTAGCGCAGTTTTAGCGTTAGCATAATGCTAATGTAAATTATCTTACATACATATTTCTAATGAAGGACTGAGAGAAAAGCAGGGTGTGTCTGAGGGTGATATCTTCTATAACGTGGATCATTGGGAGTTTTCTGGATTTTCCATATACATTTGAATGAGTTTCCTTGGTGAGTTGATGTGGTTTCATTTTATTTCCTTTACAATATGGGTTAAGGTTTTGTTAAAAATGTGTTTCATAAATTAACCATTTATTTGGTGTGGTGTAAATGATGGAAACAGACCTAAGAGTGAAATAGAGACAACAGTAATGGTAATTCCTGTGAAATAGCAATAGTTAATATGCTTAGTGTGTCAAACAAAGAAATTATACAAGTGACTGCATAAAATTAAAGTGCAATGCTTATTGTTAAAAAGAAATACCAAAGAAGGAAAAGAAAAAACTTGTACAAAGAAATTTCATACACAGAAGTATATGAATGTATATTGTTTATTTGAAATTTGTGTTGAATCAGTATATACATTGTAAAGTGATGATTGATTATTTCTTTATTTATTTTTTTTTTTGCCTTGTGTTTTCAAGGCCAGTTTTTTTTTTTTTTCCTCTCTCTTTGCTGTTCCATGTGATGTTCTGTTGATGCTCATCTACTGCATGTGGCCTGTTCTGGATACGGATCAAGTGAAGTGTGAACCTTTTCCTGGATCGTGAACTGTCTCAACTCTCTCCTGTGCGTGTAACGGTGGAGTTTGGACTGGCGAGCCACCCATTGGCTGAAAGTTGAGAACATTCCTGTTTTGAAAGAGCACCGAAGTTGAACTTGTTCATCTTCAAATGGTAGGAGTGGAATTTTAGACTTTAGAGACATTGGATTTCATTACTTCCTGGATTCTTGGACTAAATTTATGAACTGCCTGTTTTTTTTTGTTTTTTTCCTTCTCCAAGAATGATTCTGATTTGTTTGTTGCAAGCAGTGGACTCTTGTTAAATTTTGAGGTGTTCAGACTGAATAAAATTTTGTTTATTGGGTGTTTTAATATCTTTAAGAAACTTTCTTGAGGTTTATGGGTAAATAATCGCTGAACAATTAAACTAAGATTTAAATTTAGGAACAGAACAGTTAAAAAAAGAAAAGGTTGATTATAAATTAATGATAAACTGCTTTAAAATTTAACCTGTTGAATTAGATATCAACGAGGTAGAAAAACGGAAGGGAAACGTCAATTTACTTTCATGAGTTATATTGCTATAAGTCTGTAAGGGAAAAAGAACGTGGTACAAATCCTTATTATTGAATGCAACTAACTGAGGTTATTGTATACTGAGTGTGAGGAAACAAAAATGTTTTTTTTTGTTGTTGTTAATTCACTGTTAAAATATAATCTTTCTTATTCGTACCTCAACCCCCGTGTCTGAGTGGTTCACTGCTGTCGCACATCTCTCTCCTCGGACGAACCTAGACTGCTGAACTTACTGGTCCATTGACAAAATAACTTGAAAGATATTAGGGTGGCACGTGTTACACTACATTTCAGTTTGCACATAATATATCTGTACATACAATTGTTAATTTGTATATTTTTATTCCTTATTTAATTAGTTATATTTTCTTTAAAAAAAAAATATATATATATATATATATATATATATATATAGTTTTTTTTCTGTTACTGTCATTCTGTTACACTGTGGAAGCTTCTGTCACAAAAACTAATTCCTTGTCTATGTAAACATGCCTGGCAATAAAAAGCTCATTCTTAAATGGAGCAAAGTATACTACAACGGCTGTTATAGGTAAACTTATAATTAATTATTTAAAATACTACATAAGTGAACAAACAAGAAGTTCTGCATGCAGATTCTGTTTAGACCTGCATATATACGATGATTGGACAGTTATATCCACTGTCTGTATGTGAGCAAGTGAGTGTGTGTAAAATGGCTTTGCCCTGATCACTCAACCTCAGAGGTCCTCCTTGCACTAAAAGCTTTTTTAATTATGAATTCCATTAGTCTCTCTGTCTCTCTCTTTCTCCACCCTCTACACCCCAGCACCTAAACCCAACTGTGCATACTAACCTGAAACACACAAATACATAAATGCACACAATATAAAATGAAAATAATAAAATACAAAAAAGCTTCTTAATAATAAAGCACCTAAATGACTGTGAAGATGCTCCTGTCCAAAGCATCTATCTTTAAATAAATAAACAAACAAACTGCATCATTTAGAGATAACACCAGAACAGGCTCCATAGCCCTTAACGGCATGAGTCACATCAGATGGAGATAAGTAGCTGGGATTATTGATTTTTATATGAAGTGTATTCACTCGCTTTTAACCAAAGTCTCTTAAAGCCATTTATCCTCATCGACAGACATTAAACATGCATCACTGCTGTATTAATGAGGACTACTATGTCTGGTTCCACATCTTTGACAGTATGACCGAGTCAGAAAATGAAGAACAGAGATGACCTTCATGTTTAAAGGATCTTGGTAAAATTTCCAGAGAAAATTACTGGGGTCTGGACTTTTGGATGTATTTGAACCTATATGTAACCAAACCATCACAAGCCCTGGTTTTTGCTTTCTCCTAGACATATGAAAACACTAATTCAATTGTCAGCTTTTTAAGTTGTGTATACCCTTTTTTAGAAGGTCATGGCTGTTTCAACCTGATCGTGGCAAAAGGGCGATGCGGGACCAATGCACACAAACACTCACATACACAGAAACCTCTCAAATTACACTTCCACGGAGGCCATAGTCTGTGTGTGTGTGTGTATGTCTGTGGCAGGGGTCTGAACTGTTTCAATAGATTCCACATTCACCTTTATCAAAGGATTCTCATCCTCTTTCAACAGAGCGAAGCATGTCTAACGGCTATTCTTCATGTGTGCATCTCTGTCAGCAAAGCAAAACACCTGCGGTCTGCCTCTCTCCCATGAGATCCCATTACTTATGTTAAAAATGCTAACAGAACAAATGCTAGCAGAACATTTTTAACTTCAAGAGATAGCTCATCTAAAAATTTTTATCATTTACTTACCTTAATGTTCTTCAAATCTCTTCTGCAAAACACAAAAGGAGAACATGATTAGCACAATGAATTGGATCTGAAGTGTTTTAAGCATCAAACAGGACACAACAGGACCATAAGGGCATTACAATGCTCCATAATTGTTTATACTCTCTCAAATTTCGATATCAAGAACAAACTTCACTTGAGGAGGACAGATGATAGACATTTATTTCTAGATAACTCAAAGGCTTTTTAAACAAGCACATAATTAAATGGAGAGAATGTAATATATAATTACAATATATACAATACATATAAACAGACAAGTGATGCTGTCAGGCTCAGAATAAGATGGAATAATCTTTAATTAGCGTGCATGAAGTATTATCTACACTTATGAACTGTATAATGAGCAAAAAACCAAGGGAAAGCCAGCGCCAGAGACAGGCAGAAACAGACAGGCAGACACAAATGAAATAAGTATGGCGACGTTGTAGTTTTATCTCTATGTTTTTATGTCTTCTGCGGGCATATGTGGGCTTATATTAAGCATGCTGATGCAGTCTGATGAAGTCCATTTAAGGCTCAGATCAATAGAGGCTGTAGAGGACAGACCTGCTTGCCCCTCTGGCCCCATCTCATCATCAAACCCACAGTCGGATTCGGACTCAAGCAACAGACAGTCATTGGAATAAATGCTGGAGTCTAATGGCTTATTGTCATATTGATTAAGTTGTTTGGTGTTCTTTAAATGACAGCCACCAGAGCGAGTAAAAGAAAGGTAGTTTTGAAGAATAGATGAGAAGAGAGCAAAGAGAAAGATAGTGTGGTGTGAGTGAAAAGGTGAGGAGACTGCTGAGTTGAGAGCTTGGCTTTGACGGTGTCTGGAAACAATTCCTTTAAAATGAAAGAGACAGGGGGAAGACAAAATACACACCCATTCCATGCTGGTCCCCTGTAGCCTCCGCTGGTCAGGTGTCAGATACTTTGTATATTAAAGAGAGAGAAAAAATCAGTTGCATACAACAAAGGACAAAATAAGTAATTCTCAGATCAAAAAGATTTCAGACAGAAGGAGTGTTTGGAAAACCTATGCCACTTGGTTACAATTGCATTGCAATAATTATACACCTAAGCTTTAATTCTAGTAGAAAAGGTCACATCTAGTGGTGTTCATGTGAGTTACTAATAAAAAGATATTTAACAATACCAAATGCATCTTAATCTGGGATTAATGTAGTCTGTTGTGTTTTAAGTAAACGTGAACAGAAGGGGAAAAATAGATTATTGTTCAAAAGACGGTCTATGAGATTTAGTTTTTGAAAGAAGTCTGTTATGCTGCCAAAGGCTTCATTTATTTAATCAAAAAATACACTACAGCTGTAATGTTGTCAAATATTATTACATTTAAAAATAATTTAATCAGACATTTCTACTATTCAGTGTCACGGGATCCTTCAGAAATACACTGATTTGATGCTCAAGAATATATATATATATATATATATATATATATATATATATATATATATATAATCTTTAGTTATCAAACTAACAAGTACAAATATTTCTAAAGCATTAATTAGTTAATGAAATATAAATATTATTTAATGGACCTGAGCTAACTTGAAGTAACAAGGAACAGCTGTATTACAGTTAACATTGACAAAGAATAATAAATACTGTAAAAAATGTTTTGCTCATTGTTAATGTTATTAATGCATTAACAAAAGAGTTATCAACATTTCTTATTATTAGCAGTGTTGAAAACAGTTGTCCTGCTTGCTTAATATTTTTGTGGAAACTCCACATAATTCATTGATGAATAGAAAGTCAAAAAGACTAGCATTTGTATGAAATTATAACAAATAATAATAATAATAATAAAAACTTTTGTAATAATGTAAAAGTCTCTTTTGGCCAATTCAATGTCAGTTTCTTAAATATTATTTTCTTGAAAATATATTAATGCCACAAAACATTTGAACAGTATCTTTTTTGTCAAAATATCAAATTGCATTACAGAGTAAATATAGCCAGACAGCAACCAGGACAAATCATTCCTGCAATAATTACAGTCTGACAATCAGCTCCCTCACACATACACCTGTAATGAGTCTGTCTATTTAAAGCAGCCAAATGGATCAACCTCAGTTAGACTGTTTGTGAAGAGAAAAACTGGATGCTTGCCTTTCTTTTCATTCTGTGCCATCGTTTAGAAAAGGGGCAGCAGATGAAACAAAGAAAAAAAGCATGAATAAGGCACTGATGAAGCCTGATCCTCTAGAGCTCAAAGAGAAGTGAACTCGACCTCTGCAGGCCAGCTCTCTAGTACCTTCTTCCCTGCTCTCCTCTTACTGACGCTGCAGCGCTTTCATCCTTCATCTTCATACCTCTCATGTCTTTCAAGCTGAGGGTTTGATTTGTAATCTTTCTTTGTCCCATCTGTCCCCTTCTTGATGTTATCTACTTCCTTCTTTATACCTCTAAAGTCTTAAACATAATTTAACATTTCACAAACAGTACTCAAGCGGAGTGAATGCTGTTCATGTGGAGAATTGGAGATTGGGGGATTGCATCGTATATTTCTGCATGATTTGTAACAGCTCAAAACAAACACCAATCATATGCATTTTTTTCCTCACTGATTATGTTTACATTTGTGATCTACATTTTTCCTCTCCTCATCTTACACTGTTGAGATTCAGAATGAGTGTGTATCACTGTAGATTTAGTGATGATGTTAAATTGAACTTGCCTGAACAGTAAGAGGCAGCTGTGATTATGTTTCTGAAACTGATGGCAGTTCGGCCACCCTCATTCTCCCAGGCAGGTTGCCTTTCTCCTTTATATCCTGTTTCTCTGTGCTTTGGTGCCTCATTCTCTCGCTTTTTTCAATCTCCGCCCTGAGGAAGAAAAAAAAAAACAGCCATGGGGGACATATCAGTGGGAGTGAAAACATCAAGATCATTTGAGCTGGAATAACTGAGCGAATGTCACTTACAGTTTGATGTCAAACCACCTTTAAAAAGCACATGCTGTGTCAACTGCTGAGAACAGAATTAAACTAAACTTTCAAGCCACTTACACAGTGACATGGAGACTATGGAGAACATATGGAGAACATGCTGGTCTATTTTTCTTAAAGCAATGGTGCCCTCTTCAGTTGCTACAGGTTAAACACACCTTCTAATTTAAAAAGTGAAAAATGTCTCTTCGCAAATAAAACCAAGATAAATGCATGTGCAAATGTGTTGTACTCATAACTAAAATTAAAACAGAAACCAATCCCAAGAAAGAAAAATGGAAGAAGAGAGACATCTGAATATAATGTTCACATAAGATCCTATCTACAGTATTAAGATACCTTCATCTGGATGCTGTTTGAAGGCAGTACAAATATACACAGCCATGTATCTGACAAATCTTAGTCTACTTTTGGTTGAAACTATTAAAATGGCATCTGATAAGAGTTGTGAATTAATCTCTATAGAGATATATGCATAGTATTCATAAAATATTGACTAGTGTCATCTCTTAAGCTCGCTGGCTTTTTATGCAGCCTCAAACCTTTAAGAGTGCTGAGCAGTGAAGCAGTAAGACGGCTGTTGGGTGAAGTAACAAAACTCAACACAAGATGGGGCTAGTGTCCTTTCTAACATGTTCATAACTTGCATTGCACAGTTGTCTCCTCGTTGGATAACCCGCTGTCTCCTACACAGCTCACTCAAATGACATTAGCAGTGTGAAAGAAGATAAAGCCACTAACGCCCTCAGTCCTGATCCCTACACTAATGCAGGCTCATAGACACACACAAACACAACACTATTTCTTTCAATCACTGATACACGCATACACACACTGCATGGTTTGTAACATCATCCTTATGCATAATTACTTTTGAATACTGAGGAAGAGGTTGATTTAGTAACAAAAGAAAAAAACATGTCTAGTTCACATTTCCTCAAAAATCTATTAATAGAGAAGTATAATCTCTATGTAAACTGCGTAGTTTCTACTCCATAAGAAAATTAAGCATGTTTTATGACTAATAAGATGGATAGAAAATGTGACATATCCATGAAGCATGAAGCAAATCTTCCCCTTCAAATTCTCAATACAGTCATGCGTTTAAACGTTTGACTTTTATTTTTTATTTTATTTTTTTGAAACTCACATTATTTTCTGTAGCCTGAATGTAAAGGTGTTTTTATTTTAATCTATAAAGGCAAATACAGCCAATACCACCATGATACAAATAATTGTATTATTTAGTTATGGGGTGAATTATAACCTGGACATGTCAGTCACCCCAAAATATCTCACTGCAAATAGCAATGCAAACATTTTTACGGAAGAAAAGTATGTGTATGTTTTATCACTCTCTATTAAACATAATTTATGAGGAAACATCTGATTAGGGGAAGAAATGGCTTACTAAGTCTGTTGCTATAATATTCTGTGTGTGTACGCTAAGAAACAGCTGGAAAGTGACCTTTGACCCTCTGAGGTCACTGTACATCCCCTGTCAGATATTAATATTGAGCTTTAAAGCAGTGTGTGCGTGAATGATTAAGCGGAAGTGTGTTTTCTTGGTAATGGAATGGCAAGAGGGCTAAGGGTCAAATCCTTTGATTGAAACCCTGGAGATTGTGTCACAAAATGTGAAGATCGAAAAAGTAAAAAAATGGAAAGAAGAAAAAAGACAAAACGAAGGGACAATTAATGATGTTTAACAGAGAGAAATTAACCCCCCCCCCCCCCCCCCAAAAAAAAAAAAACAGGATAAGAAAATAAATTATGGCTCAAAACAAAAGTGTGGCAATCAAGCAAGTGCTCTCAGTTGGCTCTGGTTCACGTGATCTGATTTCATATTAGACTCACATAGTAAGGCAGAGGATATCGGGCTGTTTCCAATCAATAAAGCTAAACAAATCCCATCGCAATAGGCACAGTAGGCCTCTCCTAGGGCCAATTACCAGTTAGGTGGAGGGAGAGCATCTTTGGTGACAAAATGAGAGACAAATAATCCAAAACAGATAACAGAGGTGCACTGATGCAGACAAACCAATAAGAATAGCCCGTACCTTGTGGCAAGGTACCCCTGGCATCAGGTTTAATGACCTGTGACGCTCCAGCCGTCAGCACGCTGCGAGAAGGACATGTTCCTGGAACAAGGTGCATATCAGTCATTTATCAACCCATCATCAATTTACAGAGATATGTTATCCAAAAACATTCAAAATAGCAATTTATTCACCTCAACATCGTTCAAAACCTGTACGTTTATTTAGTTTTTCTGTGAAAAGGCTCAGTAAACATTGACTCTCAGTGGAGGGGGAAATACTGTAATGAAAGCGAATGGTGACTGAGGGCGAAAGAGAGGTTTGAAATGACATGAGGACAACATAAAACAACATTCTTTTAACCTTAACCTATCTACCTATCTACTAGATCTATTCTTGTTTTATGTCTTATATAGACATTATTTGTTCTTTGTTCATGCAATAGTCAATGCTTTGGCAATCCTGTCATGTCAAAAAAAGCAATAAAATAAAATAAGAGAGAGAGTGAGACAGAGACAGAGACAGAGAGAGAGAGAGAGAGAGAGAGAGAGAGAGATAGACTGGGGGTTCTGACGAGGGAGAGAGAAAGAGAGAGGGGGGTTTAAAACGTCATTCCGTGTGGGAGCCCTGATATGTGCGACACTCGAGGAGTTTGCGCTCCGGTCAGGCTCGCGCACTGGGATCCTAACCGTCACCAGCACATAAAAGCGCGGATAACGGAGATGATTCCCCTCACACAGCAACACGACACGGAGCAAAGTGTGCGCAGATGGCAGCGAAGAAGTGTCCTGACAGTTTCCACACACCTCTGGATGTGACGCGCTCCAAGTAGCGGAGTTTACCGTGACAGACCGCAGGTGGGATTCCCATAAGAGAAGAGCTCGGGTTTGACTTTTTGTTGGACATGGGACCGGGTCTCAGCTGTTTTGGATACGGTACCGGAGGAACCGCGTCTTCTTGAACGGAGAGCTGTCGACAGTAGGACACCGACGAGATGCGCTCCGACCACGGCTTCATCCTGCTGCTCCTCAACGGGACAGCCTGCTTGGTGAGCGGCCAGGGGGGTGATGTGAGGTCTAAGGGGTGATGTTAAGTTTCAGTCTTGCGTTTATTGAACCGAACGGCGTCTTTGTCAACGGTTGAGTGGTGCGCTTCAAGTAGCCGTCACCTGCGCGTCAAGGGGTGACCGTTAACGTCTTCCCGCCGTGCGCTCGCGCTTCACACTTGAGGGCGGGAGTTTAGGGTGGACTCGCTCGAGCGCGTATTGACTGTTTTTTGAACGTCACGGTTCGCTTCGCGCGCAAGGGGTCCCATGCCCATTCTGTGTGAGTGTGTGGAGAGAGGAGAAGAGAGGGAAAGAGCAGCTCCGGTGAGAAAAGCGAGAGGCGTCGCGATGCTGATTTTTCGAGGGGGCACGGTGACAGTAGAGGCTCACCTGGAGCCCTAGGTAGACACACAAAGAATGTAACTATTCTAAAAACTTTTTGTGCAAAATACTTTAAAAGCAGCCTATCACATGAGTGAGAGTCCTGATAATAATTTCTACAGCACAATTGTGAGTGTGATAATGCTTTTAAACAACATCTTTAATACGAGTAATTAAAAAAAGCTAGTTTCACCCCAGAAAGACCATAAAAAGTTAGTTGTCTTTTAATAATCAAATCACAGAAGGAAAACTGGCCTGGAACAGTGTGTGTGAGTGGAACAGAGCACCTGAGAGTCTGTAATCACTCCACTCCACAGGTTTTCCATTTTAACAATTTAAACAATCATGTTAAAATAAACAAATAAAAAAACTAGTTATTATAAAAAATTATAAAGACTTATAAAAACGTAACTCCATGACACTCACATACTCTAATCTGCATAGACAAGACCAAAGACAAGTGGTGTGACACAATCTGATATAAACTTGAAGATAAGATTATTAATTATATTAAAAATAATTATGAAGTTGCTGTTCACAGCGCGAGGAGACCAAAGTTAAAATTCCTGACCTTTCCTATATTTTAAATAGACCAAAACAAAAATTTGGCATTTTGTGAAAATGTTTCCATTTCTAAAAATACGATTTTTAGATTATATGTAAAAAAAAATAATCTTCGTTTTAAGTGAACTAAGGCACATAATTAATGGGAGGCCTAACTCTAATTAAAAGTTTTGGGATGTGTGAATGGATGATATCTGAAACATCATTTTACAATTTTTTGGTCACTACAATAAGAAAAGCAATTTTATGAATAATATTACTATAAATATCCATGGCTCTCCTGCATGGCTGTTTTGTGAATAAGACAGATGGTACTCTAACAATCCTATAGACCAAGTTTTGTTGAAGAATGAAGAATGCCTGTAGGAGCAGGATGTCCTCAGTTTCAGTTGTAATCTTGGCACACTGTACAGAGCTTACACTGACCTTGGTGTACCTATAACTGATCTCAATGGGTAAAATATGCCAGAGTATCTGTTAGAGCAAAGGTTGTGTATGGCTGCCTGTTTTTCATGCACCTGCTGTGAGGGTGTTATAGCTTAACACCCGCAGTCTAAATTTAATCCCCCTCTAGCAGTCCCTGTGTTACAATTATCTGCTGTGTAGCTGGAATAATTCATGACTTCTTCTTTGACACGTTTTAATCCTCTTGTATTCTCAAGGGATACGAAATGCTGCCATTAAAGTGGCAAAAAAAGAAGCATATCAGAATTAAAAATCGAAACAACAAACAAGCATTGCTTTATTTGCAGTTAAATTATGCCACATACTGGAACTTTCGGTAGGATGTTGCATTAGTACAAATCCAGCTTCCTGCTCTAAAGCCTCCCATTTGGCTACTAACATTTGTCCATTTCGAAAGGGGGCGGACAACTAATAACCGTGACAAATCTTCCCTAGATTAATTACAAAACACCTACTTGTAATTAACTGAGAAGGGGCTGCCAGTGAGAAGAAATTTAATAAGGTCACATGCCCTTAAATCTCTAAACCAGGTTTGGATTTGGAGGAGGGCAGTCCTGAGAGAAATAAACAGCACACATACCAGGGCATCACCAATCTTCTGGCCTGGCAAATTTTAATAAAGAACAAACATTTATTTATTTATTTTTTTTACAGAAATGTATCACAGCGAAGTTGATATTTTTTTTCCTTAGTGATATATAAAAAAAAAAAACCCTGCCAAGAAAAGAAACAGGAAAAGAGCAGACTCATAAAATTACAGGTGAAGGTTATAAGGAATTTAATTAAAATACCATACACGGTCTGCCTTTTGTAACTTGCAGAATGCTGTCAGTGCATACCTTTAGATATATAACATCAGGAAGACACTAATAATGTAATTATCCAATTTAGCTTACGGCATTAGGTCATTTATCTGCTACATTACTTAAAAACTGAGGGAGAGACAGACGCGAGAAAATGGCTTACGCATTCACACCTCAATTGGGCATCATGGGTAATTCATTTGCTGTGTGACAGTGATAAATTATAGAGCAATCAATAAATTATCCCTTATTAAACACTATTATGCCATTATTATTAATAGACATGTAGAGCTCATTAATAATCAACCTTAATTTTCATCAGCTTTATTGAAACGAAAGGGCCTGCTTTAATAAAGCCTTCAAGCTTTTGCCTAGTTAATCACAGGAGCTTTCATTAAACCTATGGCCTGTGCCATGAGCTGACTGAGTTTAGCATCTAAGAAAATCCACCGATCAACTGATGCTTATGAGGTTAGAAACATCTAAAACCTGGCTGCATACATATTGCAGAGTTAAAGGAGCGAATCCACTAAATTATCATTTCGTGTGTGTACTGAATACAGAAGTTACTCTTGAAACCATAGCAATGTTTTGCCTGTTTTATTTCAGTTTGGTTCTGTACACACTATATAGACTTAAGATGCCAATAAATATAAATTCTAAAAATACAAAAGATCATCATCTTATTAATGTTATTTTGAATGATTCATCCATGCATATGCTTCATTTTTTAAATGTTTTTTAGTCAACTTATTCTTCCTTGAAGTGAAACGACAGATTTCACTCTTTCGCAGTATGTCTGATTTCTCCAATCATTCAGTCTTTTTAAAACCCCCACTTTTAAGCCCCAAGCTCACACTTAAATCTGCCACCATCCAATCAATGACTGAGAGATTGAAAGACAAACTGAAAATAAATAACCAAATTGAACAGATATATGTTGCACACATATATATAAAATAATATATAAATTCATATAAAATATGAAACAGTATAAAATAATAATACATAACAATATAAACTAATACAACATAATACAACAATAATTTGAAATAAAAAATACATACACATTATTAATTGCTTTATTTAATTAATTCCTCTTCTTTAAACACTCACAGAATCAACGGTCATCTTTTGCACCCTCTTTCTCTCCTGATTGTGATGATTTAAGTGATTTCTCTACAGAACAATGTCATACAGTCAAGAGCTTATTGCAGGCAATTACCATGTTAAACGTGTTTATGCTGATGATATTGGCCCAGCATCATTCTCATTATGAGCTCATTAAATTAATACAGTTACAAGATGTAATTTTTCAGAGCAGGCAGTCCACTTTCTACACAGTCATGAGGGAAAATAAACTACACACCGACATTAAAATCAGACAACTCCGGTCCATCTGTCTGGGCGTGTGCAGTAAGCTTTGGTTTTGGCATACACAAAAATGATAAAAAAGACTGTTTGTTAAAGTGTATGCATTTGTTCTGGTGTAAAACACCAATTCAAACACTTTTTATTAAATTCATGCAACCAATATTGATGAAAGTTATTTGTGTTTTCAGGCTCATTCTGATTGGATAGTCATACTTCTTAAGCTAAATCGTGATTTCACCAGGTACAAGATGTTCCTGCAACAACATTCCAATCAACCAATCAGAATTAAGATATAACTTTTCAGGAAATATCTTTTTTATGCTTAAAATCAGGGTTAGGTTCTACACTCTTGTTAATCAGATATCATTTCACACTAATTTTAGGAATAAATTATTTTAGGGTTAGGGATTGGGTTAAGTCTATATTTTCGGACAAAAATGTTGATCCAGGATCATCAAAAGATGTTGATCCAGGAACATGTCTTACTTCACAAAATCACGGCGACCGACAGAATAGACCTGAAGCCATTATGTAAAGTGTTTCAAGTGTGATTGTGTTGCAAGGTTTTAAGCTCTGTTTGCGTGCCATAAACAGTCCGATATTCTCTGATTCACCTGTCCAATGACTCGTCTCTTCTGTCCCTCATGGTCTGCTGCCTTGTCTGGTCAGATTAACTGTAAACTCTCCCCTAGATTGACCCACAGTTCATCTTGAGACAGTAAGAGGGCATGTTAGTCACTCAGGCAAACAAGACAGACAAAGCAAATTACCAAAAGGCACTGTAAAATACATATCTTAAACACTGCTACCTGTGTGGTACGCATTAAATGCTGATGATTTTATGTATTAGCATGGACTGACTGACCCCTGGTGGAGCTCATGTACTGTAGGCTTCCCATCCACCTCATCTTATCCCAGAAATGGGCATCATTGATATGGCAGGGTTTCCCTATTAAAGATAAACTAGAGAAACAACAGGACAACTAAAATAGCACAGCTTCTATGCATACATTATTAAGCCCTACTGTCAACACCTAATAATATCTCAGTTAAATGTCATTATATAAATATTGAAGCACTGCTTAATTGACACTATCTCTGTGCTAGTGAGCATTGTTATATTACACTAAACATAAAAGGCAAGAGGTAGATTTGATTATAAGGCTATGACATTAAGGCCGTAAACACACAACACAGAAAATGCACTGCAAGTTCAAGTGCTCTTGGGTCACTGTGGTGGCAAAAAAAAAAAAAAAAATATATTAATAATAATAAAGCCTCAGTACTCAAGGGGGCGACAGAGTTACCTTTGTCATTTCATGTCTGTGACATTAAACCAGATGTGTTGCTGTTCAGACAGATATATCATGAGAGCAGGTTACCTGACATAGCAAACTGGCTGTTAAAGGTAAAGCCTGATTTACACCCATTGCAACAACACTGAGAATACCACATGTACTTATATAGCAACATTGATTGTTTTGTTTTTAAATGCAGTGATACCTGAAAATGTGTGTGCTCATGTACTCAAATGAGTATCTGGCCTTAATGTTAACCATCTGCTTGAAACAACTAGCATTTCAAATATGAATATCATAGTCAGAAAATCACTGACATTACAATCATATACAGTTTTCAATTTCTATCTGATGTGTTTCCTCATTGATAAACATAACCAGACAGAAATAACACATGTATGACAGGTAGAGAAAGAGAATAAAAGTGTCTGCACACATACAAACATTCATAATTTCAGTAACACTAATGTTCTTTACATTAACATTGGTCTGTGAATTATGAATTATGTGAACTAATTATATGAATCTTATTAACTATCAATGCACCATTTTACAGTAGATTTATTGATTTTCTTTAAATGTTAAATAAGATATTATACTTCAATTAAATGTTAGTTTATTCCAATTTGCTTAGTGTTAATGTTAGTTCAATAATAATAAAAATAAATGTTTAATTGAAAATGCAGTTTACATTTAGAATATTATGAATTAATAAGATTAATAAATGCTATAAATGCATTGTGTTCAACTACAAGAACTTGACAGTTTATAAAATAAAATGTAAATGTTTTTATTTTTTTCATGCATTAAGGAAAATAATTAGATTTGTACATTTTCAGGCTTTTAACGGTATTGCTGATTCAAAAACACCTTCAAATTATGCTTCAGGGTTTACCTCCCGGGTGGATGTTAATCAATACACAGAGCAATCAGTTTTCATCTAAAAGAAATGAACTGCTGGACCAATAATGGACTTGGAAAGCAGGACAGATTTGTTTGTGTCTGAGGAGGTTTTGCACTTCAAATAGTTTCCCCAGGCAGAAACAGACTTGTAGAGAGGGGCAAAGATGAGTTTCTTCATGGACACAGTGCTACATCCAGTTTATTTGAAGCAAGGACATCTGTCACCATCTGTGAGAGTAGACAGATGGTTATTGTAGTAGCAGAGCATTGCAGTGACCTCATCAGGGTGTGACAAAGGCATCTGCTGACATCATTAGGGTGTAACACAGGCATCTGTTTGCGAATCCTTCAAGGCTGGATGAAAACAGTTATATACTGCTTTCTTATTGTTCCTCCATGGTGTCCACTTTGATTTTGATTCTTGAAACCTAAAATCCTTAAGTACTTAGTGAGCTGTCAAGGTTTCGCTCTGAGGCCGCTAACAAAGACAGTTTGAAAATATTAAGACTAGTATTTAATTAAAATGTTAAATATTTTCTAATAGAAATTGCTTAAAATATGTCAGTAGGATTTTGAATAGACATACTGTAGTTCAGAAATAAGTTTAAAATCAGCCTTGACTTTAGCTATTAGATGTGGAGAGCATGGTCTCATTCAGACCTAGAATATAACAGAATGTGGTTGATGTTCTTCAGGCTTCCCTGAGTGGTATAAAATCTTGAAACAGCACTAAAATTATCATGTTCACCATACTTTTCCTTTGAAATGGTATCACTCCTAGAGTCATCCCTTAATACCAGACAGGACTTTTCTTACTAGAGAATTTATCAAAGGAGTCGGTTAAACAATTTCATTCCCCACCCTTCTTTTTCTCCTGCTCTCTGCATCTCTCTCTCCCTCTCTGATTCTCATTGCGTCCCATGAATGATCCTAACAAGTGCAAATGGGGTCAAATAGATGAGATCTAAACTGCCTGTTAGAGCCTGTCCTATAGTGCTATGGAGAATCCCATTACTCTGGGCATCAGCTGTGCTCTCAGCCGTGGAGGAAGGGAGAGAGAACAGATGTAGTTTAGGATGGTGTTTGTGTCGATGACATAGAATCAAACCTCTCCCATTAGACTGTCTTGCACCGCTGCCACACATAGCCTTGTCGGATCTTAGAGGTTCACCCTTTATCACCCAGCCTTCACCCTACTTCACTCACAGGGTCGTTGCTAAAATCCATCGAGTCTAGGACAAAATGTGGTCGCACTTTATTTTACAGTACGTGTACTTACATGTACTTATAGTGTACTTACAGTGCATTTATCTAAGAAAGTTCTGGTAATACAGGGTAACTACATGGGAAGGGTTAGGTTTAGGGGTAGGTTCAAGGTAAGTACCTAGTTATTACATAGTTATTGTAATTACTATAATAGTATGTACATGGGGAACAGGACTGTAAAATAAAGTGCTACCCAAAATGTTTATGGATACAATGAACTGTGCCTCTCAATTAGCTTTGCTTCAAGGATCAGACGGAATGTGCAAAATTAACATAACAGAGTACATATGACAATTTACATATAATTGTTTACCGTTTTGATTGTTTTCATGCTCTTAGCAGACAATGTTTAAATAGCACACAGTCTGTAATTGCAAGTGAACACATTTCATTTAGACAATATTGTCTTTCTTTGCTTCTTTTATGTCTTTTTTTCTGACTTCTAAGGATGCTACAGAACCTGTTTGAGTATAATTAGATGCACAACCTTTGGCATCAAAAACAAAAGATATGGAATGTTTTGTTGTTCACAACCCAATCAAAAAAAGTGTTGCAACCAGCCAACCAATCACCCCGTAAGAAAAGAGCCTAACAATTATGGCACTGCTAACACAAACTATTTCTCTCACCATGCCCAGCCCACTTTACTCTTCCCGGCTCATCTATACCTGCCTCACTTATCACAGACCAGATTGTGCTGATTTGCACCCATACGCACGTTCACTCTGTCAATACGGCATAATGCAAAAATTTGATAGCCAATTCAGGCACCACCATCTAGCCTTGAATACTGAATTAGCCCTCGGTCCACAAGCATCGCTGAACCTGAATCCATCCAAATCCTTTCAGATGGTCAGTTCAAGTGAGACAATCTATGGTAAAAAAAAGGGACAAGGAAGGAAGAGACTGATGTTTGTCCAGTAGCTGGGGCTGAAGTTGTGGGTGGGCGTAAGGTTTTGCTTATTTGGCTCTTGTGACCCCACTGAAGCCAGCATAAATTATTCATTAAGAGTCAAACGGCTTGTTTCTTGTGAAATTACCTTTCTCTCCCCTTTGTGTTCTCTCCCTCCCTTGCGCCTCTTGTCTTGGTGTGGAATAATTAGTTCTAAGGGCAGAGCCGTTTGCAGATTTTAATCATGTAACAGAAGGAAAAATCTCCCAGCGTGAATGGATGAGGTATGTTGCAGAGAGAGAGAAATAAATGTGTCGGTGAACACTGAGTGGGATTTGGGGCCTTTAATTAAAAATTGATGTCATATTAGAGATGGAGATTTCAATCCAACAGCCTGAGGAAACATAGGAGCACACGGCTCTTATTGGGAGACAGTGTGAGAGAGAGAGAGAGAGAGAGAGAGAGAGAGAGAGGTAGTTTTCATTGCGTCCTGTCTGCTTCCCGTCCTCTCCCTCAATTATATGGAGTGATTTAGAAAATGAAAATCTCATCTCATACATATTGTTTTCTGCATAATATTCAAACTTAATTTGACACTCAGGTTAACAGCGCAGTGTGTTTCCACCGGGACATAATACAGTGTGTGCGTGTTTGTCAGTGCGCAGTACCTTGACATTCAGAGGCTCAGAGGAGGTTATCAACTGAATCATAGCACTAAATTAAAGACATATTGTCAGACTTATTGACATACACTTGACAGTTACTTTGATTCATTTTCTACCTTCCTCTTTGGAGATTTGTAAAGAGCATGAGATCTGCCTTGTCAATATCTTTCTTTCTAAGATTCAAAGGCTGTGGCTGGTGTAATTTTCTCTTTCTGGTAGACAGTAGTCCTTAAAGGGGAGGTGTAATGCTATTTCATGCATTCCCATTTACACAGTTAGGGCCCTGTTTTAACGATCTAAACACAAAGTGTAAAGCGCATGGCGCAGGTGCACTCAGAGCATGTCCAAATCCACTGTCCCTATTCTCTTAATGAGTAATGGGTGATTTTGGGGTGTAACGTACAATAAACCAATCATAGTCTCATCTTCCATTCCCTTTAAGAGCCAGTTGCGCTCGTGCCATGACGGATTTGCTATTTACACGCCATATATTTAATTAGCCTACAAAAAATTATTATGGTTTGCAATCCTTTAATTTTTTATATTTGTCATGTTTGCGTGCTGCTGTGCATCCCTGTGTTTAATAAGCAGGGTGTACACATGATGCGGACCCGCCTATACTAACACGCTCTTTAAATAAAAAGAAATAATATTGCGCCAGACTTTAGACCAGGTTTGAGTTGGTCTATGGCGCAGTCTATTTTCAGCTCCTTAAAATAGCATTGCGCTAGCACTGCGCCTGAACACACCTCTTTTTTAGACCAGCACGCCCATGGGTGCACAAATGAGCACAAATGAATGACGTGGGCCTGGACAGGAAAATTCAAACAGCATCGGACTGAAACTAGCAAACACACTTGCGCTGCGCCCTTGCGTCACATTGCGGTGAGTGCATTATAGGGCCCTTAGAGTTGGATTCTCATACTAAGCGTCCAAAGCCACGCCTCCTGAATGCATGAATGCACACACACCAGACGACCAGAGACAACATTACTTCAATATATCTTCAATATATGTGTCATTCACAGTGTGAGAAACCATTAATAAGAGTAGTACAACACCAGGAAGAAAGATCAGGTTGTTGATGTTTGCCTTTCATTCTCGCTCTGTCTGCACAGTGTGTGTGAACGAACTGATAATGTATCCTGTCTGTGCGAACAGGGTGTGCAGAGGTATGCTGATACAGGTGCACATCAATAAATTAGAATGTCGTAGAAAAGTTCATTTCAGTAATTCAACTCAAATTTTGAAACTCGTGAATTAAATAAATTCAGTGCACACAGACAGAAGTAGTTTAAGTCTTTGGTTCTTTTAAGTGTGATGATTTTGATTCACATTTAACAAAACCCCACCAATTCATTATGAATACTTCATAAGACCAATAAACATAAAAAAAAAAACAATTAAAACATTTAGAGAATTATTGGCCTTCTGGAAAGTATGTTAATTTACTGTACATGTACTCAATACTTCATAGGGGCTCCTTTTGCTTTAATTACTGCCTTAATTCAGTGTGACATGAAGGTGATCAGTTTGTGACACTGCCGAGGTGGTGTGGAAGACCAGGTTTCTTTGACAGTGTCCTTCAGCTCATCTGCATTTATTGGTCTCTTGTTTCTCATTTTCCTCTTGACAATACCTCATGGATTCTCTCTGGGGTTCAGGTCTGGTGAGTTTGCTGGCCAGTCAAGCACATCAAAAATATGGTCCTTTAACCAACTTTTAGTGCTTTGGGCAGATGCCAAATCCTGCTGGAAAATGAAGTCAGCATCTTCAAAAAGCTGGTCAGCAGAAGGAAGCATGAAGTGCTCCAAAATTTATTGGTAAACGGGTGCAGTGACTTTGGTTTTCAAATAACACAATGCACAGATGACATTGCACCCCGAATCATCACATAGTGTGAAAACTTAACACTGAACATCAAGCAACTTGGGCTATGAGCTTCTCCACCCTTCTTCCAGACTCTAGGACCTTGGTTTCCAAATAAAATACAAAACTTGCTCTCATCTGAAAAGAGGACTTTGGACCATCACTGGGAAATAGTCCAGTTCTTCTTCTCCTTAGCCCAGGTAAGATGCCTCTGATGCTGTCTAAGGTTTAGCAAATTCCTCTACACGTCTGTGTGTGGTGTCTCTTGATGCCTCGACCCCAGCCTCAGTCCATTGCTTCTGAAGTTCACTCAAATTCTTGAATCAATTTTGCTTGACAATCATCATAAGGCCGCGGTTCTCTCAGTTGGTTGTGTATCTTTTTCTTCCACACTTTTTCCTTCCACTAAACTTTCTGTTAACATGCTTGGATACAGCACTCTGTGAACAGCCAGCTTCTTTAGAAATAAATGTTTGTGGCTTACGCTCCTTGTGAAGGGTGTCAATGATTGTCTTCTGGACAACTGTCAGATCAGCTTCCCCATGAATGTGTAGCCCAGTGAACCAAACTGAGAGACCATTTTGAAGGCTCAGGAAACCTTTGCAGGTGTTTTGAGTTGATTAGTTGATTGGCATGTCACCATATTCAAATTTGTTGAGATCGTGAATTAGTGGGGTTTTGTTAAATGTGAGCAAAAATCATCACACTTAAAAGAACAAAAGTTGAATTATTAAATAAATGGACTTTTCCACGACATTCTAATTTGTCTAATTATGCCTACAGCAGGTTGGAAAGTCAATGAAAATGCTCAGAACGAGTGTTTTGATTGAACGAACATTTCTCGGCCCTTATTTTAAATTAATTGAAAATAATGCAGTCACAAAATAATTACTTTGTTGAGACTTCCACAAAAAGCATTAAAATGTAATGAGGTTACTGATTCTGATATCATAAAGTAAAAAATGTAGGACCACTAGGGGACTGGGTTTAGAAGAAGACAGACTAAAATAGATTTGCAACAAATGTAATTTCCAGAATGCAATGTATTTTTGAATCAAACAAAATGTATACAGATTTATTTCCACTTTAGAAAACCAAAATAAAGTATTACCACAGAACATCACTGGATAAAAAAAAAAAAAAAAAAAAAACGGACGAACCTTGATTTTATCAGTTATGTGACTTTGTTTGTGAAAAGAAAACTATGAAATTACTGATCAGTATTATTCTTCACCAGCACTGGTTACATTAGGAGAAAAATAACATGCTCTGGTACATTGTGCTCTTTAAGACCAGAGGCATTTTTACAGTTAACCTCGATTCCAAGTTGCCTTCTGAAAAAAGTATATAACAAAAGTTGCAAAGCTACTCCTTTATTTTGTCAGTGGACACATGCTCCTTCCTTCAGAAAGGATTACATTAATTGCAGTGCCTGTTTCTTTAAACGACTAGGCAAAAACATGTACCCCTTTTTCCAGTGCTATCAGTCTGAAATTCTGTAATAGTGTATCTGTCTGTTCTACCATTGCCAGGGGAGATGTGATTCAAAGAGCCAGAGCCGGCTACACACTCTCACACACTCGTTATGGAATATTTCAGCCCTCTGAGGCCATAAGGTTGCTGTTTTAAAAGGTTACCCACAGCAGACTGCAATCCTACCTCTGATAGGAGCTTAATTTAAATCCATATTGAAAAATTCACTTCAAAGACGACAAGTTATTATATGCTGGGTGCTTTTTCTCCTCAAACAATCATTTTTCATAACAATATGAAAATAGGCATACACATTTAATTAAAACCTGTTTCAGTATTTCACAATAAAAACTGAAAAAGCATGCAGTATGGAGAAAATTAGACCCTAAAGCATTAAAATATTTAATATTGGAGCAAAAAAAAAAAAAGCTTGTATACATTTAGTCTAAAATGTAATCATATATTTATGTGCTGTGTAAACCAAAATCTAAAAGGTAGGTTTGCTATTTTCTACATTTTACACGCACATTTTTTTTTTCATTCATGACACCCTAGTCTGTGACATATATTCAATTAGAAAGCTATAGTAAACCCCATTACTCAATTGTAAAGCGATTATGAAAGGCATTATCCAACCTTTTCAGACAAGAGCCCAAGGAATACAGATCCTCGTGGCACTGAGAACAGTAACAGATTCTCCTACGGATAAATCAGCAGAATCAGAGATATATTCCCAGATGCAGTTGCTTGAGCTCGGCTGAGTAAAATGGTGCTGTCGTCTCTTTAATTGGCCTCGGTAGAGCACTGTAGCTGTCCCTTTAAGAGACTCAGGTAGAATGTTGTGCCAGTCTGTTTTTAATTGGCTGGGGTGAAACTGTGTACCTGTCTCTTTAAATGCCTGTTTATTGCCTCTGGAGCTGACAGGCCCACACCGGTCATCTCCCTACTCTTCTCTAAACTGCCTGTATTGTTCTCTTTCTCCCAGCTCCCACTCTCTATTCTACACTTGTCTGTCTCATTCTGGCTTTGAATGTCGTCTGCCTGCTCTCCAGATCCCTTCTTCATTATCAGAGATGCTTTACCTCCAGCTCATCCCACCTTCTCTCCACTTGTTTTGCTCCCTCTGGCTATGTTCGGAAGCCACACTATACTGTCTTTGCAGTATGTGTACAGTACACAAATTGTCTGATGTGCAAACTGTGCAGTATAAAACTGGAGTAGACTATTTACAATAACATCACTTTTTATTCACGATATCATTTTTGGATGACCTTTTTCCAGTTTTGCTTTTTAATTTTTACTGTACATTTATTCATGTAACAGAGTATTTAATTTATCCAGAGTGCCTTACAAATGGGGAATACAATGAGTGAAGTGAAGTTACATGTGGCCAAGTATGGTGATCCATACTCAGAATTAGTGCTCTGCATTTATCCCATCGAAAATGCACACACACAGCAGTGAACACACACACACACACCCGGAGCACTGGGGTTCGGTGATTGCACCTCAGTCATGGTACTGAATGTGAGGGAGAGCGCTGTACATTCACTGTCCCGACCTACAAGCCCTGTCTGTACAAAACTTGAACCTGCAACCTTTGGGTTACTAGTCCAACTCTCTAACCATTAGGCCATAACCTGCCCAATGAAGCAATTTATCTACTTTTTATAAGAGGACATTGATAGGAAAAGAAAGATGAGTAAGGGACCAAAAATTACTTCAGAAAGGAAGTATTACATTTATTAAAAATTACAGTAAAGATTTTTACAACGTTACAAAAAATATTTCTTTTTCAAAAATGTACCATCGTTTCACAAAAATATTAAGGAGCACAACTGTTTCAAATATCAAAATAATTTCTCAGGGATAATGTGGCACTGAAGACTAGAGTAAGTTCGTGTTTTATAATGCTGTTTGGGCATAAACAATATTTGTAAAGTTGCGGTCCTTAAAGTTCAATGCAAGCGGAGATATAGAAAAAAAGTTCTGGCAGTTTGATGCCTACAAAAACAGCTTGTAGGGACTACAACAAGCTACTTCCCAGGTTCATTACATCACAAACCCAGATACACCCCACCCCCCGGAAACATGCAGCAAAGGGGGCAAGGCCATGCTTTAAAGAGGAAGGTCCTCAATCTTGTTCCTCGTGTCGCCCTGCTCTGCATCTCTCTGATCTCTGATAAGCATTTGTTTACAATACAACAGGAGCACATGCCACTTGGGTTGAGGGGCAAGACGTTTAGACGCACACTAGGGGTGGTTTAGCCAATCACAACAATCTGGACCAGCTAACCAATCTGAGCCCATTCTGTATTTCTGAGGGAGACTCTTCATAAAAAGAGAAAATGATTAGCGCGTTTATAGGAGAAGGGACAGAGTGGTGTGGAATAAAAAAAAAGTCAACCACCCTTCAAACAATGCAGCCTTGTAGAGCATAAGATACTTATTTCAAAACATTTAAATACTCTTTAAACTTATTTAAACTTTTAAACAATAGTTTACTCACTGTAATATGCAAAACTCTAGTATACCATTCTGTCTATCATTTCATTAGCCTTCAATTCCTTCCCTTATCCCTGCTTCCAAAACATGAAACTATAAAAACCATCTTCTCTTTCTGTTGGCTGGAGAAGCACCTATAAGAGGCTTGTTGTCAATAACTCTAAAAATGAGTCACAATTACCACAATGACAAACCCCCCACCCCATTGCCTCCATCCTCACTGACTCACACGATACACACCAGACGGCAAAAACACAACCAAGTTTCAGCCAACTGGCTCAGTTTTTTTTTTATTATTATTCATATAGTGTGTACCGTAAAGGCCCCATAAAATTGCGTGACAAGTGCAGTCTTCTTTCCAGTTGGGGTGGGACATAGCAAATTGCTCTTTTACAGTAGTTTACGGCTAGTTCATTTACTGTGTAGCACATAGATGACTTCACATTTAACAAACATAGACTTATAGCCACAAAACATCAATTATGATATAGCATCCCTGTAGCTCAAAAAGTAGAGCATTTCACAAGAAAGCAAGAGAAAGCATGAACAGATAAAAATGAAAGCATGCTTTAAATGCATAGTTAGTCGCTTTGGATAAAGGCATCTGCCTTAATGCATATATGTAAAATGTAAATAATTTGTGGAGTCTAATCTTTTCCTTTATTTTGATGTCACACATCACGTCCAGCACTGCTGGCCTGTGTTTGGATTTGTTCTGTGTGATAGGATTCCAAGATGTTTCCTGTCTTGATCTGGCTCTACACTTGTCAACATCATAGCAGATCTTTTCAAACCACAAAACCCACGTGGGCTCACCTCCAAAGAGGCTCTCGCATTCACTCGTTACTTCTCATCCCTCCCATCCATGCCTCCTTATGCAACCTTTAGCTCTATGACTCAGTTGCTAAGTTCCTTCTTTCGTTCATTTTTCCTTTTTCTGCTCAGCTATTTGCCATCTGCTGCCTAATGCAGTGCTCTTGTCCTTTTTTGTTTTATCACCCTGCTAATCATCCATTAGGTCTCCCTAAACACACAGACTGGCCAGACTCTTACATTGCTAACGGCACAAAATAAATACTATGGTGTATTTACAGAATGTACCAGCAGAGGCTAACTGAACAATGATGACCAGCCAAACCCTGACCCCTTCACACAGGCTGCACCTGAAAACTTAGGCAGCTAACTTGCTACCTCGCTGCCGTATTAGTCATTGAACCAGTTCAAAAAGACGATTCATCGGTTTCTGATGCTATCAAACAATCAAACAAAGTCTCTACGCATTTCTTTTCTAACACATGTTATAACAATTAAAAATTCAAATAAGTCATTTGTGTCAACACATACTGAAACAAAACAAAAAAAAATGTATTTGTCAGAAAGCATATTGCTGATTATAACCATATAATTCACTTAAGTTAATGGTGTTTTGGTCAAAGTTTAATTCATGGATCCTTTATGTCAGATACGACTGATTGACCAATATTGACTAGCCTACAACTTTGATAAGATTACTAAAAGTTTCACTTCTACAGCATACATTTCAGACATTGATGCACAAATGCAGATGTGTTCTACATGTCTACAGTATAAAGAATGAAGAAAACAGTCTTATAAACTCCTTAATTTAGCTTAAGCAACTTTTAATATATGCATGCACAATAAACTATTGTAAATTATTTTTTACATCACTCAACAGAAAAAAAATGTGCAGATTTTAATGAAATGTCAATTAAACAGTCATAATAAGCATATTTCCAGTACGCGCCTCAGGCTTGTACAGTATCATCAACTCACTCATCAGAATCTTCAGTAATCTTCGACAGTAACTGACTCAAAAGAATGAGTCGTTCAGAAACCGAACATCACTAACTGAGATAGGACGCCACCTTTACCATAAGTCAGTTCATTAAATTTCATCCCTGCTAGATATTTTATGGTCAACTGTACCTGGTACTGTTTTTGGAGTTTGGTACAGAAGAATTTGACTAGTCCACACAGAACTCAAACCACAAGCCCATCAAATGCTTTTTGAGATGAACTGGAACAAAGTTTGTGAGCCAGGGTTTCTTGTCCAAATTCAGTGCCTGACCTTACAAAATATTCTACTGGATGAATGGGTAAAATCTGTCAAAATTGTTATACAGTAGTTGCACAGGGGGAAAAACGACATTAATGTCTTAGAATGCGATGTTTATTTATAATGCAATGTCATTAAAGCCTAGGGTGGACATACGTGCCATTTTTATGGGTCACGTCCTTACAGGACTTCTGTATTTGGCTCTGTTTTCCTGTTGTCATCCTGCTGTCATTGTACTCTCATATATAACGTTTTGGCATTGTACATACTCGACCAATCGTGGCACATGAGATGGTGGGATCCACGGAGAACAGTCAAAGCGATGCAAATACGTTCACATGTTAGGTGCGTTCATTCTTTCTGTTTTATTTTTAGGCAATACAGAAATCCTGACAAGGACGTGTCATGTAAAAATGGCCCATATGGTCACCCTATTAAAGCCCCTGTTGGTGTAATGGTTAGGTTTCCCAGTACTTTTGTCCATATACAGTATTGCCTCTTACTCATTGTTATACATCACATTTTGTTAAGAAAAGATTGCATTTGGGATCAAATTTTCAAAGGCCATGGCCAGTTTTGCAGTCCACTAATAGCATAAGCACATTCAACATTAAGACATCACACTACGACAAACAATACAGCCATTCGGTGTCCCCCAGCAATGAATTAACAGTGTATGCCCCATTACACAGGCTATAACAGCCTTCTCATTCTGATTGCTGTCTCTAGACCTATTCACTGTTAAAACTATTAAAACTATTTATGTTTCGGTCCCTGAGCGTGTGCGGTAACTATTTTTCAACCCAGTGTCCTCCACTTTTAATCGGTTAGTTTTCAATTTCATAATTCTGTTTTTGCCTTTTTGCTATGTTTAATTCATAGCAATATAAGGAAAAACACGAAATAATTAAAAGGACATGATGCAAGCTGGACTCAAACTCTTTCTGCCCAGATGAGCACCAAAGCTAAATGTGTTATAGCACCAAAACAGTTGAAAACCCTGTCATCATTTACCTTCCCACCTGCCTTTCCAAACTTTTATGCCATTCTTACTCCTGTCAAACACAAACAATTACTTATTTTGAAAAACAATTCTGCGGCTTTGTCCACATGGACATACATACTAAAAATGATGTAGAAGCAATTTTGACTTATGTGTGAATTTTACAAATATTTTTTTAAAAACTGGCAACTAAGACATTTAATTAAATGTGAAATTTTAAAGTAGAAAGACTGAAATGCTATTATCTGGTAAAATATACTCCAATAATCTTTATTTACAACTTCAAACATACATTATTATATTTAACCATGTCCTAACAATACAGCAGCACAATCAATTTGCATTATAAACAGATCTAAATGTACAGTATGCCTCTCTTTTTTCCACGTTGAAGCTTGTTCACTAAGCACCGGGCTCAAGCTATTCTGTTTTTATCTCTTTTCTATTGCTGACATCAGTACTCATTATATGTTAACATTTTTTTCAGTGTTTAAATGTTTGTGCTTTTAGTCCTTGTGCATAACAGTAAAGGTTTTGAGTTCTTAGGAAACAAGTTCTGCAGCTCCAAGCAAGTATCATCGCCATATACTCATTAAAGTCCAAATTTACTTGCGATCCCATAAACAAGTCACTGGTGCGTAAAGAACTCATACAAATTAATACTCTATGAATAAATGGGATTTACTGCGCTCAACCCAGTGTGCTTTTACCACACATTGTTATATTAAAGAGAATCACTCTCCCCTAATTGAGCCTCACTGCACAGCTATTTTTCTTCCTTATTGTCTTGTCTTTCCCCACCTCTGTTTATCACATCTAGCCTTTTCTTCTTTCTCAACCCACTGTAATCCACATGAAAGTTGAGTGTAGGATTAGAGAGCTGGACAGTCTAGACAGCCGTTACACTTACAGTCCTGCGTGTGCGACCACCGCCTCCAGCTGCGTTCCTCCCCTCCCATGAGTGTGTCATCTGGCAGAAAACATATTGTGTTATTCCAGCCGCAGTGTTTAGCATGGCTGGGCTGCCTTGCACCGTTTACTTTAAGTGGTATAAGGAAGCGAATGAAGTCAATACCACATCAAGTCTGCAGGGAGATGAAATGGTTGATTTAGTTACAGATCTTTTTAATGAAAGGCAGAGGGACATCCCTGTCCAGAAGTGAAGAAAAATTACAGTGATATTAAATGTCCTTAATTTCACATGAAGGGCAAAGAAGTTATAAAATCCAACTCATCTCATTCAGAGATGCTTTCTTTTTGTTACTTGATACATAGTGTGGATTATAATATCCCATCAATTCCCTACAGTCCACTCCTTTTTATTTATTTACATAATGCAAATCTGTCAACAGAAACCTTGAAAACTAAAAAGGATCAAGAAAGTCTCCTTCTTAAGCCCTTTTAATACCTGTCTCTTCACTTTTCTGCATTTGATTCCTGTGGACTAATCTAGTCTTCTAAACTTGGGATTGTTTACTGCAAATGTGAAGTCATAATAAGGGATTAATTGTTCCCATTTCACTTTTGTGACATTTCTAAAATCTTTCTGTCTTGTTCAGCTTTCCACTTGCTCTCGGTGAGGTCAAGGCTTGTAAGCTTGTTGGAGAAAACTGGCCACAGATCAATATGCGAAGTCAACCATTTCCCAACATATAGGGAGTAAAGCAGAGACACAGAGAAAGAGAGAGAGATGAAGATTGAAATTGAGGTTATAGGAACGGGGGGTAATGGTGCGGTTGGTCCTCCTCACCCCTCCTCTCTTGAACCCGCTTCACATTCATCCTCTCTTCTGTGAGGAAAATGAGAGTGAAGTCTGAATAGATTAAAATCAATATGTCTACCTGCTTTTTATTTTTGTTCATTATTAATCTGGGGCCAAGATGCTTCTCCAGGGAGATATGGGAGAATGGGATTTTCTTGCGAGCCTCCTGTGTGCCGTTCCTGAAGGTGGTTTTAGCCGAACAAGGGGAAAAAAAAGCACTGAAAAGGATGCAAAGACATGAAAAACTGGGACCTGATTGATTGATTAATTGCTCTTACAGGACATTATGGAATTACTTCTGCCTTCTGGAAGAAAGTGACAACACTTGATTGATCAGAATAGTGTATCCATAATGGAGTGTTTACTCCTCAGAGGAAGATGGGATGCAGAACAAAGCTTTTAGTTGGTGAAAACAACATTGCATCATTCAGCACAGGGACACAGCAAAGAGCGTGCGTGACAGTGAATGTGCATGCCATTTATAAGCAGTGGTTGTTTTTAACCCAATATAGAATTAGATATAAAAAGAGATGAGAGATTTTTAAGCAATTCTTACAAAAGGATCTGAGATGAACTGGAGGCTGTAAACTAGACTGCAATATACACTGGATACACTGCAGTCAAGCAAATGATAAAGCTATCCACAAAACCAATGATTCAACGTGGCATAATGTACAGTCAGCTGGTCATTCAATTTAAATTACATAAAATTAAAAATGAAATAAATGAATTAATAAAGAAAATAAATATATAAAAATTGGCTACAGCTGCCTAGCACAGCAATGTAGGATATCAGTTACCTGGGACATCAGTCAAGTATGCAGTTTAATGGACATTATACAAACATATTGGCAATAATGTAGTATAATATATACAGTAATAATGTCACTTTCATACATTTTTAGTAGAATCTGACATAAAACTTAAATCCCAAACTAATCCCGGAATCTCATCCGACAGTTCTGTATGTGAAATGAATAGAAAGTCATGACAAGACAGGTATTTCTAAGCAGAATAATGCAATTTACTATTTATTCATGCAGGACCTGCTCTGCATAGCTCCTGGGCAGATTAGCAGATCTGCAATGGAGCTAATCAAGAATTACTCAGTCTGTAGAGGTGTTACACACTCGCCAAGGCCAGTTATTAATCCACACGTTCTTTTATAGAGGCACAAAGAAGTCCACGTATGATCCAAGCAAAGCGACTGAGAGCCCAGAGAAAAACCGGCATGACTACAGAAGACCGAATTAACCAGAGCGTGTTGCGCTAATCCGTGCTGCATAAAATGGAGTCTGTCTTATCAAGATTGAAGATAGGCACTTAGAGTAAAGTAAAATGAGTATCAGGCATGAGTAAGCCTGATTAGGCCAGAATAAGCCTGCATAAGATGAGATGAGATGGGCGTGAAGCATCAGAGTGGGCTGAAAGATCAGGGTTGAGACAGGGCAGCATGCATTATGGAGGAGAGAGATCCTTAAGCTCAGTGGATCAGGCCTGCCCTGACAGTGAGAACAGACTTATACACACACACACACACACACACAGCATACACTTACTCACTGTATGAATATACATGCTTATATAGTCTGGCAGGGATCTCTCTCTCACACACAAAGATAGGCAGAATCCTCAAACACTGACTATGACTGCATACATTTACTCTGAGGGTGGACTGGCATATATTGTGGTTGGAATATACGAAATCAAACCGCTGAGAAATAAAGGCGGGTTTCAGATAAGGTCTCTTAAGGCACTACCTTGTTCTCTTCTTTCTCTTTTGCTATGCTTTTCCTTTTCATGCTCTACATTTAAAAATCACCATCATACACTTACTCATGTGAAAAATAAATCACAGATCGCTTTAATATCTCTTTAATATCTCAATCGTTTTAGTAGATGAAAATAATAAAGAGGGTGTATAATAGTAATAAAACTGTAATCCTGAGAACCAAAAAAAAAAAAAGAAAAAAACACACACACCAGTGATTTCTCTAGGGATCTTAACAATAGCCTGTTTCATGGAGGGGTATACTTGGTCAGAGTTTTTGTTGATGTTTACATTTTTGTCAAACGTTCACAATCATACAGCTGCTTTTGGCCCAGAGACATTTTTATAGATACAAAGCGAACTACACAGTGTGGAGTACATGCGTTATCTTTGTCAGAACGTTACGATTGGCCCAGAGAAGACGTCTTATGTCAGTGTGCACATTACCGTAATTTACTGGTGATATTATAACTTCTCATAACGGTACATTACCAGAACAAACTTACCAAGATTTATGTTTTCCACATGACCTCTTAATGGTAATTTACCAGTAAAAACTGTATGTTTGAAGGGGTATAACCGTTTTAAAGTGTGTTCAGATTTTGCCAAAAGCAAGCAAAAAAACCCCCCACACATTTCAATATGAACATTTGGCATCAAAGTTTTTCCAAATCAGATATGCTATCACAACTGTTTTAAAGCTCTACACTAATACTATATATATATATATATATATATATATATATATATATATATATATATATATATATATATATATATATATATATATATATACACACACACCAATACTGTCATTCATGTCTGTCTTTTTAATCATGTATATGATTTAGTAATTTTTAGTAATTACATAAAACTAGAATTCCAATTAACCAATTAACAAGCTAAATAATTCTTTAGAACTAGTTATTTTTTAATAACTCAGATTAATCGATTTGCTAAATAAAAAATAAAAAAATATTCTATGTTGGTGTCACGGACGAGACAGGAGGCAGACAGGATGATCAGTTTGAGAGTTTTATTTGCAGAATGCTCCGAACCAGACGGGAATATCAGAATGAGAGCGAGTATGGACCAATATCGATTTACTGAACGATCTCTAATCACAAGACGTGGAAGTGGGATCACCGAAGGAGGACTGAAGGCAGAAGAAGACGGACCAATCTTTGAGGGTTCTCAGAAGATTCGCGGATTCTCAGGTGAGTGTTGAGACAGAGTCTGTAAGCCATGTAATGACGAGATCAGACGGAGACTGAAGGTTTGAGGCGAGTATATAAGGGTGAGCAGTGATGAAGGATAGCAGGTGACGGTGATGAGGATGAAGAGATGCAGGTGATGACAATTAATATTCAGGGGATGACGAGCGAGTGGGTGGAGGGAGTGATGATGATGGTGGAATCCTGACAGTACCCCCCCCTCCCGAGGCGGCTCTTGACGCTTGAGAAGAGGGGTATTGGCGACGGCGAGGCCTACCACGACCTCTGGGTGCAGGACGATCAGGATGGTCTGCATGAAACTGGGTGAGGAGGGTTGGGTCCAGGATATCTTCGCGGGGTACCCATGAGCGTTCCTCGGGGCCATAATCCTCCCAGTCTACTAGGTATTCTAGCCGGGGGCCTCGTCGCCGCGAATCCATGATGTTGCGGACACGGTAGATAGGCTCCTCTTCTACTGGAACGGGAGGAGGAGGTAAGTCCCCAGGTCCTGGATCTGAGGGAGGAGAAGTGACAGGGTCAATGAAAGGCTTTAACAAGGAGACGTGGAATGAAGGTGAAAACTTGTAATGAGGTGGAAGGTTGAGCCTGTAAGTGACTTCGTTCAGCTGCCTCTGCACGGTAAATGGTCCGATGTATCGGGGACTCAGCTTACGGCAGGGCAGGCGAAGGCGGATGTCACGGGTTGAAAGCCACACCTTCTGACCCGGTTGGTACTGGGGAGGGTCTGTCCGTCGACGATCGGCTTGGGTTTTGTGCCTTCGCACTGCCTGTTGGAGGTGAACGTGAGCTGAGTCCCATACCCTCTCGCTCTGATGGAACCAATAGTCAACGGCTGGAACCTCCGAGGGCTCCCCAGACCAAGGGAATAGAGGAGGTTGAAAACCCAGGATACATTGAAAAGGAGTGAGCCCGGTGGTGGATTGCCTGAGAGAATTCTGGGCGTATTCAGCCCAGGGGAGGAAGCGACTCCAGCTGTCCTGGTACTGGTGGCAATATGACCTGAGGTACCGTCCTATCTCCTGGATCTTCCGCTCAGTCTGGCCGTTCGTCTGAGGGTGGTATCCTGAGGAGAGACTAACAGTCACCCCAAGTAGTCGGAAGAAGGCTTGCCATACTCGAGATATGAACTGCGGACCCCTATCCGATACTATATCTTCGGGAATTCCAAAATTTCTGAAAACATGATGGAACAAAGCC
Organism: Carassius auratus; assembly: GCF_003368295.1. Lineage (NCBI taxonomy): Eukaryota > Metazoa > Chordata > Actinopteri > Cypriniformes > Cyprinidae > Carassius > Carassius auratus. The sequence goes on along the minus strand of NC_039270.1, from coordinate 13,321,321 downwards.
TCCGCGGTCTCAAAGGCGGTAGGGAGTCCAGGTAAGGGGATCAGCTTGCAAGCCTTCGAGAACCGATCCACTGCTACTAGAATACAGGTGAAGTTGTTAGATTTAGGAAGGTCAGTCATGAAGTCTACACCAAGGTGAGACCATGGACGACGGGGAATAGGAAGAGGTACGAGTTTACCCTCCGGGAGTTTTCTGGGCGTGTTAGAGATGGCGCAGACTGAGCACCCTTGGACAAACCGGGAGACATCTTTGGAGATAGATGGCCACCAGTACCGTTGACTGAGGAGCGAGAGGGTACGCCTGCTACCTGGATGTCCAGAGCCCGGAGCTGTATGAGCAGAGTCCAGAAGGGCGGTGCGGAATTGTTGAGGTACAAAGGTAAGCCCCTCTGGACCTCCCGGCGGAGCGGGATGGAGACGGTTTTCCTGGGATATTTGATCGTCTATGTCCCAGAGGATTGGACAGGCGAACACGGCTGGAGGGAGAATGGGTTCGGGGCGGTACTCCTCAGACGAGGAATGATGGAGGCGTGAGAGAGCGTCAGCTTTTCCATTCTTACAGCCGGGTCGGTAGGTAACAACGAAATCAAAACGGGTGAAGAAGAGAGCCCAGCGGGCCTGACGAGGATTGAGCCTCTTGGCTTCTTTGAGGTATTCCAGATTACGATGATCGGTGATTACTTGAAATTGGTGATTGGCTCCCTCCAGCCAATGCCTCCACTCTTCCAAGGCAAGCTTGATTGCAAGCAGTTCCCGATTTCCGATGTCATAGTTTCGCTCCGCCGGGGACAGCTTCTTGGAGAAGAAGGCACATGGATGGAGTCTGGAAGGTTCACCCTGCCGCTGGGAGAGGACTGCTCCTACTCCAGTAGAAGACGCATCAACCTCGACGACGAATGGCAGATCTGGGTTAGGATGGGCGAGGACGGGAGCGGTTGAAAAGGCGTCTTTTAGTTGTTGGAAGGCTTGGATGGCTTCGGAGGAGAAGGATAGAGACTTGGTCTGGCCCTTCAAAGAGGAGGTCAGAGGAGCACTGATAATGCTGTAGTTATGGATGAATCTTCTATAAAAGTTGGCAAATCCGAGGAATCTTTGAAGCTCTTTCACAGTAGTGGGCTGCGGCCAGTTCCGGATGGTATCCACCTTCCTCTGGTCCATTTGCACTCCATGCCGATTTATGATATAGCCCAAAAACTGTACCGACGTGGTGTGAAATTCACATTTCTCCAATTTCAGGAACAACTGATGGGCTCTCAATTTCTGCAGGACCAGAGTGACATGGCGTCTGTGTTCAGGAAGTGATGATGAGTAGATGAGGATATCATCCAAGTAAACTACAACAAATCTATTGAGGTACTCTCGGAACACTTCATTCATGTAATTTTGAAAAATTGCAGGGGCGTTGGATAGGCCGAAAGGCATTACCCTGTATTCATAGTGGCCGGAAGGGGTGACGAAAGCAGTCTTCCACTCGTCACCCCGACGGATACGGATTAAGTTGTATGCACTGCGCAGATCCAACTTGGAGAATATACGGGCCCCACGTAATTGTTCCAGGGCTGCTGGGACCAGAGGAAGGGGGTAACGAAATTTGACCGTTTGGGAGTTCAGATGGCGGTAATCAATACATGGTCTCAAGCCTCCATCCTTCTTAGCCACGAAAAAGAAGCTGGAAGCGGCGGGTGAAACCGATGGACGGATGAACTGCTGCTGAAGGGCTTCTTTCACATACTCCTCCATGGCCTTCTGTTCCGGGATGGAGAGAGGGTAGATACGGCCTTTAGGTAGAGTGGCTCCAGGTAGCAGGTCGATGGCGCAGTCCCATGGCCGATGAGGTGGTAACTTGGTCGCCAACTGCTTGCTGAACACATCCTGGAACCCCCTGTATTCAGCAGGAATCTCTACTTGATGTTGGACCTCTGGACTCTCAACTGAAGTCGAACAAACTGGAAGTTTGGGTTTGAGCACGGAAGACGAAGAAGAGGGGGAAGATAGGGCTTTCGGGTTCCTCTTGACTGGAGCTAGACAGGTATGTGTACAGTTTTCTCCCCAACGAAGAACCTCCCCGGATTTCCAGTCAATGGTGGGCTGATGTTGGATCAACCAGGGGCGTCCCAGGATGAGCTCAGCAGTAGACTCCTCCAGCACCAAGAATGAGATCTCTTCTGCGTGTAAACAGCCAATGCGGAGCATTAATGTGGGAGAGACATGACTGATTCGACCTCGACCTAGCGGCTTTCCTTGGATGGTTTGAACTCTGAGCTCTTGAAGGCTGCGGTGCTTGCGGACATTCAGTTTTTGGAGGAGCTGGGTTGAAATGAAGTTCCCCGCTGAACCGGAGTCGAGGAGGGCTTGCGCTGAGACACAGATATGGGGGGTTAACAGATGAACCATGGTACGGTTTAAAGATTCCACTTTAGGAGGGATCTGAATGGAGCTTACCGCAGAACGTTGAGGTCGAACAGGACAGGAGCAGATGAGATGATTGTCGCTCCCGCAGTACAGACAGAGGTGAAGCTGGATGCGACGCTGGCGCTCAGAAGGAGTGAGATGGGTGGAGTCCACTTGCATAGGTTCAGGTGCTGGAGGAGAGGCAATGGGAATCGAGGACGGAGGACTGACAGCGGTAGATGGATTGTCACAGGCAGATAAACGTTGAGATACTCGAATGGTCTTTTGAATGAGGTTCTCAATCCCCATGGAGTCATCATAAACAACCAATAGCTGACGGATGTTCGGATTCAGGCCGTGGCGGAAAGCGGTAATCAGGGCCGACTCGTTCCAGCCACAGGATGCCGCCAGGGTGCGAAACTGGAGGGCATACGTGCTGACAGAGGAGTTTCCTTGACGGAGATTGTAAAGCTGATCATGGACTGAGAGATCTGAAACTGCCTGGCCAAAGACTTCCTTAAAATGAGATATGAAACCTGACAGGGACTTTAACACTGGGGAATCTGAATTCCAAAGGGATTGTGCCCACTGGAGAGCTCTGCCAGAGAGTAGGGAAATAATAAAGGCCACCCGGGCGGAATCGTCGGTAAACTGATGTGCTTGCATTTGGAAATAGAGTGAAACCTGAAGCAAAAAACCACTGCAATCCTCCGCCTCACCACTGAACGGCGCTGGTCGGGCCATGGGACTCGCAGAGGCAGCCGGCGAAGTAGCGGGTGTTTGCGGAAGTTGGTGTCGGCGTGCAGAGTGCAGGATGGCTTCGGGGATGGTGGAAGGGTTGTCCGGTAAAGATGAGCGGATTGACTGGCATACTGCTCGCACTAGTTCGGCAAACGGGTCTTGAGACGGATTCCCTCCAGGCTCCGTAGGATTCTGCATCTTCGGTCTGATCTTCTGTCACGGACGAGACAGGAGGCAGACAGGATGATCAGTTTGAGAGTTTTATTTGCAGAATGCTCCGAACCAGACGGGAATATCAGAATGAGAGCGAGTATGGACCAATATCGATTTACTGAACGATCTCTAATCACAAGACGTGGAAGTGGGATCACCGAAGGAGGACTGAAGGCAGAAGAAGACGGACCAATCTTTGAGGGTTCTCAGAAGATTCGCGGATTCTCAGGTGAGTGTTGAGACAGAGTCTGTAAGCCATGTAATGACGAGATCAGACGGAGACTGAAGGTTTGAGGCGAGTATATAAGGGTGAGCAGTGATGAAGGATAGCAGGTGACGGTGATGAGGATGAAGAGATGCAGGTGATGACAATTAATATTCAGGGGATGACGAGCGAGTGGGTGGAGGGAGTGATGATGATGGTGGAATCCTGACAGTTGGAGTAAAACAGTGTCAACACACAGTAAGAAAAAAAGGTTCTGCCAGAACATTATCTTTTGGGTTTACAGACATTTCCCAGTAGCACTTTATTTTGATGGTCCACTTTGAAAAGTAACTTTGCAACTTCATAAAACATAAATGCTATTTTATTTGTAGTTTGGCTTTTTTTCCACTGCAAAAATAAATAAATAAATAAATATAAAATAAGTAATGTTAAATAGATGAATAATTTTTCATCAACTGAAAATTCTATATAATGTTGGTTGGCTAAAATGAATCAAACAATATAAAACCAATTCACTATAAAGAATGAAAAAAATAAATAAATAATAAACATGCTAACTAAATCTGTACTCTCTTTGAACTGTCAGAGACATTTGGCTCTCCAGAGGCAAGTCTCAGTTATATTTTTATGCCCTGGAACAGATGGGGGTGAAGACAAGAGGTCACATGACTATAGGTACCGTGAGATGGCATCAGTTGACTTGGAAACCACTGAAAGTGGGAATTAATTTTCTTGGTCGTAGTCCATGTCACCACAACTCGCAAGGTCTCTGCAATCCATAAACCTGGAAGTGAGTTCTGTCTCTGGCGAAGTCAAAGAGCTTCTCTACAGCATGAGACTGTTTCCTAGAAGCTAATGTGTCTTTTGGGGGAGTTTCAGCTTTGAACCTGACCGTGCGGATACAATGCATCTCAGGCCCATGGCTCAGAGAAACAGACCAAACAGAATTTAGAGCTTATCAGATAATAAACAATACATCAAAGCAATCATTGTTCTCTGACACTCTGCAACACACACACACACCAGTGAAGAGTCACATCCAACTGTTTGATCCAAGGTATGAGAGCTCTTGTTGGATTACCTTTATATGAGGTGTTTCAAATAGATCATTAGCATCTAGTAATTACCAGTTACACCCACTCTGCGGCTCTTCACCCATCCATGAGCCCACGTAGAGAGGCATCTCATCCTCCTCCACAGCTCTCTATATACAAAACAATGAGACAAACACACACGATTTTATTGAACTACAGCCTTCTTGCTTTTTGCACTAACTTCATCCATCCCCAGACCTCTCCCTGTGTTGTATGTTTTTTTTTTTATCTGTTCATGTCTAGCAGGTCCTTAATAAATACAATGTTGAAATACATTAAAATTCATCATTTAATATTTGAATAAAAATATTTCTTATTTGAATCTCACAATCTTTCTCACTCTCTCTCTCTTAGTCAAATGAACTCTGGGAGTCCTAGAGATCTTCTGTAAAAAATAGAAAAGCCATAAAGGGATCAAATGATTCCCACGCAATATCTAAAGCAATATTGTGAACCAGTGAGTGTAGAGTACAGGTCAGACCACAGAGATTAATTCCTGTTGACGGGACATTTTAGTGAGGTGTCAATGACGCTTTGCCGTGGGTGAATGTTGATTCAAGTGCTGATGATGTTGTCCTTTTAGCTGGTCCTTTTTCCACCCTTTCAATTCATTCCTTCAAATTATGCTGTATTGCAAGGCGAGCACCGCATTAATATTCCTCTTCTTTTTATCACAGTGCTTACAGTGTTTACAAGCTGTACAGACATTCCTCAAACATCCTTTTTTCTTCATCGATAATTTTACGCAATCAATTCGGCATGAACCATTTAACAGGATTCAGTAATTTGACACCATTCAGACATTGTTTTGTATAGTTTAGCCTTGAGCGTTTTATCCATTTCGGCTTTTATAAATGTAACAATTTTTTTAAATGTAAAATTCATGTTCAGAAGCCTCCCTTTGCAATTCAATATACTAATAACAATTACATCATCGCTGTCCAAGATTTTGAATTTATTTTAATCCATTTGAAAACTCAGACAGCAATGACTTTATTTCATTATTTGCTTACTGAATTGCAAGTGCTCCTGCTTTGTTTGGACAATTAATTGATTCATATTTTTATTCCCACATCTGCAAAAGAAGCACAACAGACATTCACATTCAACAGAAAACAAGGCACATGCCGAACATCATGAGAACAGCAAAGTAATGCAGAAATTAAGTCTAAAACCTAAGCCCACGTAAACTGCAACAATATTCTTTCGCTGCCGTGCAAACACCAGTATTTCCTTCAGGAACTGTAAATGTAGTTCCTATTCAAATTCCTGTCTGTGCAACCTCCTCTCTCTTTAAAGTTCACATTTTTCATCCTCTCTATTATAATTTCACTCACCGGCTCACTCTTCCTCCTGTTTTCTTTCCTCCAGCTGGCTCTAGGACAGGAAGATACCCACTCGTCATCTTCCATCCCCTCATCTACGTCTAAGTCCTCCTCCTCAGCAGACTCTTCCAAAACTCTGGGGGTTCTGGGATCTCAGGGTTCGATTTCACCCTTGAGTCGCTGGGTGATGCACAGCCGCGGCCGTGCCGCCAACACTTCCACTATGGAACTGCCCTATCGTTCGCCAGTGCCCTTTTCCAAACAAGAATTTTGGGAGATGCTGGGCAGTGATCTTTTCAAATCAGACACGGACGCATCGGGGAGCTCACGTGTCAAGCGCCGCCCACCCATCGTCAAAACTGGCAAATTTAAGAAGATGTTCGGCTGGGGCGACTTCTACTCCAACATCAAGACGGTGCGCCTCAACCTGCTCATCACGGGGAAGATCGTGGACCACGGGAATGGAACTTTCAGCGTCTACTTCCGTCACAATTCCACCGGCCAGGGGAACATCTCAGTGAGCCTGGTACCTCCAGTGAAGGCAGTGGAGTTCGACTTGGAGCGCCAGAGCGTGGTGTACCCTAAAGACTCGAAGATCTTCAACTGTCGTGTAGACTATGAGAAGGTGGACCGCAGCAAACGCACCTCGCTGTGCAACTATGACCCCTCCAAGACCTGCTTCCAGGAGCAGACACAAAGCCACGTGTCCTGGATCTGCTCCAAACCCTTCAAGGTCATTTGCATCTACATTTCCTTCTACAGCACAGACTACCGACTGGTGCAGAAGGTCTGTCCAGACTATAACTACCACAATGAGATGCCCTACCTACCCTCAGGCTAGAGCTTCGTGGAGCAATTGTCTGGGGCACGGAGGGCTGGTTAGGGGGAAGGAGTTGGTATACAAAGGAACAGTTCTATTAAGGATGCGAAGATGAATGTGCAATGCTAATATGGGAGGGTTTTTCTTTTATCTAAAGACTCTTCAGAAACGTATCACTGAGCTGATATGGAACAACCCCTCATGATTTGAACACCACAGGTGATTCTCTAAAAGGTGAATGTACAGTATTCGATGTGCTGCAGTTGATGTCTTGAAGAACCTCTTAAGCAACCTGGCGAATATGACCTGCAAAAACACATATATGCAAAACCAAATGGTCAGGCCCAGGTGCTCAGGGTGGAAGTGTCTGCTACATCAGTCCGAGTCCCTGATTGGCTGCGCTCATCAGTTTCCAGTGTTACAGTCTTCTAAAAAACAAATAGGAACAAGAAAACATGCTTGTCACCACAGGCTGTTATTCAGAGGTGGAAGACATGGCTGACTTTGTGTACACTCTTAAAAATAACGGTTTTTTTTTAGAATCTATTGCTCTTTAAATATCCATGGAAGCTTTGCATTGAACAGAAGGTTCTTTAGAGTGGAGGTTCTTTAAATTTTACTTCACTGAAAAGTTCTTCTTGGAACCACAAACTGTGGATCTATGGCATCGCTAAAACCACCCCTTAGAAGAACCTTTACTTTTAAGAGTGTAGCTTGTTTTCCCAAAAACAAACACAGCTAAAGCAACCTAACACAAAATTTACACAGCATGACTCACTGACACTTTTTTCCACATCTGTATATTATACACAAAAACAAAGGATGATACAAGAAGAAGATTAAAAAGGAAGCCAGTGCTGTAAATGCAAAATGCAGGAGAGCAAAATTTACAGATTTCACAAAAAGATAAAAGCCTCCACCTCCCTAATATCAATGAGAAAGAACGAATGCAGTATAGAAAGCACTTTAATTAAAAATACAGCACCGAAAAAGAGATGTTGAGTCTGCATTGAGCCCAATCTCTCTATTGTTCTGACTGTTAGGAAAGAGCAGAAAAGACGTTTTGTTTAGTCAGGATTCCTGACTTTGTGCTGTGATAACTGTTCTGCTGAACGCACGATTGCTTCGTCCTTGTCTGAACATTCCCTTACAGTCAGCCAATTTATCGTTGAGAAAAAAAAAAAAACAAGAAATATTATTGTTCATTTTGCATAATTTAATCGCGCTGCATTGGAGAGCTTGCATTACATTATGAGATTTACCTGGCCGAGACCTTTTCTGGATGTAAAATTACCACATTAGATTAAAGGCATTCAAGCTGACCTTCAATGAACACACTGTTTATTGATAATTGTTGTGAAGGAAAAAGAGTTATATACAATCCAAGTGGATTTAGATAAAAGATGGGCAGACCTTTTATGTTACAGGCCAGGTGAAGTCAGGGAAGAAATGACAGATGGGAAAAGAGAGAGGAAGGATGGAAAGTACAAGACAGCAGTAGGAGTTATGACGTCTGCAGTGACGAGCGGGTGTACGTGACAGAGTGAAGAGGAGAATGAATGAGGATATGAAAGGGGAAAAGGGTGATGCACAACATGAGAAAATGAACAGGAGATGGACCGGGAACAAACAGATGAGAAAGAGACTAAATGAATATAGGGGAGGGGAAGAGGAGAGAATCATGGAAAAAAGACTGAAAAACAAACTCAGGATGCTAAATAGAGTAACATAAAAGCACAATATGGAACATCAAAGTGTCGTCTTACCGAGAGAGTTGGAGGGAAGAAGCTTTTTATGAGCCCACGAAGGGGGGAAAAAAACCCTCTTTGCCTGAAGTTAAATTCAGTACGGTGAATACACCCCTGTGGGTTTCAACGCAATTTAGAGTGTAACAAAGACGGAAATATCCTGCCGGATAGATCAGTTTATCCTTGTTCTTAAAAGACGTACTATTTATCTCCCTCTAATCTCAAATGTATTGTTTTACTTACAGACAAAGCTGCACAACACTTTGACAACAGCCTGTGTTCCACTGTCAGTGTGTGTAGGGTCCTAACTATAACGAAAAGTGCGCAGGGTCCAAAATAATATCACCAGCAATTCATTCGGAAACTTGTAGCATCATATATAGGCTGGTTTAAAAAAAAAAAAAAATGTTAAACAAACACTTTAGATATCACAGATAAAGTTATAATGAAGAAAAGTTATTATCTCAATTCAGCTTAGTAGATGGTATGATTTTACATCACATATATCATTCATACAATCCGACTTAAACCATGTTGCGAATCTTTCTCTGTGTTCATTTTGTGCCCTGTAATTGCTAAAGAGGGTAGAAGAAGAGTCACCTGTGACTGCCAGAACAGGTCTGTGTCTGTTCATTTGATCCAGACTGTGTTGCTTTGATCTGTCTCTGTTGCTTCCTAAACCGCGTGGAGCTGTTTGGCCAGTCTGGTCATATCAAATTTGCCTCAGTCTAATTCTCAGAACAGACACGTGATAAAACACCTCTGTCAGTGCTCCAGGCTTTACCCAGTGCAGCATGTCTGGTCTGCCCTGCTGGTGAACTGAGCACCGGGGCTCACAGCTCTCTGCTCTCTTCTCCCCTCAGGCGCTGGTCTGGACTGAGCTTCCTAATCTCCTGCAGCTTAACTACACTACTGCGTGCACACACACACACACACACACACAGCCGCTCACGTAACGGCATAATTGCTCAAACTGCAGGAATCTTTAATCTTTTTATTATTGGTTCTATTTTGTTCATTCTTTCATTTGTTCACTTCCTTTTATTTGTTTGCTTTTTTTATTCATTTTTGTCTTTTGTGCTTTCTTCTGAGATAATCTTTCTTTTTCCTTCTTTGTTAATTTTTTTGTTCACTTCCTTTAATGTTTGCTTCCTTCATTCATTCTGCCTTTTTTCACTTTCTTCTTCCATTCACTCTTCCTTCCTTCCTTCCTTCCCACCCACTCACTTTCTCTCGCTCTCTTTCTGTCTGATCCTCAAGAAACATCTTCAGCAAACCCCTAGTGGTTCCCTTCACTCTTCTCATGGTCACAGGATGTTTTTGGAGCCCTTCTTTCTAGCGCTCCCACACTTAGCTAACAACAGAACAGTAAGTGTTCCCCTGATGATTTGCTACGAGAGTTTGCTGACTATAGTGTGTCTATATTAAACCACTGAACACGAGCACAAGTGGGCTGCACTAAAACGTACAGTTTAGAAATCAATCCTAATTTGCTTCTAATTGCTTTCAGGTAACAGTAGCACTCTGAATGTTACTTAAATCTGTTTATACCCATACACAACGCAGTCCAGGGGAAATGTCTCCAAAACAACTCAGAATCTCTCTCTGACTGCAGAAGATGGAGAAGGAGACTACACTGTCATGCACTGCTGGGCGTTGCCAAAGCAAGGATAAAAGTTGAAGTGGAGGAACTCTTCAGTTGTCATAGCAACAGGCTCCTTGGCTGGCCTGTTGGACTTGGACGGAGCATCGGACACCTGGTCAGTCCGGAGAACCAGAACTGAGCTAGCAGCCTCTGTAAGCAACAAATTGTACAATGAAATGTGGTACAACATGTACTGAACAGACATATACTGCACATAAATAAATGAATATTTATAAATAGATATATGAAAATATATATATATGAATACAGATATATCCAATAATCCAACTCCCAGGAACTGGATGAAGCTGTATTACATGTCAGACATACAGTGGACTCTTCTCTGGTTCATTTGAGGTTTACCGTTTATTTCTCTATTTTTACATTGTTTATTTTACGTGTGTGTCATATTGATATAGTGTATGGATGACAATGGTGGCATTTATTGTGGTTTTCTGACATCTGACAAAAAAAAATATCTGAATAAATTAGAAGGAAAGCACTGAGTTTGGCTCCCGAGCTCAGAGGGCTAAAGTGACTGTCGTCTCAGGTCTCGTCTTGTTTTGACTGCTGATTGACAGAGGGGATGACATGAGCACCACATGAAAGTCTATGTTATCGCTCTATTTGCATACCTGTATTCAGTGCCCATGGCAAGAAGTGGGGAAAACAGGAGGCAATGGTCCACAGGGACACGGGAGAAAGAGATTACAGAATTACTGAGACAGTGGAACTATACAATAAATTGCACTTAAACCGTGTCAGCGTGAACTCAAAACGTCTACAAAGTTTCTCTTACTTTCTGTTCTTTCTTGGAAATAAGTGGCATTAAATCTGTCCAGCATCACAATTAAACCTGACATTTCATAGCATGCAAATGAGCTTAAATGATGTTGTCATAAAGCAGATTGATTACAATGTGGTATCTGATAGCAACTTCAGCTCCCCCTTCTGTTTATTTTATCTTTATATATGTTATTTCACATCCCTAACTGCCCTCCACTCTCTCCTCTTTTGCTCTCTTTCCTCTCATCTCCCAATCCGGCCTCTTGCACAGCCTGCCTGAGGATAACCTTGGAGAGAGTGATGAAACCGCTCTAATTTGAGCGGTGTGCTCCCGCTCAACCCAACGTTAATAACATAATTCAAAACAAACCAGTGGTGGCGCCCCACAGCACATCACACAGCGAGCGAGAAGAGAACATAAATAAAGACTGACAAAAGGAGCGAAAGATAAGAGGAGATAAACAGATTTAAGAGGGCAGGAGCACAACAAATACAGGAGGTGAATAGAAAAAGAACGTTGTTGAAATATTTGAATATGAAATAAATCTCTACAGTTAATAAATAACAGAGTATCAGACGCTGCTTTGGGTTGTTGTGTTTTCAGAAGACAGCAGGAATATGCTAAGGCCTGCGATCCGCTGAAAGTTAGCCCGTATGACGTTAAATGAATCTGCATGATGATAAGAGAGCAACTGCATGATCAGCCTTCAGAAACTGATTTTGATGCAATTCAATTTTCTGTACAGGCATCATTCATAAACATCCATTGAAGAAACTTGATCAATAAGCTGTTACTCCAATGCAACCATTCATCAAACATTAATTGCCATAAAGGATTCCTAATGCAGAAGCTTTTGTATTATTATTCATTTCTGTCGTATTATTATTATTTTTCTTGAGATTTGATTATAGGATTTTTTTTTTTTTGAGCTTAGCAAACTTTTTGTGGATTTGGCCTCAAGTTGTTACTCCTTACGGTCTAGTTTTTTTCTGGTTCTGGAAGTCACAAAAGCCATTTATAAGTGCTATATAAAAGCTGCTTCATGTCTGTCAGTGATAAACCACTTCAAATTCAGTGTCCGACACTTGAGAAGATGGCTACAACTTTATCATCAAGGACACTAGAGTGACCCTGAACAAGTGGGCAGTTTTACTGCCAGTCAACTCAAGGGACTAAATGGTTTCCAAACGACTAGAAAAACTGGGAGAAAATCCAGATCACAAGAAACAACCTTTGTTATATTGCTATTATAAGAAAAAATATATAATGATAATAATAATAATGCCTCTGAGGACTTGTGTAAACTGTATATGCATTATAATGCATATACTGATTAAATATATTTTTTTCCGAGCAACATATTTCATTAAGCAATTAATATTATTTAGCAAAGATGATATGTTTTATAATAATAACACTAATAAAACTGTCTGCTGTGCAACTGGATAAATGTACCAGGCCTTTAAGAAGTTCATCTAGAAACATTTACAACTTTGACATTTAAATAAATAAAAACACAAACCATAAAAACCCGTCTATGCAGCATGAAGCAAAACAGCAACACTTCTTTGGGGAGTTTTAATAAACGCGCTGTGAGGTGTGAAATCAGGAATAACACTACATCCTCCGGAGTGCACCGAGAGGAAGCCTACAACAACAACAATTACAGGCAGGCCTTATTTATGATACAAGACATGTGTGAGAAGCACTTTCAGACCATCATAACTAAGATGCTCAGTAAACTAAAACATTAGTACTGATTGCAATGCAAAAATAGGTTGATGCAGTTGAGAATAGCACACGGAGGGTGATAATGGTTGGTATGTCCACTACATAATGGAATCTCTAGGGTTAAAAGTTAAGCCCTATTTACCGCATCTGTGGAAAAATGCTGTTAACAACAACAACAAAAAAATGACTTTTTCCTTATATTAATAATAACCTGACTTGTTACAAACATAAATAAACAAGCTAAATAAAGTCATGTTCACAACCAGGATGATAACTATAGTTATAAAATCATTCTGATTGAAAAAGAACAACATAGTCCAAAGCACAGCTATTATGATAACAGTCGGGAATTATATTATTGGAATCACTTTCAAAAAATGTTTTCTTCAGATGATGAATGATAAACACATTGATTGCCAATCAGAATTCATCCTGGTGTAAAGAGCTGGAGCATTTAAAGTGACAGATGACAAAACATAAGCAGAATAAACAGAATGTTGTCATGGATCGTTGTGGACATTAATAATCATTGTTATTGTTATAGCTACTGTCCCTGGTGTAAAGGGTTAAATTACAATTAAAGTAAGCCACTTGGAAGAATACAGACGAGGAAACATTAAAATGCACAGTTTGAAAAGTATAATCACAAGATTAGTATCTAATAACTTTGGCAGGACACAGAATTGCTTACTTCCCTTGAATGTGTGGAACTCTATCCAGTCTTCATTTAGCATTTGATAATGCATAACCACATTTTTCCTTCCACCTTAAAAAAAAAAGTGTAAAGTGCTGCCAACTCAGAAAGTTTGACTCAAACAATGAAATAATTTCAAACAATAAACAGGTTTTAATGAATATTTTTTTAATGAAGCAAGTACAAATATACAAGCTTCACATTTTTGGCCCAGACCATTCTCATTGTGAGAATCTTTCAGTTCAGATCTGTCTACACTCTGGGACACTTTAGCTAGTGTGTAATGTTTGCCGTTAGAGCATAACCAATATCTGTTACGTTCAATGCAAAGTACAATATTTTCTTTAAAGAAATCACTGTTTAAGGACTACAAAAAAGGGTGGTAGGGACTACAATGAGTTTCCTTCCTGGGTTTGTGACATCACTAACCCTGATTTTAAACCCTGCCCCCGGGAACATGCAGCTACCTATAATGGTAAGGGGGCACCACTTTTTGGACAACATGCAGTGGGTGGTTAGAGAACCACAACAACCTGGGCCAGCTAACCAATCTGAGCTAGATGGACATCAGACCATTTTTAGGAGAACGGAAACAGGGGTGTAGAATAAAGTTGAAATGCACCCCCATAAGCACAATCAAGCCTTCGAAATTAGCCAAATTAACCACCTCTTTTAAAGGGCTAGTTCACCTTAACCTCCTCCTGAAGACAAAAGAAGATATTTTGAAGAATGTTAACCAACCAGTTGACAGATTTCAATAGTAATTTCTTACATACTATGGAAATCAATGGCTACTGTAAACTGTTTGAAAGATGTTCAAATACCTTCTTTTGTGTTCAGGAGAAAAAGGAAACTCATACAGCTTTGGGGCAACTTAATAATAAGACCAAGCCAGAAGCTATCAAAGTGCAAATATTCATAATTATTCCAATGAAAATGACAGACTAGTATAGCTTGTTTTGAATTGTGTCCCGATGGAATAGACTGACAAATCTGGCATTGACAACCGGCCTTGAGAACGCAGAATCCAGCACTGGTGGGCTGAGTGCTATGAAACGTTGGCCTGATTTTCATAACGAATCATCAATATTGATGCGCTCTCTCTAGTTTATGATCCAACCTGAAAGATCCACAAAAAGGTTTTCTTGAATACTCAAGGTAAAAAGGCATCAAACGAAAAGCAGTCCAATGCAGAAAATAAAATAAAAAACGGAGAGAGTGAGCATGAGAGACGATGAGTAGGAAGACGAAGACCTCCATGCCTATGAAAACCAATTAGGAGAGCGGTTACCTGGAAACCAAAAGAGTCCAGAGGCTAGTCATTAGCATAGCTCTGCTCATCAAATTCAAATATGTGTGTACATTTTTTTTTCTGTCTTGCTCTTTCTGTAATAACATTTCGCCTCAGAATTGTGAGCAGACATCGGAACCTTGAGCACAAACACTTCGAGAAGGGTTTCCATGTATAGGCATTTTAATAGCTTCTCCAGATCGACGTGACGCCAGGAAAGTATCGAGGCAGGGATAGGTGACTGTGACGTCAACAGTAGAGATTAGCACAGCCTGGGCTTACAAAGATAAAGTCGCTAGCACACAATCCAACTGCTACTCAAAACTCAATATTTACTCTAAAACACACCAGAAGATAGCGAAAGAGAGAGAAGGAACAGGACCGGGCTGTGTTTCAGTTGGCCAGAAAGAGGAATGGAAGGAGAGGAAGACCAAAGACTTGATGAAAAAATATGACTGGACAAAAGAGAGAGAGAGAGAGAGAGAGAGAGAGAGAGATGTGGTGTGAGAAAACAAAATGAAAGAGCATCTGCGAGGCTGTTAGGAATAAAAGAAGAGAAACAGCCCCAGGGGCCAGAATAAGATAACATGAATAAACTAATCATTCTAATTTAATTAGAATAATCTCCCACAGACCTTGAAAAAATTTAATTAATGGCTGGATTATACAGTGCGAGTACAATGTTCCATTGCTCTGAAAACTCGTCCTCTCGATGGATGTAATGGGATGAATCAAATTGTGATGATGAAGATTTTAATCATTCTGTCAAAAGATCTGAAACCACTCTAAACCTAAAAAAGGTGTGAGTCTTTTAACAGATGGTTCGAGCAGCTCATATTAGTTTCTTCCAACAGCCTTGTTAATGGACAATTTCTCATTTTAAATTATTTTAGGGAATTTGGAGGAAATAGTATGTGCAATAATAATCTCATTAGACGTATTCATTAGCATTGTATTAGTCAAAGGACCCAGATTCGTAGATATCGCACTGAAACTGAAACAGTAGCTTGAGATTATATAGCTCATTTGAGAGATGCTTGACTGACTCCTCAAAGGTTTCATTCTTTTTTCCTTACAGCAAATGTGTTTGTCTCCACAGTGTTACACTACCTTTCACCTTGAATCAATGACTTGGTCTTTTTTTAATGATCTGGCTTGACAAAATCTCCTCCAGGGACTACAGAGGAAGCCAACCAAACACATAAAGCCTTGAGCAATTCCTGCATCCAACTCGGAAACTTTCAAATAACTATAGGGCTTGTTTCTGTCTTAGTCCAGATGCTGAAAAGACAACACATGTGAAATCAATTTAGTTATTAAAAAATAATAAGTAAACTAAAACAGCAATGAGGGGCCACACACAGATTACAGTTCATTTACAACAAGGAGGGTGATTCTTTGGCATGATTCACACTGGGGTGCTTAAAAGCCCTAGAATGGTAAAATCATTGTAAATCCCAGCAGTAACGATCAAAAGTAGTTACATGTATTATTATTTTAACTTGAATAATAATAATAATGATATATATTAATCTTTACTGCTGCCAAAATACTTTACAAATCATTTTTTAATTGTCAGGATGTGAATGATCCATTTTTAAGTGTCTCTCCGGACAACATTTACCTATTTTAAAGCAATCCACCTTTATATTCACCTGGACAAGCTTTATATTGTGTCAGACTGAATCTATGGTAGGTTGAGCTGTGATCTCACACCCCACACCTTCATGCCTCCAGACATACAAAGCTAAAACAGCCACCGCGAGTCGATCATTGTGACAGCAGTAGAGATCTCGTTCTCTCTCAGTGGGGCAGCTGTAAAGGACATCTCCACTTCAGAGTGAGGTGCTGTGAATCAGAGGAAGTGATTGAAATTCACTGACGGGACTTTAAATACCAGCCAGGGATCATAGCTGCGCCCTTTGGCAAAGTAATTATTCACTCGACTAAAAGAAGCCTAGGTGTGTGTGTGTGTGTGTGTGAGTGAATGCGTGGAAAGAGACATACTGTGAATTTTTTGTATCTGACTGAAGGGATTTCCATTGAGTGTGTGCTTGTTTATGGGTGGGCTTGTTTATAGGCATAGGTGAGTGTGTATATAGTGCTCCATAATGAATGAATGTTTGTAAGTAAGTGAATCACTCTGTAGTATGTGCAGCCCCTGCAGTATACAGCATGTTGTACTATAGACTTCATTAGACTGAAAAATGGGAAGAAATTCACTACCTATCAAAAGTTTGGTGTCGGGAAGATTTGTTTTAAAAAGAAACCTCTAATGCACACCAAGAATGTATTCATTTGATTAAAAATAATAAATAAATACAAGTTTTATATATAAGAGCAAAGAGCAAAAGCAAAAGAGAACAAATAAATAAAAGCAGGCATGTGAAGAGGGGGTGCTTTGGGGGCCCGAGCCCCTGCTCTCATTCCTTTTTAACCAAAAGTGCATTATTATGACAACATGTACAAAACAGTGACAAATTGATCAAAACTTGGAAAATACCTGTTTATTTTTACTTATATCTGTTATGAGATGTCGTTGCCATTGCTTTGTTATAAATTGTGCATCTTAACAAACCTATATTCCCCATAAAAAGGGAACAGCAAATGATCCTAAACATACAGTCTCAGCTGTAAAGCTTGGTGGAGGTGGTGTCATGGCATGGGCATGCGTGGCTGTTTCTGGAACTGTCCTTCTTAATTTTAAAGGCTGGGAAAAGCATTTCAAAGGATAAGACCAAGAGTGTGGTGATGTCTGTGGGTTGCAGACACACTGCTCTGATTGCAAATAAAGGATCTGCAGCAAAAGAATAGCTTTTAATCTTTTACATCTGCCTTAAAGGGGGGGTGAAATGCTCGTTTTCACTCAATATCCTGTTAATCTTGAGTACCTATAGAGTAGTACTGCATCCTTCATAACTCCAAAAAGTATTTAGTTTTATTATATTCATAAGAGAAAGATAGTCTGTACCGATTTTTCCCGGAAAAACACGACGACTGGAGGCGTGACGTGTGGGCGGAGCTAAAGAATCACGAGCACCAGTAGGCTTTTGCGTTGAGGGCGTTTGGAAGCTGTGACATTACCGTGAGGGGAAAAAAATCCAAAACAAACCATGGCTAACAGTCAGATTCAGCTGTATATTTATGATCCAGAATCAGATCCAGAGGCTGAAACTGAACGAGAGCAGCAGCAGCAACGACTCGCTCCGAGCGGAGCTCGAACCCGGGTCTCCGGCATGGGAGGGGACGCACTAACAAGGAGGCACAGATATTTGAAGCAGTTTTACTCACCGCCTGCGTTTCCAACACACGATCGTGACCCTTTTTCCTTGGGATTGCATCATCCTTAAGAAATAAACGGTACGCAAATCCGTCGTCAAACTGGGCTTTGTTTGTAAAACAAGCATCTTCGAAATGCAGGGAACAAACACAAACACTTGCACAACTCCATTGATGCTCTGTAAAAATAAACTCCGTCCACTGGTCCCTTAATGCTGTTTCTCTTTTGGTAATCTGTGCAGGGTTGTCTTGACCTGGCAAACAAAAACACACTCCTTTTGTGACATTTCGTGACGCTCTCACTCTGATCAGTGAGTCTGTGCTCAGCCTCGCACGCTCTTCCGGCAAACGTGCCCTCAGGACTCATATAAGGAAATTCCGCTCCATCTAACGTCACACAGAGCCATACTCGAAAAAAACTTTCCGAAACTTGACAACTTCACATTGCGCCGGGTGTATGATAGGGCCCTCAGTGTCTCTTTGAATAAACGTCTGCAGAATGACTACACATTCACAGTGACCCTTCTTTCTTTCTCTCATCATCTTCTATCTGTCAGCCACATCCTGTTTCTTTTGTGTTATTTTCTCCCCATCCTCCTCAGGACACTCCCTTTTTTTATTAATCTCTCTTTTGTTTCTCTCTCTCTCTCCTTTATGAAATAAAGCATCATAGTTTTGGTAATAGTCAGAAACAGTGATAGCCCTACTGCCTGATGGGAAGTGACATTTATTGGGAAGCCGTCCTTCAGAGAAACATGTGACAGTTCCTCAGGCCACCGATTCCTCTACTCATGTCTCTCTCTAACTCCTCAAGCTGTTTTTCTCTCCTGTATACGTGGGTACTGATGTATACAACTATACCTACACAGGCAGCACTATTACCTCACAAGCACCTGATTTGAACACTTTGCACAGGCATCAATTCAGCACAAACACCCACACCAGAGACTTTAAAGGAGTTTGACATTAGCACATTGCTAAGCTAACGGCACAATTCTCTAATAAGCATAAAATAGATCATACACATATTGGATGAAATAATCAATTTTTAATTACACTGGAATGTTTGTTCATCAATAGTTTGAAGTATTGAACGAAATGAAGGTTAATTTACAATCGACATTTATCTCGTCTCATCCTTCATTTTGGACTTTTATTTTAACTGAGCTCGTCACAGTCCATAATGGGATTTCCTTCTCCACTAAGGATGCATGCAGTGCTGACTTTGAATTTAGCTAAAATGAGGTATCTTAGAAAAAAGGATAATTAAGCTGCCTACCTTGTTACCATCACAACGGGGACATGATGCCTTATAATGCTGCCTCTGTAGTTTAGGAACAGAGCAAAAATGTCAGGACAAAACAAAAGACAATAGAAGGGAATGCATGAAGAAATAAAAAATGTCTTTTTGTGCGTTTTTAAATGACTAAAGCAAACTTTTCGCATTTATTTTATTACTTACGCGCACAGTAGGGCCCTCAATTATTTCCCCCATAGCTGCTTCAATATGCCGACTCAGCTTCCGCTCTGTCTTTCTCTCCCCTCCTCCTTCTCCTCCTTCTACATCCCTCAATCAATCTTAATTTTCTCCCACTCTGCACATCCCGTCCTCCCTCACCATTTTTCCCCCTCTTTAATGGGCGACCGTCAAAATCCCTCAAGTAAAGCACACCTCGTCTTATCTCTCTCGTCTTTCCCCATTAATTCCCTCCGTTGGTCCTCCTTCCTAATAAACAGGATCTCACATGATACCTTGGGATGCAGGGACGGCTCTGTCTTAATAACCACACAATGCTGTGCAAGAAACAAAAAGGAAGGATAGATTTGAAGATGCATATATATATATATATATACACACACATACACAAATGCTCATGACAGTCTTATGTGTTTTTGTAACTTCTAAAGAAGCTGTTAGAAACCACCAACATGCCAGTCTGCACAAATTTCAGTCCACCACCTGTGATGGGCACAAAAAACTGCAGCACACGCTGAGCTCTGTGATATCAGCGTGGATCAGGATGTCTTGACAATCTCTGAAAGTGACATTACTCATTTTGAGAATAAGGTGAGCTGTCATAGGCTTCAAGTGAAGGTGTGAAATCACATGGACGAGGAGAGACGCGTGTGAATGAGAGAGAGCAACAGAGAACATTTGGGACAGCAAAAGACAGCGGGAAAGAATCAAAGAGCACATTGAAGGTGGTTTTACAAAGCCGCTGTTCACCCTGCCCTGACACAGAAAATGAGAAGAGATACTGAAAAATTAATAAAATAAAATAAAATAAAAATAAATAATTTTGACGGACAGGGTTGAAGGATTCCGTCATGATCTATTATTACTTGTCATTTTCATTTTCAGATTTTAATTATAACATATTTAATAATAAAATGAAATAAAAATAAATAATTTTGACAGGGTCGAAAAATTCCGTCATGATCTATTATTACTCGTCATTTTAATTTATTATAATGAACCTACAGGAAGGGCATATATGCATTTATTTATTTATGATGAGAACAGATGAACAGAGACTGTGCGTCACTTTTCATGTTCAACACCACACCCTGCAGTGACAGCAGAGGCCAATAAAAACATTTTTCGTCCTTTATGGAATTATCTGAAGGCCGTACTTCACTTTGACCAAGAAAGTGGCAAGTTTCAAACATTCACATAGCATCTTTAGGTTATAATAACATAAAAAATTCAAATCCAGATTTTGATTTTCAAAGATTTATTGTAAAAACTTTAATTTAAACTTATAACTTATATATTATTTTTCCCCTCAAAAAGCAATAAATCTATTAAATCAATTTGAATGTTATTTTTCGTATTGAAATGGTTGAATATACTAAACAAAGTTGATCCACATAGGACAGCCTCTGAACTTGGTCAATATAATCTTATTAATAGCTTACGTTTCTTCCCCACCACAGAAACCACCAAAGGTTCATCGATGCCATTAAAATTATTATTATTTATTTTTTTTAGGGCTGCACGATAAATCGCATGTGATCGTAATGCGCATCTGGTCAGTAAAGCTGGTTCTGTGATTAGTAGTAACTTTTAGTAGTAACTTGGTCCCACTTTATATACCTGTCCATAGTACCTAAATGTGCAAGTAGTATATAACCATACATACATAGCATCTACAGCTGTAATATTTCGGTAGCACTTTATTTTACAGTCCTGTTCCTCATGTACATACTATGTACTTATTATAGTAATTACAATAACTATGTAATAACTAGGTACTAACCCTGAACCTATCCCTAAACCTAACCCTACCCCATGTAGTTACCTTGTATTACAGAACATTCTTAGATAATTACACTGTAAGTACACTATAAGTACATGTTAGTACACATACTGTAAAATAAAGTGCAACATATATTTCTATAACTGCACACATGTAACAACCCTAATGAAGGTTTGTGTAAAAACAAATGTATAACAGGAAAAATATAACTACATTTTGTAACAACATTATGTGTAAGATAAATTGGAACCATTTGGAGATCGATAGGTTTAGGGATATGTAAAGTGGGAGGAGTTGGATCTCGAGTTAGAGTGGGTGCACCCCTGTAATACCAGTGTACTTACATTGTAACTCCTCAGGAACTGTCCACTACATATAAATTGAAACATTCTGGACATCAAACACAATTTATTTGTAAAGCTTAACTTACTGGCCGCTGCTGTTTAATCAGAGTAATTACATGATAAATCTAATATAAAGTGTAACACTTTCTTTCCCAAAAAGTGCTGTTAGTCCTGTTAAACGTTTGTACTTGCACATACTGTACCATTCAGTGGATTATTACAGGTGTGTGGTTACACAAACATTAAAGCTGTAGATACTATGTACCAATATGCACTTACACTGTGGTTACATACTACTGTATGTACACATTAGTACACAGTTATTAGGTAAACTATATAAAGTGGGACCGAAAACTTTGATGAACTTTTTTGATCCACTTCAAAAGTTGACTACTGTATATCAGACATGTTCACAAGTCTCGGAGGACCAAGTCAAGTCTCAAGTCTTTGAGGTCCAGTCTCAAGTCTCCAAAGTGGAGTCCAAGTCACATCTCAAGTCTTTGTTCTATTTTTAGCAATAGATGTTTCAGCTAGTTATTGTAATTAACAGTGTGTGAGGCTAAATCAGTTTTGAAATAGTAAAACTAATTCTACTGAATGTCTTGTACATTTATTCAAAACTGTCTAATAAACACACAAACTTTTATTGAAATCATCAGCGAATTTTATACATAACATTTTTAAACATTTTATTTTATTTACTGGTGTTTTATATTATTTCAGAATGTAGCAATAAAATGTGACTTGTATGTGATCTTGTGTGTGTGAGCTTGTTTATGTGGTTAACGAGGACACAAATTTGTATAATGACATAGGTATGACACAGGTATTACAATGAGGAGGTGGTTTATGAGGACATTTTTAGTGTTCCCGTAATTCAAAACGCTTCTAAATCATACAGAATTAGTTATTTTGAAAATCCAAAAATGCAAAAAGTTTCCTCTGAGGGTTAGGTTTAGGTGTAGGGTTGGGGTAGGGCAATAGAAAATACAGTTTGTACAGAATAAAACCCATTACACATACGGAGAGTCCCCATAAACCACATATACCAACGTGTGTGTGTGTATATGTGTGTGTGTGTGTATATATATATATATATATATATATATATATATATATATTAATCGGTATATATACTTAACTCCTTATTTATTGTTAATTTATTCAAAAGCAATTTTTTTTGGAAAAACTAATTTTAAAATTATGTTTTTCAACAGTTATATTCATATTTTCATTTACAATTCAATCTTCAATTAATCGAGAAAATGAACTGATAAAGTTGCACTTGTGGGTAAATTACAATTTCCAATCAGTGTCACGCGTGAATATAATAATGCTGGCTTGGTGTGTTTAGAAATGTATTGTTTTGACATTCGCTAATGCAGGACATATTGATAAGGAATGAATGGATTAGGACCGAATAGTAAAATGTGGAGTATGATGCTGTCATGTGGAGCATTAAAGGGGCAGCGGTGGCCTAATGGTTAGAAAGCCGGACTAGTTACCAGAAGGTCGCCAGTTCGAGTCTCGGTGTTGGTGGGAGTGAATGAACATTGAGCAAGGCACTGAACCCCGAGTTGCTCCCCGGGTGCTGGATCTATAGCTGCCCACTGCTCCGGGTGTGTGTTCACAGTGTGTGCACTTGGATGGGTTAAATGCAGAGCACCAATTCTGAGTATGGGTTACCATACTTGGCAAATGTCACGACTTTCACCTTTTTTCACCTTCACCAAAGGGAATGGAATGTCAAACCAATCGATTCACTTGAGAAAGCCTTTATAAACCCCACTAGAGTCACGTGGAGCACTTATTATAATGGATATACACTTTTTGGGGCATTAAGATCTCAACCCCTATTCACTGGCATTATAAAGCTTGGAAGAGCCAGGCTAAATTCACGGTTGATTTCTGATGATGATTCCTGTTTATTTACTTAACACCTGTGAAGATTTCAGACGATGCCAACACTTGCACAGACTTTGGACTGACATTCAGATCTATCCTTATAATGTAATCATTACAAGCACAGGTTATAATTGATGCCTAACAAGTTGTGTCTGCTTAATTAAATAAATTATGTTAAATAACCACAGAAAATGTTATATTACGGTTGTAAATCAATGCCATATACAGTAGACATTACTTTGAAACAATACTTATTGGAAAAGTGGTACACAAATAAACTGAATTAAATTGAATTATCACTAAACTATAGAATTCTGTGAGAATAATGATAAAGCATGTTAAAATGTCATAGATGTTGGCATGTTTTTACTTTAAACTCAAAGACAGCAGGGAAGGAGATGTTGGTCATACAATACCCCGAAGACATGCTTTTATTTTTTTGTGACTCACTAAAATAAACCTGCTTCATCCCTCTATTCCATCATCCTCAGTGCACACAATCCCATGAGTCACAGCTCTTATCAGCATCAGCTTTTTAGCATGCAGCCATTATTAAAGTATTATGTGTGGAGTGTCACATCGGACGTGGAGGATCAAGTATAATAGATCCACAGAGATATATAGATTCTGGTGGAAAACCCAGATTTTCCACTTTATCCAATAAGATTTGAAAATGAAAACGAACCAAAGGTAACTAAAGACATTAAAGGCAAATGCAACAAGGACAGAAGGACAGAGCAGAGAGGAAGAGGACAGGATAAGAGAAAGAGGTGAAGAAAGATTGAGTGTAATTATATTCACAGTGATATGAAGCATACATCCATTTACTGTAGACTCCACACACACACACACACACACATATACAGTAGCGCTCATGCATTATAAATCCCTCATACACTCGCAGACTGGTGATCTGAAACAGAAACACTTGGGTTTTAGGGATTAATAGTGAGCTCACTGATTCACATCAAATAATGCACTCCTTCACAGTACATGCAAACACACACACAGACTTCGACAGCACACACTTTTCATTTATTTTGCATTACTTTTGCACACAGAATGGTTACACTGGAAGTTGAATATCTGAATAAAATACAAAATTCTATTCTATTAATATATTATTTGTATTATTGAATATGTATAATATTTATACCATGTATATGTATGTAATATTATGTAGTTAAGTATGTATATTATTTACACTTTTTCACATTCTTCAAGGCTCTGACTCGTCACTAATCAAAGAAAATGAGTGATCATGATTCCACTGAAGCTCGAGCTGTTCGTAGAACATCAGATCATCAAATTTAACTAGGACATGTTCATTTTGCAGTTCAACTTGACACTCAAATTTTTGAATTGATATAATAATATTTAATGACAAACATTGTTGTATATTTACATTTATACTAAAAATTCTAAGCATTTTCTAAATTATGTCAAGGGATTTATTTCCGTATTCTAATTCAGATGTAATTCCTAAAATTGTACAGTGTGTACGTGGCCAATGACTCTCAATAGCATCTGAAATACACAAGCATATCCAAAAGTCAGGGTGAAAAGAAGAACAGACAAACAAGCAAAAGAGAGATGAGGAGAAGGAATAGGGGACTAGAAATTGCAAAAAACTAGTTATTGAGGGACGCTGGGAGCGGGTTAAAAGAAGGAGAGCATTGGGGGAGGCCGAGCACGTTTTATGAGGCCCTTAACATTTAGCTGCCTGTGTCTGTCTATTAAAGTCAGAATATCCTCCTACACACAGACCATCCATCAAATAATAAAGAGAGAGAGAGAGGTGAGAAGATGAGTGATGGTGGAGGAGAGATGGACAGAAGAGTCCTGCACAAAAAAAATTATTTTGAAAAACTACAGAAAAGAAATATAACAAGGACGAATGGGAATGAAAAGAATGAATAGTACTACAACAGGGAAAATGAGGCACAATAACAGACAAGAGTGTGTTCACTGGTGTTTTTCAGCTTGTAAAGACACATTTTGAGCATGTTTGCAGACAGACATTTTTTATGTAATTGCAGTCTAGCTGCATACGCATTCTGTGACAATGAATGACCAAAAAAGCAGTCAAAACACTCTCCAAACAAGGAGAGACTGAGACAGTGCGGATGCCA
The DNA here is from genome assembly GCF_003368295.1 of Carassius auratus. Taxonomy (NCBI): domain Eukaryota; kingdom Metazoa; phylum Chordata; class Actinopteri; order Cypriniformes; family Cyprinidae; genus Carassius; species Carassius auratus. Next base: position 13,295,696 of record NC_039270.1, on the reverse strand, counting down.
CAAAAAGACAGAGTGGTTTGAAAAATGAGCCTGAAATGTCATGGACAGATAACACCAATCTGCCTTTCAGAAGAGAAAAAAAAAACAGATGGGCAGAGAAATGCTAATCTGGAATATATAAGATGGAAATGTTGTTGTCAGTTGTTATTGTAGGTTTGCCATGAGACATGCACAAGTCAATAAAAATACTTATTAACACAACATGAACTCTTTTTCTTCTTTTTTATTTTTATTTTATTTATTTTTTTTGTTACACACACACACTTGTTTCAAATAAATGCTTTTAAACATTCTAGTCATCAAAGAATCCTGAATGTTAAATTTTCCACACAAAATCTTTTTCACATATTTGTTTTCAATTATAAGAAATGTTTCTGAGCACCAAATCATCATATTAGAATGATTTCTGAAGTATCATGAGACAAACAGAATACAGTTATCTCAAAGTCTAATAATATTTCATAATATTTCTATTTTTACTGTATTTTGGATTAAATAAAGTCAGTCCTGGTGAGCATAAACTTTTTTTCAAACCATTTAAAAAAATATGACCAACTGTCAAATGGTAGAATATTCTTTAACACATTAATAACTGCAAAAATAATGACCGATTTTAACCAAGTTTCAATCACACTTATTTGCCACTGTTTGAAACAGGTAGCCCCTCCTAAAATTCATGCCACTCATGTTATGGACAGCCCAGATGACGATTTTCTTTATACTGAGTCATAGAATAAATAAACACACCTCACCTTTACACACTCAAAAGTAATCTTTCCAGGGATGACAGGACCATTAAACCCCAATACCAAGTGACCAAGTGTCACATGACCACAGAATGCTCTGCATCTTTTCTGCAATTATATAGTGTCAAACAAACAAGAACCAATATATTCGCATATATATCTCAGCCAAGCGCCTCAAATGTCATGAATCATTCACTACTTATAAACATCAGCCAGAAAGTGCATAACTGGGCCTTTTGACGCTTACAACAACAACTACAACGACATGAAGATGACTGTTACTGGGGAGAACTCAGCAGGAAGAAAGACACACACAATCACAGCCAGAATGAACGAGAATTCAGAATTCTCCAACTTTTACAATAGTAACAGAACAAGTGCAACTTTATCAGTTCATTTTCTCGAGTTTATCATTCACGTACACATCCCTCTTGTTAATTGCTTTGCGAATGCTGTTATGTTGACAATCCCACAAATAAATCTATAATGAAATGCATTGAAAAATACTCAATGAGCGAGAGACGGAGAGACAGAGAAAGAGAGAGAGAGTGTGAATAAGTAACCTTGTGTTCTCTTCAGCAGTAAGTCCCTCTGCTCCATCCCTCTACCCCCAGCAATTAATCATCTGATAGTGAGCTTACTCAAGTGTGCCTCTGCCCCCTATTCTAATTAACCAGAGAGAGAGAGAGAGAGGAGCAGAGGATGGACAGATTGTCAGTGAAAGACAGAAGGAGAGATGCAGGCTGGGGAGCAAGGCATTCGATGGAGAGATGCAACTGAAAGAGAGGGAGAAAGATGACAGGGGCACAAGCGGATGGGAAGATTTAGAGGGGCTGCCACCCTCCGCTGGTCTCACAGGAACAAGACACCGTGCTGCCACCAATGGCAGACTATCAAGCATACTAAACAGAGAGCGTGTGTGTGTGTGTGTGTGTGTGTGTGTGTGTGTGTGTGTGTGTGTGTGTGTGTGTGTGTGTGCGTGCGTGCTGTCTTCTTTGCAGAAATGCAGATGGTGTCTGGTGGTGTGAATATTTCAGCGGAGGGTCAATGACAAATAAAGACGTCCGAGACGATGACAAGGTAAAATCTTTTGAAAATCACGTTTTAAATGTGTTAGGTTTTCAGCAGTTCAAGTTGTTTAATGTCTTTTTCTTTATACCATATATACAGTTGTGAGAAAAGCACTAAGATTTAAAATGCTGACTATAAATATCAAGAAGGGAACCAAGTAATAGCAAAATTTCTTACATCTTGGATATGTGTGAGTGAGTTTATCTTAATATGTTCACAAAGAGATTCTTATATATTTATATATTTTATTATAATTGATCACAAAACGTACCAACTTTAACACACAGTCATGAGGGTCTACAAGAGTCTTTTGTGATGTAATTTTAATCCGCCTGGACAAAAGCGTGAACACAGGCAGATTAAAGCACACAAAGATACATCAAAATCTAACTTTCATGCTGGCAACAAATATCTCTTCAAGTTCACATGATTGGTGTCACGAATATAGTCATTGGAATAATGACCTAGAAAATGTAGGGTGCAATCAGAGATTTTACATCAGAACATTTTATGTTTCTTTATTTGAATATTATTTTAACAACAAAACTTATTTCCAGGTTTAAATAGAACATAGCTATAAAACAAATCTTTTCCCAAGTGTCTTTCTCTCTGTTACTTCCACATGCGCTTTACTTTATACCTTCACAAGACTCTGTTTAGCTGTGCTGCAATCAATATATATATATATATATATATATATATATATATATATATATATATATATATATATATATATATATATTGTATAAAGTACTTTTAATTCAGAATACTATAGCTCTAATTTTCAGAGCTGCTTGGAGTTTTCATTTTACTTCCATGATATTGACCGAACAGAACATGGACTATCCTTATTTTTACTTTTTATTACAACCATCCCGATCAATAACAACCAATTACAATCCACAACACACACCATTTAACCATTTCTGATTTAACTGCACTAAAGATGATTTTAGAGGAATGAATACAGTGGGGGAAATATTTATTTGATCCCCTGCTGATTTTGTGAGTTTGCATTAGATTAGATTAGCCACTTTAAAAAGTGACTCCTAATGTCAGTTCTTTAGGTTTATAAGACACAAACACAATCTGTATCTTCCATTCCAACCTCTCCCACCACCATGAGCAAAAAGTAAGAGCTGTCAAAGGATGTCAGAGACACGATTGTAGATCTGCACAAGGCTTGAATGGGCTTCAAGACCATCAGCAAGAAGCTCAGTGAGAAGAAGACAATGTTGGTGTGATTATTCAGAAATGGAAGAAATACAAGATAACCATCAACAGGCCTCAGTCTGGATCTTGCCTCATGGGGTAAGGATGATCATGAGAAAGGTGAGGGATCAGCCCCAAACTACACGGGAGGAGTTTGTTAATGATCTTAAGGTAGTTGGGACCACAGTCACCAAGCAAACCACTGTAACACGCTAAGCAGCAATGGACTCAAAGCCTGGAAAAACTTGGATGAGAACCTCCTTCCCGCAGCCAGAACACTGAAGATGGGTCATGGATGGGTCTTCCAGCACGACAGTGACCCAAAACATACCAGCAAGGCAACAAAGGAGTGACTCAAGAAGAAGCACATTAAGGTCATGGAGTGTCCTAGTGTCTCCAGACCTCAGTCCTGTAGAAAATCTGTGGTGGGAGCTGAAACTTTGAGTTGCCAAATGATTTAAAGAGGATCTGTAAAGAGGACTGGATCAAAATCCCTCCTGAGATGTTTGCAAACCTGGTGACCGACTACAAGAACGTCTTACCTCTGTGCTTGTCAACAAGGGTTTCTGCACCAAGTACTAACTCATGTTTTGCTGTGGGATCAAATACGTATTTCACTCAATTTCTAACCTTTATATAATGTGTGTTTTTTTTTTATTATGTATTTCTTTGTTTGTTTGTTTTTTCTCTATACATTAAAATATACCTACCATAAAAATTACAGACCCTTTATTTATTCATAAGTGGGCATAATTACAAAATGAGCAGGGGGTCAAATAAATATTTTCCTCAATGTACGTATGAGGCTGTTTTTTTTTTTGACACTTTGAATTTTTACGATGATGTAAAACAACAAAACATCAAAACTTCTAAATGGGAACAGCAATGTTTCCAGAACACCCAGTCAAATATACTGTATGAAGCATTTTAATATACTGTAGAAATGTTATGCAGATCATACAGTCATAGTGAGAACAAGCAAAGCTCTCAACAGACTGTTAATAATGCATAGGACACAACGCTATGACCTTCACCCGTAAGCATCTTGTCTGCCAAGAGTCGCTGGAGAAATGAAAAGGAGATGTAGAAAGGAGTGATGGCCATCAGGCTGCGAAACTGCCACATCGGCACCACCTCCCCATAAACCTCCATCTTCTGTCTCTCCTTCATTTATGAGACGAGTGGCAATTTATGGCTTTATTTATGAGGGGGTCGGCGGACAGATTTAATATTTTAATTCTGTTTTATTGCCTGAGGACGGAGGAAACCCAACGAGGTTTATCACCACCCATCGCCACCGCGACATGCTGATGGACAGGCCAGGGTGAGACTGCCAAGAGTAGGAGTGAGGGATAAGAGAGAGAAGCGTACGTGAACAGAATCGTCCATTCCACCTCTAGACGACCTGCCAAAATATTCAACGCTTCATACCTTTCTCTCCCGCTCTCTGTCACGTCCTATAACTCTTGCCTTAGCTTACTGGGACGAGAAGGTTTTGGCCCTGAGGCAGTTAGCTGAGCTCTCGCTGCGGGGAGATTCACGGTTCCAACAATCGAATCACGAACAAGCAGATAGTTGATTCGCTGCTTAAAACCATCGACTCTGGGCTAATATCACCATCGATTCATGGCTCCCTACTGTCCGGACTTGATATAGGACTTGATTCATGGGTTTAGCCAGTTGATTCAGAGTGATTTCCTAAATAGAAGTTGCAGACTGTTCAAAATGTTGCATAGACAGAGATTAAGCATGAATAACCCATCCCATTCACACATCAAGCTAGCTAGACACTCAAGATTTAGTAGCGCTGTGCCAGATCGAACAGAGGAATTCAAAACTGCTGACAGACAATGCAACCGTTCTGTGCTGACGCTCAGTGCATGAAGTCATTTCAATTTGAATAAAACATCTACAGTTAAAAATGAATGTAGTTTATACGTATCCTCATTTTTACTTTTACATACTAATTTTTTCATACTCATAAGACAGATGACATTTGAGCAGACTCTTAATTTGACTCTTTCTTTTCAATTTTGTTAACTTTCAGCATTACACTATAGATTGTCTCAACGCTTGCATAATATACTATTCACAAGATTGGAGTCAGTAAGAATATCTACATATCTATAATATCTTTGATCAAGCTGGAAATTTAAGGATGCATGAAATTAATGCATTAAAATAAATGAAGACTTATAATGTTACAAAAATGTATATATATTTCAAATAAATGCTGTTCTTTTTAACTTTATATTCATCAAGGAATAATTTTTTTTTTTTTTTACGTTTTTCCATAAAAAAACCACAACTCTTTTCAACTTTGATATGAACCAAATCAGCTCATAAGAATGCCTTTTGAAGTCTCATGTGATACCGAAGAGTAATGGTGCTGATTCACCTGTGAAACCACAGGAATACGTTTTTAAATATATTAAAACATATATATTTCAAAAACATAAAAAAATAGTACTGACCTCAAACCTTTGAAAAGTAGTGCACATGTTTTCATGTAATCTTTAAATCACTATTTTCTAGGAAACCAAATGCATTTGGACAAAATGATCCCCTTCAAATAAAGAAATGTTCAATTTGTAAGGCTTTGAATGGGTTATTAAAACAAGCCTATACTGTATACACTAATGTCTACAGACACATCCCATCACTTTCATCATTCCTCAAAACAGCAAAACTCATCAAAATCAGAAAGAAAAGAAAAGATAGAAGTGCCAATAAGAGAAATTAAATAATTTTTCACCTTGCAGAAGTTCCCTCGCTCACGTATCAGACATCATGGGATGTTTGATTGCATTCTTAATGGAAATCAATAGAAGGTTTTCAGCATTCTGCAAGTGACTTTTCTTCCAATCTACAAAATGTCATTACTTTTTGAGGTTTACAATTTCAGCAAGGCAGAAAGAAAGAAAGAAAGAAAGAAAGAAAGAAAGAAAGAAAGAAAGAAAGTGTTGAGGTGCGGTGATGTTAGACGACACTCTCTCTAGCTCACATTTTAGCTCCCAGGTAATTGTTCAGGAGGGAACAAAGTTGGGCAGAACAGTGAAAGTAAAACAAACCAGTCTGAATGAAAGCAATGAGAGCTCAGGTGACTCATGTAAATGGACAGAAATAAGATCAGACACTCGTGTGGGAGCGCACACTCCTCTCCTCCTTTCCTCTGTTCCCTCTTTCCACAGGGGGTACATGGTGGTTTATTGATTAGTTGGCGGTCCCATCAGGGGGTTTTGTTCAATCGATGAGTCTCTAACAGCCACCCTCTCCTCCGGCCCCAGGGGTTTATGGGAATGTTAAGAATGGCACTTCTGTTAGAGATCGGGTACCCCACAGATCCCATAACACCCCCCTCCGACGAATACACGCAGAAAAACAATCCACCCCCAAACAGCCTCACCTCCCGGGGAGTGTCATGGATTGGCTATTATCGCTGCGAGAGTCGGACACACTGCACAGGAATGTTCTGCACAGGGTTTCAGGCAGTATCTCCCACAAGATCTGCACCTGCACAATTCTGCACTTTAGAATCAAGTGCAACAATGACCACTTATCTTTTAGTGCCCTTGGTTCCAGAAGTATTTTTCTTATTCATTTTTACCCATAGAGCTATCAAAAAGTCCTTATTATAGAGTTATAAGCCATGAACCAAACAAACCGTTAGGGTAAGTAACAACATTGCAAACTTTGATTTAAAAAAATCGGACAAAAAGACTACAAGACTACTAATGAGTGCAAAATTTACAGTCCCATGATGCATTACAAATGACAAACTAAAAATGATAGAGAATTATAAAACTGTTGACCACGTCATTTGTAGTGCTTTTTGTGAGTGGGGCGGTGGCACGTAAGTGTTCTTTTGGTGCAAGTTACTTGATGCATTTCTCTGACTGGTGGAGATTTATCTGCAGAAACATGGGGAATGTTATTTTATTTTATTTTTTTTTATCAGGAATTCTACTGTTGAATGTTATTATTTAAAAATAAGTTTAAAAAATGCAGGCAGGGGGCTTAACAAAGCACAAAGCATTTATTATCAAAGCAAATGACAATCATTAAAATAAAATGATGGGAGATACTGTATACTGTGTACAAACCTGTTGATTTAATGATGCTGATTTTACATATAAATATTTAAGTAGTCTAAAAAAAATCTAACTTATCTGAAATTACCAAGATGAATCAGTGTGAAAGAAGAAAATGAGAGGAAAAGAGATGGAGGTTGTGAATCTTCTCCTGATGTTCTTGGAAAAGGGTAGACAGACACAGAAACATGTGCTCTCTTCCCCTTGGTCACTTGAATAATTAACCAACGATTAATTAAACCTGTTTACGAAGAGAGGACAGTGACAACAAGAGTAAGAAAGGGAATGAGAAAGAGACCCAGGCTTACCACAAATGGAAAAATCAGAAACCGCAAGGGACACTCTTGTTTAAGCTGACCTTTACTTCTGAGGTGTGTGCGTGTGATTAAGAACAACTGTCTCTTTAAAAGTTAAACAGAACATAATATCTGAAGACGAGGGACAGAATTCAATAAAGGAAAAAAGTAACAAAAAGATACCAGTGTGGATGTTATTTATTAGATGAGTCAGCAAAACAGACTCTTAGATTAGGTTTCTGCTCTAAATGTTGCCCGCCTTCTGGAAACACATATCGAAGCCTACAGGGGCCATGTAAACACATTGCTTACACTGAAACACTATATGTCAAAGAACTGGGTAATGTCACAGCAGGGGGGTAAACAAGGGACAAGCTGACCAAATTAAAGATCCTCCACAGCATGACGATTCACTCATATGCATGAATACTCGATTTCTCAAATGCCTCCAAATCCTGCTGCATGCAGTTCTGAAGAAGGGGGAAAAAATGTTTGTTTTCATAATCCTTAATCCAAATGTAATGACTTTCTCCTTCTCAAAAAGACTATTCCTTTTTTGTTGACATAACCAAGGCTGCAAGCGTGGAGAAAAATAATATTAACTAATAATATCAAAGCCTCAATGTTGAACATGAATGCCCATTTTTATAGATAAAATCAAATCTATGGGGGAAAAAAAATAAATAAATAAAAATCAAGTCCCACCCTCTATAGCTTCGTGTCATATTACAGAATATGAAAATTTGTGAATGCTATAAATTGTCTTTTTTCTTTTTAACAATACTGTGGTACTAAATAAAAAAGGTAACTGATTATGTATAGTTTTATAGAAAGTAATGGATTACGTTACTTTAGCGTTACTCTTTGTCACCTGGGCTGGGCTGGCTTATTTATATTTAATCATAAAAATAAAAAAAGTACACATTTTTGCCAACTGTATGTGTCCTTTTACACCAAAAGTGAAATTAATAAACCTCAGATTAAAAATATTATTTACTTATTTGAAAAAGTAACATATTTTCTTTTACATTTATAATGGGTTATTTATACTTGGGTAATGTAATCTGGTTACATGACTCCCGTTACGTGTAATGCGTTTACCCCCAACACTGCTATGTACTTACATGCTTAAAAATAAAATCTAATTATTGTGATGTCTTAAATTTCTTATTGTGTTTGTGTTAAATTGCAAAATACTTTCACTGAGGTGGGATACTGGTAAGGTTTGGTGGAATGGTTTGGTCAAGATTCATTTTCCACATAAGAAAGAAACTACAATGACAAATGATGGCAGAATTATTATTTGGGGGAAAATACTAACTTCCTGTCTAGGGTAAAAATCTATTCAGTAAAACAGAAGCAGCTTACAAGGCTAAAAAGTTTGTGGTCAGTAATATAAATATACAGTATATATATTCAGCTTTGCCATTACTGGAATATTTTCAAATATATTCAAACAGAAAGGAGTTATTTTAAATTGCAACAATATTTATGTTTTTACTGTATATTTGACTGCAGTATAGTGAGCAGAATAGACTTTCAAAAAAAATATATTAATCTTACCTACCCTATAAACTTTTAAATCATAGCATGGTTAACTCATACAATTACAGCTCCTGTCTACTTCAAGAGTTGGCCAAACATATGTTTTAATAACATTCAAAGTCAGCAATAAAATACACGTGTCATAAATTATTTTCTTTTAATTTATTATATTATTTAAAAGCCCTTGCTACGTGTACTGTGTTTAGCTAACTGAGACTTGTTATAGCACTTATATACCACTGCTCTTTTTGTTGTTTTTGATTGCTTCCACTGTCCTCATCTGTAAGTCGCTTTGGATAAAAGCGTCTGCTAAATGAATAAATGTAATTGTAATAAATTTAGCCACTTTAGCTAAAATCATGTTTTTAAAAAAGGAGTATTTTTTTTTCTAAAATTTGAGTGTTACGGTTTATATTTAACAATTAAACCTTTTTTATGATCAGTCCATCTACTACTCTTAAAAAAAATCTCTCTGGTAAGTTGCTGGTCATTCAGCAAGCATGCAAGTGAACCTTGAACGCTTATAAAGACAAAAAATTATTTACAACAATGCCAGCAATAGCAGGATATTAATCTGTCATTTTCTCTAATCTCCCCACAGCAGCTCAGACACACAAATCTAATCCAGCCAATCACAACACACACACACATACAGATATGAAGTGAAAATACATCCCTCTAATGCTCTCTCTGGAAACCTGTGTCTTTCATTTCAGCTATCTGTCTGAACTCTTCATCATCAATGTTTTCAAATTAATGGTTTTATCAGTCTTTCTGTTACACTTGATATTCACTGTATCTAGCCTCCCTCCACATTTCCAGTCAATCTCTCACTTCATAGTGAGAAATGTGAGAATTTGCATACGAGTTGCCCCACCTGTCATCAAAAATACAATTAAAAACTTGACCTCTGACCTCCAGTGGAATATCAGCTCAGCTCTTTCAGGAGTTACAGATCTCTTTCATTACTGAGAAAAAGTGCATTATTCCCACTGACATTTTAAAAGTGACATTTATGATACTCATCTGTTTTGATTTATGCAACCTTTTGTCTGCTGCAAATGACCGACTAAAAGCAAAGCCAAGCCTGTGTGAGAATGTGTGCACGTGTGCGCGTCAGAAAACACAAATTATGAAGTTTATGATCTGACAGACTGCTGAACAACTGGTGTGATTGTCACAGTTGGCTGAACCTGCTCATTGTCTCATTCACAGGCAGTTTTCTGTGGGCTGAACAGACGCCCAGACTCATTCATATAACAGCTGTGATGTCTCCCTTTAAAAACTCAAGCCTTTAGAACAGAGTTCATCATTTAGTGGACTGCGATGCACATCCAGATTACTTCCATCCAGCCCGTGAAACACTTCTCATAAATTAACATAATTATAAACTTAGTGCTTTTTCTCCACATTGAACAGTCAAGCAATCTTTACTCTGCAAAATTGACAGAGAAGCTCCATTATATAAACCATAATGGGCAGCAAATGTTTATGACAAAATACACAATCATGAGATTCTGTGGTCAAATCTGAACCCTGTTTTTGACCGCTGCCACGGACAACCAGTTTTCTTACACTCTGCTGGTTTTCTCACAGCACCGCTTAGTGTTTTCTTCTAACATAATCAAATAATTTGAGCTCAAATCAATTTTTCATGTCTATTTATTTATATATTCAGTAAGCAGCCGTGTAATAAGTAGGATAATGTAGAGTTACATGGTAATTATAACAAAATAAACCTATTAAGGATGATACAAGACCCCTCCAGATCACTCCATCTGGGTTTATTTTTAGATAATGACCAGATGATTGCACACGATGTCTTAAAGAGGCTGCCACTTGTTGATTCTCATGCACAGCCAACAGAAAAAAAACGTAAATTAATTATGATAATGAGTCATTTAAGGTTTGAGGCAGAATTTAATTTGCGATGAATAACAAAACAAAAAAAAACTCATTTGGGTGGTCTTTGGCCTTCATATTTAATCTCAGCTCACCAAAAATCAGAGGGAATTAGACACATTGCATTAAAATAAAATTACATAAAAAAATTTGAAGGATTTAAAGGAAATAAAAAAAGAGAAAAGAATATCAATTAAGAATTACAGTATATTTTAAAGTAATCTATTTTAACTATTTGTACATATTTTTATTTTAAAATATACACATGTACTGCTACTCGTATGCCAAATAACTAATAAACACAAAACGACAAAAGTTGTCTTGCCTTATTACAATGAATAACATGTAATGTGACATGTAAACAATTGCGTATATTTTAATTAAATATAGTAAATAAAAAAATAAAACATTTATTCAGTAAATAAATAAAAAATGGTGGTTTGGATTACAGGATATTACTGTTCATCATTTAACATTTCTATAATAAAACTGTTGTCAAATATGAAATGTTTTGCTGTTTGTGTCATAACACTCAATATCTTCCATGCCTGCCTAAAATTAATTATGGTGGTTACAGCCACCAAGTCACAAAATATCCAAATGTTTCCCTTTCTTGATACAAACTCTGACATTCAATGTTAACAAATAAATTAACTACAACTGTGAGTGAACAATCCTTAAGACACTGCATCTCATTTTCTGGAAGTGAAATCACTGAAATATACCTTGTGTATTTAATTTCATGAAATTACTGAAATGTACCTTGTCCTTGTGTATTTCATTTCATGACCATATGACATATTGGCTCTGGAAACAGTGTAAGTATTGAGTTTTCGGACCTTTGCGGGAAAGAAAATTTAGAAACAGAACATATTTACACCTGCTATTGGATGTGGTAGGCTGATAGTTCATGAGCCAAGGGAGTATATCTTCCCAAAATCCCCACCAAACACACAAGCTTTCGCAAACATGGCGCCCACATGCATTTCCCTAAAGGAATTAAAGCATGTTTAAGATTGCGGTCATCTATCATCACGCCCTCGTATCACACAAAGATTCAAAAAAATTTCCCAATCAAACCAAATTAACCTCGAATTAGTGCAGTGTTGGGAGCAGTGTTAACGAGCAGGAGCTGCTAATTGGCTGTGATTGCAGCAGGCTGGAGTGATTGCAGTCCCATTAAAAAGTCATAAAGTTCTACGAGCAGAGATGTCCCATTGGTATATCTGACCTTCTTATCACCGCACTGTTCATTTTTTAGAGAAAAAGGGAGATAAAAAGAGAAACAGAGAATGAAAAGAACAATTTTGACAAAAGCAAACCTAGAAGAAGAGTTGGAGACAATCCATGACAGAGCAATTACTATATGACTAGCATCATTCTCGCACAATGCCTTACAGGAGCTGCTATAATACTGACTATATGAACCAGCAATTGAAGTCAAGCACCAAGTTAAGACTGGGGAAGGTAGTTGACCGCTTGTGCATTTTCTGCTAAATTGTAACATACTTAGAGACAGTAATATGCTGTAATATATTAAGTATCTCAATAGTTTAGCATGTAGTCTAAAGGATGATAATAATTCAGTTACTATAGCACAAAATGCCAAATCTAAAATCATGGGGGGCATCTTGCCCCACTACAGGCAGCCATATCACCCTGGAGCCCAAGGCCGGTTGCCCACTGAAGCTAAGCGGGGCTGAGCCTGGTCAGTACCTGGATGGGAGACCTCCTGAGAAAACTAGGTTGCTGCTGGAAGAGGTGCTAGTGAGGCCAGCAGGGGGTGCTCACCCTGAGGTCTGTGTGGGTCCTAGCGCCCCAGTGTAGTGATGGGGACACTATACTGTCAACAAACACCATCCCTCGGATGAGACGTTAAATCGAGGTCCTGACTCTCTGTGGTCATTAAAAATCTCAGGATGTCTTTCGAAAAGAGTAGAGGTGTGACCTCGGCTCCCTGGCTAAATTCGTCCATTGGCCTCTGACCATCATGGCCTCCTAACAATCCCCATATCTGCTGATTGGCTTCATCACTCTGTCTCCTCTCCTCTCCTCTCCGGTGGGCGTTCTGGCGCACTATGGCCACCGTCGCATCACCCAAGTGGATGCTGCACACTGGTGGTGGATAAGGGGTAAAATTACCATCTTTCTGGTGGAAAAAGCATTCCAGCTGCATTTTTCTTTTGCAGAATATGCAAAATATATGGGCCTATCTGTTACATTAATTATTACAATGTAATAATGTAAGTTCCCTTTCCTGCCATTTACTCCGACGTTGTGTCTCTCACTGAGAAGTTGCGATCCTTCACCTCTCGATTCCTCTTCATCTAAGGCACGGTCAGTGGCCAGACTTAATCCACTTCCGACGGGGGGAAGGGAGGTGTATTCGGCTCCACCATGCGATCCACCACCTGGTCAGTAAAAGAGCAATTTCCTTCTTCTCTGGGTCACACACACAAAGTGTTTTTAGCCCTCCCATTTGCATGTTTGGACATAGACACCGTCTCCTCACGGTCAGATGCAAAGGGTCTATCACTCAGCCAACACGACATGCTAGCGAACTCATGTCCCTCATCCATCGGTGGCACATGTGACAGACCCTGTGGACAAGGCGCATTGTTTTTCACAGGACATTTAACCTCCTACCACAGCGCCTTCCACTCAACTCCGCCACAGGAACCCCGTCCAAGGTATGTCGAACATGGTTCCATTGAGACCGTTGGCCGGGGTATCTGGATGCTCGGTTAAGCCTCTCAAATCCCTCACCAATGGCTCCTTGGAACCATTTAGTTCGGCTATGTGATTCAGACAGCCAGGCAACCGCCCAAGTTCAGGGGCATTCTGTTTACATCCGTACAAGGCAAAAATGCGGCTGTTCTTCAGGCTGAAATGAAGAAGGGGTTTTACAGTCTGTACTTCATTGTACCCGTGGCATGGGGCTCAGACCAATCCTGGATTTGAGGACTCTGAACAGTGCACTTCACAAGCTTCCGTTCAGAATGTTAAAGGGATAGATCACTTTGTTTCTTCAGTAGAACACAAACTGAGATTTTTAAAACAAACCGTTGCAGTCTGTCAGTCTTATAATGGATGTGAATGTGAATCACGGCTAAAACAATACAATAAAATGAAAAATATATATATATAAACAAAACCAAATTAAACCCTTGGCTTGTGACAATAGATTGATGTGTACAGAAACAAAACGATCAGCCTGTGCAAGAAAGTGAACAGTATTTATATTACTTTTTACCTCTAATGCACTGCAATGCCTGAACTGTCTGACCGCCTCCTCAAAACAGAGCCTGTGCATGAGGCATCGTCTTCTTGCTTTACGACGGATCGCAGACTTACTAGTGCATTACAGCTACCTATCTCTCAAATTGAACATTGACACACTATCTACAATCTCAATTCTGAGTGTCAGTGGTCCACTTGAGAGGTGGCTTGGATTTTGGGTGAAATATCCCTTTAACCCTTAAGCACATATTAACATGTCAGAGATCAGAATTTGTTTGTGACAATGGACCCTTAAGGATGCATACTTTGGACACAGGAGAGAAGAGGCTTCAACCTCAAATGGTTCAAATAATTTGGAGACGGTTTGGACAGGCACAGGTGGACCTGTCTCTGTAAGTTCATAGGTGGATCTTCACATGTTACCTCCCCATTGAGTAGGATGTGATCTCCATAGTGCCTTTTTCCCCTAGTGGGTATAGTAACTGTCCCAATGTTACTACCAAGACTTTTCATCTGTTATATTATGGTGTGTATTACTACGGGAAAAGGCTCCGGCTGAGGGGATCTCTGCTTCTATGGCGGCTCTCCAGGATGTTGGAGAGTGAGGTCTTAAGTCTTGGCTGATGGAAGGTAATGAGGAAGAGAGGTGCTTTTGGTTGTGAACCATTGGCTTCTCAACATCTGCGCCCCCATGACTCATGACCCAGTTCGGCAGATTTAGTATAGGGACCCATGGTGTTGTCCACTTGACACCACCTAAAAGTGAATGACAGAAAGGGAATGTCTCGATTACGAATGGTAACCCTTGTTCTCTGATGGAGGGAACAGAGAAGTTGTGTCCTTCATGCCACAACTGAATTGCCTCTGAGTGGGTTGAGATGCTTATTGACTCATCTGAACAGAACGAGTGAGCAGATGCTATGATGGCCTTTTTATACCCGGATGTCCGGGGCGTGGTCAGAAATGAAAATTCTGCACACCCAATTTCATTGTTTGGGCTCCCAAGAGCAAGTCCTAGTGTTGTACATTCCACACAACGTCTCTGTTCCCTCCATCAGGGAAGGAGGGTAGTAACCAAGTAACCAAGACGTTGTTTATAATGTAAGATGCTTGATGCTTTTTAAAAAATATATAAAATACCTTTTTCTTCAGCAAGGATGCATTAAATGAATCAAAAGTTACAGTAAAAACATTTATGAAAAAATTGTGTATTTCAAAAAAATGCTGTATTTAAAATGCATAGTGTCTCCATGAATTGATGAGTGTTATAATGTATAAACTGTGGTTTAAAATTATTCATGAGATGGAACAATGCATTATAAGGCATGATTAATGCATTAAAACCACTTTTATAATGCATTATACATAAAGGCTTTAAGCAGAAATATGCCATGGGAATCATTTTCATCTGATATAAAAAGTGACTTTCATATATAACTGACACAACACAATCTACTGCTACTGAATTCAACCAATATACTGTATCGTGACATTTTGGTTTGATGCTTAAAATGCAGATAAAACCGTATATAATACAGTGTTTACTCTTGTTTGAAACCCAACTGTGTGTGAACATATACAGCATCCCTGAATACCATATTCTGTTTCTGTGTGATTGCAGCCTGTGTCTTTATTGTTCAAAAGAGCACACTTGATTGGCTGAATCTAAGAGGATTAGCACTGTAAACAACAGCATTAAATACATCTGCCCATCGAGTACAAGAGGAGATTATGATGGATGAGTCTGAATGACTGTCACTGGATCACTGGGGAGGAAGACTGAAGTTTGGTGAATCATTTATGATATGTACAAATGGTCCTGAGGGGTCCTGATTGCCTTCAGAGAGGAAAGAATATATGACGTGCATGTGTAAATTAAAAAAAGTAGGTGTAGGTGGTCAAATGGAGTGTGTGTACAGGTATGTACAGATCTCATGTTCTTGGGGTGTGTGTGGCGTCTGCACAGTGGATGCTGTAAGGCTGTTTACAGAAGGTCACAGATGAGAGCAAGGCAATTTGAGGCTGGAAATGAGTGATGTCCTCTCTCATTTAGACGGCACAGCAATCAAAGCGTCTCACACGCCCGCTCTTCTTATACATCACACATGCAAGTAGGCGAATCAACAAAATCTAATCTTCAAGGACAAAAAAAAAAAAATTGAGAGATTGAAAGAAATAGAATGTAACTACACTAAAAGTATGGCTAACAGTACATAGACGCACACTTGCAATGAAAGAGTCTGGCTATTCAAGCTACATCCATTGCTAACAGGTGCAGAAAATCAGATACAGCAATCTCAGAAATGATTATGTAGCTCCATTTGAGCGCTTTTCTCTTCCAGCCTGACAATGTCACTGTGCAAAAAAAAAAATAAAAAAAAAATAAAAATAGATGCCCAGAAAGAAATGATTTCTTGAGTCTGACGGTGAAGAACTGGACCGGCCTGCACAAAGCCCAGACCTGAACCCCACCGAACACCTTTGGGATTAATTGGAATGCTGATGGACCAAAAATATGATGCCTCTTGCAATCACATATGTCGACTAGATCAAGAACGAAACCAAGAATGTCTCTTCCTCTGACAAGCAATAGCAAATAGTAAATCATGGTTCACAACTCTAAACTAAAGGCTATAGGACAAGCCATTTGATTTGTCCTCTCATCCACCTTATTGAACTAAAAATACATCATCATAGGAATAAGAATTATGCATTTGATCTTAATCAAGAAAAGGAAATACACAATGATGAAGTGTTTTTCAAATTGTGCAGAGAGAGAGAGAGAGAGAGAGAATGTGTCAGTGGCTGACAAAATAAGACATAGGAAAAATTTTGGAAATATCCCATTGTTACCCACAGATGGAAATAATAGAAAAGCATTCAATCCGTGTTTACATTACAGAGTAATATTATGTAGAATATTGCATTGTTCGATAATACTGGGTCCAATAAGCTAACACCCAAGAGCAGTTTATTAAAGCAGATTATTTAGAGAAAAATAATAACACATTGCCTGACTCCTGTCAATCAATAAGGGGATGTAATGACTTTAATAAGATAACATTGAATTATTCATTCATAAAGGAAGGGGTAGCACAAGAAATTACAACTCTAGCATTTGCAGTTAATGTGCTGCTGTGTTTGTTATTTTCAGAATGTAACATTTTTACTGCGGCAACACCGTAACACTATGAGAAAGGTGTGAATGTTTTTGCCCTGAGGTGGAGAAGAGGGAAGAGAAGAAAAGGGAAGAGTTTACTCTGCATTCATCATGGGAAAAGAGGAATCTATAAAAGAAAAACAGCCAATTATTCACATTTACAGACATCAATATAGTGCATTTTAGATGCTTTCAGAGACGCATATTTGATATTCATTTAACCATAATTTTTCGGTTGAGGATGACCTATTATTTTACATTTAAATATTTGATCAAATATTTAAGCCTCACTAGGTGAATATTAATTGAAGCTTTAACCCTCCAGATGACAAAGTAGGCAGGCATTTTTCAGAAATGTGTCATATTCATCTGTTACAGTAACTGTTTCCTACTCCAACACACTCACATAAAACACTGCAAGAAAAATCTGTAATCTGTAAGAACATCAAAATTAATTGCATTTATACTACCTATTTAATGCCTCAAACAGAAGCAATGCTTCCTGTTTAAGGAGGATGCATTGTATTTTGTTTAGAATCAGTCCTCATTAAAATTACATTTTCTAGATATTAAAATGTCCTTTAAACCTCTCCGAGAAACACAATATGAAAGTAAAAATAAAAAAGACAGATACAAGCTGATGGATTAGTACCAAGTCATCGTCCCCCCGTGTACAAGTGTAGCCAGCAGAGTCTTACAATGACGCTCAGAGAGGAAGAGTGTGTGAGTGTGTTTGATGATGTGTGAATGCCATGGCACCCTTTTGTCATCAAAAGCATCCACACACATTCAGCTCTCTGCATTACGCCTCTTAACCACCTGCACCGCTTGTGTGTGTGTGTGTGTATGTGTGTGTTTGCAGACGAGAGAAGAGCAGCCAGCTGGTCAGATTTATACAGCAATGATCAAACCAGCCTCATCATTCAGCAACGAAGCCCAACTGCCTCCCTCAATATCACACACACAATGCACAAACTGCACCTGTCTCTCTCTTTTTCTGTTAGACCAACACACATTGTTTCCAACCTCTGAGTCATTCTTATATTCAAGTGCACATATAAAACCCCTGTTGCTTGGATGCACAAATATACTCACTCACTCCCTCGCATCCTCTATATTAGCTGTGCTTTAATCTCATGGTCTCGTTGTCACATATAAATACATTGTTGTATATTAGAAACAAACACAAACAGAAAGCAAAGCATCCTACGGTGCCCCTAAGATGACCTGTGTGACCATAGAAACCCGGGATTATCAGAGATTTATTCATTTATATTTTATTTATTGCATTATGAAATTATTATATTACATTATATTATATTATATTATATTATACATAAAATATAAAAACTAGGGCTGGGCAAGTTAACACGTTATTATCGAGTTAACGTATTAATTGATTAATGCAACAATAATTTTTCACGGGTCATTGCAGTTTTTTATTATTACGAAAGTCCGTTGCTCACTGGCTCTGACTAGGCTACACATTCAGACAAATAATGGGTCACAAGAGGGGATGCTGCCGATCAAATTATTTCGGGTAAGCATCAACATTCACAAACCACTGTCAACTGTTATTTTTAACAGAAAAGAATACAAGCAGCTCGTAATTATGACTTTATACGTTGGAAATAGGAAGTTTCCGATAGCACTTGAAGACAGCAGAGAAGCGCTCTTGCTCAACACAGTGGAGTGAATCATTTTTTGTTAACTTTGTGGTTCATTATTTTGAGTCACATGGGATGCGGTAACATGTCGCACCGCACTCTGCTGCGATTGGTCCCGCGATTGTGCAGGTCTCTAATTAGAAGGTGCCTGTTATAATGTTATGATCGAGGCTCTGGATTTTCTATAAAAACATTAATGTCCTGGCATTGACATATAGCTGGTTGTATATTTAATTTAATTTCATTAATGTTGTATGTTGAGATTTAGGTTACAATGAATATTTTAACTGCTACTTTGTAAAAGGAACACTGCTGTAAAAAGCACCTTATTTGTTTAAAGTGTTTGCAAACCAAATGTTATTACGCTTTTGTTCAGCAGTAGGCCTACTTTTAAATGAAAAAAGTGCACAATAGACTACTTTTGAATGCATTATTAGTTTTGTGCATAATGATGCAATTACAACAAGGCCTAAGGTTAATATAATAATTTAATAATGTAAACATTTCTATTATAAACAATGTAATAATTTCTTAATTCAAAATAAAATATTAATGAATAATTAATTAGGGGCGCCATGGCATCCGTATTAGTTAAATATAACTTTCTGTATTTGCAGCCCAGTTCAAACATGGGTTTCAGAGTGGCTGTGATAAAGTTTAAGTTGTAGATTCCGTGTGTGAGGATAGATAGAATGACAATGATTGAAAGCCATTGTATTATCCATAGAAACAGAATGATCGATCAATGAATAGATCAATAGACAAAATGATAGAGGAATGTAATGATTAATAAAACGACAGACGGACAGAGAGACATGTGTTTGCCAAAATTCTTAAAGATGTGACCCTAGGCCGAACCCCTGGCAGCCCCCCAAGGAATGTTAGAACTGCCAGTACCCTCCAGCCATTGAGACACTTTCCCCTAACAGCACCACAAAACATCATCTCTGCAGGCTAGGCTGATCAGTACCCTACAAACCCTACCCACAGGCCTGCTCCCTATGGCAAAGCCACTAGCCATTCACTCAGTGTTTCATGGTTGCTCAACACAACAGTTGATAACATGATTACAGATTTAGATCCATTCTCTTTTAGAGCATTCACAGTCAAACCACTAACACCCAAATTGCAAGTCAATAAAAATAAACAAGTCAAATTGCTGTTTAACTAAAAAGTAAACCTAAAATTACCTAAAATTGGACCAGATAGCATCATCAATTAAATGCTCAAGAACACAGAGCACAAATTAAGATTGGCCCAACTAAAATTGTTCAACTTAGTTCTGAATGTTAATAGGAATAGAGGACTCATAATGCCCATGTTCAAGAGTGCAGACAAATCAGACCAGAACAATTACAGAGACATCTGAATAAGCAGTAATCTTGGTAATATCATCAACACAAGACTTGTACGCTTCATGTACACAAGAAGGACCTTTTATGCCATCAAAAAATATACCCAAATTGAAATACCAATTAGAATCTAGCTCAAAATGTTCCGATCCATCATAGAACCCACTGCATTATATAGCAGTGAGTTGTGGGGTCCTCCTAAATCATGAATTTGAAAAATGGGACAAAAATCCAACTGAAGCCCTGCATGTGGAGTTCAGTAAGAGTATGCTCAGTGTACAGAGGAACACACAGAAAAACGCATACAGGGCAGAATTAGCCCAATACACTCTACTGATACGCATTGAGAAAAGAGCCATCACATTTTGGAAACACCTACAGTATTGTAAAAATTAGCGACCCCAACTCTCGCCATTTTAAGGCCTTTAAAATCCTTAAAGTGAACACTGAAAAAAGACCCCTGATACAGAGGTTTCCTGAAGATGCAAAAACAAACTAACATAACTAACATTATCCAACAACTGAAATATCCATCCACGAAATTCAGCCCAACCAATTTACAAAAAAACAAAAACTTATTAGACTGAAACAACAGAAAAACAAAGTAAACATGATTGTTATTTGGCCCTAAATAGAGATTACACATCTGCAGATTATCTGAGCACAGTGAAAGACTGTAAATTAAGAAGACAAATGACGAGGTACAGACTGACCAATCATACTCTTGACTATGGAAAACGGGCAGATATAGACAGCACTGGCTGCCCAAATAGAGCTGCACCTGCCCTTACTGTACCCATGAAGAGAAGTGGAGACAGAGCAAAACTTCTTCACCAGCTGCCCTAACTATCAAGACATTACAAAGACATTTTATCCAAAATGTAAGTACTTTGCCCTGATTTCAAAATGTTACAGAATAAACCACAGCTTCAGTATTTATTAGTTGAAAAACAAGATTGTATCTTGCTAGCAGCACGATACATTGATGCCTGTCACATAAAGAAGAAGTAAAAAAAAATCAGTGATGCGCCCACACACACACACACCACATAATTTTAAATTGTACACAAATTGTACAAATGTTAATTTGTTATATTTTAATTATATATACATGCATGTTTTCTTTTTTTCTTTTTTTATTAGTATATACATAATATCTGTTCTAGATTCAATGTTTGGCATAACATCATAACAATTGACATGCCAATAAAGCACATATTGAATTAAATTAGTTCAGGATATAGACAGACAGACAGTCAGACGGTCAGACACTTTAGTAGGTTTTAGTGTTTCTGAGTGCTGAAGTGTGTGTGTGTGTGTAGTGTGATCTGCTCTCCTGCTGCTGGTGTCACATGTAGACTGACTCATAAACGTCTTTAAACACTCATTAGATATAATCAGCCAAATAGGGACTAATAAAGAGCTCACACAAACCACACTAGGGGATTGTCACACTAAACCTTTGAAGACTAAATGACGCTGATTGGTCCAGGGATCAAAAGGCAAAAGACGTAATCTTCACAGATCATATTTGTGTTATTTTGGACTTTGGGACATTAAGGGGATGAATCATCACAACATCTAGAGTCTAAGAAAACTAAATCAGGTAATTCAGAGAACAGAATGTGTGACACAAGTTATGACGCCATATCAGATATTTCAAGTCAAAGGGCAAATGAAAGGACATTTAAACTTAGTGAAGAGATGGAAAGGATCTGTCAGGCTAAGGACTTGGATTAACATCCTAAAACCAAGAAACCATGTAAAACCATTAGCAGACTGTTCAACCTCATCCATATTGTACAAATATATATATATATGAATTGTACCCCATGAAAAGCTCAGAAACATACTGTAAGCTCTTTGTATTCAGAAATAATGCATTGATGGGTAATATAATATTCACTAATACATTTAGCTTCAAAAATCGTATTGTCTATCACTTAAATCACATGAAAGCGGCAAATACTAGCAGTATGCGTGCATAGAGACACCCAAAAACACACAAAGATTTTATTTAGAGCTCATAACGAGAAAAATGATTCCCGCCCATGTAAGGACAAATATTCATAATTATACTTTCCAAGAGAGAAAATGAAACGGGGGAGGAGACGCCCAGAGAAATGAGATTGGAGGAAAGAAAACAAGGATGGGGAAGAGAGAGAGAGGGCTTTCAGATACAGAGGAATAAAAACAGATTTCAAATAATGGGAACACGGTGTGCGTGGCCAGTCAAATCTCCCATTATCACTCGCAGCTTTTGGATGGTTGTCTCGGCGGGGGTCCCGAGCACAAGAGGGCAGGCGGGGGGGCAGCTTACATCTCACACACAGACTCATCTCGACTCAGCTGGAGCTCTCACACACATCTTCACACTCACACACGCATCTGCTAAGTATATATTTTAAAAAACACACACATGCGTCTAGTCCTTTAATATCATTCAGCGCTCTAATAGTTCTTATTAGAACCCAGCAAGAGAGAGGAAATGAGGCAAGACATCCCACCAGGCCTGTGAATTAAAACTCTCCATCTCATTCGTTCACCCACACTTCTTCTATTGTTTCCCTCCGTCTGTCTGTCTCTCATTCTGCCTTTTCTTTTTCCATTTCACTCACTTTTTTGCTATTGAGCGTGATATACATTTTTTGGAAATAAAAAAAAAAATTATATATTGAATTTGCTACTCTAAGTCTCTGGGGAAGAGAACGAGATAAAAGCCGGAAGAAAATAATGCATACAGGTGTGCAGAGAACAAAAGCATCAAAAGATACGATGTCAGTGTGGGTGGTGGGTGTGTGTGTTTGTGTGTGTGTTTGTGTGTGTGTGTGAGAGAGAGGAGGGAGTTTTTGTGTTGCTGTGACAGGCAAAAGAACACTGTATGTGTGTACAAATGTCATATAAGAATGAGGTCGAGACTGCTTACAAGAAGCAACGTTTCAAACGTCATTACTGAGTGAAAGAGAGGGAGGGTGAGTCAATGAGCGGGGAATAGAAATTAACATGAAAGAAACACTAAGAACTCCTACTGAGCCGATGAATGGAATTCGGCTGTTCATCTCAGAGGCTTAACTTTAAAAATGTAACATGAAATCAAAAATATGACCCATATTTTAATGCACTTCCTGGTCTTATTGCACAATTAATTTGTATTCCACATTAAAAATCATGTTTAATCAAAATCTCATAACTTCACTTTTCAATTCATTGTCACAAATCCTTATTTTTCACCCACTCTGATCCAATCATCTGCATTCATTATGAAACGGTAGGGACACTTTACCATCCAATCAATTCCTGATGGATTATATAAAGTCCTGTCTTAAATATTTTATATGAATTTTGTTTTTTTCACCAAAATCTTGAATTTGTACTACAGTGTATGCCCACTGACAATCTAAGAATTATGAAGTGACTTTCTAACAGCTCTTTGTTTAAAATACTTACAGTTGGGAAATATAATCATAACCTTTACCACAATATGAGTCATTTTCAACCACAGTAAGGCTAGACATATTGATAAAGTAATTCTGTCAGAAGTTTCTACTAATTAAAGACGTATTCTATATTTATCAGTATCATTGCTTAAATTGCAGATGATACAATTTGAAAAAAGTTTAATTCACATCAGACTTTTGACAGCAGTTATATTTACCAATTGTATACTCACTAATAACTTTTGAGACATGCTTACAGAACAGCGTGACCTTCTATAATATTGCTCTGAAACTATGTGTATTGTAAAAAAAAAAAAAAAAAAAAAAGCTATACTAAATACTGTGTTTTCAAAAGTGCCCTATCATAGAAAGAAGCCATTTTAGCATTTGCTTTAAAAAAATGAAGATAATATAGGGAAAATATAGTAGGACTGGGTTTTATCCATCTGATAAATTTTTATCCAATTTGATTGGATGAAGAATGGCAAACATACGATTTTACCTCAGCTGTGCAGCTTGGGTACATCTGCAAAAAAAAATATTTTGAATAACATGCAGAGATGAATCGTGCACAATAAGACTTGGGACATTCATTACAAAATAGTTCAGTTTTACAAAATATAATCTTTGAAGAAGTGTATCATGAAGTGCAAAAAAAAAAATAAAGTTTCCTGAATAAATCCCCCTAGGAATGTCACTAGTCAGTCAAACTGACAGTGCCACCCCAAACTCATTCCACTAACTAAGCAGTGCCGGGTTACTCAAACAAACAGAGCACTTAGTCACCCCCCATACCGGTTATTTTTAGACGAAACCTTCGCTTTCTTTTCCCCTCCCATCTTTCCTCCATAGTATCCTCCTCTCTTCCTTCACCTACCCATTTCTCATCTCTGGACATGAATGCAGCAACTGACACTTAATGCTCTACTTTAACCTCTTGTCTAGATGATATTTGTCCTCTCTCCTCCAAGCCGGCACGGGCTGCCCCTTCTAACCCCTGTATATCCGATGTTCTCCGTGAGCACTGAACCAAACTCAGGGCAGCAGAGAGAAAATGGTGCAAATCAAAAGATCCGTCAGACCTGAGGATGTCTCAGTCTTTGCTTTCATCTTTCTCTGCCGTCCATATTGCTAAATATTCATACTTCCACAACAAGATCAACAGCACTCCGGACACACGTAATCTCTTCAAAACATTCAATTCTCTCCTCTGTCCCCCTCCACCACTTCTATAACAGCTGATGATTTCACCACATTCTTTACAAACAAAACCAGAATGATAAGTTATCAGTTCTCAGCCCCACATACACAGGACTTCAATCCAACCACACCCACTGATAAAACTCCCATCTTCTCCTTCTGTCCCCTCACTGAGGCAGAAATATCAAAACTTCTCTTCTCCAGCCATCCTATAATATGCCCTCTAGACGCAATCCCCTCACACCTCCTATAAGCAATCGGTCCTACAATTTTACCAGCACTCAGACACATCATCAACACATCTCTCCTCACAAGCACTTTCCCCACTGCATTCAAACAGGCTCGGATAACCCCACTACTCAAAAAAACCTACATTAAACACTTCTCTTACAGATAGCTGCAGACCCATCTCTGTCCTTCCATTCATAGTGAAAACCCTTGAAAGAGTTGTTTTCAACCAGATAAACTGGACGCTAACCAGTCAGGTTTCAGGAGTGGCCATTCAATGGAGACTTCGCTACTGTCAGTCACAGAAGCCCTGCACATTGCAAAAGCTGATTACAAATCATCAGTTTGTATTCTGCTGTATCTATCTGCTGCTTTTGACACTGTCAATCATCAGATCCTACTGTCTGCCCTCTCATCACTGGGCCTCACAGGGATTTCACATCGCTGGTTTGAATCCTATTTTACTGATAGGTCTTTCAGGGTGGCTTGTGGAGGGGAGGTATCCAAAGCACATCAACTTGTCACAGGGGTTCCTCTGGGATCAGTTCTTGGACCACTTCTCTTCTCCACAAACACGACATCACTGTGTCCCATCATACAGGCACATGGATTCTCCTACTCACTTACAGCTCAACCTGGCAAAGACTGAGCTTCTTGTCTTCCCTGCCACTCAGCCTCTACAGTATGTTTTCTCCAACCAGCTAGGCTCTTCTACAGTTACCCCATCAACTTCGGTCAGGAATCTTGGTTTAACCTTTGATGACCAGCTGACCTTCAAAGACCACACTGCAAAGACTGCTTGATCTTGCAGGTTTGCACTGCACAACATCAGATAGATCAGGCCCTTTCTAACGGAGCATGCTGCACAACTTCTTGTCCAGGCCCTTATCATTTCTATGCTGAACTACTGCAATGCTCTTCTGGCTGGACTTGTACCAAGCACAATCAAACCTCTACAAATGATTCAGAATGCAGCAGCACGACTGGTCTTCAACGAACCCAAAAGAGCCCATGTAACACTTCTCTTTATGTCCTTGCACTGGCCACCGGTTGCGGCTCGCATCAAGTTTAAGACATTGATGCTTGCAATTGGAACAGCCACAGGCTCAACACCCGCCTACTTCCACTCACTATTACGAATCTACATCCCTTCCAGAAGTCTAAGAACCGCTAGTGAGCGATGCCTCATGGTACCATCACAAAGAGGCTCAAAATTACTTTCCAGAACATTCTTGTTAACCAATCCTGGCTGGTGGAATGATCTTCCCACCTCTATTCGGAAGGCAGAATCCCTGACAATTTTCAAGCGACAGCTGAAAACTCATCTTTCTCGAAACAACTTCATTGTGTGTGTGTGTGTGTGTGTGTGTGTGTGTGTGTGTATGTATATACAGTACAGACCAAAAGTTTGGAAACATTACTATTTTTAATGTTTTTGAAAGAAGTTTCTTCTGCTCATCAAGCCTGCATTCATATTTGATAAAAAATACAGAAAAAAAACAGTTATATTGTGAAATATTATTACAACTTAAAATAATAGTTTTCTATTTGAATATACTTAAAAAGATATATATATATATATATATTCCTGTGATGCAAAGCTGAATTTTCAGCATCATTACTCCAGCCTTCAGTGTCACATGTAACATCAGTCGATCACATGATCATTTAGAAATCTTTCTAATATTCTGATTTATTATGAGTGTTGGAAACAGTTCTGCTGTCTAATATATTTGATGACTAAAAGGTTAAAAAGAACTGCATTTATTCAAAATAAAAATAAAAATCTAATAATAATATTCTAATAATATATTTTCTTTACTATCACTTTTTATCAATTTAACAAATCATTGCTGAATAAAAGTATTGATTTTATTTTGAAAAAGAAAGAAAAAAAATTACTGACCCCAAATTACTGACCAGTAGTGTATATTGTTATTACAAAATATTTATATTTTAAAAACATAGCTTCTTTTTTTTTTATTCATCAAAGTATCCCCAAAAAGTATCACATGTTCTGAAAAAATATTAAGCAGCAGAACTGTTTCCAACTTTGATAATGAATCATCATACTAGAATGATTTCTAAAGGATCATTTGATAATGATCCTAAAAATTCAGCTTTGCATCACAGAAATAAATTATAATTTAAAGTATAATACATTTAAAAACAATTATTTTAAGTTGTAATAATATATTACAATATCTAATTTTTTATGTATTTTTGATCAAATATAAATGCAGGCTTGATGACCAGAAGAAACTTCTTTCAAAAACATTAAAAATAGTAATGTTTCCAAACTTTTGGTCTGTACTGTATATATAACTTTCTCTTTATTTATTCCTTCTTTTTCTAGCTTCTACTTATTTGAACAATGTCTAAAACTTGGTATTACAAGCACTTCCTGTGTCTGTTTGCCTTTTTAAGAAGAATCTCTTCATGCATTTTCAATTTTAAGTCGCTTTGGATAAAAGCCTCCGCAAAATGACTAAATGTCAATGTAGTTGCATCTGCATAACTTCGCTAGGGTACAAAAAAAATGTTTTCATATTCAAAATATTACACACTACACACAAATTTTTATTTCATGTTGTCTTCACACACCAAAAATTAGCAAACATGCAACACTTCTCGCAAAATATTCTATGCTGCCAAACAAATTACATCAGCCTCATAGCAGCAGTGATTAAAATAGAAATACACACACAGAGTGCTGTGGTCCAGCTCCACTGGGCTGTGATGGGACGGTCTATGATCTCTGGACTCAGTCCCGGGTTAGAGGACGTCTCCTCCTGATCCATTCCACCATCTGCTGCTGGCCAGACAGAGCACACCATCAGGAGAGAGAGAGAGAGAGAGAGAGAGGGACAGAGAAAGCGAGGTCGAAAGGCTGGAGACAGTGAAAGCAGGAGGGAGGACAGAACAGGCCTGGGCAGGGCATGTGTGATCAGTAGGGACATGGGGTCGTCTGTTACCTGTCCACCTCCAACCTCACACCATCTGCTCATGAGAGCACAGGAGCAAGGAAAAGAGGGAAGGAAAAAAAGGTGGTGGGACAGAGGGATGAAAGAGTGCAGAGAAGGAGAACATGCATGATGAGCTGATTCATACTGTAGGTGTTTGTAAGCAAAATATACACATACCTTTTTGGACAGACACTGAAACGCACTGACATTAGTGGACTGACAGCACTTGAAAACTTTGCTTGCGAAAGTCCTTTTCTCTCAGTTTATCAGACGTAGTTTAGCTTTATAGGCATTTCAAACAAATTACATTTATGTGTTAATAGAGTATGTTTAAAATGTGGGTGGGTGGGAAAATAGTTTTTAATAAATACATCTCAGTCTTTTAAGCTAATAAATAAAAAAATATATCTATTTTTAAATATTGTAAACTTGTATTTAGCTTAATTTATCATAACATGAGTAGAATGTTACAGTATACATTTTTTTAAATGGAGTTAAACACGGAATTAATATATTTAATTAAAAAATATACATATATTAAATACATACAACACAATCAATTTACCTAATCATTCGATGAGTTCAGTATTCTGTGAACCTTAAAATATTTTGTAAACATTTACATCCCAAAGGTGCTCATGCATAAAAAGAATTACATTTTAGATGCTGCCAATCTGTTTTAGGGTGTCTGTCCAAACATAAAAAAATAAGCATGTTCTAGAACTACTTTACATAAGAAAACACCTATGAATACTAATAATATCACATTATATATGGATAGGAAGAGCGGGAGGTGAGAACAGAGACGGAAACAGTGACAAGATGCAGTAGGCAGAGAGAGAGAGAGAGAGAGAGAGAGAGAGAGAGAGAGAGAAACATGCACGCACGCAGCTGGGAAGCAATGTGAACAGGCAAAGAGTAAATAAAATTGAGATGGAGAGGGTGGTACTGCGTGTGTGTGTGTTCGTGTGTGTGTGTGTGTGTTCGTGTGTGTAATTGGAGAGGGTGCGGTATATTCGAGAAAGTCAGAGAGCATATGCTGACGAGTGAGTTTTGGAGGGGAAAATTGAGTTTGAAACTAGGGGGAAATAAAAAATGGAGCGATGTAGAGATAGATAGCGGAATAGAGGGATGGAGATGTATAGGCTATTTAACGCAGGACGAAAAACAGAGTAGCCACTTCACCGGAATATTACTTCCCAGAATCTGTCTCTGTAAATCCCTTCGCAAATGAAAAGCAGAGAGCAAAGATCCTTTGCATACATAAGTCATCTTGCCGTATTTGTCCTGCAGTCCCTCCCCTCAATCACTCACATACTGTATAAAGACAAAACAACAATAGGCCGGGCTTTCATGTTAATGTAATCCAAAATGAACAAAAGTTCAGGTGAAAATGTTTAAGTCTGATATTGTCTGTATGCAACAGCTCTCACCATGTATCTCCATCAATAAAAATAAAAAAAGTACAGTATTACAAACAAAGCCAATTCAGCATTAACCGCTATGTATCTCTGCACACACTGAAACTTTTGCATTGCATTTATATTTATGAGATTTCTTAAGTAATTAACCCTGGCCTCATTCTAAACCACTGAATTGACCGTGGACCCATGATTGCAAACACCTCAAACAGAGTTCCTATTATTACAAAAGAGAAAGGCATATTCAGGATACAAGGGATTTATTGAGACAGGAAGAGATCAGAAAATAGATCAACAAAAGGAGGCAATTCATTTATCAGAAGATAAATGAATGAGCAGTGATGTTGTGCAACAGAGAGAGTTGTGCAGACAACAATCGATACATCTCTGAAACAGTCAGCGCACCGCTAGCAAACAGCTGCTCTCAGCTCAGCCTTCAGCTCCAGCGCTTCTACTCTTTCACCTCGCTTTCTGCTTTTTAACTGAACATGATTTGAAGAGAGAGAGAGAGAGAGAGAGAAACACAGACAGATGGAGAAATGGAAAAGACAAAAAAAATGGAAAGAGGTGGTCAATATTGGTCTATTAGCGGAGTAACAAAGATTACACATTTTAAAGCAGCAAAATAAACTAAAATATTGTCTATAATATTTAATATTGTGATTTCCCTCCTTAACATTTTAAATATCTTTATGAAAGCAATAACAAATGTAAGGTAGTTCTGCTACAGTTTATATTATCATTTATAGTACAATGTCACGGGAACTTTGTGTATTTTGTGACTATACACACAATATAACAAAACCTCTAAATTATTTTAATATATACCATGCAGCTTAATAAAGATGAGAATAGATAAGAGGCAATACTTTTCCACAACTCTTACATCCAACAACAGCTGAAATACCGATGCCAAATCTTTTAAACATATGAGTACTTTTTCCATATATACACATACAGTAAATTAAAACAAACTCTAAAGCATACAGTACATGAGCTGTCTGTCACCCCAGCACACTTGAAGCCCCTGCTTCCCTCCTGCTGGTATAATTATATTAGCAGTTATTAGCTACTTGGAGGGAAAAGTGTGAGAGGAGGGGGTGCAGTGAGTCATGGAGTGATGTTAATAAATCTGGTTTTCATCTCTTCTTGTTTTTTTTTTTTTTTTTTCATCCGAATCAACCCCCCGCCATCATAAACATAAATCTGCCTAAATTGTTGGCAAGCGAGAAAATAAAACAAACACACAAATGCTAACAGCAAAACAGCCTAAAGCAGACTCAGTGATTCACTGCCAGTTTTGTTGTTTGCATTATATGATCATCAAATATGTAAAGTGATTAAAATGTTGGTGTTAGTGTAATATGATTATTGTTAAGTCCAAATGTCTGGGACTGCTAGTGAAAATGCATCTATTTTATATGACCTAAATTAATATTAGTATTAGGTATATAATGTTTAATCAAGATAATTATAATGTTATGAGAAATATATAATACATTTTGAGCATGAGATTATTATTATAGATGATTTCTGGAAGATCATTGATGACTAGAGTACTGACTGCAGAAAATACAGCTTTGCCAACACAGGAATAAATTACACCTAAAAATAAATTAAAATAAAAAAGTTATTTTTAACTGTAATGTTAGATAAAATAAATGTGCCCTTAATTAATAAGCGCATCCGCTTATAAGAGTCAACCGGTAGAGATTTTGGACTATTGTCTCTATAAGGCTATACGACGCATGTGACGTTGCTGTGCTACGCGGTCACGAAAACTTTGCATACATTTGCAGACACGAAAATGTTTGCATACATTTTTATCCATTGTTGGTTAAAAATATGTGTTTTTAAGCCACTGAATCGCAATCAGCAGTGAAAGCGAACTCATTTCACTATATGTGCATTTTATCCAAGACAGTGTTTCTGAGCACTGTCAGAGTGGGACACGCGCGTAAAGACAGTGCTAATAGAGCAGTTATTTTGATGATTTATAGGCCTTGACACACAGTTGTATGTGTCATACTGCCCATCTCTGCAAGTATCCCCGTAAACACAGTGATTTAAGTCTTAGAGTTAGTGAAAGCAAACAGCTAAGAAAGAAAACACGTGTTACAGTGCATTGGATCTGGGCAGCTCTTAAAGGGACAGCAGTCTAATATTCCTGCTGCCTGTCATTCATGTTAATCAAACAACAAAAGAGAGAAATGAATGTATAATGGAATATAAGTAAATATATAATAGTAATATATAACACTTTATATTATAATAATATAAAGTGTTTTATTCATTCAATGGTCCTATTGCTTGTAATTAGTTTTTTTTTATTTTGATTTAATCACTGCCTACTATATATATATATATATGTATATATATATATATATATATATATATATATATATATATATATATATATATATATATATATATATATATATATACACACACACACACACGCTCACACATATACATATGTTTTCTAGTTTCTTGTAATACTGAATTAACGATGCAATGGATGTTATATTTGTCCCATATTATACAGAGCACAACAACATTTAGTGTTTACTTCTAGCATTTCAGCATTAATAGCAACCTTCAAAAGTTTAATTTACACAAATGACATCAATGTGTAATTTATGAATACTTTTGTAGATAGGCTACACATTACCATGAACCCTGTAATATAAAGTGTGACGTCATATATTACTAGAGCTAAAGTGACAGGCTTCTGCGGCCTCGGCGGCTTGTTGTTAGCATAATTGACGAGATTTTTTATGGTTAGTGTGAGGTGATGTGTTATTTGTCTTGGTGTCAGCGGCGTAAAGGCATTTCTCCCTGATAAGCCCAACAGCACAAGGTTAAGCAGTGGAGAGGGCAGAGCTCTAATTCCCCGCTCGGCAGGGAAGATTGACAGTCCGTTTCACTCCATGTCCTCGGCAGTGTTTTCGGGCAGAGCGTACAAACAGTGATACGCAGTGATTTGTGTTCCGCTAGTGCTGTTTACAACCACTGACTCTCGGCCCAAGCTCGCTAAATAGCATCGCTATTTGCGCGCGCGCGTGTTTGTGTGTGCGTGCGTTTAGCGGCGAAAGGAGGACATTAATTTGCTTTATCATCTCACCCCGCTTCAGTCTCCACTCTCAGTCTGCCCTCGCTCCTTAATAAACGGCTTGTGTTGAAGAATTGAATTTAAACCAGGGCCATCCAGCATATTTCTGTGTGAAGAGAAGGAGAGCGAGAGAGAGAGAGACGGAGAAAGAAAGAGGGGGAGAGAAGCACATCAATAAAGTCGACAGCATTTAAGAGGCAGACAACCTTTACAAAAGAGCGTGCCCGCTTAACGGCCTGACACTGGCGCTCGTAAAACAGCACGGCAAGCGAGCACAGCCACGAGGCAACGGCCCATGAGAGGCTGCCGTGCCGTTTAAAGTCATAACACACAGCAGAGGCCGGAGTGGAATGACAAGACACGATCGGAGAGGTGTTGCATGACTGCCGAATGTGTCTGAACATAAGAACCACCTGCTAGAGCTTCAACACATGACCTGAGAACATGGAACATATGAGCGAATAAAGTGAAGTTTAATGCCAGTCTTGAACAAGGAGAGATCAGAGAGTGTTTTAGCCTATAGGAAAAGGCAAGTTGCAAAAGTTTCAGTTTAACCAATTGGAAATAAGCAAAAATGTATTGTTTTATGTATTTAAGTATATATGTATGTATTTATATTTAATAAATTCTGAGTTGTTGAAGAGAAATTTCAATGTTTAGAGTTTTATTTGTGATTATGTTAATGGCTGGTTACTATGATGATTAATCTCACTGTATTGAGTGAGCTATTTGGAGGCATTTTAAAGCATTGCAGGCAACATACCATGCTTTTAAAGATACCATATTTTAACAAATTACAATATGGCAGCACTGCATACATCCTTCACAGAGAATGCAATCCCAGAATGCAATGCAACAAGCTCAGTAAACAAAATAAAACCAAGGGTGAAGTGAGAGAAATGTTTATTTTAAATAAAATTAGCATTATTAATTGGTATGAATTTATAAATATACTAATTGTTAATTGCTAATTTATATTTGTTCATGATACATTAAGTAATGCTTAATTATACAACTTAGAGAATTAAAAAAAAATATATAGAATAATACTCACCATAATAATCCCTTCAAATATATCTGATAAGTCTCAGCAAGGCTGCATTTATTTGATAACAACTACAGTAAACACTGAAAAATTAGAAATATATTATTACAAACTTTTTTCTATTTAAAACATAATTAAAACATAATTATTCCTGTGATGGCAAATCTGTTTAATAAGTTGGTCTGCTTAATATTTTTTATGGAAACTGATATCTGATATCTTTTTACATTTGCTTTCATTCATTTGGTATACTTTTATCTAAAGTGACTTACATTGCATTGAAGGTATACTTTATATATATATATATATATATAAAAAAATTCTCTCTCTCTCTGAATCCAACACATGATCTTGGCTTTGTTTGCACCACGCTCTACTGTTACAGCTATATGGGAAAGCTTTAATGAATTGAAGGTTAAGAACTTACGTACAAAATGTATTAGATTTCTTTTTTTTCGTAACAATGTAAAAGTCTCAACTGTCGTTTGAATTTAAAGCTTGAACAATGGTATATTTTGAAAGAAGAAATGATCAAGATTAATAAATTAAATGTAAATTTGCTGTTGACTTTTAGTTCATGTTAGCTATTGGATTACATAATGGTTATGTATAAAACTTTATTGCAGTGTTACCAAATCATTTAAATGTTGAAAAGCAGATTGCCACCTATTGCATTGCTAGAATTGATATGAATTGTGAACTGAATGTCTTGCAATCTCTGCGTGAGGAGCACACAGTCACTGTCTATGTAGAGCTTTCCAAGTCACTCACATTTAAGGGACCATACCAGTTAGGTTGCTGCCTTGAGGCTGGAATACACTACACATCTTTTGCCCCTATTTCCCCAGATTTACAGACAAAGATAGTCGCCAAAAGTCAGAGCCAGTCTGCAGATTTGATTTGACAGATCTCACAGAAAATCACAGTGTATGATGGTCACAGACTCCGATTTTTAAGCTTCAGTCTTCCATCCAGTCAAAGGAGCTCAAACATGTTCGATATTCTCATCCAGTTTTGAAACAAGCATTGTTTTCATTTGTTTCCTAGCAACAAGGCACACATTTCTGTGTGAGTTCATTGTGATTGGAACAACTATAAAGTCTGGTAGTGTGTGATCCTCAGTCTTTTAGTGTTTTCCTCTGTGACTATTTTCAAAGTCAGTAAGTGTGTGATGTCCGATTTTAAATGCCTGTTCAAGTCATGTAGTGCATTCCAGCCTTCAGAAGGCAATTGTCAGTTTAGGTAGTCGGCAGCGTGAAAGCTCACTAGGTTTTGGAGCACAGCTAATGTGTTACAACTCTCCCTTCTGAATGCACACTCTTGTAAAAAAAAAAAATAGGGAAAGCAAGTAGGGGAAACAAGAAAGAGTGGGAAAAGAGAAGAGACCACCGGCAGGATTCCCGCACAGCCATCACAAGCACGATTTATCTGCAAGCTCCCACAGACAGCAGATGGCATATTAAAGAGAGAGTCTGTATTTACCTCTCAGCTTTGCTTTTATTTACATCCATTTGAACGCACAATTACATGTGTATCTGCTCAGGAGAGGCTCCACGCGGCCCCCCTCAGAGCCCCCCTGCTCTCTCTCACTCGCTCTCATTCTTAAAAGAGACTAAATGAAGAAGGGAATCCAATAGGAATCGTCTAGCGCGGCTCCTCTCATTCCACATGCAGATTTATGCAAATCCATGCGCAAGCAGACACTGACCCTCAGATCGCCAGACGCAAGTGCTGTAAATATCAGATTTTTTCCTCATTTTTAAAATCTGTCTTCAGCCTCGGCACCTGCCGAAGTTAAAGAGAGGACACTGAAAAAAAAAAATAATAAAAAAAAAAACATTTGGGAGATTTTCTCATTAATATGCAAATGCAGGCAATCAGATTCGTGGGTTGGATTGAATTAATCTCTGCCACCTCCATCGCTTGTGCAGTAATCACAAATTACAGACAGGCATGTGACAGACAGCTAAGGCCTCGGATGACGTCGAGCGAGCCTTTTACCTCAAGGGGAATAGTCGAATCAACTCGAATGGTCAGCTGGAAAAAGCGTGGCGGCATTTACACGATCGGTTCCGCCGGGACCCTGTTTTACTTCAATCTTATTCACCGTAGTTTAATCATGAAGTACCTGCAGTCAGACAGCAGCGTTTTAATACACTTACAGCACAACAGAGAGCTGGAATCACAAACGTCACAGTAAATTGGATTAGAAAGTTAGTGGACAGACAGAGAGAGAGAGAGTCCTTCAACAAGGTCTTCGTTTGCTTTTGAAATTCGTCATGCTTTTAACAAAGTCTTCTAAACTCACTTTCACTTACCTGAAGTGCACTGCGCGCACAAAGCAACAACACTTCTGATGAAGTTTAATGACATCTCCAAGTATTGACTTGGAAAGCATGCCTGAATCCATGTAGTAAACAAACAATCCCTACCTAACTTATCCACAGTACATTTTTACCTTGTTTAGATGAGAGTATGACACATGCGCCATAAAAAAAAGAGCAGTTGGCATGCTGAGTCTGAGGAAAGATGCGGTCTTCAGTCACTGCCGGTGCGAGCAGCAGCCGCACACCTGTCGTGCCAGCGTGAGCGACGCAGCGGCCCATGCTTCGTTAGGGTGACAGAGAGAGGTGGCGAGCAGGCGTAATGGCATCATTTTCAACCGAAAACACAAGGAGACAGACAGCACGCTCATCTAACGAGGAACACTTCAGAGCACTCCGCCGGGCCGCTGCAAGGTCACCTCGCCGGATACAAAGCACGCTGGGATGAGACGCCAGCAAATATATAAAACAGGAAATGAGGAAAATGAGCATCTGAGAGAGCAAACATGTAAGCTGTGTAGGCTTTAAAGAGGACGATTTCATTACCGGTGTGTCTGAAGAAGCAGTTTGTAACTCCATCTCTTGGGGTTTTCTGGTGAGTAGAGTCATACAGACGTCTAGACAAAGACTTGGAGAAAAGGTCATGCTTTAGTTCCTGATTTCATACAAAGCGTATTATACTGAAGTCATGGTGTGTGTGAATGAGAAAGTGAATAGAGTGTATGCTGTGACATTTTATTATGTAATATATCTAGCACACAGTTAGCTAAGTCGATGTTGCATAACACCTTTGTGACAGACATGTTCCAGGAAGCAAAAGCTCCCTATAGTACAAGAGAACAGTGGTTTTTATTGATATCCGTTAAATACTGTACAACAAAAACTGGTTGTAGGAATATATCAATAATGGAATGTGTCAAATAGTCCTTTAGAAGTCATTGTAATGTGCTCATCCGATGCTCGAATATTAATAATGGTTCTTATTATCATCCATGTTTTAAACATTACTGCTTAAGATTTTTGTGAAAAAACCATGATACATCTAGTCCACACCGTTAGTAAGGTTACACTTGGCACCTCTATAAATCAGTTTAAAGGAAAATGTCATTGACATATGGAAATTGAAAAACATTTGCTCACCCTCATGTTGCTCCATATCCGTACAGTAAAAGCCAACATCAACTGTGGTTGTATGGAAAAGAGCTGCTCAGATATTCAGCCTAACAAAGAAAATGGGAGCCAGAAAATAATGACAACTTAAATTTTGGGGTGAATGCTTCCTTCATTTGCCCTAACGGAGAGATCGAAGCATGTTCAAAAACCATCAACATCCACAGCTAATTGTCTCTGTCTCCAGCATTCATGGCATAGGCCCACTGTTTGGACTGTTTCAGCCTGTTACAAGATGACTAAAGCCCAAAACCCTCAGATTTGCTGCTGTCATCTGTTCCTTCTGCTAGTCTCTACCTCTGGACCTACAGTGTAAAATGTTCTCTCGCCTTGAGCATTAGATAAACAGGAATAGTCACTTCAAGAGTGTGTGTGTGCCTAGCAATGAGGCTGCAGGCCTGTGTTTTTAAAACACTGTCATTGTTGGACTGCTGTCACACTGCCATCTTCAGCTGTCATCATCTGGCAGCGTAGTTAAGCCAGACTTAAGGAAGATATGTTTAAAAGACACTGAGCATTATCGGCTTAGAGGAACACTGGCACATTTCCCCAGCATCCGTTCTGGGGATCCTTCTAGGATGATATCATTACTTCTTCTTTTTTTTTCCGCATTTTCCCCTCACAAATCTACTGCTCAAATATTTGTTTTCTTTCATCTTTTAACTAGACAACTTCTGTTTAAGGCAACAATTTCAACTGTCTTTCCACCCTAAAAAGTCATCTGCCGCTTGCTCCTGATATTATATCATAATTAGCAGGGGTCCAGGCTGGCACGCTGCTCGCTAACAGATGGCACGCTAATTCTATTAGCATGTGCGGGACTGGCCGAGCAGCTTTTAGCCCTGGACGCTACAGCATCGACCTTCAACCGCAGGGAACCACTGCGACTGGCCAGCACTGTCACTATGGGCAACACAGTTTGAGAAGTCCTGCAGGAGCACGCGCTTTCTCCATGTTTTAGGTTTTATTTGTGTGTGTTTTTTTGTATCACATACAGTCTCTCTCTCTCTCTCTCTCTCTCTCTCTCTCTCTCTCGCTCGCTTTCTGCGCTTTTCACAGCACCAAGCCTGAGTTTAATAGCTCTGCAGGATATCCAAAACCATTCATACGCAACGTGTTGTTTATCAGAGTTTGGATACACAATGAAGTTTTGCACTTATGTGAGTTGGGTTCTCTTCTCTAGAGTCAATTGTCAAGCTGAGCGATTGAACCCCAGACAGCTGTGCTACATTAGATTAGCACACACTCTTCAAGAGGCTGCTGAGAGTCGCCACACCGATAAAAGCCCTAATACCTCAAGAGTCAATTTCTTGCTCCTTTAGCCACTTTTTTATCGATAGGAAGAGAGTGTAGAGGAAATGATTGGGAGATCATGGCGGAATGGAATCGGGAAATGAAGTGAACCAGATCAGACTTCCAATTGCACCGATAGTGTCTGCAAAGTGGAATTCAACCACGTTCAGTGAAATATTCACTCAAAGGGAGTGTACTGTATACTGTATTTTCAGATTGGGTGCAGCAAAACTTACATTTACATATCTCACTTTACAAGAAGTAGAGAGCAAAATATATCAGATTTTTTACTCAATATATAACGTATTAATCAACACCTTAGTATGCTGTTTTATGTTTGGCTTTAAAGTAAATATTAGGGTAATAGAAAACAAGATGTTGCAATCACAATATATTCAATACAAAACACATAATACTTACTAAACGTAAAGCAGCATTTATTAATCTGAAGGGTATTGTCAACTGTTTTTAAAGAAATTAAGGACGCATTAACTAAGGATGCATTGAATTAATCATTAAAGACATTTAGCCTACAATGCCTTTGTAATTATTACATATACGTATATATATATATGTGTGTGTGTGTGTGTGTGTGTGTGTGTGCGCGTGTGCAAAAATTCCTG
This sequence comes from Carassius auratus, assembly GCF_003368295.1. Taxonomy (NCBI): domain Eukaryota; kingdom Metazoa; phylum Chordata; class Actinopteri; order Cypriniformes; family Cyprinidae; genus Carassius; species Carassius auratus. The sequence goes on along the minus strand of NC_039270.1, from coordinate 13,256,595 downwards.
AAATCAATCAATTCAAGCGTCAATTCAAGCACCTGATGAACTTTAGATCACAAATCAGATATCTCAACACACAGTGTGTTAAGATCCAGCAAATAAGCAAGGAGATAATGTGGCTATATTGATGCAATGGGGTCATGAGTGCATTGGCACAGTAACATCATAGTAACAGTTTTTCAAATGCATTGAGCAGCTGTATTCCCAGTAGGGTTCTGAAAAAGAAAACCATCAGTTTAAAGCTAGGGCTAAACAAGACAAAGCTTAAGACCAGTCTCCTTTGGGTGTAATGGAGGACCTCTCTAACTCCATCAGAGAGTGCTTTAGGCCTCAACTCAATGTTAAGTTATCAATGGCTGTGAAAAATGAGTCAAGAATTGAAAAAAGAAGTTATCAGTGGACAAACAAAACATGTGCCTTTCCTCTTCAACTGATAGAGTATCTGCCTATTTGGTATGATAGAAATTTACAGAAACGCTACAAAAAGAAAAAGTAATATTTTTGGTAACACTTTAGAATTGGTAACACTTGTTAACTACTAACTACAACATTTCTCTCAATAAATTCTTAATTTGCTGCTTATTAATAGTAAGGTAGTTGTTAGGGGTAGGTATTGGGTAAGATTAGGGATGTAGAATAAGGTCAAGTAGAATAAGGCATTAATATGTTCTTAATTAGCATTAATACATGGCTAATATTCTAGTAATATGCATGCCAATAAGCAACTAATAAGTGTTACCTATTCTAAAGTGTTACCATATTTTTATATGAAGTAGATTTGCATCCTGATGCAGAAAGAAAGGCTATTCTTTTAAAGAGTGATAAAAATGAAATAAAATTAAGCCTAGAGAAATGCAACTGTGCTCTCTCCATGGAATAGCCGACACTAAAGCTTCAAATTGATCTACCTAATAGAGTCATTTAAATGAAAGCTAACAACATCCACAGTGAATGGCTCTGCTTAACCCGGAGCCGAACAAGCTAATTCCAATGACATGGTAAGTGGTGATAGTTATTAAAAATCAGACTGCTAACATTGCCTGGATAACTACTCACTTGTGCTTTCATAATCAATGTAGAGCCCTATTTAATTTATGACAGGAATGTAAACGAGGCTGCAAGGGATAGTAGTATAGTGTAGTCAATGGATTACAGTACAGTGTTGTTTAACATCATGCCAACTGTTCAGCTGACAAAACATCTTTCCAAAGCACTTTTAAAGGGATGACATGTTTAAGTATACCAAAAACCCATAAAACAGTTTTTGAAAGGTGTGAGTTTGGCAAATCACAATGTGATCTCTTTAAACACTGCATGCAATTTTAAAGATTGTTAGTCTATCCTTGCCCAACTTTGTTTTGATCATGCATTAAATGGTATTATATCCTGACTGAAGTCTACAGTGGTAAATGCTTTCATTCAACCACAATTTAAATGTTGGCAAATTATGCTAGAACCACAGTTTTAACAACATTTTGACAGTTTTGTACAAACATTTAAGTACATTATGGATCTTCTGCCAGCATAAGGTATTGTCCTTAAAGCAAAAGAGGTATGTAATTTTTCACTTAACTTTTCTCCCAAATTGTTATGATAATAGTATTATTGTAATGAAAAACTTTTGGTTGAAAATATTTAATGGACATAGCTACCTGCCCACATCTGACATCTTGTATCTGAAGAAATCATTACTACATAAACAGACGGTGGTTTTCTAGCATTATTTCCAGTTGTTACAGGATTCAAATCATGTCCTTGATTATCTGAAAGGCAGTCTCACTTTCAAAGATTTACATTTCAACAGCTGCTTTTGCCCGTGTCTCAGTATAACCCCATCGCCCTGAACGACTTCATTTCTTTCCATTTGCTTTTCAGAAATATCTCAATTTGTGTTCTGTAGAAGAACGAATGTCTTACAGGTTTGGAACAACATGAGGGTGAGTAATTAATGACAGAATTTACATTTTTGGGTGAACAATCCCCTTAACACAAAGGGTTTCCTTGCCTCTTTCAAACACCTTTCTTGCTTCTTTCTCTTTCCTGTGCTGTGATAGCTTTATCCATTCTCATAAAGTTCCACATCTGTCCTTGAGGATTCATACCCCTCTTTTTCTCCGCTTATTTTCTCTTCCAGCAGATCACAATCCAATTGTCCACAATCCTCCGGACTCCATTCCTGCTCGAGTCGGTCTCCCTCGGCCCAGACCTCCATCTCCGTCCATCTCCCCCTCCCTCATTTTCTCATCCCCCTCTTTTCCGCAGTATTTACATTGTAGGGTGAACAGGGTGGAGGCTCTTACAAAATGCTTCTCCCTGTAATATCCTTTTTTCCATTTTTTTCACCTCCCACCTGTGTCCTGCGGTCGGTAGAGCAGAGCAAACACAGCCAGTTATTATGGCACACTAGGTGGGCAAATATCATCAGCCCACTGCCATGCCTATTTTTACACATCAATATTAACACAGGCCACAGAGAGTAGCAAAGCACTCTAGGAAAATTAGCCCCCCTGCTGTGGTCTAGCCATTGGGGGAGTTGTAATCATACATACTTATAAAAACAGATGCAGGCCATGTGAAAACTCCTTCAGCCTCAGAAACATCATTAAAGTGCCTCACCATGTCAATCACTGTCACATTGCTACAGCTAGTGAAACATTCGTACAGACATTGGCCTTAAACCGAATGCAAAAGGAACAGATGTGCATTTTCAGCATTTTTTTCTCCTTGTTAGTTGTGTGCCATAAAGTAAGATTACGTCTTGTTACTAAAATTGAGATTCAACCTGGCCAGGGCTGAACAGGAGCAAACAAGCCGACTCATTGCTCACTTTACCAGAAACAAGACCCAGCTGGCTTCATTTGAGGATCTGTGTAAATTTCTTAGTATCTTTTACCTTAAAGAGTGATTCATTCCTACATATTTGCAACCTGTAAAACTGTAAATCACAATAAACACACCCAAGCCGAACCAAACCGGAGGAGACCGGCGAAACTACAATAAATAATGTGTAAAAAGTTCACGGCACACCTGGAACTCTGCTGAGTAAGCGATCGGAGTCCTCTCAGCGGCATTAAACCCTGGACCATTACAAGCTTGTTTCCTTTCACATTGAGAACTCTCTCAGCCAGAACCCATCGGCTGGCTGCTTGGACTGGGAAAGAGCAATCTTATTACAAAGAAGCCAAATCACAGCTTTGAAAAGCTCTACTGTATGTCATGGGCTGTAGATCCATTCGGCCTGAAGCACTCAGTCAGGAGGATTAGTGTTGTTTTTCTCATCTTTGGAAGTTAGAAAAAAATTTAGCTCATAAGACCGGCTCAGTCATTCTGAGTGATTGATATAAAAACGCACTTTAAGTTCTATGTACTGAATGCAAGAAGATATCATTTCTATAGTTTCTGTATGAAACAGTTATTGAAATACAATTGGTAAATTCTCTTATTCACAGGAAAGACTACATTATTGTGAAGAAATACTGTTACATTTTAAAATAACTGCTTTCTAGTTTAGTATATTTTTAAATGTAATTTATTCCTGTGCTGCAAAGTTGTATTTTCAGCATCATTACTCCAGTCTTCAGAGTCACATGAGCCTTCAGAAATCATTCTAATATGATGATATGGTGCTAAATAAACATTTCGATGTAAAAAAAAAGTTAAAGTTAAAGTTTAACTGCTGCTTAATATTTTTGTGGGAACAGGGATACATTTTTTCTGGATTTCTTTGATGAATAGAAAGTTCAAAAGAACAGCAGTTATTTGAAATAGAAAGATTTGTAACATTCTAAATGTCTCCGCTGTCACTTCTGATCAATTGAATGCAGCCTTGCCGAATAAAAATATGAATTTCTTTCCAAAAATCTTCAAACTTTTGAACAGTAGTGTATAATCATTGGTGTGGTTGTCATAAAAATTTATAAATAAAAAAAAATACGTTTTCACTTTTTTGAGAGATTTTTTCTTAAGTACATGAAATTAAGAACTCCATTAAAGTTAAAATAAAGTGATTTATAATATACTGCATATATTTGCGATATGATCTCTAAAGTCCTTTTCTCTGAGCGATGTACACAAAGACTTTTCTGTGGTAAATAATAACTTCAGATGACATGTCCACAAGTTGTTTTATTTATGTCTAAAAAGTCTTAAAGTCCATAGCTAAAAGCATCTTCCATGGCTATATTTTTTCTTTCTTTCTCTTCTTCTGTTTGTGTGTGTGTGTGTGTGTGTATGGTAACTTATAATTAGCAGTAAAGGAAGAGGTGATTTGTTCACTTGTGCTCCGTGATAAAAATAAAAAATAAAAAAAAATTAAAGAGTGTCAAAATGACATTTTTGGGTTTTGAAATAAATTAGTTCTTCATTCATTGTCGTTGTAATTAACCTAGTTATTGTTTAATTATCTCATATGAAAATAGTTAGATATTGCTTTGGTAAAAACTTATTAACCATAAATAGTCCTCACTTTAGATAAGGTCATAGAAAATGTTATTCATAAAGTGTGTGTGTGTGTGTGTGTGTGTGTGTGTGTGTCTTAAAGTGCCTATAAACATTTTAAGGGACAGTGAATGCAATTAATGCTAAATAAAAATAGTTTAAAGCACTTAATTTTTTTTTTTCTATTACCTAATCTAAAGTAAAAACTCTTCACTCAATACAAAATAATAACATGTATTTTAATATGAGCCAAGTAAACAATCATAATGTATTAACTACAGTTTATAAGCTATGTATTAATTATAAATTAAGGTGGCCAAATGTTTTATTTCCGAGGAAACATTCTGGACGGGATTTCTTTATTAGTAGTTTCACCAATGACATGCAGGCATTGTACATAATCAACCAATCGTGGCATGGTCGAAGTCAAAAAGCCAAAACCTGGTTATATTAGGAAATATAGAAATCTTGATCAGAACGTGCTCGTATGGTCACCTAATAGTGACCTAATAGTTTGTTAATGATTTGTAAGAGCTTTATAAGTGCATGCTTATTATAAAGCATTACCCTTTATGGTGACTTACAGTATGCATATTGTAACTTACCCCTCAAAATTGTGACTTAAACCTCTGATCGGGGCCATTGGAATCAAACAAAAGTTCCCTGTTATAGTGGAAAATGGATGAATAACACATTAGAAAGCACACATACACTAATATACACACAAACAGGCATGCCAGTCCAGTACCTTTGGGAAACGGAGAAGAGTAAATGAAGGACATTTTACTGAACTCACAACCTTTCCAGGTATGAGCTGTGTCCAGCATCCTAAAACTAAAATGTCCTTTCCTTACACACAACTACATGATTCCCTCATCACTATGCCCCCAGAATTGCATGGAGGCCTGGGTCACTGTATAGGATACAATTCATCGATTTACTGCCACACAACCAAATGTGAGTGAAAAGAGTTGGTTTATAGATAGTGGAGGCACATTAGAATACGAACTAAAAGACACAGTAGTTAATAAATATGAAGAGCATTTTACAGGAGGGGAAAAAAGGTTTAAAAAGGTCAGGAAGGTAAAAAAAAAAGGTATTGAAAATAAAACCAAGAGAGGCCAAGTTGAGCCTTAGTAAGTTAGTTTCTGATACCAGAAAGCACACATCTGCACAAAGTGCTTACTCTATGCATTACATAGACCATAATGCCAAACCCAACATATTTCATTAAACCGGTAAATCTGTGCTTTATTTTTGTGCAGCATCAGGAGAGATTTTGAGGCGGCTCCGTCTCTGCAGTGTGTTAAACAACGCTGGCTCTGCAGAACACAGCTCAAAATCAAACCCAATCAACTCAACTGCACTGCAGGGACGGCTAGCCTTTTCCACTTCCTGCAGTTCAGCAAACCGATGCAGAAACATCAGAACCCCCCGTAGACTCCCCTGATATCAGACTCGTGCTTGATCCAGAATGCACTAAATCAAAGCTAAATTAAAGCCAAATGTCCTCGGATACCTTAGACTGGGCTCTAAAAAGAAATTAAAATCTAAAATGATCCACATGGCGTTCATGAGCTCCTCCGTTGTGATAAGTATTTGTTTAAAAATATCATATATTCAGTGCCGTGAAAAGGTTTTTGCCCCCTTCTGTGTTTTTGTTGTTTGTTTTTCATGTTTATCACAGCTAAAAGATTCAGATCATCAAACAAATGTTAAAATTACACAAAGATAATCCAAGTTAATACAAAATGCAAATTATGATTTCATTTACAAAGGGAAAAAAGTTGACTAGTTACACCCAGACCTGATTACTGCCAGACCTTTTGAATCAAGAAATCACTTAAATAAAACCTGTCTGACAAAGTGAAGCAAGCTTAAAGAGCAACACATCATGCCTCCATCTAAAGAAATACAAGAACAGATGAGAAACAAAAGAGTTGACATGTCTGGAAAGGGTTATAAAGCCAAAACCATACCACAGTCAGTGCCATTATCCACAAATGGAGAAAACTTGGAACAGTGGTGAACCTCCCCAGGAGTGGCCGGCCTACCACAATTACTCCAGGAGGTCATTAAAGAACCCAGAACAACATCTAAAGAACTGCAGGCCTCACTTGCCTCAATTAAGGTTAGTGTTCATGATTCAACAATAAGAAAGAGACTGGGCAAAAACGGCAGAGTTACAAGACAAAAGCCATTGCTGACCAAAAAGAACACAAATGCTCATCTAACATTTGGCAAAAAAGCCCCTGCCCCTTTGAGGTCAATTTGTAAAGTGCCCTTCCGGTCCAGGATTTCAGTCGAGGGTAGGGGTGTGCGATATTAAGATTTGATTGTGCATGATCAAAATGTCTCCATGAGATTTTATCGGCTGCAGCACCGAATCAATATACTGCGACATGCATTAACATCAGTGTTAACGCAGCGGTAGAGTTACTCTCACGGGACACTGCACTTATTCACAAAATATCATTTGCATCTGCTTTAAAGCCTTACTGGTTATTTCATTCGTGTGCTGTTCTGACGAGCGGTTTTTCTGAGCACACTCAAAGCGCGGCACGAAAACAAAAAAGACCCTCAAACTATGCCTGATTACTGAACTAAGTTATGTTTTGTGTTAATACTGTCAAAACACACAAGGTTTATGTATAACCTCAGCTGGATATGTCTAAAATGAAATTAAACAACTGAAAGAAACAGATGCATGTCTGTATATTAGATGTGTGCAGGTCTTAAAGTGACAGTAAGCTGCCGAAAGGGATAGTTCACCATAAAATGTAATTTCTCACATGTTGTCCCAAACCTATATTAACCTCTTTCTTGTGCTGTACACAAAAGAAGATATTTTGAAGAATCTGTGTAACTAAACAGTCGCTGGTTCACATTGACTTTGATAGTTGAAAAAAAATTAGGGCCGGGACTTTAACGCGTTAATTGAGATTAATTAATTACACAAAAAAATAGTGCGTTAATTAAGATTAATTAGTTACAGAAAAAAATTCCCGCATTTTTAATAACTTATTTTTGCACCGCGTAATGTTTCTCACTGGATGAGTTTCGGCTGGACCGATTATACTGGAGCACCAACTAGCGTTCGCATATCACCGCAGCAGCACATGATCGAGCCTCAAGTATCACCTCAACGCAAAACATATAGCAGCTAGCGTGGACTTTACACTTTATGTTGAACTATATATTATTTTGTTGGTGCAACAGTTTATGTTGAACTCTTTATTGTTTTGGCCAAGGTTATTGAGAGTTGGACTTAGTATGTTATGGCCTCTGAAGCAACAGAGAGATGTTTTCTAATAGTCAGGGTTTCCAATGTTCTGAATGTAATTGACAGTATTGTGTATTACTTAAAAAACACTTTACAGAAGGTTCCAGCACCTATAAGCTTCCTGAATTTCTGAAATGTACTATTTCTAAATTGTTTCTAAATATGCTATTGCTACACTTAATGGCAAAAATTGCACTGGTCTGCTAGACTTGGTTGAACAAAAATAAACAATATTTTGTTGCTTAAGCTTATGTATTCAGTCATTATTCAATGGTATACTATAAATCCATGTGAAACAATTACTTGTCACTGTTCTCAGGTCAAATATTTATGTGTGATTAAAATGGGATTAATTTCGATTAATTAATTACAAAGCCTCTAATTAATTATATTAATTTTTTTAATCGAGTCCCGGCCCTAAAAAAGTCACTGTGGACCAGCAACTGTTTGGTTTTACACCTTCTTCAAAACAGGGTTTATGTTTAGCAGAAGATGAAAAATCATTCAGGTTTAAAACAACTTTTGACTGAGTACATGAAGGTATAAAAAATTTAAACACTTAATTTTGGGGTGAATTATTCCTTTAATGTTAATAAAACAGCAAACACACAGAGAAAAATCACTCTTGAAAGAAATACTTTAATATAGTTCCTTTAATACGAATCAATGTATACAGTGTTTTATTTTTATACATGTATTTGTTCAATCAATTTTTTTTTATGCTCCTGCTAAATACATCAATTGTACCTGAAACTAAAACACTTTATTTTATTTGTATAATATCTGTATTTGTAATGTTTATCTTTCTTCTAATTTTTTTATAGAAAAGATAAAATAATGAAGTTTTTTTTTTTATCTTCACCCAAGTACTTTGGCCCAAATATCCACCACACTTTTTCATATTTTGTTACCTTAAAAGGCTTTGTCTTTATAATAGGGAAATTAGTTAGACCTCTTAGCCGAGGAGGTCAGGAGGAACAAAACCATGCAGATTCCAAAACCCTGCCCTGGTCCGCAATTGTGCCCACTTAACATCATTTCGTCCCTGCCCCTCGGGAGGTCTGTGCACACCACTGATCTTAAACACACCAGCAGGTCCATCTCTGATGGCTTTTGGAAGGTTTTGGAGTGGCCAAGTCAAAGTCCGTGCTTAAATCTGATTGAGATGTGGCATGACCTTAAACAGTCCATTCATGCTCGAAAACCCTCCAGTGTGGCTGAATTAAAACAATTCTGCAAAGAAGAGTTGGCCAAAATTCCTCCACAGCTATCTGAAAGACTCACTGTCAGTTATCCCAAATGCTTGACTGCATTTGATGCTGAAAAGGGTGGCACAACTAGTTATTAGATTTAGGGGGCAATTGATTTTTCACGTAGGCCCAGGAGAGTTTGGACCATTGCATGTTGTATTTACTCAGGTTATCTTTGTGTAATATTAAAATTAGATTGATCTTAATCATTCAAGTGTGAAAAATATGCAAACAAACAAACAAACAAACAAAAAACAGCAAGGGGTAAAAACTTTTTCACACCACTGTAGACATACAGTACACACAAGAAACGTAACCCATGCTTTACATTCCTCTTTATAGGTGCATTGATTTAGTTGAAGGAATTCATATCCTGAATGATTATTACATTCATAATAAAGCAAAACATAATGTTAAATACATACAAAAGTTTAAAACATACCCCTTCAAAGACACCAATGTGTTGCTTTTCTCTCACATTATAATAATATAATAATAATATGTTGACTCAATAAAAAAAAAAAATAATAATATTAAATTTAAATGAAATTTATTTAAAATTTGACAGCCCTAATATTTTAATTTTCTGTTTTATAGGTTCATCAAAGCAAAAGCAAAATGTTCCCAAGTACCTGTGGTGTGTACACACACACACAGACACACACACACACAAACACACACCACATGAGGGTTTGGTGTGTGAATCAGTCACAGTGTGATCTCACAGAAGCAGGAGGAGTGTTCCACTCTATAATGTTTTTAACTAATATTGCTCTGATGAGATCTCCAGTTAGAGCTTTTATCAGCTAGTTTATTCAGTCCAATAAAAAAATGCAACCGAGAGATTTAACCTTCATTTATTTTGTATATATGGACTAGCTATAATAATAACAACAATAATAATTAAAGCTGCAAGCAGCGATGAATGGGCCCTCGCACCCGGGCTCACCGACAGCGAGTGGCTTTAGTAAAAGGTGAACGTTGAGAAATATGCATTTTAAAGTCATAAATATAAGTGGAATATATTAAAGTATATTCCACATATGTGCCAATCTTCCTGTTGCCAGCAGATGGCGCTATCATTATAATGGAATATCGGCCTTTCAGATGTGTTCAGGCCAGGACTCTTATCAAACATGTGAAGTTTTGGGCAGAGTGGACATTGTATGTCTGGGTTACAGCAACTTCCTTTTTCATGGCGAAACATAAAAATTTGTCAGGCCGCCATGGACACGCCCTTTAACGAAACCTCAAGATCGTCGCAATTTAACATGGCAAAGGGCTTACACTGACCAAGTTTGGTGTTGATTTTAGGGAAGTCGTGGCCTAATGGTTAGAGGGTTGGACTCCCAATCGAAGGGTTGTGGGTTCTAGTCTCGGGCCGGACGGAATTGTGGGTGGGGGAGTGCATGTACAGTTCTGTCTCCACCTTCAATACCACGACTTAGGTGCCCTTGAGCAAGGCATTGAACCCCCAACTGCTCCCCGGGCGCTGCAGCATAAATGGCTGCCCACTGCTCAGGGTGTGTGCTCACAGTGTGTGTGTGTGTGCTCACTGCTCTGTGTGTGTGCATTTCGGATGGGTTAAATGCAGAGCACAAATTCTGAGTATGGGTCACCATACTTGGCTGAATGTCACTTCACTTCACTCACTTTTATCTGAATAAGTCTCTAGGAGGAGTTCGTTAAAGTACCACTGAAACCACTGAAAATGGCAAAAACAACAATTTTGCAGAGAAATTTTAAATAACTTCCTGTTGGAATTCGGATTTCGTACCAAGAGACTTTTTCGTAGGTATTGGTGTGTTACATGTGTGTACCAATTTTTGAACATGTACTTGAAACATAGCCCGAGACGCACTCGTTGAAAGTGTATAGGTGGCGCTATCGAGCCATTTTGCCACACCCAATGGAATATTGGCCTTCAGATCTGTTCAGGTCAGGACCCTAATCAAACTTGTGAAGTTTGGGGAGGATGGGACATTTTATGCCCGAGTTATAACATCTTTTATTCCCATGGCGAGACATCGAACTTCGTCACGGCGCCGTGGACACGCCTTTTAACAAAAACTCAAGATCTTCACAACTGAACATCGCACAGGCCTTTAGATTAGACTGACCACAAAAAAGACATTGATGTCATAAAATTTCTAGGAGTAGTTCGTCGCAGTGTAAAATATGTCACTTCCTGTTGCCAATAGGGGGCGCTATGGCTATAACTGAATATGGGCATGTCAATCTGTTCAGGTTCGGAGTCTCATCAAACATGTGAAGTTTGGGGCAGATTGGACATTGTATGTCTAAGTTATAGCAACTAACATTTTTCATGGTGATTCATCGAAATTCGCCAGGCCTCCACGGACACGCCCTTCAACGAAAACTGAGAAGAAAAAAAATCTTCGTAATTTAACATCGCAAATTTGGTGTTGATTGAATAAATCTCTAGGAGGAGTTCGTGAAAATACAATGCATGGAAATGACAAATATTACACAAAATTTGCTCATAATATTAAAAATAACCGACTTCCTGTTGGGTTTAGAATTTTGCTCCAAGAGACTTTTTTTGTAGTTATTGGTGTGTTACATATGTGTGCCAATTTTCGTGCATGTACGTGAAACAAAGCTGGCTGTTGATTTTTTTTAATATAGGTGGCGCTGGTGAGCCATTTTGCCACACCCTCTTCTGAATCCTATATTCCTATATTAGTGTGCAAAGTTTCATGACTTTTTGAGCATGTTTAAGCCCTCAAAAATGCGATTCATTCGGCGGGGGGAGGAGAAGGAAAAGGAGAAGGAGAAGAAGAAGAAACAAAGCAGATACAAATATGCTAATAATCACATAAAATATATAGAATATGGTGTGTGGGCAAATCTATACGTTTTAAAGTTAAATGCATCAGTCTGTCAAGAACGACTGAGATTTTATTAAATACATTGGTAAATGATGAAATTAACATTAAGATTAATTTTTCATTTTTAGTTCCTATTAACAAATGTACATTTATTGTGAAACATTATCATAAGCACAATATCTCTTAAGACCGAAATATTAAATATTTCATAATGAGAACATAATTTTACTTTATACTTTAGTAAAATTGCAATTAATTAATCTTAACTGCAAATGTTACAGCGACAGAAAACTGCAAAGACTCACCCACAAATACTAGCAATGATGAGCTTTGAAGAACCACAAAACAAATTAGGATTAATTTTAAACAAATAATTCATAACAGAAAGACTTGGGTGCTTCGAGAGAGAAAATATTTTTCTTCCACACTGTTTGAGCATGTTATCCATCAGCTGTGTCAAATACATAACTATATTTACAACCACATTTGAAGGAAATAATGTACCAGTGCTTGCAAAGCAGAAAACGTGTCATATTTAGTTTGACCTCGTGAGGATGACCATGAACATTCTGGAGGTTAAGTGTCCGTTTAAAAAAGAAGAGTGGACAAGGGTTTCAGAAGCTGTTTCGCCCCATATTTAAGCAAAATGCCTTTTAACGTCCATTGTATGATCACGAAAATCTCTGTTCATGTCTGTAAAGGAACGATTGGCTATACTGTGTGGTTTCTCCTGTCCTCTCATTAGTGTTTGGTGCTCCAGCTTTGTTTAAATGGTTTCATCTGTTTGCAGTCATCCTTCACAGGTGAGAGGTGTGAGAGTCCTGCCTCAAAGAGATGATGAGTTCTTACCACATCCAGATGAGCAAAGCCAGTAGAGAAGAAAGAGAAAAGATGAGAACAGGATGCATGGAGATACTGGATGAGTAAAAGAAAAATGGGGGCATGTGATAGTGATAATAGCTCAAGTGACACAAGAAATATTAATTTATTGGCTGTGACCTTTGATATTCATGTGTGTGTGCGTGTAACTCGCTCTGAAGGATGCTGGACTCTGCTTTGTGTGTGGAAAAACAATAGTTTTGTGCCTCTTTTCTTTTCTTCTGTTTATCTCCCTCATTTATTTCTCTGTTCTTCCCCTTTCATCTCCTTCTCCTCCCTTTTGCAGTCCTTTTCCACACTCTCTCCTTCGCAGACAATCTAAAGACATGGGCCACGAGCGATTGCAAGTTACCATGATGCTTTCTGTCTGGAGATTCCTTTGGCACGGAGCTTGTGTGGGATTCATCTGTCAATCAGTGACTTAACACACACACACTCAAAAGACAGTCGGGCAGGGATATATTAAACAGACCATCTCCAAAAATGTAGCACGCAAACATAGAAAGACGGCATTTGGAATTCTGTCTAGTGTGAAGAGATGTGCATATGCACAGACAACTTAATGAACAACTGCAGACAGATGTGTGCCAAATAGATCTTTAAAAATGACCCATGTGACAATACTGCAGATTTGAAGAATGATCCTGCAGTTCATGTGGACATTACACACAAACACAGTGTTGATGAAACTGACAAGGTATTGCCGCTAAAAAGCTACTTTTTCCAGCATAATAAACTTGAACACTGTTTATATTTTTTTCCTACAGTAATCTGTATTCAAGAATAAACCATTTTCAATGAGAGAGAAAATAGGACAGGACTTGATGTTCTATAAGGAAGTGATTCTTAAAAAAAGACACTGACTGATGTAGACACTTAGACGACAGAAATCCATGACGTCAAACCAAAACAATAAAAGTAAAATTGTATTAAAGGGATCGTTAACCTAAAAATTAAAACTCGGTCTTTAATTACTCACACTTGTGTCATTTTCATGTCATTTGTTTTCATACTGAAGATGCATAACATCATTTTGCACACACATTTACTCTACTCATGTTCTTTTCATTCAAATGCTGTCTACTGCGATCTTGCATCATTATAGTTATCACAAATGATTTTATAGTTTTTATTTTTTTTTTTTGATTTTTGACTGTAGTTAAAAATGATGAGCAGATTGGGCTTCACAAAATAGCTTCCCTAATACAAACATACACACACACACACACTCTTTGTAGAAATTGTTAGGAGCATGCATTAAAATATATTCAGACCGTGTGCAGTTTGTAAGAGCAGAATGTGAGACAGGTGCGCGCGTAACACACACACACACACACACACACGTGCAAACAGGAAGGCAAGTGAAATCCCTGACTGCCTCCAGCCTTCACTTTGCATTTTGAGTGAAACTAAAGATTAAAGCCCTTCTCAATACAAAACCCCAACAGCAGCACAGCCAATTACACCTCCTAGACCTACCAGAGAGAGAGGGAGAGAGAGAAAGAGAGAGAGAGAAAGAAAGGAAAGCAAAGAACTGGACTGAGAGATGTACAGAAAGAAAGAAAGAGGAAGAAAGGAGAACAGAGGAGAAATGGTGAGGTTGAGGCCAAGGCACATTTTTACCAAAGAAAGACAGAAAGAAACACACACACTTTCATTCGAATGAAGTAAAAACAAACTAAATGTACAAACCAGCTGCTCTTTTAGATTTTTGTTTTTAGAGCAATCAATGAGTCTTGCTCCAAATGCTTCCAACGTGTTGAAAATGGAGGGTGATGAGGAGTGAGAGAGAATAAACCAGTGCACTTCCACCATCTTTCAAAGCTGTGGTTCAGATACAGGCTCATTATAGAGGGAAAGTATGTGTGATGGACAAAGTCAAGGGTTTAACTTAGGACAAGAGTGTAAGTGTGGCTCTGGAATGGTTGCAAGGTGTTTATTAGTTTGACTTCGTATCTCAACTGAACTGTGAATTCTTGCTTGTGGCTCAAAATCAAGTGAGCTGCATACAGTATTGTTCAAAATAATAGCAGTACAATGTGACTAACCAGAATAATCAAGGTTTTTCGTATATTTTTTTATTGCTACGTGGCAAACAAGTTACCAGTAGGTTCAGTAGATTCTCAGAAAACAAATGAGACCCAGCATTCATGATATGCACGCTCTTAAGGCTGTGCAATTGGGCAATTAGTTGAATTAGTTGAAAGGGGTGTGTTCAAAAAAATAGCAGCGTGGCATTCAATCACTGAGGTCATCAATTTTGTGAAGAAACAGGTGTGAATCAGGTGGCCCCTATCTAAGGATGAAGCCAACACTTGTTGAACATGCATTTGAAAGCTGAGGAAAATGGGTCGTTCAAGACATTGTTCAGAAGAACAGCGTACTTTGATTAAAAAGTTGATTAGAGAGGGGAAAACCTATAAAGAGGTGCAAAAAATGATAGGCTGTTCAGCTAAAATGATCTCCAATGCCTTAAAATGGAGAGCAAAACCAGAGAGACGTGGAAGAAAACGGAAGACAACCATCAAAATGGATAGAAGAATAACCAGAATGGCAAAGGCTCAGCCAATTATCACCTCCAGGATGATCAAAGACAGTCTGGAGTTACCTGTAAGTACTGTGACAGTTAGAAGACGTCTGTGTGAAGCTAATCTATTTTCAAGAATCCCCCGCAAAGTCCCTCTGTTAAAAAAAAGGCATGTGCAGAAGAGGTTACAATTTGCCAAAGAACACATCAACTGGCCTAAAGAGAAATGGAGGAACATTTTGTGGACTGATGAGAGTAAAATTGTTCTTTTTGGGTCCAAGGGCCACAGGCAGTTTGTGAGACGACCCCCAAACTCTGAATTCAAGCCACAGTACACAGTGAAGACAGTGAAGCATGGAGGTGCAAGCATCATGATATGGGCATGTTTCTCCTACTATGGTGTTGGGCCTATTTATCGCATACCAGGGATCATGGATCAGTTTGCATATGTTAAAATACTTGAAGAGGTCATGTTGCCCTATGCTGAAGAGGACATGCCCTTGAAATGGTTCTTTCAACAAGACAATGACCCAAAACACACTAGTAAACGGGCAAAGTCTTGGTTCCAAACCAACAAAATTAATGTTATGGAGTGGCCAGCCCAATCTCCAGACCTTAATCCAATTGAGAACTTGTGGGGTGATATCAAAAATGCTGTTTCTGAAGCAAAACCAAGAAATGTGAATGAATTGTGGAATGTTGTTAAAGAATAATGGAGTGGAATAACAGCTGAGAGGTGCCACAAGTTGGTTGACTCCATGCCACACAGATGTCAAGCAGTTTTAAAAAACTGTGGTCATACAACTAAATATTAGTTTAGTGATTCACAGGAATGCTAAATCCCAGAAAAAAAAAGTTTGTACAAAATAGTTTTGAGTTTGTACAGTCAAAGGTAGACACTGCTATTTTTTTTAACACACCCCTTTCAACTAATTGCCCAATTGCACAGCCTTAAGAGCGTGCATATCATGAATGCTGGGTCTTGTTTGTTTTCTGACTACTGAACCTACTGGTAACTTGTTTGCCACGTAGCAATAAAAAATATACTAAAAACCTTGATTATTCTGGTTAGTCACATTGTACTGCTATTATTTTGAACAATACTGTACATGCACATTGAAAAAAAAACGTTTTAAACAAAACTATTTAAGAACATTATATATCCGGTTTAAAATTATTTTGGCATCTTGTGTTCACACTTTGGTCAACTTAGTTGACTTATTAGGTGCTTTATAAATAAAGTTGGAGTTTTAGGCAGGAGTGGGTGACTTTACCCATCTTCTTCATGTAACAAGAGCTTGTAACACGCCAAAGAGAAAGGAAAAAATTAAATTGAATCATATGCAACATATGCATATGAGCTTCCTATCTAGACACCAGTTTTTAAACATGATATACATTACAATAAACTAAATGCATGGCTATCTCAGAACCAAGTGAGACATAATTTCCATCTGCACCATGCATCCATCTGAATATTTGAATTCAAACCCAAGTGACTTACCTAATTAGCTTGTTGTTTTTTTTTAGATGTATCTATGCATCTTAAAACCAGTGCATTTAAGAATTAAACATGTCTTGAAACAGTCTTTTTGGACAACGCAGATGAATTTGAGCATGAAAACATGGTCGTCTCGAAACCTAGTGAGGCGCAAGTTAGTCGAACTGAAACCTCGCAGTCCGTTTGCTGTGGGACTGAGGGACACTGGAGGTCTGGAGGGGGATTTTAATCACTAAGCCCCTGCATCATTAATAACGAGTCTCACACATACACACAACTACAATCAAAGCAGCGAGACTGAACCACGTCCGGCAAGATTTGATCACAATCGTACTAATGAGCCCCTCCGTACAAGTACTACAATGAGAACTAAACCAAACACACACTCACTCTTTAACACAGTCTGTACCCTTCTTTTTTTATCCTTCTCATCACCATATCTTCTACCCACTGGCTTCATCTGTCACTTTTTCCCAAGTTGTTTAGGCTTAGTCACATTATTATTAGTAGAGGCCACAGTCTTCATACCTTGAGAAATCAAATTTGCCTTGATCTATCATTGCACCATAGGCCCCGCCCACTGGCACTCAGACAGCTGACTGACGCAAGCATTGGAATCAAACTAACAGAACCCATTATAATTCACTGATGCTTTCTATATTGGTACAGTATACAGATGACGTTTTTGATGTATTCCACGTGCTTGAGTCTGCTGACAACAGGACAAATAAAATAACATTCGCTGTGATGCATCTGGTTTAAACAGATCATTTGTAGATCACCTTTACAGACTTCACAAGGATCCCAGTGTCAGGAACAAGGAACAATCTCTTCAGAGGATTTTATGTTTTTTCAGAGCATTGACTGCAGATTTTGTAAATGAGGCACAGTGTAATGGAGAGCAAAAGAGACTAGTTGGAGGAAGAAGCAGCCATCTGTAATGGATTGGACAGCAGCTGCATCACAAACTGTATGTAACCAGTTTCATAATGCTTTGTCTGTAAATATTGTTTTAACATGAATAAGGTTTCCATAACACTTACTCACATAAAACAGCATGTGATTCCTATGCAATGATATTAGTCAATCATAACAGCAGCTGCTTAATGATAAGACTTAAAGGACCAGCCCATTACATGAGGGTTGAAACCAATAGTTTTTCTTCACAGGTCTCTGCAAAAAAATAAAATAAATAAAACTATAAAAATTATAAGTGAACTTCAGGGAGCATATTAAAATTCCTAAAAAAAAAAAGTGTTAGAAAAACATAAAAAAATTATTGGCATGACCCTTTAAAGTGGATCGGTATACATGTGTGTGTTTGTGTGTATATAGGCTAGACACATACACACACACAAACTTATATTTTTCTACAATTTTTACAAAGTTTTTTATAACAACCTTGACCTTGCCAACAATAACCTACAGGCAAAAAATACAAAAAATACTGTGTAATACTTGTAAAACTCCCATGCACTTTTACAACAGACATGCCAAAACAGAAGAAAAAAAAGCCGAACACGGACAGAGGCGATAACAATACCTCCCTGCCTCATTCCAAATCCCATCTATCCATCTTTCCTCGGCAGCATTATGCGTTTTGCTTCATTAGACTTGAATCTCATCTCCTGACTTCGTTCAGTGCCAGCCAGTGAGGCAGCCACTGGGGAGAGGCACATCGGGTTCAATGGCAGAGTTAATACACACTTAATACGCATGTCTGCATCAGCCTCACCCTACACACACACAAACCCATAGATTATTTTGCACAGCCATTAAACCAGAAAACACAAGCTAGAGTGAGCGTGGAAAAGAAATCAGACTGGAGCATTCATGCAGGGTGAACGCTATATTTGTTTATATGTGTGTGGGATGAAGTAAGGAGGTAAATGTTGAAGAGATCAAATGAAATGTTTGGGTAATAAAAGGTATGAAAATAAATAGCAATGTGTAAAATGTGTGTGAGAGGGAGTGCGCACGAAACAGACATGAGGCCCCAGAGAGTGTAAAAGCGTCTGCTTTCATTACTTTTCAGAGGCTTTTAGTTTAATTGTATTCTTATGGTACGTCTCTGGTGAACCGAGGGGTTTGCTGAAGGATAAAAGTCTGTTTGCTCTCCATCTCCCACTGAGAATTGTGTGGGAAGAAAATCCAAAAGTATTTTTTTTTATTTTTTTTACCGAAACTCAGATAAACTACTCAAACAAATACATAAATTACCTCTCAAATATAAACACTTTAAATATTAATTAAAATATTAAACTGTGCGCTAAATGCAAGTTAAAATTGAGTGAAATGGCCACCCACTGTTTCACGGTGGCCTTGATTCCGTTTTTCCCCTTCATTTTCTCCAGAGGCATTTAAAAGAAGTTTCAATATAAAAACCTGAATAAACCAGACTTAAAATGAGTCCCAGCACAACCTTAGATTTGAAGCAAAAACAGTATTTGGATATCAAATATCGAAAATCACACACATTGAAGCTGAATTCATTTTTTTTTACTTGAAATTTCCAAGTGAAAGTTCAAGTTGTTTTCAAGTATATTTTCAGTGTTTTGCAATTCATTAAGTTTGAAATGCACATATCGCCTAATTGATATATGTATATATATATTTTTTTTTACTTAACAAACCTTGTCAGTTTTACGGCTCAAACAGCACATTACTAGTCAAAGCAAACTTATATGCAATAAATTAACTAGCATTTAATAGTATAGTTATGAATTGTTCACATTAGATGTATTGCTTTTAAACAGCTACAAAGAGTGGTTAAGTTTCACAATGGAGTAAACAAAAAATGTAACTTTTTTTTTTTTTTTTTTACCTGGCACAGTATTTTATCACTAAATATAGTTTATCACTAATAGTCAAAGACACACTGTAATGTTTAAAGGCATCTGTGCATATTAGAAAGTAAACGAGCAGACAGGGTGCTAAAAATACAGCTATCTTTGGTTATTTCGGAGGCCTCAGAAGATTCTCATAACTTCAGCTCAGTGTACAAGATGAAAAGATCTTTGCGTGTCCATTATCCACTTTCTATCAGCTATCTTGGCAAACACAAAAGCTGTGGAGAGGTCAAAATCTCTCACATCTAGACTTTGACAATAGTCTTTTATGGCTGA
The DNA here is from genome assembly GCF_003368295.1 of Carassius auratus. Lineage (NCBI taxonomy): Eukaryota > Metazoa > Chordata > Actinopteri > Cypriniformes > Cyprinidae > Carassius > Carassius auratus. Next base: position 13,236,747 of record NC_039270.1, on the reverse strand, counting down.
TGGACAGCGCTGTGGGCCAGAAGCCACGAGACTAGCGTCGTCAACAGATAATGATCCACGGTTGCATTTATTCTGCACCATCGACTGCCCTGCTGTAGTCTATACGTCTACTTAACTAACATGCGCAGCCAAAGAGATAAACAACCGCTGCTCTCTCCACATCGCTCTCCATACATCTCTGTCCCTTCTCCTTTCCCGATCTGTCTCATCCACCACATTCCCTCTCTCGCTTTGCGTCACTTTCCATCAGTTTATCTCTTTCCCTTTCCCTTAAATATCCATCCATCTCTTGTTCTATCACAAGGCCACAGTATCCTCCATTCATCATAGAAACAGCGCTGTCTGAGGGCATCTATCTGCAGTGCGTGTTGAGACAAGTGACAAATCAAATGTTCATATATTGAGCCAAAGCAGAGACATAATAAGGGAGGAGTAGACGGATGTGAAACATCGTAAAACTCCATGTGGCGGCTATACGAATGCAAGCCCCACTTATTTGTTCAAAGCAGCAATTGCCTTTTTTGATAAACTCCTCACATCTTTCCCCGAGGATGTAGGACTAAGTCCTGATCTTCACTAGCAACAGTGAGATGTCATGGGAAAGATAGCAAACAGAAAATAATGCAATGTCGTTTTTGTGACTCAAAAAATAAAATAAAAAAACATTAAGTGTAGAGGGCCTTGCTTTGAATGACTTCAGCAGCTCTGTGGCTACAGGATGTGACAAATCTCTCTCAGTGCATCGGTGTGATCTTCGTCCACACAACTCTGTTGCATAGTTTGGGAACAGTAGTGGGTTGCTTAAACACAAGTTTGTCACCATTTTTTTTTAAGACCAATTTTCAGTTCGGTTCAGATCAGTACTCTGGCCCGGCTTTTTCATGGTTTCAATGTTCTCTGCAGAGTGTGTTTTCTGTCCGACTTCTCTTAAACATGCCAAGACACATCCTCACCCTATTCATCAATGAACTGGCAAGCAATTCCAGCTGCAGTGCTGAACCGTTTCCCCATTGATAGTATCTGCTTTATGCTGTTTTCATGCGTCTTACTTGGACAACCAGTCTTTTTCTTGGCATGATTGAATTAGTGTCAGTTGGAAAGACCAACTTCTTAAAGCTGCCTGCCATCATGCAATCTCAGTGAAAATTGGAGGAATGCTGCCAGTGAAATAGGGTTTATCATACAATTAAGGAAACTAACACCTGGTGCCAGAATAACACCTATAACTTAGAGGTATCTGTAAGGGTTCTCTTATTTTGATCAGAGGTCGTTTTCAAATACATTGTTAAAATACAAGTTTTTTTTATACTGTGCTTCAGAATACAATTAAGCTACAAAATACGCTTAAAAAAAACTGCCCTTTTATTAATTTTGTGTTTTTTTTTATTTATTTTTTTTTATTCCGTCTCTAACCAAAGGTTGCATTTATTTGTGTACTACTATAACAATTTAAAATATGCACTCCTAAATGCTGAAGGTTTTAGCAGCCCTTATTCCAGGCTATAGTTTCACACAATCATACAGAAATCATTATAATAATAAACTCTTGCCAATATGGCCGATAAGTGGCACAATTTGCCTTAAAATAGACTTTGGCCAAAGATGTAGCATCTATGTGACGGGAAATGCAGCAAGACAGTACGTGTACCTGTTTATAGCCTTTTTAGCAGTATCAGACGTAATTGTGTTCATCCGTTTTCACACCACAATAACCAGCTCGTCCTCCCCCTCTCCACCTTTTTAGTCTGGACCATCCATCTCTCTCCCCCTCTCTTGTTCCAGCTTTCTCTGGGAGAGCGACAGAGACGCAGAGCTGTTCATCCTGTTTGTAGAGCTGACCCGCTGCAACCCTCTATTCAATAAAAAAGACAGAGTGATGGAGAGAGAGACGGAGGACTGGTGATTGGCCATTTGCGCTCTCGTACCCATCGATCAACAAATGTCGTATTGATCTCACAAGTATAGCCACATAAATTGCACACTTGATTGCACATTAGACACATACAGACAGAGGTTTAAAAAATACAATTAATAAAGTACAGACACCCAAAGAAAAACAGGAATTGTGACATGAAGTAACTGTACTGGATGTCTCGGCAAAGTGGTTCATAACTGAATGGGTTCAGAAACCTTGAGCAAGGTTCTCATAATGCCAGAACTGAACCATCGATACACAAACAAATGCTTCATTTCACACACTCAAGGACGACTCGCACACAGTTTTTGTGAGCTTACCTGCATGCACGGTGGGCCGCACACATCCTTATAAGCACAACCTTTATGCCACACAAACATGCAGCTATAGAAAAACAAAACGCATACATTCCACCCACAGAGGATTATACGGGCCACACGTATCTAATATTCATAAGAGCTTTTTCCCTTGTCTTGTTAAACAGAGCAGAGAGAGTATTAGAATTTCAAGAGGCTTTGAGATGAAAAAAACTCAATTAGAAGCAACTCAAGATGTACTTGTGAGAAAAAACAAAAAACAGACCCAATACACCAGTCAGTGCCAGCTTCTTTTCACATCTAATCCACTGGTTAGCTCATCAGACCTGTTATATGAAACAGCCTGCAGGTACGTGCTAGAAAACACTTCAGCCAAGCTTATTGCGATGACTTTCCAATTGGTAAATCATAGAGGAGCCGGTGACCCAAGTCCCATTAGCAGGAAGAAAAATGGAACTCTTAAAAATGGTAAAGCATGAGATTTGTAACTGTTTTTGGTTAATATACAGTGGGGTCCAAAAGTCCACACTGAAAATCTGAGAATAAAAATCTTATTTAAAGTTTTAGGATGTTGAAATATTTAAAACAAAGTAGCACAACAAAGAAGAAATACTTTGGTTCTGCATTGTATCTAGGCCACTAATCAAATTGTTAGACGCATCATTTTTCAATTGTAATGAAATTAGTGGTCTTTTGGTCCCCACTGTACGTTGTACAGTAGATTACAAAATGGATAGTTAGAGTACTGGCATCTGATTGGTCAGTTCAACGTTGATTATTTCAAGGACTATAGGCCCGTTCATACCAAGGAAGATAACCGTAACTCTGAAGTTATAAGAATTGTTCTATGACAATAAAGAAGACTACATCACAGCTATAAACCAGAATGTTGGAATCACTTTCAGAAAGTTTCTTTCCATCTGATAGACAAAACACAGACATCCAATCAGAATCCTCCAAACTCTAAAGCACTGGAAAACATAACTGCAGCATGTGCTTATAAGAAATGGCAAGCTATCATCAATTTGTGTGGACAATATTAAGGTATTATTGTTATAGTCGTCTTTGAAGTTAGAATTTTTGGTGTAAATGTGCCTCATATCTTCTTTTGCTAATAGTAGAATAGTACATAATATAGTTATGTAGGTGAATCAGTACAGATATTGCTATGGTAAAAACACACACACCTAAACTAAATTCATCGTAATCTGGTCTAACAAACAGATTCCAGAAAATGACATCTGTGTGCGTTTTGGCAGCCTGATCAAAATGAGACAAGGAAATGTTAAATCACAAGTGATATTACTTACGGCCCACTAGTCACACAGGGAAATGGAAGATTGAGGCGAGAGCACAGTATTGCAGGATACCGTTTTCCTCTCAGTGTATCCTGCTGTATGTTAAACACTTGACAGCATAATACATCATTGGAGTATTTCATAAATAAAGAACATGAATATGACAAATTACACATACAAGAAGTATGCCATTCTGCAAAGAGACTGAGTGTCTGGAAGACTCGTCTGTAAAGCTGTATGTCATGTTCATAAGCTTTTAAAGGAATAGCTCACCCAAAAATTTTCATTCTGTAACATTTGCTCACCCTCAAGATGTACCAAACCTGTATGAGTTTTTAATTCTTTTTCTTTCTTTTATTTCTTTTAAAACAAAATAAGATATTATGAAGAAGGTTTGTAACCAAACAGTTAACCGGAGCCATTACATCGACTTACATAGTGATTTCATTCCTGTTATGGAAGTCAATGGCTTCCGTTAACTCTTTGGTTACCAACATTCTACAAAATATCTTCTTTTGTGTTAAACAATTGAAAGAAACTCATACAGGTTTGGAACAATCAGAGGGTGAACAAAAACCCAAACTATTTCTTTAAGTTGTGCTTAATATTAAATACTTACTGGTAACCATTTTAATAGTATGTATGTATGTATTATTTTATTAAATTTAATTCAGAAAGTCCTATTATCACTAAGAACCATTCACTATGCCAAATCTTTTTCTGTGGGTAACAAAAAGTTGGTTCCATTTATTTATTTTATTTTTGTATTTTTTTGTGAGCATGAAAAAATTATTTTGTGAGATTTGGTTTTTAACAAACACGATTAAACCACAAATTATTTTTATGGAATCAAAAACCTTGTATGCTATTATTTAATTATTTAAAAAAAATAAAAAGCTAATTCTCTGCTTCGGCAAGAGCTCCAGATTTGTCTAATCCATGACTGTAGCCAAATCTAAAGAGAATGGAATCAGCAGAAAGCAGGATAGACACCAAGATATGGCTGTAACAAAAACATGTGCCTGGTACAAAGCAAAAATAAAAACACAAACGCAGACAGGTTTGTGTTTTTGGCATTGTTTTTTTTTTTTTCTTTCATACAGAAAGCCTGGATTCAAATACACAAGTGCTACAAGAAGGAAAAATCCAAATAAACATCACAAGAAAAAAATAATTCCATAAGCATTTCCCAATTTTTACACTCCTCAGCAGATTTGTCAATTTATTTGCTCTGTAAAATGAGACCAAACCACTTTGCAAGTCCATCTGAACTTCACCTCCATTTGGAAGCCAGGTTAGCCTGTGGGTCACAAAAAGTTCATGGCAAGTTCTATGTTCAAATTTCCCAAGAAACAGAGGACAGTTCTGGAAAAAGCTGTTTGTTGTCAAACAGGATTGATAAAGTCACACAGGAATCTACTGAACGCTGATGTCGTCATTACGAAGACACATGCTACCTACTGAAAAAAATTTTCGCAACAACAGTTTGTCCTTGATTCCTTTTCAAAGAGAAATCCCTCCATCCACGACTGTAAAGGGGAAGGTCTATTGGCCGATCACATTGTTTTGAAGGAGGGATGAAGCGGAGATGAAGGAGAGCACACAGTAGTGGCCAGTGGAAAAAGTTCCGTAAAAAGACCAGTCTTAATCCATCACATGTTTAACTACCCAACCAAAAGCTCAACCCCGATCCATCCGCCCACGCTCAAGAATCCACGATTGACAGCCAGACGGGTGCAGAGATTGGCCACGCTTTCGGACAGGGTGAACACTCCCCAACACTGAGAATCCCGTCGGTAGGGCAGCAACAAAGAGGGTCCTCTGCGCTGGAGGGGTCTGTCTGGATAACATGAAGGGAGGGGCAGGTCAAGAGCTGGTTTAGGCATCTAAAGGGACAGAGCTTGGGGGGGGGGGGGGGCTGTAAATCTAAAATAGCGCTTCAAACCCCCCCCATTTGTAGGCAGTTGAGTGAGTGTGTGTAGGTGTGCAGGTCAGGTAACGGTAAGGGACGGCACTAAGACTGTTTGAGGCGTTTGCGAGGGGGGCCCAGGAAAGGGCACTGGGCGGAGGCCAGGGAGCGGTACGCCTCTGCTACCAGGTGAGGATGGGACGCCACCATTGACTTCCACCCTGAGGTCTCCATCACATCAGATGCATGGCTGAGAGAGAGAGAGAGAGAGAGAGAGAGAGAGAGACACATTGAGAACACAATCCTCTTCGCTGAGCTCAGCACCCGGAGGGCACTTGCACTGCACTATCACGCACACCGAAAAATGGCCTTTGACGACATTTACCCGGAGTGTGTGCATGTGTGAGACGCTGACCTCCCCCTAACCCCTCTATGCTGTTGCCCCCAAACACTTGGCATTAATTGCAGCACTTGCTCTCAGCGTCGACAGCGGGCCTTGCGGCACATACCCGTTCCACTTTGCCCAACGCAGAAGGTCACCGCGCGGTCAACCATCCACAAAGAACAGGTCACAAACACAGGCTTTCCAAAATAACTTGGAAAAAAACAAGAGGGGGGGGGGAAAGCAAAAAACGCTTTTATACGTATAAAAAAAGCCTTGTGTTTGTAAATGTGTCAGTGAAAAAGAGAGAAGAAAAAAAATGATCAAGCTTTCATTCGAAGTTCATTCGAAAGTGCTTGCTCAAGATTTATCCATTGAACTGGTAGAATGCAATATTTTCGGGACACAAAACCACATCTCTTGCAAGAGTACAATCTCTCAAAAGATGCACCAATATTTCAATTACGGTTGGTCCCTATAATCTGATAATCATTTTCATTATTATATAATTCTACATTAGGTTTGGCTAAAAAGCTGTAAATGGTTAACACTAAAAAATTTTTTTTAATTTTTTTTATATTTCTTCTATGGAATTAAAACCCTGTACGCTCTAAGTTGGACATGTTTTAATTAAAGACTCATTTGTATGTGGAACTGAAAGAGATCATAGAGTAGGAGTCATTCGTTCTTGAATCTGACTACAATGCCATGCTGTATGTTTGCTGCGGTGTTCAAAAAGCAAGGATAACTCAGTAAAAACTTCTATTATCATTGTATTGTTTTGACTTGATTAATCTGTGAAATGTCCCTTTCTTTTTTGCTCCCGCTGGCAGTCAATGTCCTGTGATGGCTGGACAGAGTCTGGCGCTGTGGGAAAACTGCTGCACTCTGACACTAGACTCCTACATGCGGCAATAAAACCATTTAAGAAGAGAAAGACGAGCACATAAACCAATAACATAAGCAGCAAACATGAATGCAGGAAAAGAAGGGCAGAGAGGACGAATCATTTTGGGAGGGGGTGCTGGTGTGCATGTTTATTTTCTGTGTTGCCCTTGTTATTGATCTCCCTCTGTCTCTGCTGTTGTTGTGGCGGTGGGTGTTTTGTATAGAGAAGGGGAGCGAGCGAGAGCTGAAATGAGATGGCCACAGTCCAGTTTCACACCAGCCAAGTTACTGCCATCCACCAAATGAACTCAGAATTACACCGTCCAATAAAGCTGCTGCAAAGAGAGACTGAATGAGCTAGTAAAATAAAATAAAATAAAATCGACCAAACAGAGCATGAAAGATAAGTGTGCAGAGAACAGAGAGGGGGGCTGACAAAGTGAAGTCAACAAGCGAAGATGATGCAGAAAAGTCAAAGAACTCAAAAAGCATTTGGTTTCTATTCTAAGACTGAAAGGAGCTGGTTCATTATCACCAGTCTGCAAAATTACACCAATCACCGATATCTAACAAATTACTATTTTAAAATTATTTATATTATATATATCAACATTATTGATTTTTTTCCCCTAACCAGGAGTAGCACTCACTAGTTGATGAAGTCGACAGCCTGCGTCTTGAGCTGGTCAGCGCTGTGCAGGTCGGCCAAGATCAGGATCTCTGCTGCGTTTTCCACAGACAGACTGGTGCACAAAGCATCTTCACACATCACCTTCAGCCGCTCTAGAGCATACTAAAGACAGAGAGATGGCACTTCAGTAAAAATGTGTGTCTGGGAGCTTGTGTTGTCAAAACAAAGCAGATGTTGCATTGCAATTGGCAGATATTGGCTCTGTTTTCATACGCGATTATGATTCTTTGCTAACTGCTGAAGCTTACAACACATGATGCACATTCTGGTCATTTTTTGTTGGTGTGTCTGCCAAGAAAATAATGTGTTTGCGAATGCATGATTGGGAAGAAAAAATTAAATATATCGTCATTGTGACATTTAATAAACTTGTTTGTGTCCTCAGATGAGAAGAGGAGCTGTTTGGCCTGCATTCAGCTAAATGTGGTGTTTGCGTGCGAGCATTACTCACCTTGTCAGCAGCAGCGAGCAGGTCGTCAGCCATCTTGTCCAGGTTGGGTGCTTTGCCAGTGTAGATGAAGAACATCATCTCTTTAAAGACATCAGCCTCCACGTCGTTTATCTCAACTCGGTTCTAGACAATAAATCACAGCAGAACCCGGTCAACCACACAGTCTCATAGAACATCATAGAACTCTCTTTACACGTGTTCATCAGCAAGGTTTTATCTAAAATGCAGAGCCAAACTATGATTTGAACTTGATGGGTAAACCCCAAATATTTATATTAAAATAGGCACAGCCTTGACGCTCTCAGTGTGAACATATAATGATGCAGTGTGACAGCAAACACTTCAACGTAGACAGTGTTGAGCCCAATGTATACATTGACAATCCGCGTTCAGCGACAGTTCACGCACTGTTTGCTTGATGCAATTTTCATCATCAGAACAAAGTGTCCGCGGGCGTCCGATTTCATAAGTTGGTAGTGTGCATGTGTCGAATTCGTCCATGCACACTCATCTTTAAAAGCTGTGCGGACACGGCTGAACAGGAGAGGAAACGGAAAGCAGACGGTGAAGTACCCAGACCTTTACAGTTTGTCTTCTCCAGCCATTCATTCTAACAATGTAGAATTTATTCAGCTCTCTGTCACTGCACCATAGTCAACTGGATGGGCTTTTGGAGGTTTAAAATGTGATGTCATTGGACCTGATGCAGTTCAGGCGGTTGAAACTGTTGTAAAAGCATAAAGAGTAATTGTGTCACAGTCTGGCCATTGTGTCCCTTGAGCACCCTACACCAAACTCCCACGATCACTGACCTCCACTGTATGAGAGCATGTGTGCACACAATAGGGCAGAGTCACTCAAAAAAGCTAATTAATACATATCTCAGAAAGTCCCATTCCCTTTCTGTTCCTGCTCTGATCAATGTTCCGGAATGAGCGCTGCCAGAGTTTCTCTTCTGCTCAAGGCTGCTGGAGCACAAGCTCTTTGTTGACTGTCGTGCTGGTAACAAAGGCTTTTCCGTCCCACCCCGTCCATCACAGCTAAAACAATTAATGCAGCAACTGTTAGGAACTCCACCCAACCCACAGACACAGGAATATGGCAAGGTCAAATGAAAGACCACTCAAAAACAAGCAGAACTATTTATTAAAGGCTACTACAGAAAACAGAAGTCTGTGTAGCCTAAAGGTGTGTTAACAGTCACAGGCTTTCTTCACACAAAGTTTTACCTCCCTCCTCGTGCAGATTGTAGATTTTGCTATGAACTGTGGAAGTTTTGTTTCATCAATCACAAAAACTAGTTAAAAAAGTACCTAAAATTTCAGAGGCTAAGTCACCAAGACAGAGAAAAGGCTTGTGGTGATGCTTGTGTTTATTACCAAAACTACAAAGCTACAGGTCACCAAACCTGAAAATTCACTCATTATTTTCAAGAAATTCATAGTTTTCTTCAGCAAGGACACATTCAATTGATCAATAGTGACAGTAATCATTTACTGTATAATGTTGCAAAATATTACTATTTGAAATAAATCATGCTTTTTTAAACTTTCTATTCAAAAGAACCCTGAAAAAAAAATGTATCAAAGCTTGCACAAAAGTCTTAGGAAACAAGTGTTTTCAATAATACTTAAGCATAGCAGATTGATTTCTAAAGATGTATGTGGCACTGGCATAAAATCCAGGTTTGCATCACAGGAATAAATAACATTTGAAAATATATTCAATGAGATAGTTTTTTTTAAATTGTAATGATATTCACAATATTGCAGTTTTTCAAACAAATTCAATCTTAATGAGAACAAAGGAGCCTTTCAAAGCTATAAAAAAAAATCTTACAGATTTCAAACTGTGTTGTAGCTGTTTTGAATTGTTTGGTCCATATGTTAAAAGTCAGAGGGGTTAAAGGTTATTTGTTCATTTGGTTCTCAGTGACTTTACTGTATGGACAAAAACAGTTGTTCCACAGAAGAAAGGAAGACAAATAGGTTTGGAGTGATACGAGGATGAATCAATAAATAACTTTATTTGACATGTCTGCTATGTATGCTTTGTAACCGAAGAATACAGAGTTTACTCAGTACCTAAACATCTCCACACCACCCGAAAAAAATAAAAATAAATAATAATAATAATTAAGCAATTATTGCAAGCAGCAATAACGGGGCCACTACAGAAGCAAGCTTCAGACGAATGGCAGGAATGACTAATTAAAACCATTTTAAGATTATTTTATGCAAAATGGCTTGAAAACAAACAACAATTAGCAATAGGATTTATTGGCTTATCACGTGTAACCAATAGGTGGCGCTGTTACCAAATTAGTTTGGAATGGTCAGTGTGAGGTGACCATGACACATACAATGTTTGGTGCAAAAATGTCAAAGCTTTGCTGAGATACAGCCTGCATGTTGGCATCAAATGCATGTTGGCATCCTTCCAGCAAATTCGTTGATGTGCTAAATGAGAACCGTTTTGTATATTGACACAAAATCTATATCTTTTAGGTGGCTCAGTCTGAAGATGATATGATTCAATTTTGGTGAAAATCGGACAAATAGTTGATGAGGAGTTCGAAAAAGTAGGTTTGGATTGAAAATCAAGATGGCGGACAGGAAGTTCAGCCAAATAAGGAAAACTTTCTATCTATGTTCTCGGCTTGACCCAAGGAATCCATTAAGACCAGCGGCATTTCAATAGCCAGATTTATTCAAAAGTTATTAGCCTTTATGTAAATTGAGTTATAACTTTTGACCACTATGTGGCGCTGTTTCGAATTTGAGTAACTTCTGGGGATGGTGTTGTTGGCACATTCTGAGTTTCGTAATATTACACTAATGCATTTGTTTAGTATAGCATTTTATTTCACAAAACTGCATTAAAGTCAATGGGAATTTCATGTTTTGTTCTATTATAGCGCCACCAAGAGGCTCAGTCCCACCATTTTTTTGTGTCATCAGAGTGAGCCCATACATATGTGTCAATTTTGGTTATAGTTATAGACACTGAAAAAACACGTAAAAAATGACTGACTCTTGACTTTGATTGAATTTTACTAGGTTGCAGGAGTCTAATTAGATGAGTCTCGTGAAAATAAGTCGACCACACCCAAAGTTATAAGCATTTTAAAAAAAAAGATCACCACTAGGTGGCTCTGTTTCGAAACTTCTCACGCTCCCTCAGGACATTGTGCTGATGACCCTTACCATGTTTCGTAACAATCTGTTGATGCATTCTTAAAATACAGCATTTTAGCACTGAAACGCAGCATGTAGCCTCAGGTCATGCTTGTTATGACATGTACCAAGTTTGGTCTGAATACGATAAATGGTTGCAGAGATACAGACTTACGACTGTTTTTGAAAGCTCTAGGTAAAATTAGTTTGAGCGTTTATCGAAAACTGTTTGACAAATCAATTTGATTTGCATAACTTTTGGTCAGCACTGACTGAAGATGATCTGGTTAAATTTTCGTGTGAATCGGACAAACCGTCTAGGACGAGTTCGAAAAAAGTAGGTTTTTCAAAAAATGACTTGTAGGGTGCAATCGAATCAGCATGAGCCCAGAAATCAGAGGAACATTTTTTTGTTGATTGGCCTTACAGTTAAAAAGTTATTAAAGTGAATTTGGACAGTTGGTGGTGCTAGAGGGAATGTCTTACACACACCAAAATTGGTGTACTTAATGTTGGCAATGTCTATCAGAATATCAAACCATTACAACTTTTCGCAATCGGTTCTATGGCTTCCATAGACACCTTCGGTGCTTGGCCCCTAATAATTAAATGTGGAGATGTAAAGCACTCCAGTCCACACCAGAAGTTCTAGTGTGAAAAGTCACTCAAGTATTCAGAGAAGTTCATGAGCAGATATTAAGGAGTTTTTAAATGTAATGGCAACTCATGTTTACTCTCTCTCTCTCTGATGCGATATTTCCTCTCAATTCTCTCTAGATTTTCTCTATTGCAGCATCAAATCTATCAATATTCTACAGACATCGCAGCCAAATCACTGAGCCCCAGCCATCATCTAAACCTGACACACACACACACACACACACACTGATACATACATGCAGCCACAATCTCTCTCGCACGTGCCTATGCACACACTGAGCCCCAGATCCCATCATTCATCTATTAAGCACACACACACTTCTCAAGACGAAACTCAATCTCACACATTTGCATGGATCTTCACAAGCTAATAAGCCACACAACTAAAAGAAGCAACAGGAAATCTCACTGCTCCTCAAACCCCAAACGCAAGCACATCCTGTCCCAAAAAACAGTGCATGATGAAACTCTGGGAAAGGGGGGACACGACACGAGGAGAGAGACAGAGGAACACTGGATCAGCAGATGGTGAAGCATGGGAATATCACACATGATGATAAGAGGAAGAACAGGAAGTGTGTTAGGGGAAGCATAAGGGGCAATTAGAGCAAATAAAAGTGTCATTTTAGTTTTATTTATATACTACTAGAATTCTTAATATTTTAAATGTATTTATTTTTAGATTTCCAATGAGCTTTTACCATACCATTTACCTTTTTTTTTACTTTTAGATTACATTTATTTTAATTTCAGTTCTATTATTATTATTATTAAAAAAATTAGTAAATCGTTGTATTTTTTGTCTAATATTTATTTTATTTCAGCTTTATTTTAATTAACAAAATAACAATTGTAATCGTTTTAAAAGTATAAAATATATATCAAATATATTCCATTAATTCAGCTTTCTTGTAGTTAACACATTCAGTTCCTTTTTAAGGTGCAAGAACTGGGTTCATTATTTAGATTACATTATAAAAATGAATGTCAAATTAAATGAATAAACGGTAAGAAACATTTCACTAATTGCAAGTGTTAAGTGTCTTCAGTCATCATTTAAATAGACATGTGCAGTCCTCCCGATTAACACAGGCCATCTTCAACGCCTCCATGAACAAACTCCACAACTCTGATCTATATCAGACCTAACATGACTGCCATATTAAAAACCCATGCAAGAAAAACAGCAAATAGTGATTTACGATCAGCTATTGAGAACAAGTAGGAAGATGGTGCAGTTGAGCAACTCCGTAAATGTGGTGATATTAGACACACACACACACACACACACACACACACACACACACAGCTTGACTGAAAATAGAGTGGGGGAACTATGTCAGAACCCGGAAATGTAATTTGGAAATGTCATTTTCCTATGGGGTTTTATAATGGGGTTTATGGGTAAAATAATTCAATTTATGGGTAAAATAAAGCCTGTGCTTATCATAACGTGACAATAATTTGACGTTTTGTTCTACAGTGTAAACTGCACACACTCACAGCCCAAATGCTTTCATCTAGTTACTTATTAAAAACATAAGTTTTCAAAAATGAACATAACTGCTTAAAAATTTGTGTTTTGGGTATGGACGCGTGTAATTTATGTTGTTGAAGAAAACGTCATAGAATTGTCACATCACGTTAACCACAGGCTTTATTTTACTCATAAACTGAAAAAAAAACATTATTAAAACCCTACAGGAAAATCTTGAAGGAACCCGCAGAGAATTACATTTCCGTGTTCTGATGTCATAGTTCCCCCACTCTACCAGGCCGCTGATAGGACGGATGGATTTGAGTCGTACTGGGAGATAACTAATATACTTAGAAATTAGTAAACACTGCAGAAATGAGCCATCAGGAAAACACTTGCATGAAAAACAACAAGCTCGGTGCATGAACATAAATGTGAGGGCCTCTCTGATTGTGACGGACCACAAGGATAAGCTTTTGAAGTATAACGAGACCAAATGTGAGATAGAAGGAAAATAAAATGAATACACAGACAGACCTTTTTACTCTCCTCCATCTCGTGTTCAAACATAGCGCTGAATACTGGGGACCGTGCTGTGGAAGTGAAAGAGAAGAGTTAATACACAACAAAAACTTCTGATACAAAAAGACCTGGTAATTATAATCGAGTGAAACAGTGACAGGGCACCATTTGAGCAGCCTTGGTTCCCCAAGTGTTTTTCCCATTCATGTTCTCCGAAGGCAATTTCAAACTGTTCTTGGAAAAACAGAACAAATCAACAAGAGCTCCGAGATGAATCAAAACATTACAAACTCTGATATGAAAAACCTGAAAAATAAAGCTACAATACGGTCTACTGTTTCACATCAGGAAATGTGCTGCTTTCATGGAGCTAGGAAATGACGTAATCAGTTTAATGTATCTGTACAGTGCTGTACGCTTTTGTTAAATCATGAGAGGGATGGTGAACAAAGATTCTGAGGAAATGTTTCAGTCATTAACATCAAAAACAAAACATCTAACAGTGGTTCCTCAGATGATTTGTGCCTATCCTTTTGGCTGATTAACCCAGGGGATGATGGCGGCTCAGACCTTCCTCTCTCTCTGTTAAGTCTGGATATGGAGTCAGATCTGTCTAGGGCAACTTCAACTTGTTTAAAGAAGTGTGTGAACTCTGGCACATTGTCTCCCTCACACACACACACACACACACGCGGTCTAATCACAGCTCAGAAACCAGGCGATCAGCTCCGACTCCACGGCGATTAATGAGCACTACCAGGTACAGCCAGATAACGAGGAATCCCGCCTCATCATGAGTGACAGCGGGAGAGAGAGAGAGAGAAGCTGCTTCTGAGACCTTGAAAAATCCTGCCCTCTCAGACAGGATACATCGCTAGGAAGGTATTTAAATGTTAACTAGCATCATGTCGCAGATACCTCGGCCTGTTCACAGATGCTTCTTTCGCTGCCTATGATTTCCCACAATCCTGTGCGTGTGGGTCGGTGGTTCTGTGTCTGACAGCTCACTTCACTCACCGTCGAAAACAGTGAAAGGGTTTATACATTTCCATTTTCAACTTATGATTCATTTTTAACAAGATATCAGCAGCGTAGTCATGAAATATTCATTGGGTTATCTATTAAACTCACTTGAATTTGTTCTTGAAATATAAAACCTGATTTCTTATAAGGTGCCTTAGCTGTCTGCTAAGTGACTGAGCAATAAGACAGCTGTCTTTGGTTTTCAACATCGCCACAGAGAATTAGGAGAGAAAGAAATTTGTTTAGACGTCAAAAACTTCAAAAGTGTACAAATAAACTAAACTAATGGATATCTATTTTTTTTTTTTTTTAGCAAATGTGAATTTTGTGTAAAATAAGTGTTCATTTGAAGCAATAGTTCACCCGAAAGTGAAAATTCTGTCAATTATTTCTCACCTCATCTTCGTTCATCTTCGGAACACAAACTAAAGGGGTCATGAACTGAGAAACCAAAATGTTCTTGATCTTTTGACTTTTAAAACATCCTGCAAGTTCAAAACAACTCAAAACTTTGTCTAAAAACAGCTTTTACTGAAGGCAGTCTGTTAAAACGACTGTTCGACTATGATGTAACAGTGTGGATAAGCAATGCCAACCATTTCACACATTTAGCATAAATAACGATAGAGGTGTGCAGGTCTACTCAGAAACCAAATGATAAAGATGCTCTGAAGATAATGCGCTATGCAGTGCCAAGTTTTGGAAAAACAGTTTTTGCGTTACCTTCCTTTTGATCCCAATGTTAGGAAAGAGTGAATGAGATTTATATTTAATGAAGATCCAGACTTTATTACAGATCGTTTGATATTTTTGGGCATTATTTTAGCATTTTTTACGTAAATCACAGGATCTGGGCTGTTTCCTTTGCACACAAAATTCTTGTGGCTTCGCAAAATATCGGTTGAACCACTGATGCCACATGGACTATTTTAACAATGTCCGTACTATGTTTCTGGGCCTTGAACGTTTCCGTTACATTACTGTCTATACAGGGTAAGAAAGCTCTCGGATTTCATCAAAAACATCTTAATTTGTGTTCTGAAGCTGAACAAAGGTCTTACAGGTTTGGAACGACATGAGTAAACTAAAACAATTGAAAATCTCTTAATGAGCTAAAATAATGCTGACATGAAAAAAACCCCAGCTTATTTCAGGTAGCTGCTAAGGCTATATATATTTATATATAAATACATTTTAGCATACGTCAATCTCCCTCAAAAAAAAAAGGTCACATAAGTGTGTGTTTCCCACATTACCTGCCAGTATGGCTTTGTGTGCCTGGAACTCCTGCCCGGCGACACACAGCGAGCAGTCCGTGAATCTGGAATGTTCCCACAGTCCGCCCAGTTCATCCGCCAGCCGACAGTCAGGAACCTTCACCATGTTCATGGTGTTCTGACCCGAGATGTTCACAGAGTCCTGCACCACACTCACCTAAACACAAACAAAATGAAAACCAAATCAGTGCTGGGCATTTAAAAACGAGTGAAATATTGTGTAAAATTAAAAATAATAAAATAGAAGCACATTTGTGTTGCTATATTATTATTAAATTACATTTGGATTATCTCATCCATTAGCCACCCTGCTTATTAAAACACACACACACACACACACACACACACACAATCCCAACACTATTTTAAAGGCACCAGATTCATGTGTGCTGGGTTAACTTATGTTTATTTTAAAGACACATTTAAGGACATCCATATGTCCGCCAATATGATAGATCCCCGATTCCAGTGGCTCAGGGGGGACACTACAACGACTGTTCAACAAGGGCAGCCGTCTAGTTATCTCTTAATTTACACAAATTGCCTCAATTTGTTACTGGTCTCTGTGTGTGTGAGCTTGTGTAAGTGTGTGTGGTGGGCCACCATGCTGACTTAGCCACCTGTTCCCGCAGACATAAGCAGGTTCATTTATCTCACTCCAGGAGTCACACACACACACACACACACACACACACACGCTGAAATGCCACAGGTTCTCACACCAAGTTAATTGCCATATAAGGCACATTTCTTTAATGAGCAAACTCCACACAGACAAAGGGTGTTTCAAAACCTTGTGAGCTGCCCATTACAGCATCATGAGACTGTGATGAAGTACTGAACATTGACTTCAGATTTGAAAAGTCTGTAAATCTAATGCAAGAAAACTGGATATTTCTCTGCAGTATGATCCCAATAATGCTCAGAGGGGAAGAGTTTGAGGTAAAATCAGGGATTATGAGCCGACAAGAGTGAAATGACAAGAAAGAAAAGTAAAAAGGAGTGAGAATGAGACTGAGATGGATAGAGATGGAGGAGAGCGAGTATGACACACAGGAAGAGGGTAAAAGAGCACCACAAACAGGAAATTAAATGTCAAGGACCCTTGTATGTTCTTAATGGAGGAGCAGACTTTCCCCTGAAGGAAAACAGGGAAGACTGCAGACGAGAAGGAGAGGGACAAACAAGGAAAGAGGACGAGAAAACAAGCAAGGTAAGGACAGGATACATACACACACACACACACACACACACACACTTTTCATCCTTCCTGCTGTGCATAAAACTAACAAGCTGTTATGGGCATTACAACACATAAATTCTTCACAAAAACACTGCAATACCAGCAAAACGACAAACAACCACCAAAACACCTGCACTAACATAACAACCATTAAAACATCTGAATTAAGGATACAAAACCCTTTCCCATTAAGCAGCATTCTATTGCTGTCACGATTTCTTGATTCAATTTTAGTACTCAATTTAAATAAAAGCGCTTGATTGCATTTTATTTGTGTCGAGTACAGGGCAAAATAACGGAAGTGGCACATTCCACGGATGAGAATCTAAGAAACGCATTACACTGTTTTCCAAGGCTGCGTGATATAATAAGCCACTTAAAAATCATTAAAGCATAATGCTATTGCAAAATCACAAATGCTGCGATTCAATTAAATCAATTCAAAATAAAACTTTAAACCCTCGCTCTGAGTTTACACATTTTGATGAACACATTCATGAAATTAGAGCAGGCTGTAGCATTTATGTCATTAAGAAAAAAATGGCCAAATATTGAAGAATACTTTAATAGTCAAATTTAAACAAGGATTCGTTTGGACAGTAAAATGTATATAGATTAAAAAAAAAATCTGCAGCCCATTTGTTATAATGCGTTATGTACATTAACGCGTTTGTTTATAATACATTATGTATGTTTGCCTTACTGCTTTTATTTATGTATGTTGAGTAATTTTAAAGGCTACTTTTCATGTAGGTCTATTTATAAAAAATAAAAATACCAAAATTTACCAAAATAATTGTTAGTGACAACCCTACAGTATACATAGAGCTTCTGTAAAAATACAATATAATTATATTTATTCATTTCAAATTAATATGAAGCCTTTTTGATCCGGTTTCATATTAATTTGATAATGTTGTAATGTCATATTCATAAATAACATGGCCCAAATCTTATGATTATTACTGAAGATTCAAGAGTTAAACATTATTGAAGATTTTTATTAGGGATGCGCCGAATGTCAGGCAACTGAAATTATTCAGTCGAAAATGAAAAAAAAATAAAATAAAATAAAAAAGCTATTATTTCACGGTTTGGTCGAATAAGAGAAAAGACAGAATAAATTGTACCGCACAATGATGTGATATGATCATGTGATCTCAGCAGTGAAAGCGAGAGACCGTTTAGTACCGAATCGCACGTCTCCGATGAGAAGAGGAAGAGGTGGCGGTTGCTGGTTACTGTTTGATGACTGAAATGGCAAAATGGCCTCAAACAATTAGTAAATAAACTGCAGATTGTATTCAATCAGTCAATGTATTCAAACAGTGCTGCACAAGCTTGCAGCGCTATCTGCTAAGTCCAAAGCACAAGGAAATACATTTTTATGCATTTAAAAATAAATAAATAAATGAGACCATGATAATAATAATTACAACAGCTGTATTATTACATTTATTATAATACTCACACAGTGTTCAAATTGGGATCTGTAATATTTTCTCTTCTGCTGGTCAAGGATGCATTTATGTGTAGACAACTGATTCAAGAAGGGGGTCTCGAAAGTGGGCAAAAAATATTATTGGCTATAACTTATTAATATTAAGTTAAATTGTGCTTTGTTGTTATAGTGTCTGCTTGAATGTAAAAAATGTTCAGTGTTAAGGTTCTTTATTCAAAGCTAGACAAAACAGTAAAAGGTACATTTTGCATATTTAATTTATGCAAAGGTGAATAAAAAACTGGCAGACTATATGGGGGGAAAAAAAAAAACATGTTTGGTATTCGTCTTTCGGCCCAGTGTTTCATTTCGTTTGGCTTCAGCCAATAATTTTCATTTCGGTGCATCCCTAATTTTTATTAATAAGGCATATGGTGAAAATGAACAGGACATATATCTCCTAAGTCTTAAGCCTGCTGAATAAGTCACTGGAGTTCTGTCTATCTGTCTGCTTACAAACACGAGACTTTATCTTCAGCCCCAGAAATAGGATGGATCACTACTTTAAAGTCAAGCACATCACTTTAATGAGCAGTGCGAGATGGGCACTAGAGCAGCTCTGTGCTGTCTGGACTCAAGTATGACTGAACTGTTCACTGGGTGCAAATCTAAACAGCAACTAATGAGGGAGGAGGGTGTAAACTAGTGTGTGTATGCTACTCTTCCACTGAACTGGATTAATGAACATACGACACACACACTCAAACTCGCTGAGTGAAACCCATGTGCGGACATCACTCACTCATCAGTGGCATGCAAAACAGAAAATGAAGAGACAAGATGAAAAAAAAAAAAACAGGGCAGGTGACTATAATTCAATAATTCAACAATAATTCCAGGTGACTTCCTGCATCTATAAATACACACTTCAGGACAGCGGCAGTCCTGACTAGAGCTGCATCAGGCTCATGCTAATGAGCTTGTCCAGGTCATAATGAATTCATTGATTAATCAAACCAAGCAGTGCGTAATTTACACACACTTTAATTAGAGAGTTACCACACAGTATCTTCTCACTTCAACTCTTGATAACAAACACTCCTCCGCTGCACACCAATGAAAGAGACAATTAAGCGCAGAATTTCCCACTCCTGGACACCATAAACATAGCTCTCAAATAAATTACACAGACAGATATAACACAGATGGGTTTGAGTCGGTCAGTATTACATGTATATCTGATGTCAAAACTATGTGGCCAGTGGCCAGTTGTATTCATTTTATCTTTAAAAAAAAAAAAAAAAAAAAAAGTGACAAACCGAGGCCAGTTTAATTTGTAAGCAGCTGTGCGTTTGTGTAAGAGAGCTGGTGTTTATACAGTCATTCGGTTTCAGACTACACATACGCTTTTACACGCATCATTTCTACTCAAGCTGTTCAAGTCTGGCCCTGACCGCCGAACTCTCTTTTTCTCCTTCACCTGATCTTATTCCTCTCTTTCCCTCCTCCTGACACCAGCATCTGCCTCTCGTCTCACTGAACTGTCTGCGATTATGTATGCGTGTGCGCGGACTCGTCTGGAGAGACACTACCGACCTCATACATCCGTGACAAGGGATTCCTGACTTTGAAAACACCCTTTGTAGAGATGCACGCACAACACTGAGGGAAAGATTAATGTATTTTGAGGATCACACCGCATCAGTTTGGTCGCATATAGTGTCAATGTTCACAGGCAAACATTCAAATGTTAAATACTAATGTATTCAAATCCTCTTTCACTTTCATTAGGGTAACATGGTTTAGCACTTATTCCCCTCCCTCTCCTTCCCTCCATCATATTCTCCTGACCGCTGAGCCCTCTGTGTTTTGAGGGTGAAGAGGAACAAAGCAGATGCTGCAGGTACAGAACATTCCTCTTAAAGTAACAGTTCACCCAAAAAAAGAAAATGAGCACCATTTCCTTCCTTCATGCTACACCCAAACCTCTGGAACACACAATTCGATCCAAATTTGTGTGTTAATAAAAAAAATAAAAAAAAAATAAAAACAATGTCAGCACTTAAGTTGCTTCTACTATTAATATTATTATGATTTTTTTTTCGTTAATCAAAAATAATACTTTTTTTCGCCCCTTTTAACTTATTGTATTACATATGCTATCCAACTATTTGATAAGAGTTGTTTATAATTTTTGTATTCAGAATATTTGGTCAAGTATGCATTAAATATATGTTTATCTTTACGGTTATCAAATGTGAATGTTACAAAAGATTTCTATTAAAAAAAAATATTTAAAGACAAAAAAAATGTATCATGACCAAATGTTTCCACAATAATATTAAACCGCACAACTGCTTCCAACACTGATAAATCAGCATATTAGAATGATTTCTGAAGCTTTATATGACACTGAAGACTTGAGCAATGAGGCTGAAAAAAACTTGTTTTACTATCACAAAAATAAATTCCATTACTTAATTGCATTGAAATAGAAAACTTATTTTAAATTGTAATAACTGTCCACATTATTACCGTCTTATTGTCTTTTTCCATTAAACAAATGCTGCCCTGATGAGCATAAGAGGTGCTTCTTTTAAAATCGTGAAAAACAAAACAAAAAATTTGACTCCAAACTTTTGAAAGGTGACATTTTGAAGAACTGTACTGTATTCGGTCTTTTTGATGCAACAAATGGAGACTTCAAACTTCAAAAATGATTCAAGAGCTCCATGAATGCATGTGGGAGAGTAAATAATTTTCATTTTTCAGTAAACTATTCCTTCAACTTGCTACCATTCCTAAACTTGTGTTTAGTGTGTGTGTGTGTGTGTGTGTGTGTGTACATCCATATCAGCAGCAGATGCTGCAGCCGTAGTGGATCTCAGAGATATCAGTGTGGCATATGGCTGTACTGAGTGAAAGATGGCTGCTGTCAGATGGAGAGAGAGAAGTGTAGAGCTCATTTATTTACTATGAGCAATCTACCTGCTGGAGGACGGAGGTGGAGTGAGGGAGCGAAGCAGAGGTGAGAAAGAAAAAGAAAGAGAAACAAGTACAGGTGAAGGAGAGAAGACCTGAGAGAGAGCATATACAGAGAAAAACATTATAGAAAGAGAAATGGAACGAGAAAAGGTGGGTCGAACAAGACAAAATAGCAACAAGTGTCTACGAATCATTAGCTAAAACTGACGTGTCGTTAGTCTGATTTCATCAATCTTTCAAATACAGAGAAAAGTAACCAGAATTAGTATTAGACATCCTCTTTCTTCAAAATCCTTCCATCTCACTGGCCACAATGACACCAAGTATTCCACCTCTAATGGGACCCCTATCCTCATTAAAAACAGGAGAGAAAGAGAGGGGGGGGGAGAGAGAGAGGGAAAAGTATGCTCAGGCCTTACTTAAGGAGCTAACACCTATAAAAATAAAAAAAATCCGAACAGAGGACAGAGAAACAGAGAAGCACCTCAAATGTAGGAAAAAAAAGAGAGAGAGAATGGAATTGTGGGAGGAAAACTGAGTTAAGAATGGTGCAAGAAGGAAGAAAGGAGGAGGCAATGCTGAAGTTCTGGGAAATAATAATGAGACACAGGAAGAGAGCAGAGAGGAGGAGGAGAGAGGAAAGAGTTTGTCCATCTTCATTAGATGTGTAAAACTACATATTTTCAAGACTAATTAGTCTTAAGGAAACAATATATAATTAAGTTGCCATCAGGTTCACCTGACCCCTATTAGACATGTTTCTTTGGGAGTGTTTACATAAGGCACTTTCTTGTGTTCAAAAACAGCCAGACGGAGCACAGCAGAATAAAACGGGACCTTCAAACTTTCTTTTTATTGTTTTTAACAGCATCTAAACAAAAGTTGTAGCAATACACTCAAAAAAACAGTGTGAGGCATGAAGCAACAACTGAAAGCATCCATCTGAACGTCTATGACTATAGTACAATGGTTCAACGCGGGTGGTTTTAGGGAGAGGCTTTGTTAAAAAACAATGCGATTCTGGGGTCTTGTAATCTTTAACCGTTATAGCTAAAATCACATGTATTCAACAAGAACGCCCATGATCAGTCATATATTTACTTTTTATTTTTCAAATAAAAGTACTTTCCCTACTTACACTACCATTCAAGTTTGAGGTCAGTAAGATAATTTAAACTTTTATTTAGTATCGATAGATTACGGTCACTTTTTATGGATCACTGTGTTTTCTTTTTTACCTTTTGCAAAAAAAAAAAAATATATCCATTTCCACAAAAAGATTTAGAAGCTTTCAACAATTATAACAATAAGCATCACACATCAGCCAATTAGAATGATTTCTGAAAGATCACGTGACCTTAAAGACTAGAACAATGGCTGCTAAAAAATTTAGCTTTTTCATCGCCGGAATAAATGCATTTTAAATTCAACTAAAAATGATAATGAGATTTCACAACAAAACGGTTTTGTTTGATCAAATAAATGCAACCTTGCTGAGCATAGGAGACATAACTTTCAAATACAAAAAAGAAAAGCTTACAGACTCCAAACTTTTGGAAAGTAGTATATTTAAACCTACGAAAGGAAGTGCAGCATATGATTGGTCGTGCATCACTTACCTCACAGAAGAGTGTCAATTTGTCATCAGGCAGCAGTCCGTTGGCCTCATCCAGGAGGAAGTCTCGCCTTATGAACTTCTTGAACCCCCAGTCTTTTCCTTGTACGAAGCGATAAGCCCGCTGGCTCTCTGCACAAAAATAAAAATAAAACATATTGGCACAAAATTGATTAGGTGGACACGGAACACCGGCCTTGCTCCAGCTCTCTGTAATGGCAAGACCTATTAACAAAAACCCATCGAAATAACTTTCACAATGCACTTTAATTCAGTCTCCGTATTACAGTGAGGCAAAAACAATCTATGCAAGGAATCTCACACATATCTCAGACTAATCTGAATCCAAATACTCCTTAAGAAGCTTTTCTGCCTATCTGGCAAGGTCTATAATCTTGCTCTCCATTAATTTCTGCATTATAACCAGTCTGATAATTCTGTGATTTTTCCCTCTCCTGCGGTTTCTCTGAAAGCACCTTAAACCTACATGAATGCATTTGTTTTTTTATAGCTACTACCATGTCCAAATCTTCACTCCATCTTGACTGCAGACGTTTCAGCAGGATCAGGTTCATCTCAATTTCACATTAGCATTAAAAGACATAGGAACAAAAAAAAGAGGCAGAATAAGAGAAGAGAAAAGAAAAAGAGGAAGTAAAAGGAACAAGAATAAGAAGGGAAGACTCCACAAAAGGAGGAAAAAGAATAAGACAAGAGCAACAGCCGAAAAGAAGGAACGACAAGAGAAGGATGATGAGCAAGAATACAAGAGTACAAAAAGAGTAAAGCTAAATCAAGACGTGTCGACAAAATCCTACAGGAGGATTTCTCCTTAGTCACTACTTTCATACACCAAAGAGGAGAGAAGAGAAATACATGACAGGAAGTGGGGAAGAGCAAAAAAAAGGAGAGATGAATAGATTCCTTTGTGCTTCTGTTGCATTGTGGGTATGTGTGACAAGCACACTCTATCAAGTGTGACATCCTCTCTTCCTAAACGTTACACTTGTTCTGGTGAAGCATCTTCGCTCTTTTCTCTGTCGGTCGAGCGCAGCTGGGGCTCAAGTCATTGGCGGTTAATCTGCTTCTGTTTGTTTGTGTGTGTGCAGGTGTTTTAACATGGTGTGAAATGGCTGTGTGTTCACAGCTCAACTGTGACAGTCATACAGATCTGCACTGGAAGGACAACCGAAGACATGCTTTAGGAAGATCCTGGTCTCCCTTCAAATCAGAAGTTAAGCCACAGCAACGTTCCAATAACTGCTGCTGCAGGTATCCAATAGCAGAAAGGACAACACAATGCCAATTACTACACTTACTATTTTTAACACATAGGGAAAACCCCCATTTTAAGAAAATAACTTTTTTTGAAATCTGACATTTAAGCACATATCCACTCTAGATTCAATTTAAACAGATGTTACAATGCATATCATAAATGTATTTTAGATGTATTAACGCATTGAAAATTTTACATTCACATATTTTACAATAATGAGAATTGGGGGATGAGGACAGTTGCGAAGTGTGCTTAACCACCACCCAAGTAAAAATATGAACTTACTTTGTGGCCTAGCATCACTTCATTTTCGTTAAATTAAATTAAAACAAATTGTAAATGTTGTCTTTTAGGAAAACAGACACACCTTAGAGATTTACACAGCGATGGGACAAGAGAATACAGACCAATTTTTATCTTTAGGGCTTATACAATATGTCCCCTATGCATGTGTGAATCTCATGTAGACCTATTGTTTAAATCAAATGTATGCTTTAAAACTAGAGTAATCATAACAGGTTTCATCCATAGTGTCTCCGTTAAACATCTGCGTAGCTCTAAATTGTGTCTTTGATGAAAGTATTAATACAATAAAAATTCCAATACTGACATTCAAAGGCACAACAATACATTTGTCTCTTATTCCATGGATTTTACTCGTTTCACTTGTTACCAGTGTTTTTCTGCCACCACATTGAGCGCCCAGCTGTAAGTGACGTAATCGTGACGTCTGTTCTAAACTGGTGTATAGTGCAATTGAATGAGTCATACATAAATAATACATCTCGAAACGGTCAAGTATTGGCCAATTTATTGGTTAAGTTCTGCCTCTGCTGAGGTACTGCTTGCAATTGGACTGCCCGTATGGCTCATGAGTTGTGATGTCTCAAATTGGACAAGAAAAGAGTGTTCACAGATGGCATGGTTTGATTCAGCTGCTTTGGAGAAGATGCTGATGGACCGGTGGGTAATTAACCCTCCCAGAATCAAGAACTCCTCAGTAAATCAAGTTACTCACCTATTAGATGGGAGAAGCAGGATTTCAAAACAATTTTTCAATCCCCACACCATACGGGCTTGAACATAATACAGGTGAGAGCTACTTTGCTGGTCACATGAAGACAAAAAAGTGCCAAAAACGATGCCATTTCACACATTTATGCATGTCCAAAGAATCATAAACAGTTTACGACACATAGTGGAAGACTGACAGAGGGGGAAGGGTTTGGAAAGAAAGAGTGACAGAGACACTGATTGGTCTCTCGATGAGGTCTTGGGTCAGATCAGGGCAGTGGCTAAATTTGTTCTCTCATCGGGGACGTCTAGCAACTAACCAACTGCAGTAGGGTAGGGCAGTAAGTTCCTGTTGGCATCCAACCAGGGTCAGGCCTCTGTAGACATGGATACGCAAGCAGAAAGGACGAGGAGTGTTTTAGGACATCTGACAGAATACAGCTCCAATAAAAAGGACTGGCAGATGGATTATGCATAGATGGAGAAGAGAGAGTTAAAGCACTGAAATAGCAGCCAGTGGCAATACATATTCAGGCCCCGACGCTGGGCTTTGGGCCACGGTGCCTAATGTCCTGGCACACAGAGAGAAAAAGAGAAGGTTGCTCGATTGCAAATGCACTAAGCATACACACACAGAAAGCCAGGGAGGTCGAAAGGCCAAGTTCTGTTTGCCCATACTTTAAAACACGTCTGTAAGTGAGCAAAACTAGATGAAATCCTGTGGGCATGCATCAATTGACCAAAGTTCAACAGCAAACCATTTTAATCCACAACACGCAATTTCAAACTCCTTGAGAAAGACATTGAGGGCGTCAAGTAGTCTCAGCCTCGGACGAAACACCTATTGACCACCCACAGATGACCTGATGCGCACTTCACACACACACATACACAAAGCAAATGTTGGCTGAAATAACCAGTTGGCTTGCACATACGCAATTTTCAGGTGTCAGGATACACAGGTTTTTCTGCCGGAGAAGATTTCCTCGTTGGATTTGCCAATGTTGGCGAGGACCATGGCATCTAGTCTTTGTACGATTTCCAAGAATTACACTCGAGCCACTAAGTAGCAAGCAAATTATATCTTTTAGCAGATGGTCTTTTTAGTTATATGGTCGCTTCCCGTCTATATGGGCGGATCTTGGACAGAATAAGCTGTAAAGTGGATAGATTTTACAAGAATAGACAAAAGTCTGGCTACATGACATTAAAAAGAAAAATACGGATAGAGATGTCACATTTTTCTGAACCACAACAACAACAAAAACATCCTCAACTTACACTCTGCCATTAAAAGAGAGTTCAGTTGCACAATGTCAGAACAATAATGTAAGTAAACTGACATTCTCAAAACAGCATCAACACAATCCCTCCAGTGTAAACACTATCCAATAATTCCTCTAACCTTGACTCTCCTGTACAAACATACAGAGAGCAAAACACCTTTAACTGCCTGATATGATAAACCGTCAGCTCTGATCGGCTCGTCTCGATTGAGTCTGCAAAAACGTCTGGTCTCTGGGCGGCTCCTGGCTGGAATAAGCTGCACTGTGGACCGCACTATGTTGTTAGTCAAACATCTGGTTACGTGAGAACACTGCAAAATACTGTTAAACTAAATACGATATATGAAAGCAACAAAAACAGAGAGAGTTTAATAGCAGGTTATGAAATTAACAGCTGCCACCAGCTGAACACTGATACTTTTAGCACAGATGTGGCGGGTGACTTGTACGACATCTCAAATTGACTTTTGACAGGAAATGTTGTTGCTTAGAAGCAACGACACGAACTTGAATATTACATGAAACAGACAAAAGCTATCAATGTGCATGTTGGACCTAAGCATATCACTATTAGCTTCAGCACATTGTTGAAAAAAGGTATTTATTATATTTTCTTTGAGTGTTTCCAAAAAGTGGTGTATACAAAGAGTACAGACTTCCTTTTAGGTCCACATACATAAAATAGGTCTTTGTGCATTTGTTTCCTATGCATTTGAATAAAAATGACACCCACAAATGTGGTTGACCAGCCAAAACATAATTTAAATCTTCATTCTTCTGTGGCTTTACAGTGAAACCGTCAGCATTATAAATGTTGATCTATGGGAGTATTAACAGCTATGGGCCACACGGGGCTCAGAGCAACAGCAGTAAAGCTCTGTTGTGTAAATATTCATCAAATGGTCAATAGCCAATAAAGCACATTCAGAATCAATATCTGTCAGCAGGCAGTCTCATCTGAATAACTATACACAGTACACAGTGAAAGGACCGTCAACTGAGTAGTTTATACACTACTCAACATCCATCCAGTCAACAACTGTGTGAACCTTTTGTAGGATATTGCATTTTAAATATCATTATGTAAAATCCAAATAAGCTTTACAGATATTTGTTGCTGAATCCCTGACAATTTTCAAGCGACACCTGAAAAATCAGCTCTTTCAACAACATTTGACTTCATTCTTAAAAAAAAAAAAAAAAAACACTTGCTTTATCTTTCCTTAATCCCTTCTGGTCTAGTTTGTAATCTAAACACTGTCTGAAACTTCGTATTAAGAGCACTTCCTGTGTTTATTTGTCTCTTTATGATGAATCGATTGTTGTATTCCTCAATTGTAATTCACTTTGGATAAAAGTGTCTGCTAAAGGAATAAATGTAAATGCATTGTTAAAGGTTTACTTAAGTTTTTGTATTATGCTCGTTCAAAAAAATATATTGTTTAGAGACTTGTTCCATTTCTGCTTGTCAAATGCCTGTGAAACTTCCCCAGTTGTGGATTCTTATATTCACACAAATATTTACATGTTCAGAAATTTCCTGGAAATAAAAGCAGTTTAATATGAGAGGACATACATACGAAAAAGTATTCTTTATATCATAGTCTATTCACTGCATACATTTGCACTTAAGATATATGATCTGAGTAAATGTTTTAATTTAGTAATCAGCATGATGCTCTTCAAAGGGTAATGTTTCATTCATTTATTCTGTTAGGTCCATGACATGCGGAGTCCCACAAGGGACAATTCTTGCACCGCTCGTTTAGCCTGTATATGATCCCAACTAAGTCAAATAATGAGAAAGAAGCAAATTGCCTATCACAGCTATGCTGATGATACCCAGATTTACTTAGCCTCATCTCCAAATGATTACAGCCCCATTGACTCCCTCTGCCAATGTATTGGTGAAATTAATAGTTGGGAGTGCCAGAACTTTCTTCAGTTAAACAAGGAAAAAACTGACATCATTGCATTTGGAAACAAAGATGAAGTGTTCAAGGTGAATACATACCTTGACTCTAGGGGTCAAACAACTAAAAGTAAAGTCAGGAATCTTAGGTGTGATTCTGGAGACAGATCTTAGTTTCAGTAGTCATGTCAAAGCAGTAACTAAATCAGCATACTATCATTTAAAAAACATCGCAAGAATTAGATGTTTTGTTTCCAGTCAAGACTTGGAAAAACTTGTTCATGCCTTTTTCACCAGCAGGGTGGACTATTATAATGGGCTCTTCACCGGCCTTCCCAAAAAGACAATTAGACAGCTGCAGCTCATCCAGAACGCTGCTGCCAGGATTCTGACTAGAACCAGAAAATCTGAGCATTTCACACCAGTCCTCCGGTCCTTACACTAGCTTCCAGTTACATTTAGGATTGATTTAAAAGTACTTTTACTCTTATTTATTTATATATATATATATATATATATATATATATATATATATATATATATATATATATATATATATATATATATATATATGTATGTATGTATGTATGTCACTTAATGAACTAGGACCGAAATTTGTTGCAGATTTGTTCAATGAATATAAATCTAACAGAGCACTCAGATCACTAGGATCGAGTCAGGTAAAAATACCAACCAAATACCATGTGCTATATAAATAAACTTGCTTTGCCTAGCCTACTGGGAGAGTTTAGCACTGCTAGTGTGTCTAGTGTCTTCAAGACAGATGATGAGAAGTTGCTTTTGTGGATTTCTTTACATCTACGCTATAAAGAGAATGTTTTGGGATTGTGCGTTTTGGAGCATCTCTGACTGCACGTGAGGTACTTCTTATATTTCTTCCTTGGGAGCTCTCATTATTAAGCAGCTGTGCAACATTACATTATTTTTGGAAATTTGATTCAAATAAAGATTCCTATGTTTCCACAACAAGCAGGCCCCTCGACATATGTCCCACACCCCAGTATCTACAAGCCATTTTAACAGACTACATAAACTCTGCTCTCCTGAAACTGGTTGTATACAGTATGTCTGTCAGACCTGATGATTGAACCTCAGAGTAGACCAGGTTCCTCAGCACCTCTATTTGTTCGTCGTCATGCCCATGACTGACTCCATAAACACAAGTCATGCTGCAGAGTCCCAGTGCCTTCTCACAGCCCTCTTAATTAAAGCACTTTACTTTGTTTTTATTTCACTTTCTCCACCTCCCCCCCCCCCTCGTTCATCTCGCTCTCCCTAAGGAGGAGGGCAGGATTAAATTGGATTCTAAATGATCCAGAACCGATAGAGCAATTTCTGCTGCCATATTTTCATCCTCCGTCCCGCTTTAAAAACTCTCCCCATCTCTGTACGGTGGCTGTCGGTGCTCCCACGTCCCCGGGGACGCCCCAAGCACGTCACCCCCTCCCTAATTCCGGAGGGGCACTAAATGGAGAGAACGTTGAGTGGAGAAAAGAGATGGAGGAGAGGGGGAGAGTGCGGGGCAAAACACAAGGAGCGCCTTCTCGCCCATTAAGGTGCAGAAAATGAGAAAATTGGAAAACGAGAGACGGGGTTGTTCAACCTCTCATCTCATCTCGCTGCCACAATCTGGCACCCTTTTCTCTTTCTTTCACTCCCGTTCCTCTGCCCATATGTGAGATTCTTCAAAAAGATGAGAGTGTGACTGCTGCTCACACCTCAGTTTCATCTCTCCAGGCCGTCTTTTGTGTAACATTAATACAGGCTTGTATAAAACCGCCTGAATCTGCGCAAGGACGAATCAGGGGCGGTTTACCAGCTTAATCCTACCTTGCCTAAAAATCACACAAGTTGAAAAACATTTGTTTCCAAAGCTAATGTTGTCCAGCACAATAGTTGAATAGTCTTGACATCCTTTCAAATATAATAGATGTGGATGAAGACTAGATCCATCATGGTCTAAAATGACAAAAAGCAGCATTTAAGTATCAAAATGTGGTGTGATATATGTCATGTCCTCTGCAGCCATTCGATAGCTTTGTGTAAGGAATAATACTCACATTTCATTAAAATCTTGACATTTGTCCCAGCTGTCCTTGGCAATTGATTCAGTTCACAAAAAAGGTAGGTTTAAAAAAAAACAAAAAAAAAGTCCAGTTCACATGTTTAACTCACTCAGTGATTAGTCACAGCATTTAACAGATAAACGGAAGGCAAGATTAGCTGTGAACTGCCTACATTTCAGTCACAAACCACCTGGAATATCGTACACGTCATATAGAGTCACTTTTATCATAAACTTTTGTTGCCTTTACAATTTGAAAACTACATTCCTCATTCATTGTAGATAGACAAAAAAAAAAAAGCAATCTGTACATTAAGAAAATAAAAAACCTTTAGGATTGAAATGAGGGGGAGTAAACGATGGCAGAATTTTCCATTTTGATTGAAATAATGAACTTTTGGACAGAGCAAAAACTGAGTAAAGTAGTTAATTCAAGTTTATTTGTAAAGCGCTTTTTACAATACAATCATTGCAAAGCAACTTTACGGGAAAATTACGTTTCTACAATATTTAGTAGTAAATTATCAGTGGTGAATGTCAGTTAATGTTCATAGGGCAGAAATGTACAGAAAAATCAATTAAAGACAATCAAACAGACGATGAACACTATTAAATGCAATTATTATATGATGCAATCAAACTAATAGCAAAGTTTGGTAGCTCTGTATATTGTTTCAGACTAAAGCTCCTAACAAAACACACATTTCTATTTCACCATTTCTTCTCTACATACAAATAAACTCCATAACCTTCAAAGCTACAAAGTTCACTGACCTAACACTCACATTCCCACACTCATATCATATGCACATTGATTTTTTCAATGTGGTATGTTTACATTTATAAATGTGCATTCACCAGATTTTAAAATCCACACCAGGATTTCATAAATATTTTTTTCCTATGAGAATAACAAAAACACCTTACAGAAACACATACACCCAACTATGAATATTATTTGAAAAAAAAAAAAAAACAGAAAAGCAAAATCAGGCATAAATTTGTTCCATCTGAGCGACTGTAATTCAGAGACGCTGAAAGCCAAACCCCCTGAAACCCACTTAAACCCATCAAACAGGACAGCCTGGAGGCCATCACCCCCAAAAAATCTCAATTAAAACCCTGCCGCCTGCCTCAAATTTAATATTACAAGGGGAAAAGTTCACATTGAATGTTATTACTTTCACAGAAAATAGCGCACCATTCACACATTCAGAGGAATGCCAGTCTGTGATTAACTTCGTTTCGCAGGTATCCGTGTCTGTAGGATCTACAGGTCCCTAAAGGGATCAAGAAATACTGAGCTAGTCTGCAAACACGCTCTCTGATTAAATAAATGTTTCATAAAATACTTATAGTGATGAGTATGTGGGAATGAAATTTGCCTCTGCTTATGCACAGGGTTTTTTTTTGTTAAGGAGATCGAATTATATACTAGACAAGAAGTGGAGAAAAACCACTGTAGGAGCAATTTATATCAACTAAAATGATACATAGTTATTTTGGCTTAAAACCTATTTAAATGGTTTATATATAAGAAATAATTAAATAGCTGAAATGAAGTGAGCTATCTTTAAGCTGCTAATTATTATTTTTTTTGAAAATGGTTGGACACAAGACAAAAGACAGCTTCTATAAGGAAGCTAATACCAACTATCCTACTGCTTCCTTCACCAAAAAAATACAAAAATAAAAATCTCACCCATAGCTTTGGTTTCTTCGCCCTTGGCGTTAAGGATGGAGAACTTGAACTTCGCCCGAACCTCGCTCTTAGGACAGCTGACCAGGAGCAGATAGAGCGACAGATAATCTTTACTCTCTTCATCCAGACCTTTAGGATTCACTCGCAAACACCTGCTCCAAAACAAAGAATATTACATCAGCAGTTACACTTTGTTTTAGTCTAAAAGTTTATATGAAAAAAAGAAAATAAACTTGAAATATTATGCAAATCCATGTGTGCTCCTCCCAGTCTTACCATTTTAGCTTGTCATTGGCTCCCGAGGAGAAGGTGGAGCTTTTGATGACCTCGCCCATCTCCTCCCGGCAGAAGCTGAAGTTGTTGATGGTCCACATATAGGAGAACTTAACCACTTTGATCTGGGCAAACACAAACACACAAGAAGATAACAGACAAGACACTTCATTCTTCCATTTATCCATCTACTTTTTTTTCCCCCCTTTCCTACATTAGATCCGCAAGTGTTGGCCAAGACATCAAAAAGCGACACATCAAAACCGCCTTTTATCTTAATGCGCTCTGACAACAAACAGGATGGGGAGAACAAGGAATAAAAAGACCTCAAACAAAAACACTGGGGGAGAAAGATGGCAAGATAAATGAAAGCATTAATGGAACATGTTTCACTAGTGGTGGGGATTCTGAGCACGCCGGAGGATCCTGAAGTCACACACACTCAAAACACAGAGAAGATAATGGCCATTACATATTTTTAGACAAACGGACACATACTCGGATCATTCAGGTGCATACAAAGATGCTTTCTCAAACAAATATAAGGTTTAATAATGCTTATATTATACGCATTATAATAATGTAATATAAGCATTATAGTAATATGCTTATATTATTATTGTTAAAAAAAACTCTTAACACTAGCTTGCTCTATTCTTTTTCTATTCTATCGGTTCTCTTTTTATTTATTATATAATTTAAAAGCCCTTGCTACGTATACTGCGTTTAAGCTAACTGAGACTTGTTATAGCACTTGTATATCATTGCTCTTTTGTTGTTTTTGATCGTTTCCACTGTCCTCATTTGTAAGACGCTTTGGATAAAAGCATCTGCTAAATGAATACATGTCATTTAAATGTAAATGCTTATATCAAATATTGGTAAAAGTTGTGTTTTGGATAAATGCTGGTCTTTTGAATTTACTTTCTATTCAAAGAATCTTTAAACAAATAACGTATTACAGTTTCTAAAATTTTAAAAAGCAGCACAAATGTTTTCAACGTAAGAAATGTTTCTTGAACACCAAATCAGCATATTACAATTTCTGAGGGATCACTTTGCCATCACAACAATATATTACTCTTTAAAATATATTTAAAAAATAAATAAATAAATAAAAAAACTTAAAAGAGAAAACCGTTATTATGTTTTTACTTTATTTTTGATCAAATAAATGCAGGCTTTGTGAGCATAACTTATTTAAAAATATATTTTAAAAAATTGTAGAAAAACTTCAGTGACTTTTAATGGTGTGTTTTGGTCCTTCAATGTATTTATTTTTTATTTTTATTTAAATATATATATTTTTAATGAAAAAGAGCAAGATTAACATACTTATAAACTATTCCTGTTGTGTTCCACAAAATGGAAGTCACATGGGGTTTTAAACAACACATAGGTTAATTACCACAAAATAGATTTTACCTTTAAAATGTTATTTCAAAACTACTTGTATAATTCTATTCAGCAGATAAAAAAGGATGCCATTCCCACATGGTCCCATTGATTGGCCATTTTTAGCATCAAACGAGACTTAATGTGTGTCTGGGACACCAGTGGTGCTCCGATCTGCACCTGGAAGATCTAGCTTCCTGCACAATTTAGTTCCAGTCTTGCTCTAACACACCTGCCAGTAATTTTCAAGTAAACCCATGAAGTTTGATTGGCTGGTTCAGGTGTGTTTGATCAGACATGGAACGAACTCTGAAGGTGGATCATCAGAATTGAGCACCCCTGTGGCAGAGTACACACAGGGATTCACAGAGTGACTAAGAACCCACTACCCCAACACACACACTCACACACACACACTCACCTGTGTGTAACACCAGCTTTCGGCCACAGGGCCGCTGGTCATTTCTGCAGGAGGCGGAGGACTCGGTACCCTGGACATCGCCAGTTTTGAACGTTGAGGGTGGGGTAGGCGGAGGGTCACTACGCCAGCCACCGCAGGATGTCCCAGAGAAAGTGCACACACGTGATTACTCACTCAAAGGCAGATAGTGCACACGCACACATGTGTACTTCACAGCCGCCGCCAGGATCCGGGCACACACTCGTGTTCAGCGTAACCCAGAGAACATCAACAGAATGCAAACAGAACCTTGATGTGTTCTTCAGTGAGTCGTCCAGTTCATTTGCTTTACAATCTGTAGTAGAGAAAAAGCAAAAACAGATTGAGAATTTATTTCAAACAGCTTTAAACTTCATTCTTCTAAATAATTTAAATAAAATGAATTAAAACAATTTTACTAGTAGTAGTATTAGGGCTGGGCGAAATGGGCGAAAATCTCAGATTTTATTTTTTTTAATTCGATTTCCGATTTTTTTTCGATTTTCCCCCCTACTTAAGGAAAGCAATAGGTACAAACGGCAGACAACTTAAAGCAAATTTAGCTTTTATTTAAATCAAAAAGCAAGACAAATGTAACCCCCATTTTCATATTCGGCTGGATGTCTCTGTTTCAGGTGTTGGAATAGGTTTGTGGTGCTGCTGCCTTTGACTGCGATGGGCTTTAGGCAAATGTTGCAGTGTGGGGTCTCTTGCTCCACGTCTGTCACAGCAAACCCATACCAGTTCCAAACAACAGATGATTTTATTCCTTTCTTGGGAACAAACTTCCAACTCTCACCGGTAGCCATGTTGTCGCTTGCTGTTTCTTGTGTGCTATGATGTTGTTGTTGTCGCTTGCCATACTGCCATGTGAAACTAATGCTACGGAAGCTCCAGGGATCCAAAATGCGCC
Organism: Carassius auratus; assembly: GCF_003368295.1. Taxonomy (NCBI): domain Eukaryota; kingdom Metazoa; phylum Chordata; class Actinopteri; order Cypriniformes; family Cyprinidae; genus Carassius; species Carassius auratus. Next base: position 13,201,178 of record NC_039270.1, on the reverse strand, counting down.
ATTACACAAAAACTCGATTTACTTATTTTTTAAATCGCCTGTAACAAAAAATTCAAATTAATTAATTCAATAGATTTTTCGCCCAGGCCTAAATAGTATTAGATTGTCTTAGTTCATGTACAACAATTAATAATTCAATATATTAAAAAAATCATTATTTTATTAGAAAACCATATATTTCTACAAGAGGTAGACCGATATTGTATTTTATGATACCGATAGCTAGGTTGGACAACACTGGCCAATACCAATAAATTAACCGATAGTTTTTAAAATGGATACGGAATAGAAAATAAAATCTAGTCAACAAATGAATCACTTAGTAATTATATGAAAACATTCACCACAGTATACTGTGTACACACCATTTCATAGTCTATGTTTTAAATCGCCTCTGAATTGCTCTGTGCAGCGAGCAGTATCACGTGTCTAAATAAAATTGCACATGCTATCATTGAATTCCTCCTCTAGGCCGGTCTCGTGCTGTAAAACAAAGACTATAGGGACTTTTATGTATAAAGAGGACCTTCTCAGCTGCTCCAGCAGTGGACCCAACCAGGAAAAACTCTCATCATGGATTTTTACTGATAACCAATAGTTTCACCACTCAACTATCGGTGCCGATTAATCGGCAAAACAGATACATCAGTCGACCTCTAATTTCTAAATTATTAAAATAATAATAATGTTTTAAAGTCATTGTGAGTGAAGTGACCAGATAATGCTTACTAGGGCTGGGCGATATATCTAACGATATGATCATGTGCATCTAGTCAGTTAATCTGGTTCCGTGATTAGTGCTAAATCGCATCTGCGATAATGAATGCGATACTGCGTAGCTTGTCAGACCAAACCAAAAAAAAAAGCCTCAGATGATTTTGTACAAATGGCAAAAAAGGTTTACAGTTTTCTACAACATATGTTTTGTTGATATCTGGTTCAGCACGTCTACATTTGCCACTGGTGTCAGAGTAAAAGCCAGACCTCTGAAGACTCCGGAGCACCATCAGCAACTACAGTGAGTTTAAATCAGTCAAAGCTACATGTTTATAATGCTGGAGGAAAACACAATTTCTTCTTTTCCCCTTGTGTGAAACAGCCATCCCTCTCTTTTCCAGGAGAAAAGTGCATTCATCATTCTATTGGCTCTCTTGTTCATTTCCCCTCAAACATCTGAACCTTAAACCTTTTCAATCTTTTTTCTTCAGACCAAAAATAAATAAGTAAATAAAACCAATCCTCGGGACTAATCCTTATTTTTCCTCTCACCGCTGCTAATTAAGGCACTTTAATCGTTAGCCGGATACACCCTAGCCATTAATGAACTGACCAGAAACACCAAACTAGCCACTTATCTAACAGCACAGCAAGTCATTAATAGGGCTAATTAAAGGATGTAAAAACAGTCTAAGGCAAGCTCATGACTGATAACCAATTAAAGCTGAAAAGCTAATTTCTCGCTCCATGAATGACATTTATAAATGTTTAAAGAACACATGGTCAAAGGCCCTCACAGTCATGAGCTAGGCAGAAACGTCTTTATTAAAATAAGTCACTTATAGGTAGCTTTTTTTAATTTACTTCACAGAACAGCAAGATTTTCGGCGGTCAGATCACAAAGTTATGAAGAGTTGAACATTTCCCAGACACGGTGACTGGGGGACCTTTGATTTTAGCTAAATTTTAAAGAAAAAAAACACAAGTATTATCCTCTTTTCTCAATCTGAAGCGACCTCATCACCCTTTCATCTTCCATTCCTCTCTCCATTTTTTACTGTCTTCCGCTCCTCTTTCCACTTTCTCACTCAACCTGCACGTTCCTTCGTCTGCGAGCCAGAGAGACGGAGACGTTCCTTTCCCCTAATTAGCATCTGATTGAAAGGATAGACCACGGCCCGGCAGAACCTTCTGTAAACTGTGTGACGATTTGAAAGAGAATGAGAGTGGAAGAGCATGAACAAAGTGCAAAACAAAGTGTATTGTGGGGAGGAGAGAAGAAAAGAAAATATTAGGAGAATGAAAAGGTCAATTCAAAACTTTTCAGAAGTACAGAGCAACTCATCCATTTCCCACCTACACACTAAAGCTGGGTGATTAAAACATACCCAATATTTTTTCAGCTATTTAACAAAAAAATACACCTCAATATTTACATTTTTGCTTATATTGTTTGCTTAAACAAATGATTTGTCCAATTAAAGGAGTCGTTTTGACTGAATAGTCATTTCAACCAAGTAGATGTGAAAAAAAAAGTTTAAGTAAAATGCATTTAAAAAATATAAAAAGTCTTGAACAAAGTCTTGAACACAAAAAAAAGGATATTTAACAATTCTTATGCAGCTAAATAATAATACATGGTAATAAAAAAGTATTTTCTCTGCTACAAATTTCTATTTTTTTATATCATAAATTAGTATTTTTTGGTGTGACAATTATTAAATCAATTTTATAAAAAAAGAGAAAAAAAGAAAAATGGTATTAATTAAATCTGGGAAACTGGGATAAGTGAAGTGTTTATGTAGTCAGTGTGTCTTATATTATGTCCGTTATAACTTATCCACACTGTGCACAAAACAGTTTATTTTTTGTCTGTTCTGGAAAGCATTTCAGTGCATCATTGAAATCAACCGAATCCAATTAATTATATTTACAGAACTTAAACCTATCAAGTCACCACAATTTCTATTCCAATTAAAACAGACAATATAAAAGCAACAGACAATATGAAATTTACTTATAAAATGACACTAGCAAGTTATCCACCTTTTTCCTCAACATGGAAGTAAGCCTATGAGTGAGACTTCCGTTTCATTAGCCGCCATAGGTAAATAAAGAGGAGTAAAACAGTGTATACTGTTTGTGTGTGTGTGTGTGTGAGTTCACTGCTGTGTGTGTGTTTGCACTTTGGATGGGTTAAATGCAGAGCACGAATTCTGAGTATGGGTCGCCGTACTTTGCTGTGTGTCACTTCACTTCAAGTTTAAAAAGAATTGTGATATTCACAATGCTGCTAAATTGTACACAGAAAACAATACACTTAACCATGACAAATTCCTTGTACATGTATACATACAGTACTTGGCGATAAACGTGATTCTGATTCTGATGCCATAAATACAAAATAATTATGTAGCCCTACTACACACTCCAAAATTAATGCTCAGAGACGATATTCATTACCTTGCAACTCATTATTATCAGTTAAGCCAATCTCGCTTTTTCCCCCCTCCTTCCTTTCTGCTATTTGTTTCTGATGAAAAACACTTGTGGCATTTTCACTCAGTAAAACAATAAAATATTAATCATTCAAGTCGGGGAACAAGTTGGTGTCCATTTGCAATTCAAATTACCACTGACTTCCTGGCAATTAATTTTCACGCGCGTGTCTCCCATCATGTGTCGCCAGTTAACGGTTTTCTGAACTTCATTTGCAGTGGTCTTTGTATCCTCATCTATCGGCACGGTCAATGCAACAGTCTAACAGGCAGACCCTCGCAGATTCAGTGTACACTCAACTCTACAGGAAATCTCCCATACTTCCTATTAGCCAACTTCTAGTTTGTATTCATAAAGTTTTGGTGATTTGTTTTCAGTTACCAATAAGAAAAGTGCAGCACTTTTGGTGTATTTAAATGCATTCCACAAATGTACACCTAAATCAGTGCAGAAAATCCTGTGATCCTGTCTGGGCCTGGTAACAGACGATAATCCACAGGACACAAACAGAATGCACACACTCTTCAGCTATCAGAGAGGTATGAGAGGGGGGATCTGAGCTCGCAGACACACACCAGATCAAAGAAACCGCATGTTTCACATGTGATCCTGTTCATTAGTTTGCAAACTACTCAATATATGACTTCATAACCGGAACCACGCACACTTCATCTAGGGATTTAAGAGACTGCTGATGTTTAAATATTCATGTTTAACAGCCATTAATCCATATTTGGTCAATATACTAACAGGGCTTGATGCTTTTTTCTAAAAGAAGCACTAGTGCTCCTACTTTAAAAATGTAGGAGTGCTCAAAGAACTTGGGCACAATGAAAAGTGATCAAATCATTTGTTTTTGTTTTTAATAAAGGGATATGAGGAAACATTTCTAAGCAAATTGACAATTTATTTGACTACACTAGAATTGCACTAGCTTTTAACAGTTCTGCTTCAAAACAGTTGCTTTTAACAATTATGAATCATTTATATTTTTTCTATTTAAATGCCAGATGTAGTTTATGTATTTGAAATACCAATAGTAAAAAATATAATCTGCATGATGTATGACTTTTTACTGTAAACAAGCCTGATATCCTCTTATTTTAAAATGTCTTTACTACTTCCTATCAGATGAGCAAGACTAAATATGCACCATCTACTACAATAGAAACATTGTCATAATTCATCGACAATACATCATAAGCAATCACCAGGCATAAATACAGTAACTGCAAACTGCTCTAAAACCACAAGCACACAGAACATGCAACAGTGTCGTTTTCATTCAATTATAGACAATCGAAGTTTTAAGACCTCTTTAAATTAATTACGACTTATGTTCTACCATTTAAGAGGTTTAAAACTTGGCATAATTGAATGTAAGACTTTAATAATCTGCAGGGACCTATATTTTCTTTCACACACATACTCCTTAATGCATTTTACATATTTATTTTTAGTCACAAAGTAAAGAGTGAAATTCTCACACTGTCAAGCCGTGACTGATGTGTACCACACAATTCACAAACATAACTATGATAATCAAAATCCATTTGAAGTCACAGTACAGTTGGTTTGTTTGGTGTGAACGCATTTTTTTTTTTTTTTCAATGAATTCACACCCGAGTCTGCATAAAAAGATCAGATCCCTATCGATGAACATATAATTTGCATCTTTGCCTGCTCCCGGACCCACAAATTACAAAATAATGCATTTTTCATTGCTGCTTTCTCTGAATAAACAGCCTTCAGAGTTGCAGCTTACATGCTTTGCATCTTGGGATACATTCATAGCAGACAACGGGACATTCAAAGTGTGCACAACTTTGGTGCTAAATCTAATCTAAATCTAACACAGTGAATGTCTGACCAAGCAATAGAAACAAGTGTTACAACAGCCTTAGATACAAGTGACTTGGTTAAATCCCGATTAGTTTAAAGCAGTGTCAGACAGCATCTGAGATCAGACCGGCTGGCACATACGAGGCGGGTGGGACGAGACGGGTGCCAGGCAAGGAGATTCAGCCCTCGAGGAATTCATTACTGCAAGCGTTACCCAGCCAAAATAATTAATGAATTAATGAGGGGAGGAGAGAGAGCGAGGGAGAAAAAACACACAGTGTTTCTGCGCTCAAATTCTCTTTTAGTTGAGACTTGAAAGAGAAACATGAAGTACAGCCCCACCCAGCAGACTCTCCCTACTGGATTGAGCTTCTTGTGAGGAAATGAGAACCATCACGTGACTTTTCACTTATTTAAGCTCCTCCCATAGCGAACGCATCAACTGCACACTATCAAAAGGGGAGTGGCTGAATATAGAAAGGGGAGGGGTTTAGCATGGGTTTGGGGAAGGGTCTACAGGGAGGATATAACTTTGGGAAGATGGGTCAAATTTCTCAAAGACTTTCTTCTTTCTAGTTTAATTTTATCCAGTCTCTTTTTTCTCTCTCCACAGACACAGAATGAAAGGGATATGTTGGAAAAGAGTAACTTATTTTTTTTTATTTGACCTTATTCAAACCCCTATGCAATGCTAAAATACATTCAGGGTCAATGTCAGGTTGACATCTAAAAACCACATTTAAAATCAGCATAAAATGTTGATTGCAACCCACTTTACTTCCACATGACATTTCTGAATCAAACAGGACAATCAATTTTACGTACAGAGAAACTCAACATATTTTGGTGTAATACATATTTTTAATAAAATAATTTCTCCATTGAAATAAAATATATAAATACAAAATTAACAAGAACACGTATTAGGAAAATAAATTGGGTCAAGTCAGATTTCATACCGAGTGATGCATCAATGGACCATTTCATGAAAACAACCTACCTATTCAAAATTTGGCTGACAAAACAATTTCTTAACTATTAATTGAAAAAAAGACTACTAGACATGACCTTAAAACCAAGAATTTTGTTGATTAAGGTTTACATCCGAATAAAAATCAAAAAAAAAATCTGTTCTTTTATAATAGAAAGTGATAGTTTCTCTTCAAAAGACTTGGATTAAACCACTCTGTTCACTGCATTACTGTTACGATCTCTACGCATTTTTAAAGCATCAACATTTATGTAAGGGATTTTCAACAGAGGGAAGTGGTGGCAAAAGTACAGGCAACATGAGAACTGGCAATACGCAAGAAGACCTGAAGGTACACTAAAGATTAAAATAGAAACAGAGCACTGGAGAAAAACATTTTGTTTCAAGGTTTAACAAAAGTCTTATGGGTTTGGAACAATGTGAGAATGAATAAATGGACAATTCTGGGGCAAATTAACCCTTTGAGACTCTACAATATACCGGACAAACTGTAAAAAACAAGCGTCTGAGCATTCCAGGTCAATAAGATTGCAGTATATAACTTGAGGAGACAGAGTGAAAATTTATCAGCATGAAACACCCTCATTTCATGCATCCAAACATTCATTTCCTCCAATCTTCTGAGGATAAATGAAGTTGGTTATTTATCAGCTTGATTAAAATGGATGAGTTGATGCCAGAAGAGAGACACTGAGGCAGAAAACTTTCAGGGTGAGAATGTAGACCTTTCTCACTCACATACAAGTAATCCTTGCCAAAAAGCTAGACCCTGGAAGTTTTTTCATATTAACATGTGTGGAACTAGAAATGTCCAAATTTGCTTCATATCTAATCATTATCAAGTTCATATAAAAATAGTGCCTATAATTGCATCTTAATTTTTCAGATAACTCGCTGCAGTGGAAGAAAACCCCCTGACCTAGTCTTTTTCCCCCCTACTGAAAGAGAGAGTGGCAGTGTCTCTCTTGTTAAGACACAGTTAGGGAGTCGTGGTGTGTGCGTGAACAGTTGCCATTGCACACTACTGCAGTGAGATCAATTAGACAGCTGACTCTCTCAAGTTTACACCAGTGTAAAAAATATCTAAGCTGTAAACGAACACATGAATACATGTGTATATATAGCCTTCTCACCCTCAATGTGGTTACCTAATTATACAAAACATGGAATACACTATAATGAATCCTGTCTGTCTTGCATAAAATAGGCTGGCTTGCTGCTCACTGGGCTTGTAAAATATCATAATTTGATGCAATGATCTCCATTCATGATACATGGTTAATGTAACTCTGTTATCAATTTCGGGGGATCACGATGGCAAAATAGTCTCTCTATCAATGTGGTCACATGATGTTATGAACCTATTAGTCTTTTGGGCAAAAAGTGAAATTTTTTCAAATATATTTAACTACTTATTCTAACATAAAAGGTCTTTAGAAGTTATGTTTTGGGCTACTGTGCTTTCGCAAATTAACTTGATTATGTATTATAATATAAAAATATATAAACACACAAAAACCTATTTCATATTTATGCAAATTTTCAATTTAAAATATAATAAAATATAATATTTTTCTCATCAAATAAAATCATTGTGAGACTTTCAAAAACAAATTAAAAACCAACCCTAATAATGTAAAGACCTGTATCATAGTAATATTGTACTACAAATAAAAGCACATTATCACACAGTTGTCAATCCTTGTGCCATATAATGATATTATTGTTCTTCTCCACTGCAGCAATATGCATTAGTGTGTCGCTCTTGAAAGGGCACTGGCCCCACAGGGGGGCCCCCTGCCTGGGACCCGCTGCCTGCCATCCATCAGAACAACACAGTTAGCAAAAACAGTCGGCCACAACCCACCACAACCCACAGCTGTAATCAGTACATCTCCAACCTCTAAAGCTAGAGAGAAGTGGAGCTGTGTAGGTAAGCACAGTTAACTTACTGTTTGTTAACATGGTATATATTTAAATTACACAAACTATTGTTCTTGTTCTAATACCTCCCTCTTCACGGTTTATCACACTGTCATTTTTTTTTTTTTTATTCAACAGGGTTTTTAAGGCTCAATAAAACAATTTAAGAGTGTCGATAATATAATCTTTCATATGCCCCAAATCCAATTCTATCCAAGATTGAAAACAATGGAAGCAGGACAAAGGTGCCTTTTATTCTTCTGCGCTGTATTAAGGTTTGGGCGAGGTCTACAAAATTAGCATCGTACGATGTCGACAGTGAAACATCGCGTCGGTTCTATTTCTAGCATGCACGCATTTTCCGCGTGGCTCAAGCGCGCCTGAGATGCTCACGCAGCAAGTGTGTGTCGCTGGCCTTATTAAAGGGGGAATGAGAACCGTTTCGCGGAGGATCCCAGGTGTGCAAAAAAAATGAAAAATAAAAAAACGAATATTCGAATACAAACCCACCAAACGAATATTCGATTATTCGGGTCAGTTCCATATTTATTTATTTTTAAATCTAACGAGAAGAAAAAACAAACAAATGAGGCACACAGGTACAGCATTTCTAACAGTAGGCACTATGAATATGCACTAATCAGTCCATTCTTCATTAAAACTACGGTTCTCTTTAAACTTTTCGCAAAAGGCTTTCTTAGAGAGCCATTTTTCATTCAAATAAATTCAGAAGACCTTTCTTCTAGTGTTCTCCACAAACTACTAGGGCTGAACGATATGGAAAAAAATTAATATCTCGATTTTTATGCCAGATATCTCGATATCGATAAAATACGATATGACTACGTGTTATTTTGCTAAGCACGACCTGCACAACACGTCACTCTGGTTTACATCATCTTTTCTGAATCCAAAATACTTCCAAACATGGAAGATGATTTATGTTTTGGCACCAAGTCAGATACTGCACTTCCACCGGCCGCATCATCTCCCGCACTCATTTTCTTTCTTTCTAATTTATCCGCTGTCTCTGTACAGTGTGCGTAGACGTTGGAACGGGGGGGCTGGGGGGCGGCCAATGATGAATTTAGCCATAGACAGGTGTGCTCAGAGCTGTCATATATCACAACTTTTCAGTGTTTTCAACCACATACTGTTTATTTTAGGTTTCAAACATATAAATTCACATAAGTACTAAAAAAAAACAATACATTTAGAGTTTGTAAAATACACACTGATGTCTATGGAAGAGGTAATAATAATCCTTTCCATTATAATTCGACACGTATCAGATACACATTGTGTAAGTAACTTCAGTGTTTACATATTCTATTCCCAGTTCACCAGCCACTTTTAAGTATTTCGGGAGAAGTGGATGAATTCACGTGTTGTAAACAGAGGTTGTAAATCAACAGATCCGTTTCTCTGAGCTGCGTCTGCAGCATATAACAAGGCGGCGCCCATCGCGCATACAGCTCAACTAACGCGATCGTTATAAAAGGTGTTTAAACAACAATATATTTCCACTTGCATGTATTTGACAATCGGAATATCCAATCTTCATGCCATAGCCAGTGTGCGCACGCTGGCTTTAGCGGTGCATTCAAGGGCACTTGTAAAACTGATGTTTGTTGTGACTGCCAGAGTTGTATGCAGGGGGAAATCTATATAGTCTATATCGTTGCTTTTTTCGATAGTAATATCATCAAGTTCATATCTAGATATAGATACGATAACGATATATCGTTCAGCCCTACAAACTACGACCTGTATGTGACAGTGATGGAAAGCTTGACAGCCTCACGAATATGAAGCCTAAAATATCACTATCGCCCCCTGGTGGCTTGATGCAGTACAGGTAATATGTAAAACATAACAAATTTGCAATTAGAATTAGTATATCAAACAATAACATATTAAGATACAATTCGAATTTTATTTTATATTACAAGTATCTGGCCCTTACAGTGACTGCAGAGAAAAATTCTGGCCCTTTGACAAATATAGTTGATGACCCCTGCTTTAGGGGTTCCATATGCATAATTTTCTTTCTGAACACTGTATTGGGATGCGGCGTATTGCGAGGGTATGGGGATCACGATGTCAGCTCAACATCGTGATGTCTATCAGCAGTCGATGATGGATGATGGCATTGTCTATCGGCTCAACCCTACACTGTACATCATCCAAAATGAGCCTAAAAAATATTCTTCGAAATAAAATCCTGAGGACTACCACCTGAAAGCACAAGAAAAAAACAACATCAGGAAAAAAGATACAATAGATGAGTTTAAATGCAATTTAGAGAGTGGAAAAACATGGATTTTCCAATCAGCTTTGTAGAAGCAGTACCCACTAAGACCCCTTCAAATTGTCAGAAGTTCCCCAAGGCTCACCCTCAGGTCCTTTTCTAATTTGTTGTTCATGCTGAATTTGGTGTTTGAAGCACATCAGCAGAGTTAAAACAACATCTTTGCATTAGAAACAAAGGATTTACTCTCAAATGGATCATCAGGTCCTTTTTTATTTTCAGTAATGACCTTCAACTTGACTTTGCCAGGTAACACGTTTCCAGGCTCAATTATCCCCTTCAATAGATTTCAAAGGTGTTCCTTAGAAGCATAAAAGTGTTATAATTAGCGTGAGCCCCTGCTCACATAATGTGCCAAACACAAAGCCCCTCAGTAGCTGCTAATTTCTTTAGCTGTCCTTACAGTTGTGTCTCATCTCTGCTGATCCTTCTTTCTTTCCTTCCAGACACACATACAGAAAAGAGGAGACACGCTCACACATCTGAACACTCCTCACCAGCCGAGCTTGAGCCATGTGTGAAAGCCCATCGTGTCTCTGTTTTACTCTTCTTCTGGTGAGACTCTTGAAGGGCAAAACAACTTTTTCCCTCCTCATAAGCGTACTCTGAAACATAACTAGTAGTTGGCAAAAAACTTGAAGTAAGAAGGGGACACATTTCCACGCATGATGAAAAGCCAAACAAACCTGGCAGGGATCCCTGAATATCCTTGAACCTGCACAAATGTGCAAATTGAAATGATTTCTGCAGCACTAAGACCAAAGTTTCACATTAAGATAAAACTGGTATGTTTAATTGGATATTTGCACCAGCTAGCCCCCTCATTTGCAAACTGGACCAAATCAACGAGTAGAAACAAAAAGAAATGTGTGCGCATTTGTGTATGAGATTTCATTTTACATAATATAATATAATCCAAATAAGACAAAAAAAAGAGCTACAAAATGTCTCAATTAATGCTAGTTTTATATAGATAGACAGATAGATAGATAGATAGATAGATAGATAGATAGATAGATAGATAGATAGATAGATAGATAGATAGAGTAAGATAATTAATTGCCAGCAATTACTAGAATCATATTTCACTTCAAAAAGCAGTGAGCAGAGGGTGCATATAAATTAAGCTTTAACTGTACAGACAGCTAAACATGAAGATGGCTAAACAAGAGACAGCAAAGCACAAAGAAATATCTGATTATTATGACCAGACACAGACGAAGACTAAGTTTAAGACATGCCGTGCTGAATCTCCCAGCATCCCTCTCCCCATGAACTCATCACAAAGTTAACTCAAAACAGATTGGGTGACAGCATCCTTCCTGTAGTCCAGCAGAGTTTAAAGTCACAGAAATAAACTAGTCCCAAAAAGTCTAGCATCCACCATAACTGAGCCAATAAAAAACCCCAGTTACACACAACACCCACACTTTAAAAGTTAACATCAATGAACTGGCCCCTAAACGGATATGTGCACACTCAAACACACAAACCCATAAAAGTGCCTTCAGCAGAGCCCAATTAAGATCAAGTCTTCTGTTAACTTGTCATGCTGTCTAAGCAACAGCAAAAATGCAGCCGTTAAGGCCGAGGAGCTGCCATGGTGATATGAGAGGGTTAACTGCTCTCTTCTGCCTCAGTTTCCAGGATCCAGACTAGATTGTTTAATGGAAAACTGGGAATGTTTTTGATCACAGTTTATTTTAAGGTCCAGTTCTCACTATTAACACACCATTAACTATGATTTTTTTCTCAAATTCCTAATTTGCTACTAATAGTTTGCTATTAATAGTTACCAAGGTAGTTAACTTCAGGAAGGATCAGGAATGTAGAATATAGAACTATAGAATGACTATTGCAATCGGATTCCCTGTACAAATGAATCTTTTTGAACAGTTTTTTTAAACTGAAGAAGAGGAGGGTGGAAATCACAGGGTGGAAATGTTGATCCATCAATCAGATACTGATTACCTGATGTACAGATCCGATGGGGCTAGGGTTTCTAAATGATAAAAATCAAGGTCAAATGTAAAAAATAAACATGCAGTTATGAGTAATTTATAACAAGACACATTTTTCATAAATTACAATTTTTCATAAAATAATAGATTTCACATAAACTGATTTACATAGAATTTTAGCTAACTTGAGTATCACACACCTGAGAGATATATCCAATACAAGCTCAAACACTAATAATCTAATTTGTTAACCATCTTAAAGGATGTGTTCAGGTTAAGTAATGCAAATCAATAATAATTAGCAAAAACAGATCTGTTGAGATCTTCAAACAGGTTTGTCACATACTAGTGCTATGGTGTGAGTTTGATGTATGCACAGACATGTTACAAAGTGTAGTCATTTGTATTCACATGTTTGTATATCAAATCAATTTTACATGGGTTTGCGGTTTCTTTCCCTCTGTAAGTGGAAAGTCATAATCTTAATTGTCTTTAAAAATTGATACAAATGTTTTTATATTTTCAGAAGAATCATAAAACACGATGAACCATGGTTCAAACATACATTCAGAACTGTGGATGGCTAACCATATGGTTCCCATTTTTTTTGGATGTGAACAGTTTTACCCCTACTGAGTAAATGTAGGAGTTTGCGTGACAGCGTGTGTACGATTGTATAGTTGTGGGATCTGCATGCGGCTTTAAACTGAGCCCCAGTGACACTCCACCATCCAATTACCTGATGCAGACACACACACCACTGAATATTCTACATCCACCGCCCATGTACACACACCAGAACGTGAAAGGGAATAAAATTCAAAGAATTAAATAAGCTGCGAATGGTAATTTATTTTAAAAAAGCAGGATGTGAGGCGCTGTAAGAGACGAAGCATGAGACTTTCTCCTCTCAGCGCAGCCTTTGTTTCGGGCAACATCTGAAACAGGAAGGATTTTACACTGCATGTGTTTACGCCTCTTGAATAATAGGGAGGAAGTCACTGTTTAAATCAGGCTGAGTGCTGTAACATGCAAACGGATCCTCAACAGAGGCTTTCTGTCACTGCAAACAAACTGACTCCCCACACTCCGGGATACCACTGCATGTCTGGGGCGACGTCTGTAAAGCACTGTCACACTGCATGAAAGCATTTATATTACGCAATCACTGAAACATGAATCCCATTAGCTTTCAAAAATATTTCCTGGACACGCATTATGTCCCTTTTTACAAGAAATAAGTCTCAGGTGTCCCCAGAATGTGTCTGTGAAATTCCAGCTCAAAGTACACCACACATGATTTATTATATCATTTTGAAAATGCCTTTTTTGAGTGCAAGCAGAAACACGCTGTTTTCATGTCTGTTTCTTTATATGCAAATAAGCTGCTGCTCCCCACCCCCTTACAAGTTACAAAAACATACAGTAATGTCTGTGAAGTAGGACTGCACGATATTGGATTGCAATATCATTTTTTTCTGGAATGTATTATGATGTGTAGAAATAGAGGAATGTTCATCAAACGTCTTGAATTGCTCAAAAATCTGAAAAAAAAAAAAAGTGATTTTACAGGCATCTTTTTAGAAAATAAATATAATAAAAAGTACACTAATAAAACCCTGAAAAAGACTTTCCTTTTTGCCTTATTGTGGGTTTTGTAACACAATATTTGACTCACCTTACTCTATCAATTAGGGCTGTCAAACAAGCTGAAAAACTAAATTCAAATTTTGTACTTAGAATATTATTTGAATTTTGATAATATTTAACTTAAAATGCAGAATTTCAGTTAGGATAAGGCCACAAGAGGGCACAATGAGCAAAACATTACTAGTAAATGTTTATTCAAAGCATAAAAAAAATATATATTACATTATTTATATATATATATACATACACACACACACACACACACGTTCTGTGTGAACGGCTTGGTTTCAGTTTTGATGTAAACAAGATCTTCTCCACATTGATATTCTCTTTTTTTTTTCTAGTGACTTCAACGGAATAGGATAACAAACCTTAAAATGCAATGACACTTACATCGTCATCACATCTCGTGCACCACTGATAAAGGTCAAGTATACTTCAGCTGTCCTCACGCATACGTAGGGTGAATGAGGCAGAAACGGTACAGCGTGTCGAGCTCGTCCGTCTTTGAGGACGCAGCTGTGCATGAGACTAAATGGAACACGGAATGTGAAGTATACCTGGGGCTTATAAGACAGCCTCTTTAAGGCACACCTAAAATGCAAATGCAACTTTTATTTGCATTCAAATGTGGATTTTTATTTTAAATTCGACAAATGTTCGAAATTCTAAAAGGATTTTACAGCCCTACTATCAATTCAGGCAAATCAAGGATCTAATACGTTATATTAATAATGAATGATGCGGCTTACCCTAAAATAAGGGAGTTCATATGTGAATGAAGTAGTGCAGTAAGCTTGCTCCGATAGTTTGTGTTGACGCAAAACTAGTTTCATCATTTGTCCACCGCAGCACTGGCCCCCACCGTCATTTGTATTTTTATAGTTAAATTATTTAGTTAAGTTAGAGAAAAGACACTACAATTTGTCGTTGGACTCTTGTTACTGTCCATTCAAAAAAATTACTAATTTCCGCTAATTCAATGTAAATATGGGCATTTTCAAGCCATTTAAAAGCGAAGAAAAGCAAAGAAATGGCTGAAAAACTTAAAGGAACTCCAACTTCATCCTTTCTGTAGCCAAAATATTTCCATATAATTGACTATGCATTTATTTTTGCAAACAAATCTTCCATTTCGGTGCTTTTCTCCTATTCCTTGCTGTTGCCAATCGGAATCACAAATAGCTGCATTCAAGTTAAAAGCATTTTACAACACAACATCGTCAAGTAAGTAACTTTAACAAATGTTACAGTATTCACTGCAGTTTTCCGCTAATAAAAACATAGCTTTATCAGTCAATACCCGTGTATGCTATTATTCTGCATTTAATACAGTAAACAAAACAAAAATTCACAAGAAAAAAACATTTAAATATGTATTTTTGATAATCAAAGATGAGTTTTAAGGTATAAGATATTTGACTACAAGGGACATTAAGAACCCTTAAATCAGAATTAATGACTTTATATCAGGCAAACATAGAACCGTGCAAGAAACAAAAATATGTACATGTTTTGCCCTGCATCAAACCTTCTCCAATGTGCATGCACAATAGTCACATCACAGTGCCATTGCTGAAACAACGTACCATGCAGGTAAACATCTGGGAAAGAAATTGCATGTTTAGATTAGATCAGCAGAGAAAAATTTGAGTAAGTCACTCACTGCTCTGAACTGAATAACATCTAAAGATTAAACAAGGCATTTCTTACTTGAATGCTATTTTTAAATGCTCTAGCATGCAGATAAACATGGCAGATATTGTGTCTCTGCTAATACAGCAGTGTCCGTCAACAGTTGGGACAGGGCCTTTTAAATGTGATGTCATTTTACAGACAGAGATTATGATTTATGGGGATTAAAAGAAAAGGAGCCGGTGGATCTTTATCATTAGGGTGATTTGTTTACACACAGTCAACATATTTATGTTCAAGCAACATCTAAAAGTGAACTTTGCATAATTGATGCCTTTACAGACCCTGACATTTTCATGGCAATGTACATACTGAAGTTTTCAAACTAAAACAGACTGTTTAACACTAAATAACAGAGAGAGGGTGGAAAATGGTATTGTAAAACTAAATTACAACCACTCTGGTGCAAAAACACTAAGGATGCAAAATAAAACACCACAATTATCTACATGGATTCACTTCAATGCCAATAATCGACATGCTTTCACTACCTCACTACAGTTTCATTACATCACAGATTCAGAGAAGAACTGCTCAAAGAATTTGAGGAAGTTGACACAAATGATAAAATGGTACAGAAGCATAATATCACATAAATAGGAAAATTATTCCTTTAAACAAACTATAATAACTATATTTATAGTGTAAAACGTTTAATCAGAAAATCCCACATATGGACAAATAACAAATCGTTCATGCCACTTACATCACTATGGCTCACACTAGCATTCCTACATGCATGTGCGTTTGCTAAAACACAGAACAGTAAAAAAAGGTTCTTATAACATGGATTATCTTGATACGAGCAATTCACAGTCATCGATTACAGTGAGGGAGACAAAGACAGAGACAGTGTGCCGCTCTTAAGAGATAAAAGAGCCATAGGCTAATGCTGAAAAAGATGTAGAGAACAGAGACGGGGATAAAAACAGACACAAGGTCGTGAGCGGCTAATTATCCTGTCAGTAGTAATGCACTCAAGCCTGTGATCACCACCGGGTCATCCGTACTACACGCACCTGAGAGAGAGGTGTGTGGCGGTGCGTTTTAACTTGGCGGACGAGTTGGTTTGTGCGCTCGGTGCTAGTCCTTCACCTCTTAGATGCGGGTACATGGTCTGACACAGAAAACGCATTTAAAACACATTATTTCTCACATGTTATTCCTTTCAGTCTTAACATTTAAGATTTTTCCCTTGTCTACTTCAATGCAGCAGCCTTTCAGCACCCAGCGGTCCATTATTAGCTGTAAAAAATGCCACTTTCATTACCCCATTGTCATCGAGATGCTCAAATCTGCATCCTTCAGCGCCAAACCTTCACCTTTTCATTTCTGCTCATCTCCTTTTCTTTTCGCATCCATTTCACATCTCTGCAAAATCTCTGTGTCCTTCTCTACCCATTAAAGAGGCCCATTTTATTTTTCTCTTCTTGTTCTTCCCTAAATCAATCCATTTCCCCATTTGAATCACTCCACTCATGCGCCAAATAGCTTGTAGTACAAGTGTCCCTAAGCTTTACAACAAGCACAAAGTACAAAACAGCCATGTAAAAGTTTTTTTCTCTTATTTTCTGAATTCATCAAGTTCATTGGATTGAACACATCTTTTACCCGCTACCCAGATGTTTTTTTACCTATTGGTGATGAGGCAGAGATGTGGCATCACGTGGCAGCCGTTCCTCTCCCTCCACTGAAGTTCTCAGCTTCACAGATTCTGTCGAGTGCTTATAAGTTTGGATTTTCAATGATCCAGAAAGAGATCTGAGAAAAGAAGCAGAAGAAAAGAGAATTATGAAACGCAGTGAGGTCACAGAGACATGCCACAAAATGAGAGTACAGATAAAGGGAACTATAAAACTGAAACCACCCATTTTTGACATTTCTTAGAGCAAACAAAGCAATTGTATGATTTGAAGTTGTTCAGTGATGTGTTCCGTCTGATATCTGAAACTTGCCCTCAAAATAAACTAGTTATGCAACACTTGAGTAACAATAACTGTAAAAGTAATGTTATAAAACAAAATGTATTACAATAGCATTTTTGACTGAGTAAAACTGGTGTTTTTTTTTTTTTTCCATCCTGAAATCAGTCCACAGCAGTGCTAACATGTCTTGCCAAAGCGCTGGACATTCAAGTATTTAAAGCGCAAGAACAGCTCAAGGAGAGTTGGTCGTTCTGAAGCCCTGAAGCACTCCGAGCGATCCAGAAATCAATCCCATCATGCCCTAGACATGACATCAAACACAAGCTGGGCTCTAACTGCTCTACGCTCTCAGGGAAGCCCAAATCTCCACAGCTTATCACCATTATCATCCAAAAACCCGTTCCCGGCGATACTGAGGGCTGGATTGTGCATTCCTTCAGCTAGTATGTGTGTGTGTCCAGTCTAGTACAGCCTGTATAGATGTAAACTGAGAGATTTCTGGGTCACATGATGCACTTACTGATGACTGAAATAAGACCCTTTTTCAGAGGACTCGTGTCATTGAACTCTGGGGCTCTTGAGCAAAGCATCAGCTAAAACACTTCTGGCCAAGCGTTTAGTGTGCCACTCAAAGTTCAGAGAACAACCCCACTCGCAGCTGACATTTTAAAGCACAACCAATGATTATATACAATCCATGTGTGTGTGTGTGTGTGTGTGTGTGTGTACTGTGCACCAATTTGTTGTTTTCCATTCTATCATTTATCAAAGTAAGCAAATCACTAGACTTTCTTTTCCTAGCTCAAACAGTTTTCACCTTTTCCCTGCTTTCTTGCTACCTAGCAACCTTACAAAATCAGTCTTCCATCACGCTGTCTGCAAAGCTTCAAATGTGGAGGTCAAAGCAGTGTATGCCACCCTGATGCGAGTCATGTGAAATGGGCTTTAAATCTACAAAATAAGTGTGGAACTCAAGGGTGTTCCCTCACAATGAAATGTGAGATATCAAACCTAAGATATGTATAAATAAAGGCTCCGCTATTTTTGTTATTTATGCAGCAATTATGCCAAAGTTTCTTGTTTACGCTTATTTTTTTTTTTTTTTAGTATTGATATTAAATCAATTAACCACTAGGAATGGGCGATATGACCAAAATCCTATATCATGATAGGAGTCCTTTTATTTCACAGTAACAACATACATCACAATATTGTAGAGATGCACTGAAATGAAAATTCTGGGATGGAACCAAAAACAAAACTCTAGATGCACTTGGCTGAAAACCAAATTTTTATTTTTTTTGTCATTTATTATTTTTTTTATTAAATAAAAAGTAATTTAAGGCTTTTTAATGTAACTTAATTTTAATAACACTGAATAAAAAAAACAAAAAAAAAAAAAAAAAACAAGCCAATAAACATTTTTACATATTTAAACTAACACAAAATTGGACAATGATGGTTGTTTTCTTGATTGACCCCTATTAACCACTATTCAGTTTGCAATTCCTGAACTTTTAAAAACTGTAAAACAACAGTTATTGCCAAGGAGAAAAAAACTCTAGTTTGTATCATTTTGTGTGTCATTTAGCCTGAAGTTAGAATACTTCAATATTAAGAAGTAATTACCTTAATTTAAATAATTATAATTTAAATACATTCAAATCATTATATGGTCCTTGTGAA
The DNA here is from genome assembly GCF_003368295.1 of Carassius auratus. NCBI lineage: Eukaryota > Metazoa > Chordata > Actinopteri > Cypriniformes > Cyprinidae > Carassius > Carassius auratus. Next base: position 13,181,978 of record NC_039270.1, on the reverse strand, counting down.
AGTCAGATGAGGCACCTTAATTTCACCCAAGCTTCCTGGTTAAAAACCACTGCATATAATCCAAATAAAAAAATGGGAAAAGATTCTGTAAAGCTAAAAAAAAATGCACTATAAAATCATGCGTGTGCTATATTCCAAGTTTTCTCAAGACAGATCTAATAGATTGCTTCATGAAAGAAATAAAGTCATATGGGTCTAGAGAGCAAGATGAAAGGGAGTAAATGGTAACTAGAAATTGTGGATTTTTTGGGTGAACTGTCCCAGCTGTGTATAACTATCAAATATGGTCACCTAAAAACAGCATGTGTCAATTGCCCTTCCTATAAGACAAAACGAACACATTCAATGGGAAGCAGGGAAGACATTTCAAACCTGTGCAACTGTGCTCCGCTTCACAGAACTCTCACCTCTGCTCTCTGACTGAAGAAGAAAGTTATTATGCCATCTAACAAGCTTCAGAAAGCCAATTCCTTGACATGCACAATAATAATTAAAATTGATACTTAGCCTGAGCGTATCCATTCGACACAAAAGAATCACAATACTATTGATTTTCACACCTTCACCGCAAAGATACGAAAACAGAAATAAGTCCCTTTATCTGACAAAGGATAGACAGAGGTTACACAGGGCTGTGTCTCAAAATATAGTGAGCTGCCAACATGCCAATCAGCATTTCTGGGTGTCACAGACACATCTATGATGTCTATCCCACAGTTAGGCAAGCTTAGTGTGCTTTGAAAGACAGCGATAAACACAAATCAGAGATAAAGAATAGTTCCCTGATGGACTTCTCACAAACAAACCGCACATAAACAGATCTTGTCAAAGGTGAAAGTGCAAGCACACACACGTTCCTAGTCAAAAAGGTGAAAAACTATTCCCAAGACAGAGGCCTGTAAGTTCAATAAAAACAGAAAGAGGATCAATAATAAAGCCAGTTCAGGTTTACACATCACATGGAGCTCAATCGATATTAGATTCAATAATTAAATTAAATAACTATTGTTAAAAGATGCTCAAGTACACAAAGAATGAATGCGAGCAGGAGAGAGAGAGAGAGAGAGAGAGATGAAGGGAGAGAGTGGAAGAGACCGAAAGAGATGGATGATCAACTCGGCACTGGACAGCAATCTACTTTGCTTTGGAGAGATGTTTGGAGAGATGGAAAGATTGTGATGAAGAGAAATGAATGAGAGTGAGCTGAATAAAAATGGAAGAATAAAACACATGGAAAGACTTTTAGGCCCCGTCCACACGGAGACTGAGCTTACCCCAATCCGATCTTTTTTTTCCTCGTCTCAAGAAATATCCGCGTCCACACGAAACCGCAAAATGCATGTATACATGCCAGACCAGTATGTGGCGCTGTAATTCTGACACAGAGATACACTAAAAACATAGAAGACTTGGACTATGCTCATAAACCTTGCGCGTGGTACACAAACGAACATGGAACAATACATTTATTAATCAGTGTTAATGTTAGTTAATAAAAAGACAATCGTTCAGTGTGTGTTCATGTTTTCATTGCTGTTACGTGACGTAGAGGTGTCTGACTAGGGGGGAGACGTGGGCTGATGACGTCATCGTTTAAGAAAATATATGGATTAGCCGTCCAGACGAAAACGCAAAGACGGTGTTTTCAAATTTATCCACTTTGGGACCCGGTTTCAAAAAATAGTGGTTTCACCTTGCGAAAATGCCGGATCCGTGTGGACGAAATGCCTATCCGATAAAAAAAATTTGTGTGCGTATTCACAGAAACGCGTCTCCGTGTGGACGGGGCCTTAGACATCCTGTGTCTGCATTAGAGTTCCTTTGATCACGGGTTATCAGGAGTGGGTCATTAAAAGAACAGGCCAAGTTCACAATTTTGGGGTGAACTATTCCTTAAAGAACCATTACAAGAAATCAGATTTCTATGAGAAGGATAACCTCATTCAAATGCTAATTTAAATGAACTACAAACCCCAAAGTACTGATTTGGATTCAATCTGACATAATTATAAACTTATGGCCGAAAAATACCATATAATAAAACTGTGCTACTAATTGTAAACATTCCTTTTGAAATCGGTTACAGAACAATATAAGTTTTAGAAGTTTGGGGAGGTAAGATTTTTTTGTTTTCCTAAAAGTTGATACTTTTATGCAATAAGGATTAATTAAATTGATCAAAAGTGACTGTAAAGACATTTATAATGTAACAACAGGTTTCGGTTTCAAACAAATACTGTTCAAAAAAACTTCACAGTTTCCACAAAATAATAAAATAAAATAGATTTAGTTGCACAGTAGCTAATCATCATATTATAATGATTTCTGAAGGATCATGTTACACTGAAGACTGGAGGAATGGCTGCTGACAGCTCTACCTTGTCATCACAGGAATTAATTACATTTTAAATTATATCAAAAGATCTTAATATTTCACAAGTTCACTTTTCTTACTCTATTTTAGTTTTTTTTTTTAAAGAAAAGAAAAAAAACTTTAGCCTTGTTGAGCTTTAGATATTTCTTTCAAAAACTTACCTTTGAACTAATCCATAACTTTATAAAATTGCAGTGTGTACATGTTTGCATGAGAGAGAGAGAAAAAAAGTAATTACAGTAATAGAGGAGGGTCCTCTGGGATAATGATTAGATGGTTGAAAAACTCTTGTTAGTGAATAGAGCTATAACAAATGGATCTGAACACTTAGTTTGGTTCATATAAGAGGGAGTATGCGGTCTAAAAGTGCTTACGGCACATTTAATGCATGAATGCACACCACTCGGACATGTGGTACTTTTAAAGGGAAAGCATTCTTCTGAATGAGACACTTTTAAATCTTTGCCATAATCCATCACTTTCCTTTTAAAGGATGCATCCATTTCCAGAATAAAATTTTCCAGATAACTTACCTTTCTGAAAATAATAAATACAAATGTATATACTTCTTAACTAAAACTGCTAATTTTGCATAAGCTCAACCTCACGTATTACATAATCACGATGGAAGGTACGTGGAAGTACCGACCCAGTGTTTACAAAGCAGACGTGCAAAGAAAGTCAACCGCCCTTTACAAAAAAAGGTAAAACTATGTCAGACAATTTTGAAGTTGGCGTTTTTGCCCCACCTTACCTTTTTCACATGACCTTTCCAACGTGATTGGGTAATTCATGAAGTCGTGGACACTCACTGCAGAGCAAAGGTTGCATTAACTAAAAACTGTCCGTCATTCAAGTGATTTACTCGCAATGTAGAGGGTTGCAATGGCAATTCAATTGCCAAGGTGTCTGTAGAGGGTTGTGGATGCTGCTGTTTGGTAAGACAGTCATGTAAGACAGTTATTCAGAATCTACTTTGTGACAACAGACTTTGCTCAGGCATTTCAGAATGACCAAAACAACATTTTAAATGCCTCGAATGAGATTAGTCCGCTGCTAGTCAAGTTATCCTGTCTGATAGCTCAAAGTCACATGACTTTTTTGATAGTGAATTGGAAGAATTTAATCTGTAAATGTTTCCTTCATAGTTTATGTACATTTTTTCTTAACGGATAAAACTTTTATCCTACTCAAATTTAAAAAAATTATGCACACCTTGGCATTTCCATCAAGCATTGTTTATGCAATATTACAAAATGTGCATAAAAATCTAACGACAAACAATGTTAAAGTCTAACGCGACCTCTGTTGCAGAGTTTGTGCAAGATAAGCATTTGTGGTTATAAGTATATAAACGCGTTGTTTTTTTTTTGTTGTTTTTTATAAAATTACCAAACGTTTTGCTAGATAAGATTTTTCCTTTGCTGGCATTGAAACTGCAATTTGGACCTTCAACCCGTTGTTCCTCCTCATTGAAGTCGACTATATGGAGACAAATCCCAAAATGTTTTCCACAAAAAACAACTTAACTTTTCGACTGAATACAGACATCTAGAATTAAATGGGGGTAAAGTAAATTATCAGATTTTTCCCTGAACGTGAACTAATCCTTAAAAGGTTTCCTTGTCAGCAACTAAAAATAACTAAATTGGTAAATTTTTCCTCCAATTACTTATATCACTTCATAATTACGCATAATATCACTTCATAATTACAACTTGAGAACATCTAAATGGCTTCCCAGAAGGACTTTAGCATTAGGCAGCGAAAGGTACAGGTGTTCTTCAGAGTGAAGCTGTAGAGTGTAAAAACAGATGATAAGAGAGAATAAGTGTCAACATGAAGAGCGCTGCTGTCAGCTGGAGGACAGATAGACGTGCTCACACAGGTATACAGAAGATAAATGCTTCCCCTTCACACATTTAACAGAAGACATTCAAGGGCAACAAGTCACGATCAGACACCTTCTGCCAGGAGTGCCTCACTTGTCTTTGTTTCGATCAGTCCTCTCACTAGCCCACCACATTCTTCCATTCGAATGCTTTTATCTGCACCCTTGATTTGCCTTTCCTAACTCTCTATCCCATCTGTGTGGAATGGTGTGAAGGAATACAGTCTGCATTTACACGTACACATTTACTTCTAATAATTTTGATATTTAAATTTAACAATGCATTTTAATGTGGGAGGAACTATGAATCTTTCAGCTGAACTTTAGCTTCTTAACTTTTGATTGGACTGCAGTCAACTTAATATAATTTTAACACATTTTAAATTTTCTCACTAATGATTTTGAGAATAAAATAATTGGCAGACCCCCTGCTGAAGACCCTCGCTCTATGTGCAGTGCTACCTCTCATAAAAACCTTCATACACTTGTTTTGGTGGCTTAATGAGAGTAATAGATCACATGTGGGGCGCCCCATGGAAGTTAACAGATGAAAAACTTGTATGGGGTATTGTGGGGGGTATTTACACTTCATGCGTATTGAGCCATTGAACTGTTTGGGTCCAATTGGGTATGTCCAATTCATTTCCACCTGGCCACATAAAAGTGTCTGTGCAAAACTGAAATGAATGTGATACTGCTCCCACTCTACATGCTAATATAACGGTTTATTTCTGTGATGATCCTAATGCTGGGCAGCCAAATGATCTTTGTAACACGGTTTTGGAGGGCATTTACATTTGGGTCTTTTTATCACAATCACTTAACAGGCTCTTTACAGGCAGACACAACTTCAGCATAAAAACAAACAAACAAAAAAAACTATTACAATAAAATAACTGTGTAAAAAAACACTTCCAACATTAATAGACAAACACTTTTGGTAGGGCTCAAGTATGTCTGATTTCACAAACCTCCTACATATACACACACATATTATATATATATATATATATATATATATATATATATATATATATATATATATATATATATATATATATATATATATATATATATATTAGTGCTGTCAATCGATTAAAAAAAATTAATTAATCGCACAATTTTTTGCGATTAATCGCAATTAAAAGACTGAAACTTTTTGGATATGTAAATGTAAAATGTAAATAATGTAAACTCAAGACAAAGAAACTATTTAAATTCAAAATATGATTGTTTATTGGAATTTTTGTTTAACTTGTAACACAGATTTTCTCATGTAAACAACATACCTGCAATAAACCATCAATATCCTCCAAATTAACTGTTGGCTTGAAAGCCATATTTATTACAGAAATAAAAACACAGGCATGTAAGTACCATTTGAATTTCAAAACAATCAATGCCAATAAAAAACAAAAATGATTTCCATGTTGAATTCTAAGTGGACTGCAAAAAAATTCCAAAGTATAGTCATTGCCAGTGCTTTAAGTGGGCCGGTACGCACTGGTACTTAGTACAGCCACTTCCAAATATAGCTCTTGAGCGTACCGCCACCTCTCCGTGCGCCCAGAACGTGCTTGTAGCGTACCGGTACGCTCATTTGGACATCTGTTTTAATAGAGGTTTTAATCTTTTACCTGCGCTGCCGATTTTCAGAGCGCCCTTCACAATGCAAGCTTCCTAATTCATCCCACCCAGAGCAGAAACTACATTACCCATTCACCCTTAAGTTATACAAGTGAATAGCGCATGTGTCGCTTTTCCCACTGTTAAGTGTCAACAACTCAACGTGGCTGGAGAAGGTGTGTGAAACTCGTTGTGAGTTATACTAAAGCAAAATCTTGAGTATTTATTGTCTGATAAACATTAAAAACTGTCTGCGGAGGTCGAGTCGTCCTGCAGCCCCCGCTGGCTGTTCATTGGCTGCAGCATCTTTTTTCTAAGTTCTAAAAAAATACCGTAGACGGCAAGGCACAAATTTAGATATTCATTTATCTAATTAATCTATAGCCTATGCACAAAGACAATATGATCTTTTTGTCCCCTTTTTGTTTTAAAGCTTGATGAAGAGAGAGAGCGCAAGTTGCTGCAGCTGAGGAGGACAGTGATGCACGCGCACAGGAGTGATTGACAGTTCGCGGCACTGTGTACAAAAAATACTCCGCTACACAATTATTTCGTTCTTTTCGTTTAAGCTTATTAACGTTAGCGTTACAGAAAGGTCTGATTTACGCACTGTTACAGTCATTGTTTTTTTTTTTTTTTTTTTTTAAACAATGACATTTGAGTTCATGATTTTAATGTTGCTGTTTATTGTGGCAGACTAAATGAAGAGTAATGTTTCTTGTGGCAGACTGAAGAGTAATCCGGCAGAGTTTTATACTGAAACTTTCCGTCTAAAAGTCCTTCCTTGGTCTTATCCATATTTCTTTGCACATTGAACACACATAGGCCACAACTGGAAATAAAAAAAACTGCAACCGCGTTAATTGCGTTATTTTTTTTTTACGCGTTAAATATTTCAAATTAATCGAATGCGTTAACGCGCTAATTTTGACAGCACTAATATATATATATATATATATATATATATATACACATACACACACACATACATACAAGGGACAGAGGCTGAGACTTACCAGTAAATACATTTTTAATAAATAATATATAATAATATTAAAATTATATAGAATAAGCAACAAGGAGGTTTTTAAAAATATGTCTATTCAAATAAGTAATAAAAGAAAGAAAAACTACCGAATAAGAGTTTTTCAATCATTTATTTTAATTAATTTCAGGGATGAAAAAATGGTTTATTTCCTGAAACAGATAATACTACTATGTTCATCATAGAGGTGTATTCAAATAAGACCCGCTTTTTAACATTAAAAAATAAAAAATAAATAAAAAATGTGTTGTCACACACATAAACCAGGTAAGGTTTGTTTACATAGACATATTAATGCATGAAGCACCATAAATATTTATGCAATGAATCAAAGGCCTGATTGTTGATTTTTGCGCACTGTTGGCAGAATTACTAAATGTACACAATCCAAGAAGACCAGACTTAGTAGAATAAGATATTAATTTGGTCAAAATAATTACACCATTTTACCAAAAACGTACTTAATTTGATTAGTTTCATTAACATGCTCAAACAACACTAAAATTGCCAATGCTTTCTCAGAAGACTGAGACTAATTAAAAGAATGCTTTTTCTTCAGATGACAAGAGGTGACAGAAAAGAGAGAAGCACTGAAATGGAAGAACCAAGACATCACCAGAAAAATAGGAGAGGCCTTTCTTGGACGTCTGAAGAAGGTCAAAAGCATAAGAAAAGAGATGAAGAAAAAAGCTGTCCAATGAATGAGTGATAAAGACTTTGACACTAACTTAATTACTGATAATTGATTCTGCTCCTAAGAAGAAGGTGACAAAGCGCTATAAAAGGCATCAGCGTGTATGTGTGCATGGCTGTCAGGAGGTATTCTGAGCAGGTCTATAAAGCATCCAGACATCATACCTGATGAAAATGACATCGGAGCCCTCAAACACACACATGGCTTTGATCAGAAGCGCAGCTCTCTAAACTAGCAGACGTGTTAATGAGACGAGACCCCAGGCCACCCATTTAGATGGACAGCACAGAGACAAAGTGAGATGAAAGAGAGCAAACATGTCCGCTCCGAGTGGTCTCTCTCATTGATGAACAGATGAGACTGAAAGGACGTCCTTTCAGCCACTGACACACACACAAACATACACTCATCTACAGGGTGTGATATTCATCTCCACTAATGTTTGAAGACCCCATGAAATTACTTCTTGAGGGCAATTTTTATTCATATGTTGATATATTTCCTTTTAAAACAGGACGTTGGGGACTAAAATAACCAAGTCTCAAATAACCAATGCTAATTTTCACAGGGCCCTTCATTTGAAGACAGTAACAGTAAGAAACCTCAAACTAGCGCTGTTCCTTTAGCTACAGATGGTTAGGCCTCCTTTGTGGTTTTAGTGGCCAAATCTGTGATATGCGGATAAAAGTTGTGTCTTAGCCTCAGAGGACATGCACACAAACCCTTCGAGACCCATCTGGTGCATTTAGCTCACAAAAGTGTGGTTTAACCAGAGCGGCTTTAAGGCAAGTATCCAAGATTAGCAAGAAATAGCTTTTTTTTTTTTTGCTAGCAATACTAAAGACACATATTAAAAAGACCACCAATTTCCATTAATCAATTGATCCTGAACAGAGACTGGCAGTATGTCTAAGGTATGGACCCGCACACACCCGGTTTACAGGGACTCAGTGTGCTATAATTATAGCTGTGATATAAAAAATATTTGTAGTATTTTTTATAATAATATTTTTATATATAATTGTAGGTGTCTGAGCACTGGCGATTCATTCACCACCATTGCCAGCAGGTTTACGGTGGCACCAAGTTGTCAAAACATCTCTCGTCCGACAAAAAAAAAAAAAAAAAAAAAAATCGGAACATTTTGAAAGTTTCGGAGGCAGTGTGCAAGCGTGATTGACATAATGAGGTCAAATTTATTTTTTGACCTTTGAAAATTTCGAATACGAATTTCGGACACCTTTAGTGCTGGGCCAGAATATTCAATTATTCGTTTGGTGGGTTGGCATTCGATTTGCAATTTTTAGATTAGAATAACCTTTTTTATTTTTTTTACATGGTGATGATCCCCTGAGAAACAGTCTTCATTTGTGCTTGAAAATAGCCTTTTTTACTATCAGGGCGAACAGTTTTAAGGACTGTCAGGTACGGTTACAGTTATTTTCCAGGTGAGCCTGGTACAACACGGCAAGATTACAAACCGTTCTCGGCACGGTTAGACAACCATGTTTAGCCGTGCTGGTAGAGTGCTTGATGTCACCACTCTGTTGCCTTTCTACCAGTTTCTCCAAACAGCCAAGTAAACAGCTACGCTACGTTCAATATAAAGCAGAAAAAAAAATGTCAGACAGTTTGATCTGTGGAGGAAACATTTGCGCTTATTGATATTATACTCGTCGTCACCTTCTGTTTATTTTATTTTTCACATCAAGTAGGGATGTTCATTCTTAACCGACTGTTGACAGATTAATACAATCTTTTACAAGGTTTAAAAAGTAAAAATCTATTTTCAGTAATTTATCAAGATATTTAAAAAGCTTTTCTGCATTGTTAAAATATGCTACGCATATAAACAAATTGTGGGGGGGGGGGTTAGAGAGAAAGAGAGAAAAAAAAGTTGCGTATAAGTCGCATTTTATTATTCATTTCAGAAATAGGCCTAATGCAGACTCAAAATGTTTACAAACATTATAATAAACACTGTAAACATAGCCAGCCACTTAACGGCACAAATTTTACTAGCCTACATATTTAAACTGAGCAGTAGGGCTGCAACACGCAACAGCGGAAAGTGAAACCATATCGGTGCTGACTGGTCTGGATTGGCACGGAATGGAATGGTTAAGCAAAGAGAACCGTTCAGTCCGATAGTGGAAAAGCGGCTTATGAATCGCCCATGAGTGAACGTCATGATTCAGTTCACCAGGAAGAGAAGACAAAAATGCAGAAGACCTCAGCTGTGTGGGAGCACTTTAAATTGAGTGGGAACCAGACAAAGGCAGTGTGCCAGATATGCCAGATATTTGAAACTGGCCTACCACAACAGCATATCGAGTTCTGTAAGTAGTACCGCTATATAGGGCTGGGCGATAAGGAGCAAAAAATATATCTCGATATACGATAGGTATCTTCTCGATATCTTTACAGGAAAAAATAACCCCCCCAAAAACTACTACTAATACTACTACTACAAAAAAAAAAAAAAAGCCTAATATTACGTTTAGGGAATGTTTTATTTTTTCTTGACGATATGTTTTATTGTTACCTAATTCTGTGTTTTAGCATGTGTAATTATTTCAATGCATAAAAACAACTTAATTTGTAAAAAATAAAAAATAGTCTTATGAAATGTTTTTTTGCCCCTCTGAAATTCTGTGTATTTAAATTTTTCAGGTTATCAAATGAAGGCATAAAACATTCAATTTATCTTTTAATTATTGAAAATGAAGTAAACTTTATTTTTTGGTAAACAGAGGGGATTTACTATTAAAAATAAAACATGGAAGAAATGTTGTGTGATTATTCCTTAAAAAATTATGTTCGTTTCATTTTAATAGTGGTAGTAGGCTATGTATATTCTGCTGAACAATAGTAATTGTTTAGCAGAATATAATATATGTAATATCGGGTGTGTATGAATGAAGATGCGCTTCTGCGCCATTCATAAACACAGACACGCAGAACATGCAGGATTCATATTTAAAATGACTTTTCCGGCTGAATATTTACAGATATAAGTCCATATCGCGTTAAACTGTAAATTCCATTTTTATGACTGGATTCCGCGATTCCCTCCGCCTTTTCTGCATCGCGGAAATCATAGGGCCCTACAGTAGACATCTGCCTGCTGTTCATCCGACGCCTTAAAACCGAAGTATCTCCATATAATGGAGCCAGTTGTCTTTTTTGATAGGCTACTAGTTCTGTAGCCTCAGTTCTGGTTGAGGACGCCGCCATGTTCAATGAGACTACACGCGAGGGGAGGGGGAACAAAATCAAGGAGGCATGTCCACGAGAATCGCAGCACTTCTGACTCATGCTGTTCTGTAGTTTATTAAAAGTAGATTAAATCTGAACGTGCCGCGTATCTATATTGCACCAAAATGCAAAACTGCACTCCCTTGGGTCCGCAGCAACACACCCGACCTACGACAAGTCATTTGGCTGAACGGTTCTCGACATAATATAAATGCAAACAGACAAACCGACACACAGAGATTCCTGCCTTTATTAGAGATAAGAATATGTTCAGCCCCTTCACTCAGAATATTCGGTACGGATTACTATCGAAGTGCAAACAATTAAATTCGGACCAGAACTAATATCAATTGACGACATCTCCATTTCCATATCATAGAGGACTCTAAAAACCCATATCAGTTGAACACTAGAGTAAAATGTACAAGGCCAGAAAGCCATAACAGACTAAAATAAACCACCAGGAATTTGAAGCAAGTGCTGCAATTCCACTGGTAATTTCCCACTTCACTTTGACAGCTATTACAGATCCTAAACCTTGCTTTGATTCAGTCAGAAGTGATGCTTATGACCTACACTTTATGACTCCTAAAACATTTGCATCAACTTCATAAAGTCACTCATTCTTGAAGAGAATACTTTTTATGAGCTTGGTATAAATACCTTGCTTCAATTCAAATAGTTTAGTCTGCAAGGTCCACAAATTATGAGAATGAAGCTCAAACAAACTATTAAGCGTTTCAGAATATGGCTCCTGCTGCACTTTCCTTCCAAAACTCTAAGAGATATGCTGCGCTAAATACATGCACGCTTGAAGTTTGTTCATCTCTCACACAAGTGAAACAAACCCAAGTCAGAGACACACACACACACACACACACACACACTCTTCTGTTTGGCTGCTGAGTGGCAAAGCTTTGAGATCAAAGGTTTTACAGATGGCTTAACGAGCAGTTAGACACATAACAGCGGGAGACAGAGAGAGAGAGAGAAAAAAAGTGAGGAGGAGAGACAGGTATTTAGACAAGTAAAGTCACGGAGAGAAAGAGTGAGAGGAACTGACATCCAGAGAGGGAGAGAAAGGAGAAAGAGATAGACAGGAGGAGACAAGTGGAGCAGAACAAAGCAGACGAAACGAAAAATGTAGAAAATGAGCGATATCAACTTGCACAATAACACAGTCTGGTTTTCTACTGAACAGCTTTCAGTGTAAAACAGCCTCAACCTAACAGAAGTTTCATCATAATGCCGACCAAACAACACAAACAACAATACAAGAAAAACAGAAAATAGTGAAGGACAAAAAAACAGGGGGAATAGACACCAATTAACCATTATTCACTTTTATGAACTATATAGGCTTATATATATATATATATATATATATTTATATAGCAGTGAGTGGTTTTCTCCCATTTCATCTCTTGGATTAACATTTAGGACACTGACAGTAGCTATTAAAGATACAATTTGTAAGACATTTGCCGTAAAATATCCAAAAACCACTAGGCTAGTGTTTATATATTTTGTCCAGCGGATTACTAAAAATCTCTCTCATGTTTCCAACTACTTGTTAATCCTGAGAAAATTCCTATTCTAAACAGTGACACGGGGGAGTGCAGTCGCCTGTCAATGACGTAGTTACCCTTTGTTACCGCCTTTACTGACGTAGAAACCACATGACAACAGTGTGTGGACAAATGCGGAAGTAGTGTCTAGAGTCCAGCAAACCACTAGCTTGCTTCAAGCAGGTCCTTATTTACTTCTTGCACGTTTTATGGTGGAATATGTTACTTATTTATGGAACATACTGTTTAACGTCTGTCACTGGTTCTGTCCACAAGGACAGCTCCCGTAAATGTAAACGTACGGGCCAACCAAACGACCCAAGAAGAGTTTGGGACAAGAGGAGAGAAAGAGTGAGGATCAATATCAGTATTGCATTGTCTAGATGAAGAGAGCTTCGCGACAAACTTCAACTAGAAAGAGGAGCCGCTTGTGTTTTACTCGACAGGTGAGTTGTTTTGATTCTTTTCTTTACAGAAAACATATACTATTATAATATAACAAGTGGTAATCGTCTTCATATCGCCTGATTGATGGACGTCAGCGGTTGGGTAGAAGACAACAAATCTCATCATTCCACGCTCCTTCTCTGCATCATCAAACCACGCGATTATTATTGTTTTTGTAGTGCGCCCTCTAGTGGCAGGTCCTACAACCTGTATCTTTAAATTAGGTGTGGTCACTTTAAGAGATAATACATCATATATAACACATTCCATATCCTGTTTACTTTCACTTAAGACATAACAGACCATTTTTTCGAGTATACTTTTGAGCTGACAATTTTGTATGTATTCGTCGTTTCAAGAGCAAGAAGAGACAAAACTCAATTCGGTGTTTAAGGGCTGTTCTGTAGACGCGGTTTTCTGCATGCACACTGTACACCCCGAACAGCACACGGGTTCTGAATTAAGCTTTTCATGTTATTTTGTGCTTGTATGTTTAAACTGGTGAGGTGTATTAGTTCGTTTAGGCATGGGAAGAAGAGAAGAGCTCGGTTTGGTTTGTCACGGCTCTCTGTGTGCGCACCGAATTCTGCGTGCAAACTCCGTTTTCTGCAACTTTTTTGAATGTTTATATTGGCAAAGCTTAAAAGGTGCAATTGATAAGCTTGTGACGAAGTGCATGCCATCTTTTTAAGCTGGCCTCAGGCTGTTAGTTGAAATCACCGGCCCCTTCCCATCTCTCCACGCTGCTTTACTAAAGATATGCACCTCAGCCTATTTTTGAATGTAAGAGTGTGCGCTCAAATATGCTCAAGAAACCCTCTTGCGATACTTTGTCATACGATGATCAGTCAAAGTAGCACTGCTTTAAGTCAAACACACCTATTGGGTTTGTGGTGTTGTTGTGGTGCGCTAGGGAACGTATATCCACCATTCGTAACTGCATCGCTACATCACTGATATGACACTTTTTTTTATCATGTAAAAATTTATACCAGTATTATTGTGGATGGTATGATATGGCACACCCTAATATATATATATATATATATATATATATATATATATATATATATATAAAATGCTCAAAAGCAAACTCTGAACCATTTTTAAGAGCATGCAGGTCACTGATGGATTTATTCTGCACCTTCATATACTCCAGAACATCAGTTTAACAGGCATCCTGATCTACATGCTGCCGACAGCCCTGCCTCATGAATATTCATCAAGCTCATTACCACACAAGTGAGGAAACACACCAGATTCTAGAAAGGGAGAGACAGATATACAGCACAGCCACACACACACACACACACACAAAAAAAACATTTTACTCAAGCAAACATAGATGCTTTCCTGATTTTTCATACCTCTATTTTCACTGCAAACTGAAATGTACTATGTATTAAAATGTTCTGACTGAAACTTGAACAATAAAAAGGTAAAATGGCATGTCTGAATCCATCCTGCCGATTAGAGGCCTCCATCTGGTCAATTTTTAGCACCGATATATTCCATGCAGCCTATGATGTCCCACAATCCTGTGAGTGGGTCAGTGGTTGGTAAATACAAATTACGTCTGATGGAGCAGTTATAAGTAGTAAATAAATTTATAAACATCAATTTATTTTTTTTATTTTCAACATGTGATTCCATTTCTAATGACAAATAAGCACTGGAATCATTACATAATCCCTTGGATATTTCTAAAGCTCACTTTAGTGTGTTTTAGATCATTATACATGACAATCGGAAAGCAGTCTGGTGCCTTCATTCAAAAATGCTGCCAGGCAAGTCAATGGCTGTCTGGACAGGAAGCCAACTGCCTTTTTGGACACCGCTTTAAGTGTCTTGTACAGCTCTCTGATAAGTGAGCATGTGTGTGTGCGCACATGTGTGTTAGACCATTAGTGGCTGTTCGTGAGCTAGAATCTCAATCAATAGATGCCTGACTATCAAACAGTCAAACGGCCACCTGCTTCCCCTCTGGCCCCCTTCTTTTCTGCCCATCACAAATGTCCTGCCAAAAAACAAAAGGTTAAAATACTGAACTATCGATTTCATCTGAGCTCTACCCTGCCCGCAACCTTCAGTTACACTAACCTGCATCAGTATCATGTGATACTGGACTAAACTATTCATGCAATAATATCTTAATATGACCACCAGAGCTGAAAAAAAAAACAATGCAATCCTCATCATTCACACAAACATAATAAACAAAGTCATCTTAACTTCCACCATACATCAGGCATGGGCCGCTTCGATACTGGGGGGCTACTATCCTAAAGAATTTAACAAATCAAAATGGTCTTCATACTGCTTCTTGGAAATTATATTAAATGTTTTAACTTTTTCCTTTTTTCTTTTTTTTAAATGATCAAAAATAATGTGTGTTTTATTAATTCAGTCATTTTTGTATTTTATTTATTGGCTGATTCCTAGTCCATTCAGTATTACGTGACCTGCCCTGTCCTGAACAATCATAACATAGGTGATTTAAATATAAATGACCTAAACATACAGCAGCAATATTCATTTTAACAGTCCAAGACAGGTTAAAAAACATCACACTTTCCATGCAAGTAACCTTGAGGTTATGAGTGAACTTCAGGAAAAATAAATGCTACAAAAGATGGTAAACTACAGTTCAATGGGTTTATGTTTTTGGTGTATTATGTCTACATGAATACTAACGAGGGCAACAAGAATTCAGAAGACAAGGAGAGCGTGGGAGGGAGAGGGAGAAACTGTAGAGTGTCTCCATGAAAAGAACAAGGGAAATATTCATTACTGAGGTTACCATTACACACATAAGTCCACCCAAACAGGCACTCAGATCCAGTTCATACCTTTCTGTGGATCTTCACATCTTAATATAATCGCACAGTACAATCTGATGTGTGCACGGACACAGACTAGGAGCAGGAAAATGTTTTAGCCCTTATATGGAAGCTCACACAGGCATTTGCGACCCCAATCCATATTTCAATTTCCATCCTCTCATGTAAACGAATTCAATCGCCACTACGTGTCCTCAGTGCAACCGTCTGTGTGAAAAATGAGCCTATTCTCACCCACACATCCTGACGCCTTCACTCCCATATCTTTAACATGCACACACACACACACACACTCTCTTGAACCGGCCCTCTCTTCATAAACCATTCATTGTCGAATCTCACGCGTCATCTTACAGGAGTCAACCTCAAAAATAACACACAGAATAAAACCAAGCTTAATTTAACTTCAGATCCACTTCCGCTGAAATAGAAGTTCTTTGACCATGATTAGTAAACTGCTACAGTAACAGGTGCAGGGCATTTTTTTCTGTTATCAATAACCCTCTGATATTTTCAATTATAATAATGTTACTGTACAATGTAATGAGGTCGATAATACCTGAAGAAAACATTCACATTCAAACAGCTACTGCAACATAAATATCCACAATTAATCAAGAAATACAGTAGCAAGTCAAACCTCAAAGCCTTGCCATTAATGCAGCTCCATCTTCCAATTAACTGATCAGCAGTGTAACAAACAGTTCACCCAAAATGAACATTTGCTGAAAAAGACTGATTCTCAAGCCATCCGAGATGTAGAGGAGTTTGTTTCAAGAGGTCATTAGAGCGGTTTTATTTCACTTGCTCAAAGGATCCTCTGCAGTGAATGGGTGCCATCAGAATCAGATCCCAATCGTCTGATTAAAACAATAACCCACAAGTAAACGGATGTGACTCTAGTCTAAAAATGAAGTATCGTTAATAAAAATTAAACCGTGATTTATTTTCCTCCAGTGAAAAAAATAAATAAATCCATCCTCAGTTGTCCGCTCGCATCAAGATCTACTAAAATATTTGTTATTAAATGTTTCACTTGTTAACAGTGCTTGATCTGTGCATATTTCTCAACGGATTCAGACAAGATGATTTTTTAACTGGAGAAAGCAGAACGTGTTTGAAATCTCATTCTGACGGCACCCATTCACTGCGGAGGTGAACAAGTGATTTAATGCTACATTTCTCCCAATCTGTAGAAACAAACTCGTCTACATCTTGGATGGGCTGGGGGTGAGTCAAATGTCAGCACATTGTCATTTTTGGGTGAACTCTTAATAAAACATTTTTAGTTTGGGTTTTATACTGCTCCGTCTTTCAAAACCACCAGCTGTCGTTTAGCATATGATTCAGACATTGTGAATATGTGATTGCTCTTTGGGTTAATTTTAAGCACACACTTTATCAGGGAGTTATTAAACAAATAACGATCCATGTTTATTACACCCAAGCAAGCCATTTACTACTGTTAGCATTACGGATTATTTAAAAACAACAGCTTTAAAAAATTATAAGAACAATCTGAATATTTCAGCACAGCAATCTCTCTCTTTCTCAGTCTGCTGCCTGGTCTCGGGTTTGTTCATAAATTACAACTGTTCATCATTCGAGGCAATTTGGTGCGTAATATCTTGGCTTTGATGGAGCTGCTGACTAATTGATGGATTACTTTATTTTCGAATAGCGGAAACTGCCAAGCCACAGTTGCGGTAGTAAATCTCTCTGAAATGAAAGAAACCATCACATTTACGCTGGACTTTAATCAGCGCGTAATGCAAGAGTTTATTCAGAGACGCTCCATCAGCCCCATTTTCCACAGCTGATAGTTACGGGAAAGAATTCGTCATTTCTGACACACCTGCTGAGACACCCCAGATTCCTCATAACAGCCACAGATTTAAGAGTGTTACTGGTGTAAACAAAATTTACATCTAACTATTCGGAGAGATTTGAGAGGCTGTTTAAAAAACAAATCGAATATCATAAATTGTATTAAATGCTAGAATTAAATGCCAGGAGCTTGGCTGCTAAAATGAGTCCCAATGGACCGAAATCTGCAGAATTATTCAAAATAGATTTAAAGATGCAAATACAAGATCCACTGTGCTATTTTATAGAAGACAGACAATGCAGAACTCGCATGAATATCATAAACAAGCAGAGACCGACTACAGCTCTTTAAAATTCTCAAAACAGTGGGAAGTGGGTCAGACTGATTTCAGGACGTATGTTAAAATGACAGAATAAATATGGAAATAAAGAACGTGACGTGAGTGCAAAAACTGATGGCAGAAGTTTGACGTATTTAAAACGAGCAGCATACTCAGAGGAGTTTCACTCTTTCAGTTTCATTATTATTTCATAGCTGGGGTTAAGAACTGGACATGCATCTCCAGAACTGCATTACCTGAGCATGTTCACACAGTCTGTGTCTCCATCTCTCTCCAACACACTCAGACAATTTCTCTCTGTAACTGTATGAGGCCACTAGCAAAAAGGTGAGTGGGCATTTTCCATTAAATTCTCTATGGGAGTTACATGGCAGGATTGCACTATAGAGATTCAGAGATGGACAAAAGAGCAAAATTAAAAAGAATGCTCAACTTTACGCAAATGAACAGAAAATGCCAATATTTATAAGGGATTTAACGCTTAAATCCCATCATCAAATATTACCATAAATAAATAAAATACACTAATGTTCAAAAGTTTGGGGTCTAGAAGATATTTAAATGTCTCTGAACTAAGAAATATTATTACAATTCAAAATAACGTTTCCACTTTTATACTTTTGTCAAACAATTTATTCCTGTGATGGCGAAGCCAAATTTTCAGCAGCAATGGCTCCAGTCTTCAACATGATCCTTCAGATATCATTCTAATATGATGATTTGCTGCTCAAGAAACATTATTAATATCAAAATGTTCAAAACTGACATGCTGATTAATATTTTTAGGGAAGCCATCATGCATTTTTGTAAAATTATTTATAGTTAAATGGATTTGCTTGAAGGAAGAAAAAATATATACATACACCCACACACACACACACACACACACACACACACATTTCTTAACAGTAACTTCATTTAATGCATCCTTGCTGGAAAAAAGATTATATTTCTTGACCCTAAACTTTTTAACCGAAGTGTCTATAACACAATATTTATATTTAATGTAAACATACATGGCCATGCACTAAAAGCTATTAAACTCCAAAAATCTAATTCTGTAAACTCCATCAACTGTGCAGAACACTTACGAGATTGAAGATTTGTATTTATCACATACATGGTTATATGGAGAGCATATGACCAGCAGTTAAATGCAAGTCAGATCCGTTGAAAGTGCCATTATTAAGGAATACAAACACAAGAAAATAACATAAATATGGTATGGAAAAGATAAAAAGAATAAAATAATGCTCATAAAATAAAATATGTGCAGGACAGTATATTGTAGACTTAAGAAATATTATGAGCAGGGATGTACAAGAGAAGAATGTGCAAAAGGTTTATATAGGAAAATGTGTTGATTTACGCTCCCATTTACATTTTCTCCCAAAGTGGCAGAGCAGGTGTTTTTTTTACTGAGCACATAGGGATTTGTCATATTAATTGTGTCACAGATGTGTCTAAAACACTTCTTCCAGCTCTGATGTGATAAAATGAAGCGAGTTCCTACAAACTCAACGTTACATCACATTTTTCCTGAATAAATTACCAGCTGGGGACCCAAAGCTGATCTGAAACCACCGCTTCACAATCACCCCAGGGAGCTCAACTTATCAGCTGTGCCTAATTTCTGCAAATGCAGCAACACATTCAACACGTCTGCGTGAACGCGACCATGAACCTGGCTCACTTTCTGGCAAAAAAAAACGCCCCTGCAGCGCCGGAATGCGCTTGCGCACAACGACGGCCCACTATCTGGCAGGATGCTGGAGGTGTATATGGCGCAAGCGCAGTACGATTCTTCCATTCACAGTTAATGCGGGATCAGTATTTCGCAAGTCTTGTGTCACAGACACCCAGGCCTCTGCCCAAAAACAAATTGCAAGCATTTAAAACAATACTCGAGTACTGCAGTGAATGTGACGGGACACCTTACCATAAAAACACACCTTTCAAACGCATACCGGGCGTTTAACATCACATATGTCCACACAAAACCCATTTAGTGCTAAAAGGAAAGTAAACAACACAATGAAGCAGGTGGAAGAGCAGGTCTGCTTATTTATAGCATGACAGTTGTCATAAACATCACTAATTTTACTACAAACCCTCCGTAATTCCAAGGTTAAAATGTTCCACTATCAAGACACAGAAATGCTTCACTAAAATCACGTTACATCGCTGTTACATAAGAGTCATAAAGTAAAAAGGCTGGCAAGCGCAACAAGAGGCTAAGCTAGTTAGCACCACAACAGCAGCCTGCAACAAACTGAAATATAACCGACACAGATCCTTTAAACGCGCTGATTTCACTCTTACGAAGCTCATTGAAAGCTAAAACCGAAATATATGACTCATGCTGGAGTGTTGTGGTATGTGTCGGGTTTATACACTTACCTTTTTTCTTAAGGTAAGCTGTTTTACCGTATCTGATATTTTCATATGGAGCGTCTTCACGTCCGGGTTAAATGAATGACGGAGGACGGGAGCGCGCACGTACCACTCCGGCGTGCGCTGTTTAATAGCTAAACATAATTACTATTTTAAATCACAGATCCATATACTTCTGATCTGATTTCATGTTATTGTCCCTGTCATCTGTGGGTTTCAGTAAAATGTATGAGACAAATGTAAATAGGCTAGCTTTCTATAATATGTTTTTTTACATCAAGTGTGCTCCGATAAGTGTGCTCCGATTTATTAAATAAGTAAGAACTACTAACACCCTATTTTATTTGTATTCATTTATTTTTATGTATTTATTCTACTGTTTATCTGTCACTAATTTTGCATTACTGCATGAAAACAATAGCCCCTTTCACACAGTAACACCAGGAAATTGGATAAAATTACAAGAATTACTTTACCGGTAAATGCAAATTATAGTTATAGTTAACAATCGTTTTTATCTTTTGTTAATTGTGATGTCTGAACATCTTAATTTCTTTCTGCGACCAGATTTTCTCGTTATGTCTTTCTGGGAGTGTTTATGATGGGTAAGATTTATTGCTGGGGCTTGACTCCATGCGATAATTATCACAAATGAATAAACAAGCAATTTCTTTCTCTCTCTCTCTCTCTCTCTCTCCTCTTTCACTTCAGTTCATCATTCCTTGTATCTCACCCATTGTGTCATTCTGTAAAGGTCATTAGTGTGAGAGTGGGTGGGTAGCAGCAACAGGTTGTGTGTTTTTCCCCTAATTCATGAGGTTATAGAAGTGTGGTGTTTGGGTGTTTCTGCATGCATGTGTTCTTCTTCCAATTCAGCCTCTGAAGGGAGACATAAATCAGTGGCAGCAGATGTTCATGAAAAATGACTCTGTAAAAAAATAAAATAAAGATGAAAAAGAGTTGGAAGGAAGAAAAAAGGGAATAATATTTAAAAACACAAGGGAAAGAGAAAAATATGCACAGCCTCATGAACGTCACTGTTTGTTAAACTTAAACGGGCGGCTTAGACTCGCTGTTTGTCATAGAAGTTTCGCAAATGTGCCTGCCTATATCATAAAATAAAAACATAAATTATATAATTTTAATGTTTTATGTGTATGTTATTGTTAATTTTTCTTTATGGCTATGTAAAGCTTTATGAATTATAGTATAAACTGTGTGACATTAATAAACCGTGTTCATTTAGCAATATTTTACTCAAACTATCTGTTTTTGGAGCAAAAATAAACAAAAAAATCAGTTAGACTTTAAGCCTTTTAGTGCATTAATTATGCCTTGTAAATGATGTACCACCTTATAATGCATTGTACAGTCTCATGAATAATTATAATCACAATTAATACATTCTAACTCTTATTAGTTCAGTGTTTCTATACATTTTGAATTCATTTATAATTATCTACAACAAGATATAATGTATTACAATGCACATTATGAAAAGGCCTATTTATAATGCACTGTACTCTTTAATAACCCTTAATAATGTATGCATAAAGGCTTTATGAAAAGTGTTAGCAAAAATCGATACATACACTCAGTAAGATTCCAAAATAATCTTATTGCAGTGATACCATAGAAAAACAATGTTTCAGTGAACAGCTCTCCATTATTGTATGTATTAAAAACTTGTTTATGTAATTGTATGAAAGAAATATCACAGGAGATAGTATCTTTACTGAACTCAGTATGGCTGTGATTTGGCTGTGGCCTTGAGGTGCAGGTAATCAGCTTTGAATATATTCCTAATTATATATTTTTCTGAATGGTGACTCAAACGTTTGTCTGTCTTACTTGATGACAAGAAGTTAGTCTACCCTTATGATCCCATTAACTGTGGTAATAGTGTTGAACTAGAGTTCTTGGTATCTGAATGCTGTTTAGAGTTCTGTTGTTAATATGTGACACCAATTAAAGCACGGAAGGCCAGTGTATCCCATCCACAAATGACATCGTGTTAACAGTACTTGACACTCACAGCATTAGTTGAGGGTGTTTCACAAGAGTGAAAATTATATGTTAATGCAGAGCTCAAATACAAAGTACACAGCTGAAACATTCATGCCATCAAGATTAATGTAATAATGTTTTGTTAGTCATAATGTTCAATGGTCATTTTCATCATTAAGCATATCTTTGAATCAACATGAATCAAAATGGTCTCTGTTTATTTTCTTAATATATATTCCTGCCCCCTGGCCTTATTGTGAACGATTCATTGGTGCATATTGCAAAGAAAACAATATCTGTCTTCTTAATATTTCATCAAAACATAATAACTTGCTTTGTTTCTCAAATGACTTTCCGTTTTAGCTGACAGTACCAAGGAGGTCTATAAAACTCGGAGAAGGCTATCCGTTGCCATTCCCATTCATCTCAATGGCAGTTCTTTGGCTGTCTGCCGTCTTTTCTCATGTGCACTCAGTTCTGGAGACTTTTTTAGCCAATCATATGAACCATAAATTTCACGTGACTGACTCTGCATGGAGCCACAGAAAAAAAAAACCTCCTGGCATGCTACTCTGGGTTGTGTTTCCCAAAAGCAATGTTCGCCAAATATGATTGAAAGTTCCACTTTTTCTAACATAGTTCTGCATTCAAACCATGCTTTTACTGAACATTTAAGAACAGTATCACAAACTGGTGTATTTATAACTACAGCTCTACCTTAAATCTTTCCTTTTAAAGGGTTAGTTCACCCAAAAATGAAAAGGAGCCTGTGATTTATTTACCCTCGAGGGAAGTGTTTATTACCTTTGAAATATGGATATTTTTCTTACACAAATGCATGGATCCATTACAAGAGGCCTTTATTCATGCCCCGGAGCCATGTGAGGCACATTTTACTATGGATGCGCTTGCTTTATTTGACATGTTTTGGACTGTTGAACAAATACACCCACCCACTGCAATGATAAGTTGCATACTCGAGGATGAATAATTCACAGGCTAATTTAAATTTTTGGGTGCACTGACCCTTTAAATATTTATACGTAATATCATATCTTTATACTTAAGCATGTCAACAACCACAGGAACTCATGACATAACAGGGAATCTTTAATGAAACAAACATGAAATAAAGCAAAACAAAATGGTTTAAAAATAGTGTATTAGTCCTTAGATTCATTACAGCAGCATTTTGGAGAAATGACATTGTGGAGGAACCCGCTGACTGAATGAATAGCATATATAGCCTACGGGAGTATGCCATTAACATAACGCATGCGAAGATGATTAAGAATTACAATGAACAACTTTCTGGTGTTGTAAATGAATGCTGAATTCCCTTCTCATCCTTATGCCCTAAACCCTTCGGATGAAGGATGTAGGTAGGTAGTGTAAGAGCTGTTCCTTGGGACACACTTTTGCAGTGTCTTGCCGAGCCAATTAATGGTGGCGCCATTACTGGACAAATTGAACCCATGCAAAGAATTGTGGGAATGAATTGTCTATCAATTGTGTCTTTTTATATTTCACTCCAAATGGCCCTTTGAAGTGGGCATTTTTGAGCACTTTGGTTTGGAATAAGTTTTCAATATGGCAGCCACATTTGCCCTTCGGTGTTGGATTTATCATGTTTGGAAAGAAGACAAATTCTCAAACGATGCATCATACTATGGTTTTGCCAACACTGATTGGTTGATGGCCCCACAAAAATGCACATAGTATCAAACTCTTCTTAACTTTCTTGAATTGTGATTCTAAGCCCTAGAAAAAGCTTTGCATAGCCATCGAAAAACAGAGCCTCTTTTGTCTCTCTGACAAAAATAAAATAAAATATTTAGTCAGAATCCAAAGCTACTTTTGAATGAACATCAATGGAGAAAGATGCAATTTGCCCAAAATAGTATAGTTGTGGCATTATGCTAAACCAGACAAACCTCAACGTCACCAGTCAGTTTTATTTTTTACAGACAACTTTACATTACATAACATTTATTCATTTAGCAGACGCTTTCATCCAAAGCGACTTACAAACCAGGACAGTGGAAGCAATCAAAACCAACAAAAAGAGCAATGATATATAAGCGCTATAACAAGTATCAGTTAGCTTAACAGAGTACACGTAGCAAGGGCTTTATTAAATAATATAATAAATAAAAATAAAACAGATAGAATAGAAAAAGAATAGAGCAAGCTAGTGTTGGAGGTCTTATAGACACATACACACACATAATTGCATAATAAACGAAAAGAAAATAGAATACAAAAAGATTAGAAAGGTAGTTCGATTTCTTTATTTGTTATTTTTTTAAAGAATATAGTTAGAATAGTGAGTGCTAAAGTTAGAGAGTCAAATAAAGATGGAAGAGATGTGTTTTATGCCGATTCTTGAAGATGGCTAAGGACTCAGCTGCTCGGATTGAGTTGGGGAGGTCATTCCACCAGGAGGGAACATTTAATTTAAAAGTCCGTAAAAGTGACGTTGACTTACAGAACACAAGCTTCTAGAGGCACATAAGTCTGAAGTAATGAATTTAGGTAAATGGATGCAGAGCCAGTGGTAGTTTTGTAGGCAAACATCAATGCCTTGAATTTTATGTGAGCAGCTATTGGAAGCTAATGCAAATTGATAAACAGATGTGTAACATGTATTATTTTTGGCTCATTAAAAATTAATCTTGCTGCCGCGTTCTGGATTAATTGTAAAGGTTTGATAGAACTGGCTGGAAGACCTGCCAAGAGGGCATTGCAATAGTCCAGCCTGGACAGAACAAGAGCTTGAACAAGGAGTTATGCAGCACGTTCTGAAAGATTGGTATGATCTTCTTGATGTTGAATAAAGCAAATCTGCAGGATCGGACAGTTTTAGCAATGTGGTCTGAGAAAATCAGCTGATCATCAATCATAACTCCAAGGTTTCTGGCTGTCTTTGAAGGAGTTATGGTTGATGTGCCTAACCGGATGGTCTTGGTAAGGTTGAGTTGAAGGTGATGGTCCATAATCCAGCAAGAAATGTCTGTTAGACAAGCTGAGATGCGAATAGCTACCGTCGGATCATCAGGATGGAATGAGAGGTAGAGTTGAATGTCATCAGCATAGCAGTGGTATGAAAAGCCATGTTTCTGAATGACAGAACCTACTGATGCCATGTGGACAGAGAAGAGAAGTGGTCCAAGAACTGAGCCCTGAGGCACCCCAGTAGTTAGATGTTGTGACTTGGACACCTCACCTCTCCAAGATACTTTGAAGGACCTATTTGAAGGAGAAATTGGTTCCATTTGGTAAATATTAAGGATTTAATCAATTCCCAAAGGATCAAATCAAGTCCCGCCCTACATTTTATCATTGAATATTCTGTTTCACTAAGAAATGTAATGAAATTATGGAATAAAAATGCAGTCCAAAGCTGCAGTCCAGTTTTATGCTGACTATAAATAACAAGGCTCTTTCTGGTGCTTTGTTGGTCACTAGTCCCAGCTACGCCATTAAAAGTGACCTTTTGCCACCATGTTATCCATTTCTGTGTGTGCGTATTGTTATCAGTGTGCCTACAATTCAGTGTTGTAATGGAATCAGACATAAATAAGCATGAGGAAGTCACAGCTCAACGGGGGAGTGGAGGAGAGAAAATAAAGGCAGTGTAATTAAAGCAGCAGTAACCTCACACATATTAACCAGGGAATATGTGACTGATTTACACACACACACCATTTCCAACCCATGTGTCTGTGTATCACTTACCATTCCATTGCCCCCTCCAAAAATAATTAAGCATCTTCAGAGAGGAATTGGGTTACCTGCACATTACAGTGAGAGATGTAAGGCTAGCTCTCACTGGGGACCTGAAGGAATGAACACTGGGTGAGAGAAGAAAATTATGGGAAGAGAGAGCGGTAGAGATGAGAAAGAAGGCTCATCTCTGATGCTTGGTTCCACCTGTGCACATTAGCACCATCCAGTTACCATGGTAAAATGCTTTATAATTAAGGACCTTGGTCAGGGACACAATATCAAATTTGACATGAACAACAACAAGGCTCTTAGAGGTAGAAGTACACTGAATTCACAGGTTTGTTTTCTCTCAAAAAACTTGATTGAGTTTTTGACAGGGTTTATTTTTGTGACAAATTATCTGTACATTATTATGGTACCAGATAAATAAGTGAACATGAAATATTGACTTGAGTTAATATTATTTGTACTGGCAAATCACCTGCATATGACCTTAAAGTTTCTGCTGAGAAAACAAAATAGTATGTGACAATGTACAGTACTGTAACGGGAGAGTTGCGTTGGGATCAATGTGCAGCTTTATTAAATAACAAGGCAGGTCAGACAGGCAGAGATCGGTCACTGGCTTCAGATATAACACAGATTGGACAGAATCGTAAACAGAGTTCGTTAGCAGGGTCAGGGCAGGACAGAAAATGATACAATAACACAAGACAAGCAGGGTCAGAGTAGGTAGGCAACTTATCAATCGTCAACGGTTAAACAGTCCAGGTATAAAAAAAAAAAACCAGGAGATCAGATACAGGGAAACCACTCAGAAATGTATGCAAGGCAAAACAAGACCTCGCAATGAGCACAGCAAAGGCCCAGCCTTAAATAGGCCAGACAATGGGAAACACCTGTGCAGGTGATTAGTCTCAGGTACGGGGGATTGGGGAAATGAAGTCCAAAAGGCTGACTAGTACTCCGGTGATGGTTCCCTAGGCAGGGTAGGTGATTTGGTTCAGAAAAAAAAAATTATGCTACTTAGAATCTCTTCACATCCTTACAGCATTCAAAAACTATGTTAAGTGGTGTAAATGTACTTATGTCATCTGTGGAAGGTGTAGGATCATAAAATATTTGTCCAATCTTATCTCTCAATCTGAGGGCCACAATAGGCTGCCCTACCTGCTTGTCAACATATGTATTTGCAAACTTCTACACCCTGTTCGCACAAACATGATACATCATCAGTCCTATTCATTACGCTATTTCAGAACAAGCGAGAATGGAAGGCATTATTATTGTAATATTATTAGGGTGACCATATGCGCCATTCATACGGGACACGTCCCAGCCAGGATTTTAATAATGCCTAAAACATCCAGAGCAGTTTGACCAATAACATGCAGGTATTGTACATAATCGACCAATCGTGGGGCTGCGTGTGAGAAGGTGAGATCTAGAGGGAACGATCAAAGTGATGCAAATATGCGCACGTGTTTGTTTGTTCGATTGACTTGAAGGGTCGCTGCGCACAAATCCAAAGTGCGCCACAATGCTTCAAGTCAAACGAATGAACAAACATACATGTGAATGTGATTCGAAAGCATAAGGAGCCGTCTGCTCTGCTCTTTATAGCTCAGTGCAAATAGCCAAAACCTGGATATTTTAGGCAATATTAAAATCCTGGCTGGGACGTGTCCCGTATGAACGGCGCATATGGTCACCCTAAATATTATGCGGTTTGTACTGTATGTTTTCTAACCAGTGAATGAGACGTGAGGTAATCTGAAAGCATTTCATTGGGTGGTTAGTCTCTGGTCTGCCTGCGAGTGTTCATGTGTTTTGGAGGAGGCGTGGCTTTTGAGAGTGATTTGCAGGGAGGATGGGATCTTATGTTTTCAAATCTAGCTTGCTATTGCTAGCCTCTCTGAAATCACCTACCCTACCTTTGATTTAAAATATGTATACAACTGATTACTATTTTGCATTCTCATGAATGACTGCAAATATTAGGAAATACATGACTGCTGAATACCATGGTTGAACAATCAGAGTCATGTTAACCTATATGCTATCTTAAAATGAGGGGGGTGAATCCATGTAAAATAAAAACACATTTATTTGGCAACTGTCAGAGAGGGCACCATTTAAATAAGATACTTTTAAAAGGTACTTTTCACTTATTTATGTGTAAAACTTTTTTAATAAGGAAAAATGACACAGTGCATCTTAAACAAGAGCAAAGTATGAGCAATCAGAGAGCGGAAAGACCAATTATATCCAAATAATTGGAATATGTTTCCTGGAGGGTTAGCTGATTTAAAATTCTTCTGTGGTTTGTCAGCTTTGGTCACATGATGAACATAATGTCTTCTTCTCCACCTGCTATTAAAAGTCTGCATGCCAAGACAAAGCGATCAAACCTACCATGAAGAGGACATCATCCTTGAGAAAATTCATACAAAATATTTCTTGCTGGAACTAAACCTTCACAAGAAGAACTTTACAGTTGTTTGTAATGAATCAAGTTGATACAAAGGGGACAAACTCAATGTCGGGTGTTTGTTTTATCTCTTCTGCCCCTTTGTGAGTGATTTTACAGCAACAATTACTCGAGAGAGAGGATGAGAGACAAATAAAGGAGGGGACTACAAAATAAGTGCAAGTTCCATGGTAAATACAATAGATTATGAACATATATAGAAGGGCATTTAGAGAGGATTTGCCTGTGAGCGTGTGATAACTGCTGCCTTGTTTTCCCCATTTAGCCACTCTGTACTAAAAGAAGGCCTGTCGAAGTACATGCATTAAAAAAAATAAAATCAGCAAATCAGACAGCATGTAGCGGAAGGGGGAAGGAGAATAAATAAAAGAGTGAAAGAAAAAACTAATTTGATTGCTTGGCTGCACTTTAAAACACAATGGCAGATAATATGAATAATTAATTGTAACAGGTTCTTTTGATGAGGCGGTTGCAGTTTAATTACTGAATGTGTTGTTTGCACAAGCACGCCGTAGATTAGGGCATTTCAAAGAGAAGGGCTGAAGAGGGCGAGAGAAGGAGAGAGAGAACGGACTGAAATAGTTGAAAAAAGGGCTGAAAATTCTTTGAAAACTAAACTCAATGGGTTCCACTGTCGGGGTTCTAATGACGTTGAAACGAATCTGTTGCGGCTCTTGTTGACGCATCTTTATCAACCCTGCTCCAAATGTCAACATGAGTCCAAATGTCAAAGACGGCAAGTTTGGTTGAGGGAGAAGCTCAAACATCTTTGTGCCTGTTGGACCAACAGCAGTGTGTGCGTGTGCGCAGCGCTGCTATAATGTGCAAATATGCCTTGTGATCCACAGAGAGCTGGATGTTCAGAGTAAATCTGCATAATAATTAGTTAGGGAATAGACAGCAGTCCCTTATCAGTTCTAAGTAAGAGGAACTCAGAAAACAACACACACATCCAGGGACAGCAATACATGCAGACACAATAAAACACAAACACACACATTAAAAAACAACATACACAGAGCCAGAATTGTATTTTTTTATATATATATATATTTTGTACGTTTCACCCACACAATGTATATTAAGTGGAGAATGTGGGCATAACAACAGACATTGAGATGTTTGTTCATATGCATGCTTCCACTCTCACTTGACTCCTCTTCTCTGTCCTCCTACCAGATACATGACTGGGTCAGAATTCTTTTGAAGGGGTCACGAAATATTTACTAAAGTTTTTTTTTTTTTTTTTTTAAAGAAAGAAAAATAAAAAATAAAGTATTTTTTTAAACCTAGATTTTTATAGAGTGAAAAAGTGATTTTTTTAGAGTGATTTTTTTTTTTTTTTTTCACAGGACTGTTTACACTTGGCAGGTTTTTTTGATTAAAATGATTTGCTCTGTTAGTGCGGTTCATTTAAATAAGCATCAACGCTGCCATCTGAATCTTGTGTTTGCACCAAACAAGCAGACAGAACACATAAGTGGGTCTCGGTCCACTTCCAAACAAACTCTTCATACACAGTATATCTTAGGGTTCTTCCTATAGAACTGTTAAAGTCCCTGCTCTGAAGTAGGAACTAATTTAGTTCCTCCAAATGGAGTTCTTAGATCTAAATATGTTCCTAAATATATGTTTAAAGCAAGGCATGAATGCTTTAACCTGTAGTTACAAATGCATAAATAATGTTTTGATATGTTAATCTTTAAATGCTTGATTTAAATGAAATGATTAAAAACTATTTATAAAGGAACTTGAAATGTAAAATGAAAACCGGCAGTAGTTAATAAGTTAATAAGTGAGTCATTGCGACTGAACCGAATCTTTCAAACAGTTGATTCATTCAGGAACAAAACAATCATGTATTTCAGAGACGCAGAAAACTGTGCTGTGGCTTAGTTTGGAATCATTTTTGTAGGTGAAATAGAGCAAAAGATAGGTAATATGGTGTCTAAACATAAGTCTCAAGTCTTAATATTAACTTCTTTTTTAATGAATTGTTGTGTAACATCAATATCATTTGTGATTTTTGAGATAAAATGGCACTCTTCATGTCGATCATATATATGAAATTATATAAATATTCAAGAAGCTGTCCATACACGGTATGATAAATTAATCTCTTACTTACATCGTACGTACATCTGCAATTTGTTGCTTATGATGAGGGAATTCACGAGTTTCTGTCTGGTCTGAACAAAACGTGTCAGCGATGATTAATCTATACGCCTCTGATTGGCTACTGCATGTCTAAACTCAACTGAATCGTGTGTGATAGGTTATAATGAGCAACGCTCTAAAAATGCGTAAAAATAAAATATGGTGCAACATAAGCAAGTCTAAAACAGCAATCAAAACTTCTATTTAAGTATTATAATTTTCTCCCAAGAATATTTTTTGAGTGTTATTGGTCCCAAGTACTGTTACTGAATACCAAATATGCGTCTTTGACTTGTAAATGTGAGCGGTCAAGTGCCTGTGTGTATTGATTTGATGGCACAAAAAATATCCAAAGTTCAGAATGACACATTTTTGGCACTCAGTTATTCAGAGAGTTACAACATTTTTTTTCACAACACAATGAACTAGTTCAAAAGATCAAGGAAAAATAGATTCCTTGTAATGTGTCCCGTTTATTTTGTTTCTCTCTTTATCTCTTGTTATGATTGTGGTTAGCTGAACATACCTTGGCCATCCCTGAAGTCCTGATGAAATTGCAATTACACAAACAGGCGCACACACACCAACACACACATCATCACAGCTGATTATGTTGCTCGAGGCTGCATCTCCTCTGGGAGCAGCCAGAAGCCCTCAGTGCACAACCGAGTGCACAAACTGCTGAACAAATGAACAGGAAAAAGCCAGAATGAGAAAGAGTATCATTCAGGGTGGGACAACAAAAACTATTGATTATGTTCAAATGCACCACCAAGCCATATGGTGCAAAAGCCGCAGAGCTGCATCTTTGTGGTCTTCTAAAAAGAATAGAGCTCTCAGCGATGTGAGACAGTGTGTGTGTGTGTGTGTGTGTGTGTGTGTGTGTGTGTGTGTGTGCTAGAGCTGACCAGTTAAATGCTCTTCTGCAGGGGCAGATTAGACAGATATTTACTCTTGTCTGGTTCTAATATTGCCTCACTGTTTTAATCTACTGCCTTAAAAGGCATCCTCTTAATATTCTACACAAGACAGCTCTGACCCACACCGAAATGAATACAAACAAATGAATATGAATATATACACACACAGTTTCCTTCCAATTAGAGGCAACCATTGGAAGAGAGTCTTATGATCTTCAAATGTTGTTTGTGTAGCTCGTTGCATTTTACCCCATGGAGAGAAAATGCAAGTACCATGTGTGCACAGAGTCTCTTTCTAATGACAAGCTTAAATGAGCTTGAAATGTTCTCGCATATACTCCGCTGAGGAGAAAGATCTTCATTATGGACTGGTAGGAAAAGAAAGATAAAAACACAAATGAGAGCTCTTTAATATTGTAATGAGAAGCAATGAGAATAAATGGAGAGCAAATGGAGAAACATCTGAGATCAAGCTAAAATGATAAAATGTTTAAAAATATTATTTAAAATGAATATTGAAAATATATAACATTACATAAATTGTTTTACATATATATATATATTATTATTATAATTTATTCATATTTAACATTTTAGTTTAAGCTTTAGTAATTTTTTTTGCGAGTTTTAATTTTAATTTTAGTAAAAAAAAAAACATTACAGAAAACAGTATTTAATTGTTAGTTTTTCATTAAATATTTATGTTGTTTTATTCCCACTTTATTTTAATTACAGAAAACAATTTTTAATAGTTTTAGTCAACAATAACATCACTGCTGTAAAAATGATTGATTTTTTTTTTTTACGATGTTACAACAGCTCAGTGAGTTCCTGCAATACTTGCCAGATGAATGCCCTGTTTGCTATTTCAGAGTTTCCAGACTGTGTCGACTCTCAGAAGTGTCAATTATTAATATCTTAATTAGCCCGTGAAACATGAAAAGTGCGTTTGAGGTATTTGATCTGAAAGCAGCCTGGAAGGATGCAGCCTGTTTCCAGAGTCTCACTCGTGGAATTCTAATCGCTGTGTGGAAGGATGGAATACTGATTTACAGGGCAGACGAGAACAAAAGACAGGAGATGTGTTCATCTGTTCAGCAGAACATCCTGAAATTTACAGTAACACACTCATGTAACGATATCTTTTGTCCTTTTTGGAGATTGACAGTCCCTGTCATTTTAAGGCAACCGATTTTTCGTCAAGATTATCTACTTTTGTGTTGCATTTAATAATACAAAACAGCATACGGCATTCATGAATATTTCTTTTAGGGTATTTATTAGGAATATCTATTTATTTTTCTTTAACATACTAACCAAAACCAGATTAAACTTTTTAAGTTCCCCCCCAAAAATCTGAGTTGTCAGTAGCCATTGAGTTCCATGGTATTTTTTGCATACTATGGAAGTCAATGCCTTTAACTGTTTGATTACCTGCATACTTCAAAACATCGTCCATTGTGGTCAACAGAAGAAAAAAAAAATCATACAGGTGAACGATCCCTTTTAACATTACTTAAAACATAACCAAGAACTCCATTAAAGGGACTGTACACGTAAGAATAGTAAAATAACCATATTATTAAAAAAAATATTAATAATTAAGAATTGCAGCTATATTTCTCATGACTCATGATTTCATATATCTCAATGTGACTTTGCATCTTGCTGTTACTTCTAAATATATTTTATAAATATTGTGTATGTGCGTTGTATAGATTTATATGTAATGTATGCACTTGGATACATTTATTTTCTACTTTCTATGTCACAAATTGACAATATCTCAACAATATTCTAAAGCATTTTGTTATTTCTTATTTTAAACATCTCGATATTTTTTTTTTAATCTGAGGTGGGAAAAAGCTTCTGTGTGTTCTTTTTATTTTCCATTTCTATTTTCCATTGGTAAACTACCACACAAACAGCTCAACACCGGACTCAATAAAGATGTCATTGAATTTTTAATTAAACCTCATTAGAGCCCAATCAGTGTGCCTGAGGTGCTCCCAGCACTCGTGTGTGGGTGATTGAGAGATAGAAATGTAATCAATATGCAAACTCTAACGCAACGCTGCCATTTTATCTCTCGTTCTCCCAACAGCTTGCTCTGTCTGTCTATCTATTCTATAGTGTCCTTGGCCTGTTCACAAGACACTCAACATTTCACACAAAGCTGTGTCCTAATACATCATCAGCCAAAAAGAAAAGCCCACCGCCTGTTGCAGAACTATATCTATTCATCCATTACATTCATATCTGGCCAACAAAACAAAACAAAAAAATCCATGTTGTGATGAAAATGGGGAGGGGATGGTTTCAGATGAAAAAGGAATGTATCGAAAAGCTGAGCGGAAAAGTGAGACATGGAAAGAGGAAGAGAGCGAGAGAAAGAGGTTAGCAATGTATGGCCTGGATTTGGTGGTCTTAGGTCGGAGCCATTTCTGCCTTCAAACACAAATGGGGTTTGAATCCCTCTCATTCCATCTGTAGGGGAGGTCCACTGAGTGCGAACACACACACAACTACACACACACACACACACACACACAGACCGCAGAGCAGGTCAGGGTGACCTCCAAGCTTAAATACAAACCCTAAATCTTCTGAATCTTGCACTTTTTTCAGCACACATAGAGGGCAAGCTGTACATTTCACCAATTGTGATAAACACACACACACACACTTACACAAAAACACACAGTACTGTCACATAAAACACATGAGTGTTGAATGGAAATGTAAAAAGAGTGACTGAATAATAGACAAATTAAATTTGTCAAGTTTAGATTTTGAGATTTAAAATATATATATAATGTCAGCGCTGGAAGGCAAAAGCAAAGATACCAACTACACTGTAAAAAAAAATATGCCTCTCCAACATAAAAATTTCTAGTGACCCGTTGCACCTAAAATTTTTAGTTGGCCCAATTTAAGTTGCGGAAACCAACTTTTTTGTGTTGTGCTGACTACCCCTGCATGTAGACTGAACTTGAAATAGAATGTTGTGTCAATTAAATATTTTCTGTTGACTAAACATAGCTTGTTGGGCCAACAAGCAGACTCAAATTGAAATAAAATGTTGTATTAAATATTTAATCTTGGTCAAAATTGTCTATTTTTCATTATTTCAAATAAATTACACACTATGCTTTGATAAAGAACATTTTACGTATTTATTTAAATACATATGAACTTGCCTGTTAGGCTCAAGTAAAATATTACACAGGTATTCAAACAGTGCCAAAACAAGCATCATGAGGGCATTTGTGAAGTCTCCCAGATTGTCCATGACCGCTTCCTCCTCCAGTACTACAGCCACATCGACCACTGTGGGATATGGTCCTGAGTTGGTAGAAC
Source organism: Carassius auratus (assembly GCF_003368295.1). Taxonomy (NCBI): domain Eukaryota; kingdom Metazoa; phylum Chordata; class Actinopteri; order Cypriniformes; family Cyprinidae; genus Carassius; species Carassius auratus. The sequence continues at coordinate 13,147,009 of NC_039270.1, read as the reverse complement.
TGTCAGTCACTTCCAGGATTCCCATTTTCATGCCGTTTGTGTGTAGCCCCAGTGCCTCAGTATCCTGTGAAAAACAATAAATGTATTTTAGTGTCAGACTGAAAGCATAATGTCATATGCAATCACTACTGCCTCACAAACAGTTATACCATAATAAAGATATTCAAATTAATTACCTTAATAGTCTTTGAAATTGAAGCTGGCTCTCTCAAGTACAGGGGAAGACCACGAAGAACAGCAGACCTTCAATGAGTAGTTAGATCTGTGGTCTGCCAAAAAGACCATCAATAAGACATTAAGTCACTTAATTATCAAAGAGGTTACACATATACTCTACCAACAGTTTAGGATCACCTACACTTTTCACCATTGGGCGTCATTTCAACCAACTTCATGAAATAGTTACCTGAAATACATTAAGATTACAATCTGCGGGGGATAATCAGCTAACAGGTGCAGCAAGTCTACAGATCCCTTAAAGAGATACTCCACCGAAAAATGAAAAGTTCTGTCATCATATACTCGCTATCATGTTGTTTCAAACCTGTATGAATTTCTTTCTTCTGCTGAACAGAAAGGAAGATATTTAGAAGAATGTCAGTGGGGTATCCCTTTAAGACTGTTGGAATAACATTCCCAGAGTCTACTTTGGTTAGATACTGAGAGTGGTTTTCTAACAGTCCTAACATAGATCTCAAACATGCTGTGCGCACGATGGCTGTTTTTTGTTCAGTCATATTTACCAAAAGCATGTCAGGTGATTTTCACGAGGCTGATCAAGATTAACCAATGGTGAAATGAGTCAATTTTGCACAGTATGTGCTGGTACAGGTGCTGGTCAAACGGAGCTATATGATAGGAGAAAAACAGCTTAATACTACACCAACATATTTCTCTCTAATGCATACATGTTGATCTCAAGGTCTTAATCAGGGAAGTTGACTGCTTTGCCTATTTTGTTATCCATACCAATTGAAACAATAAATTAGCACCATAATCAAAATCTCACTGAGGTTCCATGTACACCTCATGTAAATAAGATAGCGTAAACAATACATGTGACATCCCACAAGCAAGAAAATAACCCATTATCTCTGAACGCCATTTATGGCATACATTATATTATGTATTTGCGGGATTTGAACATGTATTGTAGATCATCAACATCAAGTATACATGGAACCTTTTTGACAAATTCTGATCATATGATGTAATTCTATTGCTCACATAGTTTTGCAGTTAAGTTTTTGTGGAGCATTGAGCTGTTGGCAGTTTCTTCTTTTAAACAGGCATCAGTAAATTATGTTGCACTGTTTAACACTGTTATATTTTATACAAAGAAATGATTAACATACCTGGGCATCCAGTTGTTCCAGAAGTTCATCCAAGTTGTTCCACCTTCCCTATCTTGCTTTGGCTCTGTACATCTTTAGCAACCCCTGGGTGTGATTGTCCAGCGATGTCAGGAATGGCTAACTTCAGGTCAATACGGTAGATGCGGAAGAATTAAGCACAAACCTGTGGGTAATGAACGATTCAGAAGCAAACAATTAAAAGCAAAGCAAATTATTTCCTAGCCTAAATTATCAGTCACTCTGTGATAGCAAAAGCATAAGTTGTCAAGACTAGCTGTCTGTTACAGTCAATTATCACATATATCACTCATAAGCCAAAATGCAAATGGAATTTGAAAATATTGACCATTAAAAATATTAAACGGAAACATGTAAGCGTTGGAAAACTGATAACCTTAAACAGCTTACAAATGTGATAACATTAGCAGCTATTCATTTTCATGTTAGCACAAATTTTTATTTATTTATTTTTATCAGACTGAAATGTTATTTCACTCTTGAAAAGGAGGCTTTGTGCAAAGTACTAGCTGCTAACACGAAGGCACATGTGCTTTGAATGCCAACTAACTGTTAGAACTAACGTTAGCCTAAATTATCAGTCACTCTGCAAAAACACAAGTTGTCAAGACTAGCTGTCTGTTACAGTCAATTATCATACATATCATACGCCAAAATGTAAATGGAATTTGAAAATATTGACCATTAAAAATATTAAACGGGAACATGTCATGCTTAACCGTTAGGTTAGGGTCGACTTTAAATCACATGCCAGTTGGAAAGGAATGCTAAGCTTTATGAGTTAAACATGTTCTTTTCCAGCACTGCTAATCACTGTAGGTACTCACAATAAAGCTTTTTCAAACTTTGTTGATAGACAATCGATATATTCTTAACTTAAATTTGCTCATTAACTCGCAGCACAAAGTACTCACCAGTGCAATGTCGTGACTCGTGGTGAGGGAAACTCCAGCCTGCTAGAACTCCTTTGCGCATGCTCAGACGATTGACGCTGTTCCCTCTTGCTCGGCCAACATAATATTTTTTGTGCAACGTTAAAAGTTCTCCCAACACAATTATTTATTTTCCCTTGATGAACATTTTTTAGTACATTCATGGAAATCATGCAATCATTGACCAAACATATTTTTCTTTTTTGACACAACCATTATGTTGAGCCAACATGTATTTCCTCATTTGTACAACTTTTTGCATCAGTAATTTTTTACAGTGTATAAAAATACTGCCATAGAGTTGGTGTCTGTTTTTGCCTTCCAGCGCTGACATTTAAGAGTATAAGTGACTCCAGCAAATATTGATTTATTTACCTCTGAAGGTTATGAGTTTTATTATAAGATACATTTATTATATGATCATTTTTGTACAGAGAAATAAATAACTCTTGATTCTAGGTAATTCTTTTTAAATCTATTTACTGAATGACACTTTCCAATACCCACCTAGAATTTTTTTTTATATTATTAATAATTATTAGTTATTACAAACATAGTAACATATATAAGAAGTTCTCCACAAAAATAAATAAATAAATAGAAAAATACTTCAATTAATGTTAATATCAACATTAACATTAATTTTATTCATATTTGTATAAATATTAAAGCTTTTTTATCTATCCTCTTGGGGGGAACTTCCTGTGTTTCATCTAAAAGAATAAACTATAAATTAAAAAAAGAAAACATAACTGAAATGTTTACAATTAGGATCTAATCTTCTATATTATTATTATTATTATTATTATTATTATTATTATTATTATTATTATTATTATATCAATATTTCTTTATTCAATAAAACAATATAGCCAACCGAAAAAAAAATGTCTTTGAAGCAAAGAAATTGCTTGTAAATTTGAAACATGACAATTTTACGTAGAAAAGGGGTAGTATTTTCTGAATTCTTTTATTTCAAAGTTTTTTTTTAATAAGTCCCCTCTGAATGCAAATTAACTGTAGTTAATAAAGTTTTTGAGGTCCTGGCATTAATCTCAGCAGCAGACGATGAACAGAAATCAAAGGTCAAGAATCTGGACTGATGTTCTCACAGCGTTTGATCTTCACGGACAGACAGTAATCTCCAGTCACACGGCAGAAATGAGCATTAGCCGGCTACCAGACAGAGTGGAAACAGAGAACTGCTGGCTGATGAGCTTGGCCACTTATGCACGTTGCTGTGGTAACTCTATTATAGGGAAGGTAATAGAGAGCGACGTTTGTTTGTAAGCTTGGAATTTGTTTAATTACGGAACTGCGAGCGAAACAGGCTCACATTTGCATATGTAAATCCAACACAGGATTGGATGGAAACGTTTTGGCATGCATAAGATTATTATTTATCCCTCTCTTTATAAGAGAGATTTATATATATATATACATATCAGTACCTTCTTTGTTTTATGACTTATATGCATTTCATAAAGCAAAATCTAAATGTTTTTTTTTTGTTTTGTTTTTTTGTTTTGTTTTTACCATACATATAATGTCCCAACTATCATAGATTAATATAATGAATAATTGGAATTGTATTATTACCTATAAAATATAGAGGAAACCAGTTTGAAAACAATCATCACTGTTGCAGTTCCATTTGATGTCACTAGAGGGCAAATATGACAATGCTTCTCTTTAAACGAATAGCTCACACAAAAACGAGAATTCTGTTATCATTTACTCCAACGCAAGTTGTTTCAAACCTGTACAAATTTCTTTCTTCCTTGGGATATAAGATATTTTTGAAAGATTCTGGTAACCAAATGGGTGATGGTTCAAATCAGAAAAAAAAAATTACTATGGAAGTCAACGGGAACCATCATCTGTTTGTTTGCCAACATTTTGCAAAATATCTTCTTCTTTGTTAAGCAGAAGAACTAAATGCATGCAGGTTTGGAAGAGCTCAGGGCTGAGTAAATAATAAAAAGAAAAAATTGGGGGGTGAACTATCCCTTTAAATGCACCTCACAAAGTGATCATGATTTACAAACAACACACCCACAATCCTGCTGACAGAGGGGAAAATCCCAACCCTTAAATTCCACCTTGCACTTTCTCTTCTTTTGTTCTCCCTCCCTCCCTCCCTCTCCATCTGTCTCTCTCTGCACTCTGTATGTGGTTTATGGAGAATTCATCAACAGTAATTAGCCATCTTGAGAGGGTGACTCCGCACTGTTCCTCAGGGAGGTTTTTCCGCACTAGGTTGAAGGGTCTAAACGTGTCACCTCACAGGTGTGCACAGATTTCACCCATATGTGTTTTAGTGTGTGTGTGTGTGTTTCTGAATAGTCACATTAGCATCGCTGCATGTTACTAATTCACAAGGACAGATGAGATATGGTGACAACGGCTCCCTGAGGGCAGCGAGGAGGGTGTGTTAGCCGGGTTCAGAACGCAGGCTCAGTTTGTGACATTTCAGGTCGCGAGGCAAAGCTCGACTCTTACTTGAGCGTTAACCACACCAGTGACAGATGTGATGCTTCTCCAAAAATATACCCAGAGGCACAAACACACAAACACATTCAAACAAATGCATCTGGTGGAGAATTTATTGTGAAAGTAATGTTTCTAACATTCCTGTATACATGTACCGGGCATATTCTGGGAAAACATAATACAAAAGTGTGATTCCTACAAACAATTCATTAATATTTGTCAAATAAAAGCAATAGAAACAAGTCATTGACTCTTCAGACATGGGACAGAAAAATCACTAAGAAAAAGAAATATGAATATGTACATTTAAAGATAAAGATTATTTATAGATAGATAGACAGATTGATTGATATAGTGAAAACGTATAGTAATGTAATGCTTAATGCATTTCATGTTGTTAATTACCAAAAATGGATTAAATTATACTTTGTAATCTACCCCGCTCTGTGTGAGTGTGTGTATATATACATATTTATATAGAAAAACTACTTTTGATATCTATGGGGGGAAATATGAGTATGATTTCTATTGAAAAACAAACAAACATCAAGATCAAAGGTCATTTTGCTTATAGGTCATATTACTAGCTAGCAACCCAAGAATAAGTTTAATTTAATTTATGGAATTCATTTTTTTATAAAATGATAATAAATATAATCTTAATACATAAATTTGACATTTTCATCATCATAGTCTTATTTTCATCTCAAGTTGAGTGATAGACAAGTGGAAAACACAGACTGTGAGAGAACACTGAAGCCTTGAACACACCAGAATGTCAACAGATTCAATGCTATACATATATCTATCTATATATATATATATATATTATCATATCCTGACCTTAATATGTTTATCAGTGGCACAGGAATGCACACACAACAGAGTGACCGCTTGTGTGATGTAAGCAGCAGATAGCATCTCACATGGACAAGACCACACAAAAACTCTCACACACCAAATCCATTAATAAGCATCCATTTGTGGTCCCAGGTCTTTTCCTCTCGTGTGTGTTCCCATCGTTCTTCTTTCCCTAACAGATGTACTGACTCATGGCATCACCAGAAGTAGCCCACCTCTCCTCCATCTTTCCCTCCACACAGAACACCAGCGCTGTGCTGAGACTACAGCTACACATCACCAATTAATCTCCACAGAGGACATGTCCAAGACCAGATGGTCCTGTCTTTGCCTGTGTGCGGGTGTACGTGTACATGTTTTATTGCATTATTAACAGCTTTCTTATGACCTCGCTGCACTTTGCTATTTTTTCCCCACCCTGTCTTCTCGATCTGATAGAGACCCGTGTGCGTCTGTAAATCCTCTTGTGGTTGAGTTGCGTGTTCGCTTCTCATTGCTTATATTGAGTGACCTGAAATCACCAGGGTCAAAAAGCATCCTCCTTCGTTTTCTCTCTCTCTCTTGCCCTTTCTCTTTCTCTCTCTCTTGCTTTATGAACCACGCAATGGTTAGAACACAATAATGTAGAGTTAAAGTTAAAAGAAATAAGAGGATGTAAAGAACTATGATTTGGGCATTGCTACAGTAAGAGTTAAAGAAGCGTATATAATAAAGAATATGTTTATCAATTTCATGGAAGTCCTAAAGGGATAGTTAACACAAACATAACTTGTCATCATTTACTCACTCTCATGTTATTCCAAATCTTTATGACTTTCTTTCACTTTCTGAGTAGCAGAAAATAAGATCATGTGAATTATGTTTCAGCCACTGTTATCCATATAATGAAAGTCAGTGGGGTCCAATGTTGGGTGGAAGTCATTGATGTTCATTATATGGAAGATATAAAACATTCAGAAGCAGAAGCTGTGGTTGCCAGAACTGTTCAAATCAGATTTTTGATGAACTAATAAAATATCAACCTCCTGAAGTACAAAAGTCTGTCTTGTCCCTTTAGAATACACTGACAACCACCAAAAACAAACGTGCTAAATGAGTAACGCATTGTAGAAGTGAAGCTCAACAAGCAGATTTCCCATGCAATTACAAAACGGCATCATGGTAATAATTCAATAAACATTCACTTCACAACATGAGATGTAACATAACATAACCCTAATGTATAAAACCAATAAGATAAAAACTAAGAAGCAGCTCAATATTATTTACAATTTTAATGAAAACCCTCAAGTGTCACATAGGGTTTTCTATGAATTTCTTTGCACTGTAAATTATAAGATGACTTGTTCTGTGACATTATTTTACAGTAAATGTCCTGTTAGATTTATTACAGCTTTTCACTATATACAGTAACAGAACTTGCACCATTACAATTTCTATCTTTTTTTTTTTTTTTACAGTGTACAGACACACACACACACAAAAAAAACTTTAGTGTTCTGCGCAAAAAAGAAAGTCACACAGGTTTGTAAAGACATAAGAGTGAATAAATTATGACAGAATTTTCATTTTTGGTGAATTATTCCTTTAGGCAAGTTAAACAGAGACGTGAATATAAGAGCAGAATGAGACTAGCTGCTCTGGTGTAACGGATGACAGGTTACAGGAGAAGGTGATTTCAGAAAGCCCACTCGTTCTCTCTCCCTCCTTCTTCTCTTCTGACACATGGCATGGGGCTCCACAATTCCTGAAATCAATGACCCAATATGTTCAGGCACAGATAACAGATGATCAGAAGATAGACATAATGGTCCCCACGCAATTGGTGAATGTCCATCACCAGCGTGAATATTAGATGTGAATCAGATGGGGAAGGTGAGCAGGCTGAGAAGGAATCTCGTGGGAATGTCAATTGCCGTTAAAGTAACGACAATGTGGAAGACAAATGAAGGCAATATCTGGAAATGGAATTAAACTTGTATAAAACGTGGATATGGGAGAATCTGGACATTTATCAAGACTATTGCACCAGATGCGCCAAAGTTCTTATTGGGGAGCGAGAGGATAAAACTCCAGGAAATGGCACGCCCTGGATTCATTTGAGGGATAACTTCCTGACAGGAGGGGAGCCACTTAGTTTACCCTTTGAGTTTCTTCCTTTTTTACTCAACCAACAAGACAAGCAAGATTCAACCCCTTTTGTTTCTTTAAGGCACAATATTCCTTAAAATCCTCGGGTCTACAAAAGACTTGAGTTAAATCAATAAATTAAATAAATAAGCAGTGCACAAGCTAGAATGGAAATAAAATGCAAATAATATGAGAAAGAGAATAAGACTGAATTAAAATCTGCTTTTAATCTATATAAAAAATTTACAAATTATTTAACAATCATAAAAAAAATCTTTAAAAAAATCATATAATATTCTGTTATATTTTATATAATTTTTATAAAATCCCTCTCTTTTTTTTTTTTATTTTTTTTTTTTGCATTTTACTTTAGCTCTTATACACTTATACTTTAAACCCGGATGTTTACTATGAACATGTTGGCTCTTGTGAAAAATTGCTTGCAAAATTAAAATGCCTGCTAAATGAATAACTGTAAAATGCAAACCTTTGTAAACCAACATCGCTGACCCTCATGCACACCAACACTAACCAGCACTTAAAAAAACAGGAAATTTACTCTGGACCGAGCTGGTTTTTTCGTCACGGGAGTCATCAAAGAGCTCAGGGAACTGTATGATTTTAAAATAAGATCCTAAATCTTGTTTCCCCCCAGTGTTAAAATGGAATCTTGCCTCGTTCGCCCCTGCTCTTGAGATGAATGATGAGGGATTCCTGCTAGCCGCCTGAAATAGCATGGAACGCCTATTGATATTCATACCATAACGTTTCCCTACAAACCCTGAGTGGAAATTTAAGTCAGAGGTTCCGTGGTAATCGCCTCGGTTACTGGGCCAGGGCCATTTCCAGGCTCTGATTGTGAGTTTAGTTCCTGTTCTCACAGGTATCTCCCATCCCATTACAAGCTGTCGAGGTGGAAAATGAACATTTTCCCCCCAACAATACTTTTTTTCTGCCTGCAACACTTTCTTCGCCTATCTGGCAGCACAAAAAAGCCTTCACCTCAAATAATACAACAGCCTAAACCATTTTTGTCTTCGTTTCATTTCTGTGTTTTACACATTTGGGAAGAAATCCATCTACCTGACCATATTTCCAAATGCCTCAAAACATGAACGGCACCATTAAATAACGTGGTCAGTGTAATGTTCACTTCTTTTGAAAGTTTCAGGGCATTTGTGTGTGTATTCTGGGCTCCGTCACTATCTTTGTAAGTGATGGGATTTCTCATACAGCCATCATTAACACTATTTTATCACTTTACCAAAGGAACACATGATATTTGGCATTGCGGAGGAGGAGACAGACATGCAAAAGGCAAACGCTCAAATTCTGCATTCCCCTGGTGCCTACCCAGCATGCACCTGGACTCAGATGTCTTGGTAAATTTTATGTATAAACACAGCGAGCCTGTTATTCCACTATGAACGTGTGGATAATTGCCAAGACTATCTAATATTTATCTTAACACGTATCCTCACCCCCGCGACAGAAAAACAGGAAAGAGAGAACAGAATTCCAATGTATTAATGTGACATGATCGAGGGAGCTTTTAAAAGGCTCGTTATTACCGCCTCAAAACTTGGGGCTAATGACTTGTCTGCTCCAATGCTAAGGTTTCACGTAATTGTCTCTTAAACACAAATATGAACAGTGTCGTCTCATTATATCCGGCTGGAGTTCTTAAGTTTCAGGCCTGAATGAATTATTTCTCGCCTCTCATCATGACCGTCTTTCTGCACACCCCTGCGCACCAATCATAAGAAATAAGAGTACAAGTACGTACAAGCTATATTTCTTTTTTTTTCTTCTTTTTTTGTGTAGAAATATATTCTATTTGTTAAACACACTGAAGACCAGAGTAATTAAATATCATATTTAAAGACAAACACAGTATTATAGGAAGACAATTAGAGAGATTTTGGAAGGGGACACAAATAATACAGTTAAAATTGTACTTGTATGGATACACAGAGCAAAGCCTTACTACTATTAGTGTAGCAGGGAAACCGTGTCAAATTAGACAACTTCAAGCTCAGGGTTGCCAGGTTTTCACAACAAAACCCGCCCAACTTCTACTCAAAACTAGCCCAAAACTAAGTGGTGTTTCGAGGTGGATCCCCCAGTAAAAATTGCATTCCGGGTGGGAAATACATGTTTTTTGACAAGGTTCCCCTGGTAAAGTTTGCATTGCAGGGGCTAGATATCATGTTATTGGGGTCGCTTCAACCCACGGACATGAAAAAGAAAAACCAGCAGCAACCGTGTTAAAGTACCCCAATTCCACGGGCAAACCACAAAATTTGTGACAAATTAGCTTGTTTATTGAAGATGCAGAACAAGCAGTGCATTACAATAGTCCAGTCTAGAGGTCATGAATGCATGAACTAGCTTTTCTGCATCAGAAACAGGTAACGTGTTTTGTAGCTTGGCAAAGTTTCTAAGATGGAAGAATAAGCAATAAGCAATATGTCTGTCTTATCTGAATTTCACAGGAGAAAATTGTTGGTCATCAAATCTAAAAAAATTGAACACACTCTAGCTTAGAACATTTTAGAAATTTAATCTGGTCTTGTTGAAATATATTGTTGAATATCATCAGCATAACAGTCCCGTATTTTCTAATAATATTACCAAGAGGCAACATGTATATTAAAATTACCAGAGGACTTAGGATAGATCATTGTGGCACTCCATACTTTGCTGGAGATAACTGAGATAAATAAACAAAGTGGTAGCGATCGGACAGGTAGGCTCTAAACCATCTTAAAGCTTGCCCTTCAATACCCATATAGTTTTGTCATCGATCTATCAGTATGTCATAATCTATAGTGTCGAACGCAGCACTAAGATCAAGTAAAACTACTAAAAAGTAATTTGTAATTTTAACAAATGCAGTTTCTGTGCTATGGTGGGGCCTGAAACCTGACTGAAATAATTCATAGAGATAAAAAAATATAAAAAGAAGGAGCACAATTGAGCAGACACAAATTTTCTAAAATTTTAGCCATCAATGGAAGATTTCAAATGGGTCTGTAATTTGCCAGTTCACTAGGATCTAGTTGTGGTTTCTTAATAAGAAGCTTAATAACCGCCAGCTTGAATCTGACCTAGGGATAACGATGAGTTATTAATATTGAGAAATGGTTCTTCTGCTACTAGTAACATCTCTTCCAGTAATTTAGTAGGTAAAGGATCTAGGCATGTAGTTGGTTTAGATGCAGTGATAAGTTTATAAGTTTAGCCTTTCCTGTCTTATAGTTATAAAGCACTGAAGTTTTTCTTTGGATACGATGAATGAAGCTGAAGTACTAGACCCTGTAGAATCTACAATTGTTAAGTGCTGTCAAACAATTAATCATGATTAATCGCATCCAAAATAAAAGTTTTTGTTTGCAGAACTTATGTGTGTACAAGAATAATATATGTTTATACATATATTCTGTAAACAAAAACATTTATTTTGGATATCATTAATCACAGGTCCTAGATCTGCTTCTCCATGGCCTCCAGCTCACCGAGTTCAGCTTGAACATGTCCTCACCTACACTCAAAGGTAGACACTGAATAAAAACAGTGAATAAAACAATGGTAATGTGTGTGAATAGAGTCAGAAATGTAAGCGAGTTTAGAATGAGATTCCAAACAACTGATAAAAACATCACAATAATCCACTAGTAATCCACAAATCCAGTGAAGGTGAAAACCTGTGTCTTTATAATAAATAAATTATGCATAATCCAAAATATCATGTCCAGCAGTGAAACATCCATCCCCTGTTGTCCTCTCATATCAAAATACTGACATATTTGTATAGAACTTTTTTCACTTGTAAATGGTGCTTGATCCGTGGTATTTCTCTCCTGATTCGTGTGACAAGCCAACTTCTTCAATGCAGATAGCAATATTATGGATAGAGGACTTTTAGCTGAAAGCAATGGCTAAAACAACAGGTTGAAGTTAAAACATCTTAACAAAGGATTTGTACTTTTTTTGATTGGCTGACAATATGTGGATCACTTGTGGATTATTGTAATGTTTTAATCAGCTGTTTATTTTTTTATTATTTATTTATTGAACTCTTATTCTGACGCCACCCAATCACTGCAGAGGGCCTACTGTTGAGCAAGTGATGTAATGCTAATTTAAAGTTTTCAGGAAATAATTAGGAGTTCCTGAGAGGAGTTCCTATTCATGAGAATAGGATAAATTAATGTAAAATGTGCAAAATGTACAGTATAGAACCAAGAAGTGCCAATAATTTGACTTATTATCTCCAATAACCTCATCAAGAAACATGGTCGTGTCACCGTACAGACCTTATTTCTACAAGGGAATGAAACAGTCAAGCCTATGATGACTCTTTGCAACACAGAGGCAAGATTGTAATGGATAATTGGCAACACAAAGACTAATCAAGCACGGGTGATTGCCTGTTTTTTAAAATTCTCTTCCAGTCCTTGTATCAATTTGCAACTAAATGGAAAAGGCCCGTGCATTGGAATCAGCAATGTGGAAAGCATTCTCTCCTTCTGCCTCTCTTTATCGCTCTCTCTTTCTGTCTTTCTCTATGGGTCAGCGGCAATCGCGAGTCCAGGTCTGGTTCCAGCGTGGGGACTGAGGGGGGGTAGTGTATAAAAATATAAAAGGCCTTGCGCTTTGATTCCTGCGAGGACCAGTCAAGAATAATAATGCATTACACCCCACAACCCTGCAAAAGATGCTGGAAGTATAGCCACACGTCTCAGTGTCCCACTGGAGGCTTTGAAGACTCCCGCTCAGTGTAATAGTGCCCTCTATGGATGCTATTATTGAATGCAATCAAATGGGAAACGAACAATCCCATGAACTCTGACACCAGAAACACAGTGGAACAGACTGTGATATATATTGCATACAGAAACTAATTAAACAGACTACAGACCTCAAGGACTGATGGAGCTGCAGAAAGAGAAGAAGAAAGTTTGTCCAGAGCATCAGCACAGGTGTTTGATGTCACGGCAGCTGGTGGGGTGGGTCCACCTGTCTCTGCACCCCCCACCTTCTCTGCTGTCTCCATGGTGACAGATGGAGTCCAGAGGTTCTGATGTATTCTCACCGCTCCTCCCTGCGGTCTGTCCCTTCGGTCCATTCTGGCCTGCTCATTCGGACTCTTCACAGTAGCACGGGTTAACTGCTTACAGAGAGGGTCAGGACCGAATGAATGGCAACAAAAACCCTCACGTGAGCTATTAAGAAGCGTAAAATTGATTTGTAGTCACAAATAGCCGAAGGAAGTGAAATCCTTGAAATCGAACCGTTTTAAAATGGTAAAGTCAAACACGATGGTCAATAGACATCACAGAAAAGGGGATTTTTTAAAAGAACAGATCAACCACAAATAAATATTACGTTCGTCCAATCTCTGAAATCATTTCTGTAATATCGGAATTGTTTCAGAGTAAATTGTGATTTTTAAATTGAGAGATTTCATGGGATACAAAATCAAAATTCAGATTTCAAATGTAAACTCATTTTTATGAGCCACAGTATCGTCATTTGTTGTATACTTCTACTATTTTACTACATGTCAACTATCTCACTTATTTATAGTTTTTGCTAAATTTAAAATGTGTTAGAAATTATCTTATGCTCCCCAAGGATTGAGGTTTTTTTTGCACAAAACTACAGTAAAAACATTTTTGTCAAATCTGAATTAAAAATAACTTTTCTATTTTAATATATTAAAAGATGTAATTTCTTCTTGTAATGGTGAAGCTGCCATTACTCCAGTCTGCTATTATCAATGTTTAAAATGTGTAATTATTAACTAATTATTTTGTGGAATATAGGATATACTGTATTTTTTTCTTTCAGGATTCTTTCATGATTTGAAAGTTAGATTAACAAGTTAAAAGTTAGGAATATTTCATGCAGCCTTGCTGAGTAAACGTATTAAGTTCTCTCTCTCTCTCTCTCGCTCTCAAAAAAAAAATAAAAAATTGTACTGACCCCAAACCTTTGAACGGTAAATGTTTAAAACATTTCACTCTTTACTTTATATACTTTACATTTCACTCTTTACTTTATATACTTTTCCATTGTTTTTAAGAACTCTTTAACCGTTTGTTCCCCACTATTGTCTGTATTGTCAATATCCTGGAATGTGTAATATCTGAGACAATGTTGATCCCTAAATAAAACTAAATAAACTCCAATAACTTTTTATGAAAGAGCTATGAAAGAGCAACCTAGGAGTAAGAATCCAACTGAACAAGCAAAAAAACCTTAATAATGTGTGTTTGCTCTTTTCTGTGTGTTAGTATATTCAAAAAAAGACAACAGTCAGTGTATCCGAGGTCTGTGTTCTCCCGGGGTTAATATGTGTGTGTTTTACTCTGCAGTACGTTCTACTCCCTCTACACTCCACAAGTTGATATGAGATGGTTCCCGTATTTCTCATCCTGTGGGTGACTGGTCACAGTTCCAGTAAATGACTAAGCCATGAGTATGGATGTGTCCTAGAGGACCTAATGATGTTAATTTGTTGAACTGCAAACAGTACCGTGGGTTAATTTTAACCGATGGCGTTCATGTCGACTAATACCACGCATGTGAGGGAGGGTGTTCAACAGCAGCCAAATGAACATCAATGACTACTGCCTCTGTGGGGAGAAAACAAGCACCGACACAGGAGGCAATATAAAGCCCTTAATAAACACCAAAATAAATAAATAAATAACTAGACAACTCTAAAGGGTCCATGAGACCTACATCTGTCTCATTTCCTGCCAGGAAGTATCTCAGTTCAGCCCTGTTCCAGTTTTTTTGTGTACGTGTTTCAAGCGCGCACTCGTTTCCTGTACGTCTGAGTTATTTCTAAGGGGTGATCTTCCGCAACAGCCACAAAACTGCATCGTTTCGCCTCGCGTCCATCAACACAGCTCCCGCTGGATCCACAATGGCACATTAAGCAATCCTCACCCGTCCCATAAAATAGACATACTGCAGCCCTGGCTGCAACAGTAGACACTTTCTTCATAAGCACTGTGGGTTTGCAGCCAAAAGCAGAATACCCTCAACCCCTTTATGACGATAAAACCATATAGTCAGCCATTTTGGATAAAATGGACTGACGATTCTCGGGCATGGACTGATTCAGGCAGCTTGAAGTCTCCCGCTGTGCAAAATGACAGCCTGCGAGACTCAGAATGACCACTGGCCCTGGCAGTAGGGCCATATCACCATGACAACAGTCAGAGGCATTGCAAGGCATGATGGGAGGTCAGCAACAGACTTCTTCCCAGGGGTCCAGAGAAACAGTTGGAGACCAGGCTTTCACGTACCACACGGCAAAAATAATCCTGTAAAATCTAGACTTGAAAATGCATTTTCAAGGGTTCTTTGTTTTCAGCCAATTATGCATAGATTTGAACACTGCAATTAACTTACACCACAAGACCAAATGTATATGGACACATGAACATCCATATGTAATGTTAAACATTTAATTGGTCTAATAACTATCAAAATCGTATTATTTTTATTAATATACATTTTTTATCACTTAATTTTTCAATGCGGAAGCCTATGGGTGAGATTTCCGGTTCATTAAAAATGAGAATAAATCAGTGTTCATGATGAAGATAATACATAATAATTAGGGCCTCATTTTGGCGGATCCCCCTCCTTCAGAGGCGGAGTTTCCGTATGGCAGACAGATATGTGCCGTGAAAAATTAACCAAAATTCATATCTCTATTATAATTCGTTATTATTAATTTAAATCCGAGTTAATATAAATATTTAACCAATGATAAGTATTTAAAAGAGCTTGTCAGTAAAACTTATTTACGCCATTGGATCCTCAAGCTCTCGCGAAACCTCGTCACTTCACGCAACTCCATTCAGATTAATGCGCGCGCACAGCCTGGAGGATCTCCTCTTATTTGCAAAGCAAGGGTAAACAAATAAATAGTACATCATTTTTTGAATAGTACAGCGTTTTCTTTACTCAAACACTATGTCTGTAAAGGCTAATGTCTTTGTGTGTTTGAAGACTGGAGAAGTACTTTTTTTGCCATCTAGCTAATATACTTTTGTACGTTTTGAATATCCTGTGCATAAGCACTTTATCGTTTTTATCATGAGACATTGGCCAAGTTTACTAAACAACAAGAAAAACTAAGCGCCCATATAGCAACAATAAACGTTATATAGCCTGTAAAAGGTGATGATAGCATAGGCTATAATCTCCTCATTCGCCGGCCAAAGACCTTGTTAACTCCATTTGAGCTTGTTTTTCATATAGCCTAAAGTTAATTTATTGTTAACACAAACATTGACGACGCAATTTTGTTTAATAATAATAATATGGACTGATAATAATAATATGGTAAGACACACCAATTTGCAATATCATGTAGCATTTGGACCAATCAGGCACACAACTATTTGTTTTATTTAAATCTAATGCCCCCTCATCTAACCAAAGGGTCTATGGACCCTTCCCCAAAATGCAACTATCACCACAAAAAGGCAGAACAGGCCTCTGGTTCTATAGCAAATAAAGGCAAACTTTCTGATAACACTAGGACACCAAAAATGTGGCAAAGCAACTCTTAACACAAGTCTCTCAAAAACAGAAACATAATGCACATAAAAAGGACCCTTCTCTAATTAATTCATAGAAAAACCTTGCCTCCAAAACGTACCATTCCTCACTGGCTCACTCAAATCCTGAGGGTGTGACATCATCACCCTATACAGATCACTGATCACCAGATCAGGGCGGTTCTTTTAGATTCAGGAATTCCAGGAGAAGATGCTGAGCTAAGAGCCTTAAAAAAACACCCTAAGCTTGCGCCTTTGGCCTTGACTTTCCATTCATCAAGATCCTCTGATTCAAACTGGTCTTTCTCATCAACTCACTTCAGCAGAGACCAACTAGAGCCCCAAAGTGCATCAGGACTCTTTTTCAAACAGGCGAGACGTGCAAGTATCAAACTTAGCCTTATTAATTGATACATCAAGTATCCTATGCACTAAGAAAGTGATGTTTCCTTCAGGCTGTAGATCTGCTGAATATCAAATTGCATGATAGCTTCATGTCTTTATTTCTCTTCTCTTTCCTGCTTAAGCTTTAACCCTTTTTCCTATGCCCACTGTATGCATGTGTGTATGTTAGACTAGTTTAAGTGTTTATGTCGTTAATAAAGTCTGACTTGTATCCCACTTGAGGTTGTTCATTGTTTGCTCATAAATGAAGTCCCTATTCATGCAGATTTTTGCTACATGCTCTGAGTAGTATTGTACAGGAACCAGGAACTTAACCAGGAAATAAACATTCTTAGAATTGACAGACAGTTGACACTGAGAGGTCAAGTAATACTTACAGTGGATCTAAATATTTATAAAATATGAAATATGAATAATCAATAAAAACTAGTTATGATTAATTATTAATATTTCCCCTTTGAGCTGATTCGCTACAAATCAATAGCAAAACAAACTGTTTTGTACAGCTAAAAATAGCCCGATGTGGATGAGACCGGAAGCCAAATGTCACAGATTGCCAGGAGAAGACAAAATTAGATCCTTGTGCAGTTTAATTAAATTTAAACAATAATCCAGAACAAAGCAAAAACCTGGCAAAAGGTAAATGCAAAACACAGGTTAACAGAAAATACAACGTAACAGGTTCAATACTGCAGCGACAAAAGACAGAGTGAGCATGGTATAGGTAGTGATGGGACAATGAGTAAATAACCTACAGGTGATGAAAATCAAAACGGAAAGGACTAGGCAAAGGTCTATGGGAAATTGAGTTTATAGCATGTAACAGTGAGATGGGGAGAGTGCAATCAAGTGGCCAGCCCAGGGCCAGACAATGCGACACTACCTCTCCTCTAAGGAGCTGATATTAGACACTCCACCAGAAATCACAAAAGTTCAGGAGGGAGATGGAAAAGAGGCGGATCAGGGGGAAGGAGGAGAACCAGACCCATGTAGCAGAAGAGGACCTGGAGACAGGAGGAGAACCAGACCCATGTAGCAGAAGAGGACCTGGAGACAGAGGTAGAAAAGGGTACCAGGGTGGAACCGGCAGAGCAGGAGGCCAGGGCAGGGCATAAGCCCTCTAGGGCAGAATTGACGGCAAGGATAAATCTAATAAAGGCGGCAGGCCAAGGAGCTAGGTTGGCGCTGGGATGGCTTCTGGGCCGATAACGGGCTCTAAAGTGGACTCGGAGGGCTCCCAGACTGGAGTAGACTTTGGAGTGGACTGTAAATGCTCCCGTACTGGAGCAGGCTCTGGAGTAGACTCTGAATGCTCCTGAACTGTACCAGGCTCTGGAGGGGACTCTGAAGACTCCTGTACTAGAGCAGATTCTGGAGTGGACTCTGAATGCTCCTGGACTGGACCAGGCTCTGGAGGGGACTCTGAAGACTCCTGTACTAGAGCAGATTCTGGAGTGGACTCTGAATGCTCCTGGACTGGACCAGGCTCTGGAGGGGACTCTGAAGACTCCTGTACTAGAGCAGATTCTGGAGTGGACTCTGAATGCTCCTGGACTGGACCAGGCTCTGGAGGGGACTCTGAAGACTCCTGTACTAGGGCAGATTCTGGAGCGGACTCTGAATGCTCCTGGACTGGACCAGGCTCTGGAGGGGACTCTGAAGACTCCTGTACTAGGGCAGATTCTGGAGTGGACTCTGAATGCTCCTGGACTGGACCAGGCTCTGGAGGGGACTCTGAAGACTCCTGTACTAGGGCAGATTCTGGAGTGGACTCTGAATGCTCCTGGACTGGACCAGGCTCTGGAGGGGACTCTGAAGACTCCTGTACTAGGGCAGATTCTGGAGTGGACTCTGAATGCTCCTGGACTGGACCAGGCTCTGGAGGGGACTCTGAAGACTCCTGTACTAGAGCAGATTCTGGAGTGGACTCTGAATGCTCCTGGACTGGACCAGGCTCTGGAGGGGACTCTGAAGACTCCTGTACTAGGGCAGATTCTGGAGTGGACTCTGAATGCTCCTGGACTGGACCAGGCTCTGGAGGGGACTCTGAAGACTCCTGTACTAGGGCAGATTCTGGAGTGGACTCTGAATGCTCCTGGACTGGACCAGGCTCTGGAGGGGACTCTGAAGACTCCTGTACTAGAGCAGATTCTGGAGTAGACTCTAAAGACTCCTGGACTGGACCAGGCTCTGGAGGGGACTCTGAAGCAGCCCATGCCCGCAGAACAGCCCAGAGGCTAGAGGCAAAGACGGCCATCTTGATTGTGGCAGCAGCAGTTAAATGGGCAGATCTGTAATGATGTCTGAGACCACCAGAGTCAAGTCCTCCAAGACCGCAAGATTCCGTCTCAGTGGGAATTGGAAGGACAGGGCTGGTGGAAAAATCCCTGCGGAAGGGTTCTAGATTGCCTGGTTTAGCCCAATATATTTTTAGTTAGCCTAAAGGATTAATGTGGGGGAATTTTAACATTTTGCAATTGTATTAAGCTTTTTTTCCAAATGCTTTGGAAAATATTAAAAATACTTTTATAAATCTAAATCGTTAAGTTTCTCCACAACCTTTAGGCCTACTTTTAATGTCAATAGTTCAGTCATTCTGTTGACACACCGTTCTCACACAATAAACCTATCTGATTTCGAAAAAGCAAATGATGCTATAATTACAAAGCCTGAAGGACACGTTGTCAAGATCGTTGTCTCTCTTTTTTCCTACTCTTCTCTCTGTGGAATGAGTCAGGGGGACTCTCCATCATCAGTGAGTGTGTAATGAATCTATAGAGACATGTTTGGGCAAATAATTGAACCGTTATCATTCACGACTTAATTACACGCTCGGGGAATATGAAGTCATTGTGAGCGCCAGCCAGCACAACTTGATAAATTCAACCAAAAAACTCAGTCATCATTTACTCAACCTCACATTGTTCCAACTGTATTTAATCTCTGGAATACAAAAGGTGCAGTTTTGGAGAATATTCTGGTCACTGTTGTCAAAGTGAAACACTTTATAGGGCCATTTACACAGCAGCCCTTTTAAAGTAGAATATCCATACAGTGTTTTAACAGCCAAACACGTCTGTCTAATGCATGTTTAAATAAAAAAAACAACAGTAAAGTAGTGCAGTAAATGCATTCTGTTTGAACTCTTAAAAGTATCATAAAACGTTTCTTGTATGCTGTATATTACGGGTCTTCTGAAGTCAAATTATTTTTGAAAGGAGACAAGTCACTGTGTAGGTAGGCTAAATCTTGGCATCCGTGAGGGGAAATATAACAATGTCCAATTCATGGACGTCACTTTTGAGTCTATTTTTTTTGAGTAAACCAGCTAATCCAGTTTATAAAACTGGTCCGAATGATTCGTTCAAGAATCAAACTGATTTAGTTCTGGAGTTCAAAAAACGCACTCGATTTTGATTTTAACAGCTTTCTGGAAGGGGAGATTATCAGTAACCTATAGAAATTACATGATTCAAAATTTCTTCTCAAAAGCAATATTGAATGGAGAGTGAGTGAAAGAGAGATGATCAGTAAATTAAATACGTTCATGCTTTCTGAACATTACAAATACTCTGCAATATCATTGTCAGGTCAGCTAGCCTGTGAGTTTGTTTCAGGTGAGCGCTGGTGGGGTGGGACTGCTATAGCATGACGCTAATCAGCGGCTGGCAGCACTGGCCAAACGGGTGGTCGGGGTCTGGCACGGCGGTACCCCAGGACTGTGGCGCTGGGTTTGAAGTTTAATGATGCCAGCTGCCGGCTCTGCCAGCCTGGAGGCACTAACGATCTGGCGGTGCCAGCACAGAGGCACCTGGACGCTCGGCACGCCACAGCACGGACGGGGAGGTGGGGATACCACGAGCCCATGATGGGGCCGTGTGCCGCGGAGGGGCTCGAGCGCTCTTTGAAGAGTAACCACTCCCCCCCCCCCCATTTCCATATTTCATTACACGCAGCTGAGCGACAGAGCCCCAGCCAGATGTTCTATTTTGAGCTATTTAAATTTTGACCTGCTTTTCCTGCTTCTGTTCGTGTAGAAGAAGAAATAAAAGATGGAGGGGTTTCAATCAACAACAACAGCACATGCCAAGTTAGTCGGAAAGATGCTGGTGTGGATTATTACACCTTTTTTTCTCCACACAATCAGTTGATTTTAATCTGGGAAAAAACTGACAAAGCACAGAAAAATTTAACCCTGTTTAACTTGTCAGTCTGCTCAGGCATCTGTGGAGAAGATACCACACACACACACACACACACACACACACATCTTACTGCACAGAGCTATTCACCGAAATTGCTTGATAAATGTGTTTGTTCACTCATGCCCTCATATTTTAATTAGTTTATTGAGTTTTTGTTTATTCACATTCAGTTTTAAACCTGTTTAGTTTGCTGCTCACCCGCACCTTCATGAATCATTGAACAGCATATTTTATCAGTAATCAAGGTTATTAGCCCAGAGTAGATTTTTATTCCTCAGAGTTCGCTCTTTCATAGCTCCAGAGACTTATTGGAGCTCTAAATTAGGCAGCAATTGTGTCTCAGACTTTTATACTAAAATCTCTTAGGAGAAATAAAAATAGACAAAAGGTAAGAGAACTCAGCTATAAAATAAATTTGCTCAAATAATTTGGAGTTAAATGAGAAATGTTTGACTTCATAGTGTAATCTGACCGGCAGAAATTAACTGTTTATATATATATAAACATATTAAGATATGAAGTATATATATATATATATATATATATATATATATATATATATATATATATATATATATATATATATATATATATACTTCATATCTTAAATCGTAAACAAAAGTTTTTGGAGTGAATGCAAAATCATTTAAATATAACTCCTTCCTTCCCATTCATATTGTTTTCCATCACCACATCTGCTAAGGGGCGCCATCCTTAATCAGTTATCTGCTCTTAAATATGAGGTCCAATACATTTCTGTTGAGTCTCTAAATAAAATCAATCAGGTATGTTTCTAAGGAACAACAAACCACCATTATCATTAAACCACTGCAATCGAAGTAACAGTGTTCACTGATTAATTACATGTGTCATTTCCCATAACAGTTATTAATGGTTTTTATGTAGCATTATACACATGATTATTATTGATTATTAAAATATTCCTAATGCAATTTTAATTATAGTTTAATCATTATTTAATTATATCATTGAGTCAGACAGAAAAGTAAAATATAAAAGAGTTCTGCATATCAGTTATCAGACACTTGAAAACATTGAGGCTGTTTAAACAAAAACTTTGTTTGATCTCTAGTTACGAAAACTCAGACTCTTTTTTTACTGTGCACTGATTTAGTTCAGCTCGCTCCTAATGCCTTCACACACACACACACACACACACACACACTGAACTCTGATATCATTCTCAGGCTAATGTCTGCAGGCTAATGTACTGCACCATCTCACAGCTATTAATATGGATTTGATCCTGAGATCACGCAGCACCCAATACAGCTCTAAACCGCAGGAGCACGGCTGACCTTTGTAGGAGTGTGCGAGCGACAGAAGGAGGGTGCAACGAGAATCTCATTTCCACAAAATACTGTTGTCTACACCCAGCATAAAAGTGCTGTCCTTTAAAATACGACAGCAGACAAGCTATCCCAGCATTTTCTAATATGTCTGATGAATAATATCTTCCCAATGCATGATCTAGACACACACATAGGTGGAATACAGTGTGCCTGAAGCAGAGATAGCTGCTGTCAACACTTGAGGCCATCCATCACTGTAACCCAATCAACTTTAAGTGCTCGCTTTAATCCAATCAGTCACAAGCACACTCAGCTCATAATCCAATCGAAACAGGGACATTCCCAGACGACAATCTACTCCACCTGTCAGCACCACTGAGCTTGTGTCAGGCAAGGCTTCTGATTGGCCTTAGTCACCTAAAGCTATTGGACAGCAGGCTAGGTCAAGAGAGGTCATGTCAAAAATAACGACATCAAATAAAATTCAAACTCCCAGTGAGATAAACTACAATAGAAAAAATATTTAAAGAAATATTTCCCTATACATACATAAATATACATACATTACCATCTAATAAGTCCTATATCATTGTATTAGAGTATCGTATAGACATGGGAGCTGGTTATTTTGACTCAAACTGAACGTCACACATGTTAGTCCCTGATATTTCCAGGTCTTCCATGATGAAACTCTGATATTGGTTCATGCAGTCGTTTTCTACTAAAGCCCTGATGTGATGAATGTATAAATAAATCAGTTTTGTTCTGGTTAAATTATAAATATTGTGCCAATCATCAGAACATTGTTGAAGAACTTGCCCCAAGACTCTCTTGTGTTAAAATGACAAAACCCAATTAAATGTCTCTTTAAGTAACAGCTGTTTTAACATCCCTGAAGTAAAAGGAAATTGTGTCGATTAAATTACTTTTTGAACCATTTGGGTTTGTTATAGTTCACATTAACTCTCTAAAAATTTAGAGAAACCTAAATGTTTTCCAGTGCTGTGAGGAATAAATATAGTTGAAAGCTATAGTATGCCTTGATTAAATGCACATCTATGAGATAATGACACTGTTTCACAACTAACTTTGGGTAAACAGTTGATGTCGATGTTAGCTTAATGAACTGCAAGCTCGAGAACATTTGGTGGATACAAAGACGACTAAACCTTGCTATTTGATCAGTCAGATAAAAAAAAAAATGATATCAACTTCAGCTACACTTATAGCTGATGTTTATTCTAAGATAACATGCCAGGCAATATAATAAAATCTTGTGTGAGCTGAGAAAACCAAAGCAAATACGCCACGTTTTCTGGTGTTTACCAAGAAATCCTCCCATCTCTCATCAAGACAATCAGAGTCAACTCGCCCTAAGCTCAATAAATACAGAAGAACAGACTAATATAAAAAGTTAAGGAAGAAAACGGCATAAAACTGCGGCCCAAACCGAAGAAAACACACCGTGCAGCTGATCACTGATTTTAATACCTAAATTATTCTAAGAGTACACCTTTAAATTATTGAATATTAATAGTGTATAAAATATGATTTAAGATATGAAGTAAAGCTTTATTTTTTTCACTTACGTACTCTAGATATATGTTTGCAGTGTCTGTGGGTAAAATGTGTTGTAAAAGACATTTTATGACATTACTGTCTGAGCAGTAAATAATAATGAGGATTTTGCACTCTCTAAAGAAAATGTATAGGATGCTTACCTGTGCAAAATGAAATACTATATTGTTTTGGGTGGTTGCTTAAAGGTCCAAGTTGATGTCAAAGTTGATATTCTGCTCTGTGGTTCTGGTTCTTCTTCAGTCTATAAGTGTTGACAAGTTTGATTGCATAGAAAAGTATCAGCATTCGTCTTTCCAACAAAACTACATGGACAATCACAAAACTAATCATATCAGTCGTCACAAAGTACATCTCAAAAGTAAATAAATCTCAACAGATGGGAAATTTGCAAACTGAATGACTTATTTCCCATTTAATGTACAGTAAGGGAGCCCTGTACACACCTGTTATTTTGGTTCCTTTAAATGTCATCCATTTCCAGAAATCACAAATTGCAGACATCACTTCTGATGACAGAGTCCAGTGTGTGTGTGTGACCAAGAAAAACATTTAAAGAGAGGTTTAGACAGAGCTAATAATTCTCTCTCTCTCAGTGTGTGTGACTCTGTCTGTTTCAGACCACGCTGATCCCTCGTCTGACCTGCAGTAGATCTTCTTCAGCACACTGACACTTTCTCCCCTCACCCACTCATTATATTCTACCTGCAGTTCGATCTGACACAAAGGCCCGTGTCCACAGGTCAGAGGTCAGGAAGATGGATGACTGATTTGTGAGAGTGACCCCTGGGGTGACGGACAGCCTGATCCACCAAACATAAGTCTGTTTTAAAGCCAGCGTAACAGAATACTACACTGCTGTCACTCAACTGTGACCAATCATGTCTCCGCAGGAAGTAGATACAGGAATAGCAATGGAATGAAATATACCTTTGCAGACCTCCTTTACGTGTTTTCAATCGCACACTCAGAAATACAGTTGAAATCTTTGTTCATTCTGATTCTGAGGAGCAAGTAACTGAATCATTTACTTTCTTTGACAATGTTCCTGCTAATGAGGGCTTGACCTTTTTCTCCAAGTTCGCCAAAACTTCTAAAGTAATCTCAATTAATCACAATTTACAACACATTACTTGACAGATATCCCACTTAAGGTGTCTTTATTAGTCTGTTGGTGAATTCAAGTCCTCCTGGGAAGACTTGACAAGTTGTAGTTATGACATTAGGTGCATTCAAGTAACTTTGGTCAAATGTAACTTTTCTACTGTTTCTTTATTTACCCTACACCTACAAAATGAATACATGACAAAAAATGTATAATTTTTGTTAGTTTTTAACAAATTTACCATCAATACAGATGCTACATATCTATAGTCTTTGGCTGCATCCATTGCATACAACATGTTTTCTCACTGATATGCTCCTAACTCGAAACTCTCCCAATCGTAATAATGAGTTTATTATGGTGTTAATACAGAAATATGATCTATCCCACAGGACTTGAATGCATCATAATTATCTTATCTTTAGTCTCTGTAAACAAAAAAATTCGAGGGAGCAGCCCGCATTTTTTAGCCAATCAGGAATGCTCTACGCCTGTCAATCCTTAAATTTGCACCAGTGGAAGTTGGGAAAACAGCTGAAAAGGCTTAAAGCACCTTTAACTCTTCTGATTTTCAGCTCGTCTTTGAGATCATTGGGTGCGAACCATCTCCCATCTCAACAGCCATCGTAACAATTCTTTCATTATCAGCAAAAAATGTGAAATAACCTTTGCGAAGGCGGGTGAAGTTTTAAAGCCGCTGGCATGCGAAGGTCTCCTTGACATTTTGCCGCTCATCTTCTCGAACGTTTTCTCCTGTCTGAGGGAAGAGATGTGTGCGCCCCAGTGACATTTACCAAAGTCATCAAGAACGGGAAAAAATGGTATTAGCAAAGAAACAGCTAAAAGCAGCTTGTTCCGTTCCAGGGACCAGATTTAGAAGAACATACTGTATAAGCAAGTCAACTGCAAAGCCTGAAAAAAGGCCTATATTATTTATTATCTCCTCTACCGACCCTCACTATATAAATCTGCTGATCCCAGACATCAGTAGCAGTCAACTAGTGTAAAATAAAAACATATTCATATATTCATACCCTACACATTTAAAACATATACAACCTTTTACATTTTCCCCAAATACTAAGACACATTTCCTGAAGCCAGTAACAAAAATATAAACAAAGTACAGAACAGTAAACTTTGTTGAAGGGTTAGTTCACCCAAAAACTCACCCTCGTGTCGTTCCAAACCAGCAAGACCTTCGTTCTTCTTCAAAACACGAATTGAGATATTTTAGACTAAATCTGAGAGCTTCCTGATCCTCCACAGACAGCACCTGAAATGTTTCCAGAAGCAAGGCCATCAGTAAAATAGTCCATGTGACATCAGAGGCTCAACTTCAAGTTTGCAAAGCTACGAGGAGACTTGTTGTGTGCAAAGAAAACAAAATAATATGATTTATTAAAACAATTCTTCTCACTTCCTTTCATTTTTTGGAGAGTACCACGACACATGTGCACGCTTTCCCCAGAACATAATCAAAAATATTCAACATTGTTTATGTTCAGGTGAATGTGTGCACATTGAGCCACTGATGTCACATGAACTATTTTACCCCTGTCCTTGCTGGGTGTGGGAACATTTCAGTTGTGTTGCAGACAACGGGAGGGTCACAGAGCTCTCTTTTCATCAGAAATATCTTAATTTGCGTTCCGAAGATGAACGAAATTCTTACAGGTTTTGAAACAACATGAACATGAGTAATTAATGGCAGAGTTTTCATGTTTGTGTGAACTATCCCTTTAAATGAGTGTAGAATGGCAGAATTCAAAATCTTAGTATTATTTAAATTATTTTCATTAAGACACTAAGAGGGTGGAAATCAATATCACATTTATTCGGAGTTAGCATTGCTATAATTTCAATTTTCTCGCTCAGTCCTTATTTTTACATCATATCAGATATAAATAGAAGCTCTGGCAATTCATAGCTTATACGCTTCGTGCATATTGTAGAATTAAAACACTGTATACCCAAATGTCAAAAAAGTGACTCAAATCAATGAACAGCACCAATAAAGCCCCATTCTTACAGATCATTAACTAAAAAAGTTGGTTTAGGGTATTCTCACAATACACCTATATTGCCTAGAGGTTGTTGGCCTACCTTCCCCCTCACCTGGAAAAAAACATGGATAACACAGCATACATCTCATCAGAGACTGCCTCTCACATGTGCTCTCCTTTCTGAACATTTTCCGTTTCGATCCCGAGCTAATAAACACATGTAAGCCTTTTTAAACATTCTGGCTGGTGTGTGAACAGTTGTCATCTTCCTGTCGACCGCTAGAGGGCTCTGAGCTGTGTTTGACACCAGCTAGAAAATACAGGGGTGTTGATTACCATCGTTCAAGTCCAGAAGCGAAGTGAGAAGAGGAAGTCTGGACTCTTCGCCTTTTTTCCAACAATTTGCTGCTGCAGCATCACTCAGGACCTCCCATGTTTAATTCTGGAGGTGTTTTACTGAAGACTTTCACTCCATTTCACACTCTTTATTTGTGGAAAGCAGATACAAGGTTTTTCATGCAGGATAGCAGAAGTGATACTTATAGTTTTAAACACTTTCTATGTATGCTTTCAGGGAGCTTAAAGAACCGTCTCCAATATTTACTTTAGCATACAACTTAAATTATTCTGTGACACAATGTCATGAAGCGTAGTTTGTCCAGGAAGGCAGCAGTCTGAAACCTGACTCGAAACAGTTTCATCACCATAGAACTGATGCTTGTGCCTCATGAGTTCAGTAACATGGCTAGAGGTTTTGATAGACATTTGCAGGGCAACTTTCAGTATGTTAACACCTCAATACTCCCGGGTGTAAAAAAAAAAAAAAAAAAAAAAAATTCACAGGTTTATTGACACCAACATCAATACTAGAGCAACTATATATAGTTGCACAATCAGGTAAAGCCCACTAAGGCACCTCAGCACCTTCCAAAGAAAGCCACCTGATTTACATGTACAATTATATATTAGCTATATAATTAATATTTTAATATAATTTAATTTGCTTAAACCACACAAGACTTTTCGCTTTTCCCAAGTCCATGACAACTGTTTTAATTGAAGAACATAGTTTTCCAAACTTCAGAAATCACGAAATGAATCAAATGCAACTATAATCAACAACCCTAGTTACTGTAAAAAAAATAAAATAAAAAATACATTTGAAAATAAGCGACAGCAAAAGTATCAGAGGCAGTTTTAGCTTTGCAAAATAATATGAACAGTAAAATCAGACATGAAAACTAAATCAGGGGTGTGTGTGTGTGTGTGTGTGTGTGTGTGTGTGCAGTGTGAACAAAGACTCAGTCTCAGAAACACTGGTATAAACTCCCAAATAATCATGACACATGAACTGTTTTTCACTGTATGAGGGAGAAAACCCCTTTATTAATCGTTTCTGACTACAAAGAATTGAGGGAAAATACAAGACACCATAGATGTTTAAAAGGTATCCAGAAAAGCAAAGACAAGTACCATTTAGACTCTTTGCCGAAATAAGACTTCTTGTTGATCTTTAGTTTGTTTTTAAACCTTTGGTCCAGCTCTGGGCGTCTGGATTCCCTGGATCCGTCTAGAAGTCAGGACGGTCCTTCTTCAGCTTGCTGTAGTCTATGCTGACTGCATAGAACTTGAAAAAGAAGAACAGAAAACTGAGAATACAAAATAAGCAATTTAACGACATGCACTCTGCAGAATCCATTAACTCCACTGGCTGTTTAAGTATTGAACTTGAACTCGACTCTACATCAAATTCACATTAAGACACGCGCATGATTAGATTTATACCAACTAACAGAACACACAAAATGAGCTTATGGAGCGCTTAATGAATTAAACCCATTAAGATCAGATTAGGTCCTGATACAGTCCTACAGTCAGATCTTTTAATAGGCTTCCCTCATGCGCTCCGGTAACAATGGCGGGTTTAATTGCTGGTCCAACACCACATGCGCTGGTCCGTTAGCTTGCAAACTCAAAACTACTGTTGCATGCTGGATGCTAAACATCTTGAAGAGTGCTTTATCATCACATTTAAAGAACGTTCTGGATCAAAGCAAAAGTTTTACCAATTACCACAGACTAGAACTTTGACTTATCCCATAGTTCATAAACAAGTCAAAATCGTGCTTAAAGAAAGAAAGATGGTCAAGGTAAGGAATTCCACAGTATCTAAAAGCAGAGAATATAGTCATTTGGAACAAAAATGTGTTGAGCTGTAAAATTGTTTAAAACATACATTCAGCAGGTTTATCTGCTTTACATGGCCATATAAGGAGTACAATTATTATTTTTTCAATAGAAAGTGTCTCATGCCAATCTTTTGTTTTTACATTGGGATTTTTTTTCCAAGTTCATGCCAATGGCTCGATGCTCTAACCAAATTACTGTGCACAAATGTGAAAAATTTAGGCTCAACATTTTGTGAGTGACCTGATCAAAGATCATGAAGCACTGTATAGAGGATTCAAAATGAAATCTCACAACTTAAAGTGAATTAATAGTCCAATGAAGAGCGTTTCAAATGTAAACTGCAGCAGTTCATTTCACAGTAAATGTGTGGACTGGCATCTGTTCCAAGTTCAGGCCAACCCAGCCATCTTGTTCATGGAGATTGTTTAGAAACATTTAGAAAATGGTTTAATGTATGAAAGCTAAATAAATATTGTAATTTTACTACTGTTATTTTTATATATATATATATATATATAACAAAAAAAAGAATTCACATTCCCCACAGTAAAATTACAATTGTAGCGATATTTTTGTATATACTAACGTACACACACTTTAAATAAAACATTACATAAAATATTGTACATGAATAATACTAGTGATTATTTTGGTATAGTTTAGTTAAATGTTTCCCATGAAACAATAGGCGCACACCATGTTTCTGTATTCTGACATTATTGCAAAGCTCAGTTTTTTCATGCTTACGGATTATTGTTATTATCGCCGTCATGTTCTGTCACTTTGGAAATTTGTAAGCAAAGAGTCCTTCAGTGGATTTCAATAGGCCTCCATTCAATGTACTTTAGTGTAAACGCAATGGTTTCAAACTGAAGGACGAGTACAATTTTGTTTCAGTTCCACAGAAGCTGTTGACAGAACTTCATGAAACTTCACAGAAACACACAAAACTAAATAAATCAGCGAATCGAATACACTTGGAAGCAAAATGAAACCGGGTTTAAATCAAGGTTCCTCAAATCTTGCCCTAAAGGGCCAATGCACTGAAGAATTTAGCACCAACCCTGATCAAACTCACCTACCTCTGCTTTTCTAATCATCCTTAAGGTTTGTGGCAACAAGGGATACAGCTTAAACTGGAACCTAACGATAAATTCAGTTTTCTTCCTATTAGACTGTTTTATTAACGTCTACACCTACCCCAACCCTAAACCTACCTTGTTGTGTGCAGTGTGACATGCCCAGTAGAGGAAGCTGTACACCATCTATAATTTAACCATCCTTAAGACATTGATTAGCATGATCCGGTGTGTTTGATTAGGGTTAGAGCTAAACTCTGCAGGAAAGTGGATTTCGTGGGCCAGATTCGAGGATCCCTGGTTTAAATGATCATGCACATGTATCGTACCTTGTACTGATCAGTGGGCCCCAGTTTATTCCAGGGCTCTGGGTTGTTCTTCCTGTCCCAGCTGTGGATGAAGCAAATGAGTGCAGAAATGAATGAGGCACGCATGATAAAAACTAAATACGACGATGAGATAAACATCTGAGCAGCACTGTTGTTCTCTCCCAATGGTTTGACTCAAGGTATGAAGAATCACAAATCAGATTTATCACTCTCGATAACAATCGTTCCTCAATTTACAAAAGCACCAGGCCTTTTACGGTCTACTGAGAGAGACAGTTTATATCTACGGTAGAACAGATGCTTACCAGACATCTGGGTTACGCAAGGCCAGGCGAGCCAGATATGTCAAAGACATGGTGCATCCACCGCCAATGAAAAAAAACAGCGGGATCAACTATGATGAGAAGTGAACAAAACACAAAATAAACACATATAAAGCAAGTCAGGTGACTTGAATGTGATGCAATAAACGTCGAAATCATGTTTGATGACCATCTAGTATGGTGGTTCACAACTGGTTTTGCCTTAGAAGGCAAATTTGATTGTATATTATCAACTGGCAACCCAAAATATTAGTGTACATAAGCAGATAACATTTCCAAAACTATATTACAGACCTCCAGTTGAGAACCACAAATCTAGATTATGCAGTAATGACTGGCATTACTGTTACATAAATCGCCTTACAAATGTTGCCTCATGAAACACAAAAGACTTAAATGACTCAAATATAGCAAATCAGAGTCCCCCCCAAAAAACCTCCCACAGCTTCAAAACTTCGGTTCACGAGCACAGAGCTTAAGAAGATGTGGACCATGAAATTAAAATATGGAGCCAACCAACGAAGAAATATTAAGAAAAAGATAAGGGCTGTGTATTTGACCAAAATCGCTCGTCTTTTGTCCCCCTCGTTCAGTGCAAATATATACAATGAAACTCGTTTTAAAGTCATATAATTTAAATCAAAATAACACTTCATCTAATTACTTAACTTACATAAAGCTGCGCAGTAAATGAAGTGTTGACTCGTGTGGGTCAGCTGCGACTAATTTAACACTTTTGTCCTATTCGTGTACTTGTGGCGACACAAAATGAACATTTGATAGATGCACAAAGCATTTCATTTGCCATTCCTTTTGGTTTATACGTCTTCACTAAAATCTGAAATTGCACCAAAAAGAGCGATTTTAACCGGCGAAAACATTTAAACGAAATAGTTGATTTTAACCGGCGAAAACATTTAGACGAAATAGTTGCATAAAATGGTATTATTTTAATAACTTCCATTAAATTTCCAGGCCTCGGAACCACTATTTTAATAGGTATTTTGGGATTAATTAGGATGTTTGTTTCTTCAGACTTATAAATATCTAGACTGCTGGCGTGTCTGGCATTCCTCCGCAGGGACACTAACGTTTCGCTAACGTTGCGACAACTCGTCTTTTACAGGAGAAATCCTCTCGAAATCATCGTTCACTTACGGCAGGGTGGCTTCTGAGTTGCCGACTGACCGTGCTCAGCATTGTGACTATTGAGATGATATAAAATCTCCCAAAAATGTACAAACAGAAAAGAATTAAACGTGGCCCGTTAAATAGCTCTTGCAGAGGACCCCTCCAGACCAGCACTGAGAGAAAAACAGGCGGTTTATAGAGTTCGCCTGTTTTCTTATTTTATAATTTAACTTACCTTTCCTCTCATTTAAGTTTATTAATACTAAGTACAATGTAAAGGTTGAAATTTTCATAAAATAACGATAATAAAAATGATAAATCGATGATGACATGATTATATACGGAGGTGTTTCGTAAAGGCGGTGCTGTGGATACCCTTTGGAAAGCGCTGTGTTTGTTCTGGTTGATCGCTGAGCTGATCTAGGGTCAGTTTGAGAGTTCGCACAGACACTACAGTGTTATCTGAAGTGAGTTCAGATAGCTGATCCCAGACGAGAAGGACCTTACAGAATCTTGTTCTCGGTCGAAATTGTGTTTACCTTGAGAAGACTTTGATTTAATGTGTATATATGATTTTAAATGTGCAGGAAGTACATATATATGTTTGACTCACGCACACACATTTCTGTTTGCTGCATGATATTTATTTTCCTTTAATCGTTTGAATTTGTTGTCTGTTTAAAGGGTCTGTTTCACCTGAGCAATACATGGACAATAAACGAGTTGTGTTGTTGCAAATGTAAGTCTAACAGAAACTGTCAAGAACATGTCTGGGTCATATTGCCCCTCAAAGATTAAACCTCATAATAATAATTGAAACAAAAAAAAAGAAAGAAGATACAACTAAGTAGTTTAGATTCGTTTATCTTTGAAATTAAATGTTTAATTAAATTACACTTATTTTGCATTGTGCCATTATTTTTATATATTAAAGACATTTGCACACTAATGTGTGACTAATATGCATCTCTAATGTATATTAGATATATTTCTATATAAATAATTCATTTGACTAAACCACAAATGATACTAACAAATGATTGCAAATTATACAAATATTGATTTGAACAAAAATTGTAAATAAAGCTATATATTAATATATAAATGTATTCTAAATTATATATTAAAAAATATATAATTCTGTCAACAAATATGGGACACAGGCATGTAGTCATAAGAAATTATTTTAAAACGTCACCAAAAAAAGGTTTATGTATTGTAATTTTACACAATATAATAATCTTACTTCTTACAGTTATTTCCATTGCGATGCAATTAAACAATTAAATCGAATAATAGTTGTTTACCTCTGAAAATGTTAGTTTACAAGGGTTTATGTTTATGAATTCACATACACTTTTTTACATGTATGTATGTCTTAATTTTAACAATTATCATCATCCTGCATTTTCTTCTTTATATTCATGGCATGTGTTAACAAAAGCACCTTAAAATTCAATTTGCATGGCCTAAAAGAGCTTAGCTTTAAAAGGAGCATAATACTAAAATAACAGAGAGGTAGAGAAAAGGAGAAAAGCTCTTCATCATGGTTTTAGTCGTGCAGGACAGCCTCTGGGCAGCTTGTTCAAACGCTGAGTGTGGAGGAAAAATTGTTCTCCTCTGCTGGCTCTTTTAATCAGATTGCCTTCCTGACATCCGGCCGTGTTTGTTTCCCTACAATTTCATTTTCTGATCTGAATTGCACATTAACCTTTCCTCGGAGTTCTCGTTGAGCAAACGGTGACTGTTCTGTGTTGCGATCACGATTATGAATCAGAGAGGTGGAGGGCTGACTCTCGTCAGGTAGACTGCATTTCATCCAGTTTAACTGCATCTGCTGCTTCAGTCCATTCAAGTCAGTGCATGACAGGGCAATGCCACTTGAGTGAAATCGTGCCTAATTCAAGTATGAGTAACCTCCAAAGTATTGCAGTATTGCTAAAACGAGGAAACAAATTAATAAGTGTAAAGACGAGTTCCTAATTGGTGGCCAAGATTACATTTTTGTCCGCATGTCTCCGTAGTTTTGCACCTATACTGCAACAGGTCTTTATAGAAATCCTGAGAGAAACGCTTCTTGAAAAACTGAAACGCAAAATTATTCTTTCTTTTTTTTTCTAAGCGTTCAAAAAGCCACAGGTTGATAACGCCTACTGGTCAGACATGAACCAAAACTCAACTCAAGCATGTATAAAAACAACTGCGAATTATTTAACAGAAGGTTGCGTCTATTAAATGAAAACTACCAAATCTTTATAAAAATATTAAATATGTAGTGTCTGTATAATGTGTGTTCTTTGATTAATTTGTTGAACTTGTTTTTTTTTTTTTTTTGATGGAAAGCTTGTTAATTAGGCTAACAAGGAGGTGTTATTAAATTCAAATTAATCAGAAGTCATAAAAACCACTTTTTCACGAGGACTCTGCTGAAATCACGTGACTTTGGCGTTCTGAATCAATAGTTCGAAACAAATGATTCGCAAGAGATTCGAAGCTTCACGGAGCAGTTTCGATTTCTAAAGCGCCCAGCACTTCTGTAAAGGTGCGACTGCAAACAGACACACCACAAACCCATTCATGTCCAAAGTGCGTGTTTAATGTCATTTGGTTGTTTTTCTCCCTCCAAACAGAGAGACACGATGCTGGCAGACGTGAACAGCGTGTTTGGCAGACGTTCCTCGATGACAGATGGTCAACGGCATCTTCTAGAAACATGATCGAGTATCCCTTTTATTTAAACACTATTATGATTCTAAACAGATCGTTTTATAGAGATGCTGAGAAGTAATCTATAAAATTCCATTTTTATTCTGACAAGGATATAGTATAATGCAGATGATATTTCTCTTTTTGTAAAAAATGTCACCTTTCTTTTTTTTTTTTTTGCTGACTTCAAACAAGACACATGAATATAAATATGACATCTGGTATGAAAAAGTCATGTTGACAAATAATTAATCTATACAGGTGTTTGTGCATTACAAGGTAAACGCCACACACATACACTTCTTGGGGAATGCAATGACAATCAGACGTTTAACAAATTACTGCCTAAATTAGAACTACAGTAAAGACAGAACACACCTGTCTGACTTCTCAAATGTCTAGAAGGTACATATATAGAAATGTGTCAAAGGTACCAACTCTGGTAGTTAGAAAATTTAATGTTTAGCTCGCTGGAGGGAGTCTTCCTGGATGGACAGTCAGCTGTGGTGTGTCTACCTTTTATAGACTCCAATTTTAAATCGGATCTTTATTCAAATTTGATGTTTTTGAATTGGCCTCATGACAGATTATGATTAGGCACAGACACATATTTGCACTGTCCCTCTGTTACCATGGATACCGTTTTGCAAGATGATGGTCAGATATATCCCATAATTAAATGTTCAGAACATGAGCATAATAATGCTATTTTAAGTGCTAAAAACAAGCTCTGAAGTATACCAGTGATGGAGTTAGTGTGGTAAAGTGTTTAGAATAAACATCGATGTTCATCTCGGGGTTCAGATGCAAGCATACATGTGCGCACACACACACACACACACACACACACACACACACACACACACACACACACAGGGTTCCAGTTTTCAGTGTGTCGTCTTCTTAGGAGACTTTCCAAATTTGGCATCCAGTCCAAGGCCTGAAAGACAGAGAACAGTCATGGTTGAGCTCATTATATATCTGTTCACTATGCCCATACAGCTCTGGACTGATTATTAGTACAGCTCAATATAGAACTATTCACCTTTAACAAGCTCAGAAGTACACGACTAGTCAAAAATGTGGACATACGTCGCCGAATGTGTCCGTTTCTAACTAACATTTTTAATCCAGATCCCAAAAGCTGCAAATGAAGTCTGTAACTAAACTGTACCCATGTATAAACGCCTTTAACTGGATTTCTTTTTTTTCAGTTAACTAAAACATTTTATATTGCTAAATTATACTATATGATTTCTGAAGTATCATGTGACTTTGAAAACTGGAGTAATGATGCTGGAAATTCAGCTTTGCATCACAGGAATAAATTATATTTTAAAGTTATAATAAAACCAATATTTCTGATGCAGGCTTGGTGAGCACAAGAGACTTTGTTTTGAATCACAGTGCTTGTGTGTGGGTGTGCATTACAATATAAACATACATAATACAGTTTTGAGAACGCATCACTCACCGAGGAAGACGAGGATGGTCCCAAACCACTGCATAGTGCTGATGATGTTCCCAAACAGCAGCACAGACCCCAGGATGGTGAAGAACTTCCGTGTGGTTGTGATGATGGAACAGGTGAGCGGCCCGAAATACACCACGGTCATGAAGATGAACGTCTAGGTGAATAAAACCCTGGATTATCACCTCGGTGCTGGAGTCTTAATGAAAGATATATTATACAAACAACAAACCCACCTGTCCGAGAGCGCTAGTGATGCCGAACAGGAGGATATTATAGATGATGCCGGGGTAGCGGTCGGTGAATGACAAAAACTCCCACACCTCGCCTGTCCAAAGCACAACTATGCAGAAAGAAAGAGCCAGAGATCATTTTAGATTTAAACTTCTCTTATTAGCTACAGTGATCACATTCTGCTTTTTTATAACCTCATTTAATAGTGTTTATTACGCCATAACGAGGCTGGCAAGTAACGTTACTCACATTTGGGCTTGGCAGAGTTAATTCTGGACTCTGTATTATTTGCATAGTTGAAAGAGAAACTTTACAAAAACTATTCATTATTTCTGCTAACTTCAGAGAGCACCACAGGACAGCTCTGGTTTCATAATGAGAGGTTTGGAAGGAAGGAAGTTTGCTGCATGTGTG
Source organism: Carassius auratus (assembly GCF_003368295.1). Lineage (NCBI taxonomy): Eukaryota > Metazoa > Chordata > Actinopteri > Cypriniformes > Cyprinidae > Carassius > Carassius auratus. The sequence goes on along the minus strand of NC_039270.1, from coordinate 13,110,140 downwards.
ATGAGATTAAAGATTAAAAGTGAGGAACAGATGCCTTTCAGAGCTGAGGCAGACAGACTGAACAGCTGCTGGAGATCAGCGGGGTTGCTTCTGTCAGGTCTGAAATAATAACAACAGCGACACGAACCATAGAGCCAGAGCTCCCCCTGCTGGAGGAAAATACACTGGCAACGATGGAAATGCTATTTAAAAGCAACACTATAATTGTGGCGCTCTAGTGGTTAATAAACAGAACTGCACGCATCCCGCGGAAGAACATTCTCAAGTTTATGTCTATGGCGATTCACGCAGGTATGTGTTACTCCGCAGCGGTGACGACCCGAGCAGGCAACAATAGTCCGAATATAATCACTTATTATAAATGTACCGTGGTGATTTGGGATAATACAGGCGTTTTGGTAGATGAATTTATGATGTACTCGCCCATCATATACATCTAGCAAATTTGGAAAAAAAATATATACATAGTGTTGCTTTAAAACAAGTTATTACAAAAACAAGGAAATAATGTAATGTATTGTACTATATTTTAATATGTCATTTATTCCTGTGAAGCAAAGCTGAATTTTCAGTATCATTACTTAGTCTTCAGAGTCACATGATCCTTCATCCTAATATGCTAAATATAATAAATAATCCTAGTAATGCTCATTCGGTGCTCAATTAACATTACTTCTTATCATCATTATTAAATTCTTAAGGAAAATATATTTTTTTAAGGGTTAGGATTAACAGAAAGTGCAAAAGAACAGCATTTACTTGATATACATCAACTTTTTGTAACATATTTATTGTCAGTTTTGATTATTTTAATGTATCATTGCTAAATAAAACTATTAATAAAAATGTTTATCTTACTGCCCCAAAACTGTTTAACTATAGTGTACTGTAACCACAACACAGGAAGTGTGGAAGAGGAAGTTGTTTTTTTTTTAAATACTGAGTTTAACATCAGAAACACCGTAAAATATCTGAATCTCATATACAGAAGTCATGAAAAAAATATATATATATATTTTCAAATATATAACCCAGATGGAAGAGTTATTAAATATTCAAGTGATAAACATTTATTGTTTTATCTTTAATAACCAGTTCTTTCACTAACAGAGTGCCAGTGTTCCTATAATTTAATAGGTCTTTCTGTTTAATAACTCACGTATTCCTAGGACCAGTGTGGACCACATGTTGATGTTCAGCATCATGTGATTGGCTCCCGTCTGGTACCGTGCCCTCATGTGGTCCTGAGCTACACCTGTCAGCCCATCCAGAGTCAGAGACAGCAGCTATCAAACAAACACACACATCAGATCAGCTTTAACCAGAGAACAACAAATGGTATAGAAGTGAAAGAATGGAGGAAATTCAAAGAGACCAACCAGCAGCATCTCTCCGAAGCCAAATGTGTGTTCATCTGATGTGCTGGAGCCCTTGTTGGGTTTGTAGAGGAAGAGAGCGACCCCGGTGACGATTAGAAACACACACAGATACTTCGTCATGGGATATTTCTTCCTTAGGATTGTGACACCCAGAATCATCACTGTGGAGGCAAGGGGACAAAAGCACAATGAGAAGACGTGACCAAGACCATCAATCTGCAGGCGTTAAAAAAAAAGAGAAGGGCAAGAAAAGAGAAGATTCTGCCATATGGCCAACAAACATGAGTCAAAAAATATGGCCATATGGGAATATATGCTCACAGTTAGTCACTGAACATTGAACATAGTCTAAATAAAACAACGTCCAAATGAGACATGAATAAAAACTACAGTGGCCAAAAAAAAATATTTGGATACTTGATTGTATGGTGGGGGAGCGGGATGGCACGAAACCATTTTTTGGGAATTCACTTTTAAGATTTTTTTTTATAATGATTTATGAAAGGCCATCTAGATGGATTTTTTCTTATTGTAATTAATCTTTTATTATTTAGTGTTACTTAGGTGTCCAAAAACACTTAATAAGGGTCCAAAAAAATGTTGAGCCCACTGTTTAGTCTTTTATACACTAACATTCAGTTATTTCAGGTTGGATTTATAAAAAATTATCTAATCTTTACCAAGCTTGTATTTATTTGATCAAAACATAGTAATATTGACAAATATTTTTTTAAATAACTTTTGTATCTGAATATATTTTAAAATGATGACTGAATCTGACTTTATTTACTCCAGTCTTCAGGTGCACATGATGCTTCAAAAATATCATTGTAATATTCTAATATCTCCAATAGATATAAAAACTACTAATTATTTTGTGAAATGTATGATGCAGCTTTTCTAGATTCTATGATAAACAGTTGAAAAGAACAGCATATCAGTAAAAATGTAATTGTCTGTATGATTATAAATGTCTTTTGTGTCACTCGTGATGTTTAATGCTTATTTCCTAATGGAAAGTATTCATTTCTTTAAAAAAAAAAACTGTAAACTTCTAAATCATGGTGTATTTAGAAATTAAACTGTAAATCCCTATGTTTTTGATGTAAACTACAAGCCAAGCGTTTTCCACATTCTCTCCTGTGTCTGTGTGATTAAAACAGATAAAGATACTCACCTGGTATAGGTTTACAGGATTTCCCCAAAACCTAGAAAGAACAAAGCCTCATGAGCGTGATGCTGTGAGGAAGAGACTCAGACATCGGAGAGTAGAGATCTGTGCAGACCTGTGTGGGGTAGTTGACGTACTGCAGGGCCGAGTTACTGGACACCATGGCACCCAGGTAAGACAGAGAGCACATGCCATACAGCCAGCTTCTCGTGTGGTCCTGCTTCGAGCCCTCGAAAAACTGAATTACTACATACACAGAACAGAGAGCATGCTAAAATTCTAATTCTAATTCAGATTCTAAACACCTGCAGCAACATTTATGTGCCATAACATGATCCACACATGCGATCAGGACATTTGTTTGACTCACAGAGTCTGGCGAAAGCAGCATTGATGATGCACTGGATGAAGACTAGTGTGGTGGCATAACGAAACTTCTCCTTCTTCCCCGCTTGACTGTAGTCTCCTCGCGTGCTGGATGAAACAGAAGACAGAGGCAGTGAATTATGGGATTGAAGGGAACAGCTGTGTGGAACAAGGAGACTTAATATGACCAACAGTGGCTGGGGAAGAAATTGTTGTTTAGAGCAGCGACTAATTTTAGCGCTTGATAAAAATATTCTTCAGGATGCCGAAAGGTCAACTTATCTGAGGGGGCTCAAAACAGCGCGTAGAGATGAATCTCATTAAAGTATAACGAACTGACTCTAGCGCAGTTTTTCTTGAACTAACTGAATAGACACCGGTGCATATTTAATATAAACACTGCGTCATTCTAGATCCTTATAGTAATATATCATACTACAGTAATAATCATACTAGTAAGATTTTCATTTGAACAATAATGTAGCCATTTCTCACAGAATACAAATAATAATAAAAAAACTAACTAGTAAGATAACAAAATGTTACTGGTAGCTAACAAATGGGATCGACACGGATGTCTGAATACTAGTGTTCCTAAATCTGGAATAAATCCTAGTATGAATACGCACTAGTAGCTAATGAATAATTACTAGTTAAATCAGTTCCAGCAACATACTAGTTTGAATTATTTGTGGAATTTCTGATTAGTATCTAATGAAGAGTTATTAACAATATTTTATCACATTATATATTTTAATTACATTATAATTTTTGGCTGTATGTCACGTCACTCACTCATTATGCTTGTAGATACTAGCTATTTTAAAGCATTGGATCATAATCAGGGGCCAGTTGCATAAACTACTTAGACTAGTCTTAATATATATATATATATATTTTTTTTTTTTTTACAATAGAAGCACCAGATAGAAGTGGCTTATTTTACAAATATTGTTCTGTATAAAGACCCCCCTAGGAGTCAAAAGCTTGGGATAACAGAAACATATGCTAGAGCTGTCTTCAACAACTGAACAGAATGGAGAGAGAATCAACTCTCAAGGTGAAATAGCTGAAGAGTCGTTTCCACTCTCTCTAACCTTACATACTAATGCAACCACATGTGCAATGAGAGAGATATTTTGTGTGTGCCATAATAGCAACTAAGGATTCATTCAAATGAATGAAAGGTTAAAGGAGTAATAGTCGAATTAATGAGACAAAAAAAAAACCATAAGTGTAATATCTGGTTAAATGAATCTAGGTGTATAACGCAGTGCAGTCTGGTAACGTTACTCACATTGTCTCCTGCAGTATCCCGTAGTAGAAGTAACACACGAACACTCCGCAGAAACACACGATGAACCGGAGCCGCTCGTTCTGCCACAGAGACGGTCTGCTCGCTGCCTTCCCGGAGGCCATGCTCTCTTCCAAGAGTCTCGGTATGGACACGGACACCGCTCCGCTCCCCGTCCCCCGCACTCCCACGTCCCGATCCACTCTATCGGCGATGACCGGGAGCCCGGAAATGATGACGCGACTCTAGGTCCCCCTCTTCTCTCTGCTCGGATGATGAGGCTCTCCTTTCTCTGATATATTATAGTCTGAGAGCGACTTACAGTTACAATGATATTACACTTCCTCTATTTGCTTTCTGCAATTTACACTTCAGTGACGCTGACTGTGTGCAAATAGCCGCATCCTGAACACGACGCGGCGTTTGTTTCCAGATACTGCGAGGAACCTCAAGCGTTTAAGTAATTCTCCGCTCGAGATGCTGAGTCAACGGTCGGTTTTTAACATTTAACGTAGCATTGTTGAGGCTGCCTCTAATAAATGTTTTCATCTGACGCGTCACATGACTCTTGAGGAGGACCTGAGGAACTCCAGGTGCTCTGATGGTGTGCCTGTAACTTTTTCAGGATCCAAGAGAGAACAGCTCGTTATTTGCTGAATCGGGTCGACTTCTCACCCAGCACAGGTTTTCGGCTCAGTCTGTGTTTCAGTACGCAGCTGGAGTTTTATTTAGGTATTAGATTCCAGTCTCTGTAAACAAATCTGGGGGACCTTTCTTGAAAATAAACGGTTAAGATTTTTACGTAGCGGTATGTGTATTACTTGGATTGGTCCAAATAAGCAAAAGCTGACGACATGCAGCAAATCACGTGGCTGGGATCTTTAAGAGGGCGGGGCATAGAGTTCCTCCGCATGCGTCACGTGTCCATCAGGAATCCAATTCCAAGAGTTAAATTAAATATACACATATGAATGTACATTACAGTGTGACGTTAGATAGATAGATAGATAGATAGATAGATAGATAGATAGATAGATAGATAGATAGATAGATAGATAGATAGATAGATAGATAGATAGATAGATAGATAGATAGATAGATAGATAGATAGATACGAGACTTATGCTCAAGAATGAATAATTATTAAGATGATATACAGAACAACAGGCACGCTCTTATTTCTCTGCACTTCTCATTTATGGCAGCCAAAACTGAGTCACATAAATGTACAATATAGAGGACAAAAACAGGATTGGTGTACAATAACTGTACTTGAGACAAACAACTGAGAACAATGTCAAGAAAACAGCACCCTTACAGAACAAGCTAACAAGTCAGAACTTAAAAAAAAAAACTGCACAGATGATGCCAAGACTGAGACACAATCCATGCAGATATATGGGATGATAACAGTGCTTCAATTGACAGCAAACAATCATTTGCTGGAAGTCTCATTCTTTATGATATGCACATATTGTACCTGAATGCAGCAAACTTGCTTGTGTCTTCTGTGAAGTGTTTGTAGAACCAGTCTGTGCTCTAATGAACTGTGGGTAAGAGTAGTCAAGTCTGAAGTGAAATTCAGTAAAACATACAGCACTCATATCAAGTGTGTAGCAAAATAAACCCTTGTCGGGGTCCTGTCAGTATTCTTGTCTTTCACCAAGTTTAAGTGTCAGCGGCCCACATTGCACAAAGACCTCAGAATAAACAAGCACTAATGGCCTTTTCCTTTCCCTCATTATGTTAAAACTGTAAACAGTTTCTCTGGAGCGTGAATCTCACAGAATCTATTAAGAAATTATCCCCGTCATATTTCAATCCAAACTCAAAAGATAAAATAGAAAAGGTCTATCTTAGTACCCATTTTATACATACACTTTTTTTTTTTTTTTTACTTTATACTTTAATACAGTAACAAAATAGGCCCCTTCTTTGTCCTATGATTATGACACAATACAAATTTGTGGTGAAATATGATGGGACTTTTTTGACAAGCTTTGTAAGATTATAGATAACAGCTTTTTGCTGAACATTTGGAGGCATTCATTAAACACCTTTATATCAGAGCTGTACTTAACGTCTAAATGTATATATTTTGAACAACTGAACAGACATGCTGAGAGGATTCAAAAACACCCTCTGATGACAGACTCTCTGGTCTATTACTGCCTCTTTGTGCTGGTAAAAAAAAGAAAGCACAGCATGCAGTAAAGACCTGTGTCTGAGAATACTGGATTAAGAAACAGAGGTTTCTGAACCACAACTGTAATATCACCACAGAGTGGGTCAGGCTTATAACACACATGTTTTATAGTCTGTCTGATAGACAAAATCTGTTCAGAATGACTCTTCGGACAGAGATAAAAATATATTCATACACATTCATACACGTGACGATGAACAGGCATCAGTATGGTTTTGTAGAAATTATAGAAATTATAGCAATAGGTAAATGCTATAATGTGAAACGAAATGATCACAAGTGCCAAGTGGAGTGTCCTGAGGTCAAAAGGTCGCCAACAAATCAGATCGGAGAGAGTCCACCGGAGTATTAGAAGAATAAAAGTTCTCCATTGTCTTCTTCCATCATGATTTTTACCCTCTCTGTGTCGATCAAAACAAGTCAGACACTGAGTGGATGGCACGAGCGGTTTCTTCTCTTTCAGACGCTCTGATGTCACAGTTACTGATGAGATGGGACGAAGGCACAACCATCTTTAGTTTTTCTTTTCTCGTCATGAATGTGCTCCATTCACAGAGAGGTGCTGGTGGGGTCTGGGAGGGTGCCGCTCAAATAACCACCCACGGTGTGTCCCGGTGTCTGGCAGGGGGCAGCACTCTGAGCCGAACAGCCAGTGACGGGTGAAACCGACAGGCCACGAAATAACAGGTCCATAGACGGCAGGAGGGGCTTGAGGAGACTGACGGGACAGAAGGCGGAGCCACCGTGAGGTGTGAAGTTCACCTTGTTAGGGTCAGGACAGGAAGGCTGAAGAGGAGCATTTCCATGACAGGGAAGGCTGCAAATAGGAGATTGATTGCATATTATAAATAAGCACTGCATGTGGGTGGGTGTGTGTATGTATATATATATATATATATATATATATATATATATATATATATATATATATATATATATATATATATGTGTTAGTAATATACTGCAATTTTTATTAAAAAAGATTTTTTAAGACATCGGCGGCTAAATGTGCCTAACTGGCATGAAAATGGCCTTCTTACTGTTTGACGGTCTCTATCATACACTTTCAGTTTTTGAATTTTTTTTCCTTTTTTTGCTGATGAAGTCTTGGCATGCTTTGTGTACACGGTCATGATTATAAAGCCTGTTCTTAACCTCTTCAGCTCTGCAGCATTCATACAGATCTTCATTCATACAGACTGATTCTGGCATAGCGGGATTTAAAAGAGCACCCTACTCACATGCAGTGCAGTAAATTGATAAAAATGGTCTAATTTAATAGAAACCATCCTAAATGCTAACACACGGGTGGAATAATTAATATTTTTTGTATTTTTTCTTAATTTTACGATAAACACAAATAAAAAAATTCAATTTAGATTTTTTTTATTAAGTTTTTATTTGAAAATCTGTTATTTAAGATCTGTTTGGTTAATCTCCCTGCAGTGTCTTTTGATTCCACTAAGTGTCACTGAACAGGGAAAAAAAAAAATTCTTTGTATAATTAAAAAATAATAATAATGTTTTCCAATATTTAATAGAAGAGAGGCAATATGTCCACTAGGGGTCTCTATTCTGCAAGATCAGGCACAGCTGCATTTGAAAGAGTTCCAAACCCACATACATTGGGCTAATTGGATAAAAGTGGTAAAAAATTTCACAAAATACCTTAAATTTTAATACATGAGTGGAAAAATTCATAATTATTATTGCATTTGTTCACAATCCAAAGTATCCCAACTCTGCATCGAGCTAGCTGCTGGCGCTAGGGGGCGGTGCCCATTTCTACATGATCTACATAAGCTTTCATTTGATATAGGTCTCATCTATGTTTGGCTAGTTTGAGCGATATGTATATGAATATTATTAGGTCGATTTAACATAAATACAAAAGTGATGGGGTGGACAAGAACACTGAGGTTCTAAGGTTTCAGATGACATCATGTATGTCTAGTTTAGTACTCCACAGCGAGGTGGGGCTGGGGACAGAGTTCAAGAGGTTAAACTCCAAACAACTGTTAAGGGCATTTACATGTGCAGACTTCAGACTTCCTTGATTTGACATTTCTGGATGTCTGACAACTCTCACACTTCACCCAGGGCTTGTACTAACCACTGCTAAACAGCTTATACACTACACTGATATACAACCTAAAAAATGCAGACAATGAAAAGAAAAATATCATCTTATTTATTTACTTCTTTTATTTTGTTAAAAGGCATAAGGGCATTTACAGGACAGAGAGTGCTAGAAAGTAGAGATGGATTGATCAAATCATTAATTTAAATTAACTGCACAAATTGTTGATTAATTAGATGCACTGGAACCTTAATATTCAGAATAACAGAATTTGCATAAAAAAGGCCCAAGATCAAGATAATGTAAATGTATGGTCAATATAAGAATACGGAATAGACTTGTATTATTTTCTTAACACCATTAATAACACTACATTATTTAATCCCTATTTAATGTTTTAGAGGTCACACTTTTGTTTGGGGACAAATTCTTACTATTGACTATGACTTTTGCCTCAATTAGCTCCTAATGTCCTGCTTATTAATAGTTAGTAAGGTAGTTGTGACGTTTAGGTACGGGTAAGGATCTAAAATATGGTTATGCAGAATAAGGCATTAATATGTGCTTTATATATACTAATAAATAGCTAATAAGCTAATAACATGCATGCTAATAAGCAGTCAGTTAGTAGAGAGAACTGGTCCCTAAACTAAAGACTTAGTGTTTCCTATCCAACACACACAGCGGTTTGTGTTTGTGCTAAACTTACATGGCCTCCTCAGACACACGAACTCTCTCACAGCCCTCTGGAGGCTCTCTCTGAAAGACGTACGTCTTGTTGGGACGAGGAGAAGATGATGGTGGCTCACAAATACATAGAGGAGGGGAGGAAGACGGACAGAGCGGCCCACACACAACCATATCTATACACAACACACACACACACACACAGAGATACAGAGAGTCATCAGCCAGATACATATTACACAATTAACAGTTTCACACAGAACTTCCTGTCACGTGTTGATAAAATATGAATGATGTCCCTCAGACCAAGTTCAGTTTGTGCTATTTTTTTCAATTGTTAGCACATTCATCTGTGGCCGTCTTGTCTCAGTTTGACATGGAAGATGAAGTATAGAGTTTCTAAAGTCTGTTTCTTTGTGTCTACAGATACTGACCGGTGTCTGTGATGGGGCAGGGAGAGTGTGAGGGGGACAGCTGGGCAGGAGAAGGGTCGCTCTGGGAAGCGCTGCTGTACCTCTGAGCTGGGACGGGGGCTCTGTGACCATCTGGTACCTCAAGAATCTTAACAAAATAATCCAAAAAATAATAAAATAAATCACGTGGGTTTCAGATGGTTGTGTACCTAAAACAGTAGATACAGACAAACAAATACACACTGACTTTGTGCTGTTCTTTTGTTGTTTCGGACACAAAGACTCCCTCCAGCTCCAGATTTAGTCCTTCAACACTGCGTCTCAGTCTGGGGGCCAATCGGCTCAGTGGAATAAGAGGCACCGTCTACACACACACACACACACACACATGACTCTCAATGAATCAATGATGACTTTAACTGACTTAAACTGAAAATGAAGTGTTTATTATTGTCCTTTTGCATTATCAACACTGTTTTCCTGTTTATTACTGTAAAGCTGCTTGGACACAATATGTATTATAAAAAAACGCTGTTAAAATAAAGGTGACTTGACTTGACTATCAGAGAGAAATACAAACATACACCAATATGTGTACAAGTACAAGCTGAAAGGGAAAAACGTGTGTGTGTGTGTGTGTGAGATATATGGCAGTTGAATGTAACCTGAACACACATAATTCGTCCCCTTGGAATTATAAGGTTCTATCTGACATTTTTGTCAAAATTGAGTTATTCACATATTCTTATTCTGTGACAATTTATTTACATTATGTGATGTTTTATTTTAAGTTGTGTACATTTCGGGATTTTTTTATTGAAAAAACAAAAAGGTTCTATCTACAGAAGTCTATGGAACACAAAAACTTTAAAGCTCAATATCTCAAACTACTCAGAACGCAGATAGAACCTTATAATTCCAAGGGGACGAATTGTCCTGCATGTGTGTAACATAATAAGCATGCATAGCATACAATGCACACAGATTTATGCATACTGTCACCTCTAAATATACTAGTGTACAAAGAGAGGCACATAACCAGCTTTATGTGTGTGAGCGTGTGTGTGTGTGTGTGTGTGTGTGTGGCTGTAGCTCACTGACACCATCTAAGTAAAGCTGCTCTGTTTTTAAATCTCTGTTGCTAGTGAGATGTGGGCCAATCTGAGAGGCTTATCTCATAATGACTGATCATAAACAAGCACAACCTTTCTAAATGCCCCCCACCTTTCTGTTGATGTCCCCGAGCGTCACTACTGTAAACTAACAAGCTGGGCAAAACTACACGGAGACATTGTTTAGAATTGTGGTCTGTGTTTCCATTCTTGTTTACCTGTGTACTTCCAGGCGTGCGTGTCTGGCTGCTGTGAACATGCTGGTGTGTGTGGTCACAGTCCATGGCAGGAGGTGCATGTCTGGAGCGTTTCTGCAAGGACTGACGGAGCTTAGCAACCTGAAGGAGAGAAATATGAGAGTTATAGTATCAGATGTAAACTTATAAGGTGCAGAGAAGAGGTGAGACCTAACTGCAATGCCCTTTATGCTGACATGCAATAAAGGTTATATTTTCTGTTCTCTGTGGATATGCTTGTAAAAATCAGCTGAGATGCCACAGAAGTAAAATAGGTCTAGAATTGAAAATTGGTACAGAATGCTTCCTGAAAATGGGTGGGACAGGGTGGCCCGGACTAAATTGAATAATGGGTCTAAATAATAATGTTTTTTTTTTTTATTTGATTATTACAATAATAATGCCTTCTATTCTCACTTGGTCTGCAACAGCGTAATGAATCGCACTGATGATGTACCATGAGGTATGAAAATACAGATGTTGACATATAGGCAAAAAAGCCTATCGTAATGTTTGGACCAAATAATCTTTTTTTTTTTTTTTAAATACTTTATTCTAAAGGATTTTTCAAAAAAAAAAAAAACACAGAAAAAAACAACACTGGCTCGGATTAGACACACACACACACACACACACACAAAAAAAAACCTATGTAAAAGTACATTAATAGAACACAACAGACTAGGTGCCCAGAAGGCATATGCAGCCTAGAGCTTAGAGAAGCCTTCAGGGGCCGACTGAGTTGTTAACTTGTCCAAATACCCGAGAAATTAACTGGACCAAATAATCTGATTGGTCGAACATTTTATGATCCTACGCCTTGCACAGAAGACATTAAAAAAAACATATAATTACATATAAATGCATTTAGGCAACTTAACTTAGTGATTGCTATAAATCACATACTCTGCCTTTAAATCCATCAATAGTGACAATAAAGATATTTCTAAAGTTACAAAATATCTCGATTTCAAATAAATGCTGTTCCTCAGAATTTCCTTTTCAGAATAATCCTGAAAAACATGGTTCCCACAAAAATATTAATCAGCACAGCTGTTTTCAACATTGATAAGAGATGTTTCTAGAGCACCAGAAAATCATATTAAACTGATTTCTGAAGGAATCATGTGACGCTGAAGACTGGAGTAATGATGCTGAAAATCCAGCTGTGCGTCACAGGAATAAATGACCTTTTCAAATATATTAAAATAGAAAACAGTTATTTAAAATAAAGAGAAAAATACGCAGCCTTGGTGAGCACAAGAGACTTCTTTCAAAAGACATTACATAAATCTTACCAACACCAAACTTTTCTGAAGGGTAGTGTGTGTACATGAAAGCACAATTAGTTTGTAGGAAATTGAATTGGAACTAGTTTTTTCCATCATCAATGACTTACCTCTCTGAGGTGTTCAGCGCTACCCCATGATGCCGAGCGCTTATGACCACCACCTCCTCTCCGCCCCCGTGTCTCCTCTATCCAGGAACTGGGAGTCTAAGAAAAGAAAGAAAACAAGTGTACATTTGACGTTATTTTAAAGTTACTAGTTTACAAAAGCTCACGCCCACACTGGTTTCTCAGTGAGCCATCAAAGCATCATTTCACTCAGCTGAATACCATCTCTCAGACTTTACATAAACTAATCCAGCTTTTAACACCCACCCTCCTCCTTCAAATGCTGCTCTTTCATGCACCAGTTCAAGATAAAGCATCTGTTCCTGAGAGCGACGTTGACATGTTTTTTTCTGTATGTCACAAATGGAACTGAAAGCTGCTTCCGCGCCTCACTAAATGTATTTGAATACGGAACAGAAAATGTGACACACCTGCAACACACAGACACGCCCAAACACACACACACACACACAGCTGCGCGTGAGGTGCATGAGAGAAACCACCGACTCCGCTGCACCACGCTTTAAAAAACACCATGTGTTTGTCCTCAAGTGCACTCACTCACACAGACAGACACCAGCGTACCGTCATGATACCCCCGTCCTACCGTCCCAGGCCTCTGAGAAGACGTGGGAGCCCGGCTAGCGCACACTAGATCACCGAACACCAACTGATTATTTTCCAAGTGACCCACAATCACCGAGCTCCATCTCAGAGGTTATCATAACCCAAAAAGTGTCCTCCTCCGGTGTCTCTGTCCCTCTCTTCCTGTCCCTGCCGGAGGTCACGAATATCTTATGCGGTTGGGATGCTAATGCAATAACATGCAGTTGAAGAGAGGCATATTAAAACATGTCATCACCCCCGGCCCCTGGGGTGCGAGATCAGGACTAACCGTGACTGCTTAGTGGCTGGAAGTTTCACATGGCCCAGTGGGGGCAGGGTTGTGGGTTGATTTAAATATAAATTCAGCCCTTATTCCTTTCTGCCTGGACACCCGCCTGCCCGCCCGCCCACGTCAGGCTGCCATGGGATTAGGCCTATAAACGGACATTGAGTTGAGGGTCTGTATGCGCAGCACGCTAGATGCTGGCTAAAGTTTCAGAAGTCCCCTTCTGTGGACGGGATGCGCGGTCAGATGACGGGGGGGTTGGGCAGACTGTCTTGAGACTGTCCAATTGTTAACTGTTGTTGAATGTCCACTAGAAAGTGGGTTGCATTTGTTCATCAAGAAAGAAATGCATGATGCAACGTGAATATATGAAAGTAGGGGTGTGAGTGGGGGTTCGGCTTGTGCATTGTATGTATGTGTGTGTGGCAGGGGTTGAGGGGGACGGTCACTATGAAGGTCATGTTAAACAAAACCTTTTTTTGGGTGACCGGTTATCAGTGAAAGCATAGCAGATCACCTGCTGAGAGACACAGCCAAACTGGATGTAGCATCTAGGAGGAAGCAACAGCCATCTGAAGAGACTCACAGAGCGCCGCTCTCTAAACTCAGCAAAGTGACGAGGTGTTACAACTTCAGATCTAATCTACTAAAGAAAACTTCAACTTTCAGTTGTAGGGTGGTTTCCCAGGGGATAGCCAAGCAGATTCAAAAACAAAATCTACTTGAGTCTCAATGGTGCAAATCACAGCATCAACAGAGAGACAATTTCTTTCCCATGTAATCAACTGAAATAGTCTCTATCCTCATTACGGCTGCATTTACAGTGTTTGATCAAAAATACAACAGAACAGTTATATTGTAAATATTCTTACAATTTAAAATATTACACATAATATATTATAATATATGATAATTAAAATTGTGCAGTTTATTCCTGTGATGGCAGAGATGAAGTTTCAACATCATTTCTCCAAGTCTTCATTCAGAAATCACTCTGTAGCAAACAACTGTGTTGCTTAATATTTTTGTTGAAACGGTGGGAAGAATATATAAAATATTTAAAGATAAGATATTTAAAAAAAATATCTTTTGTAACATCATCTTTTACTTTTGATCAATTTAATACACCAATGTAAAATAAAGGTATTCATTTCTTGCAGAAAATCTTGCGAATGGAATGAGAATCAAACTGTAACCAGAGAAAAACTAAACTGAATCAAGAGCTTGTGAACCTGAATTAAATTAAGATGGATGGCTAGGATTGGAATGCCTTAGATACCCTTTTCTTTTTTTGCTCTCTTTAATAATTTGTACTGACTGAGATATTTTCATGTCTGATTGCTTAAAAATAATAATATCACACAAACTCTCATAAATGAGCAGCATTGCACAAACAGAATGTTTCTTACTGAATCAAATTATGTGAACGGTGCAAAACCTTCACCAAAGCGAGATGCTGAATCAAAACAAACAGCCCCAGCAGAAAGACGGTCACCTCTTGTGTTTGTCTGAATACAGCACACCCCAGCAGGCATGTTGGAGCAGTGCTCCAGGAACCCATATGGAACCCATTTGGAAAAAAACAATATGGCTGCCGTTCCAGGCTGAGTTTTCCTAAACTCCTTCCATTACCAGCCAAACTCACTCTCTCTCTCTCTCTCTCTCTCTCTCCCCAAAGCCAAGATCTTTCATTTAGCAACCGCTTGACTTCAGCTCTCTAAAACAAACACTGTGTCCCCTGGCCTTTTCAGAAATATACTTCACAAACAACACAAGTGTTAAAACAGCTGTGCATAATTCTATACGTGTATCATGTAAAGCAGATCAAACCAATGGTTAGTTTTATTCCCCACTGAGTAGTAAAGTCTCCAGTCCACGTGGTCAGACAGGACCTCCTTTGTTTGCTATTAGTATCACAGACTGTGCTAAAGGAACAGGTCACCCAAAAATGAAAGTTTGAGTGTGAAGGATCCCACCTGTGTGGCCTTGTCATTGACACAGGTAAATGGCTGACACTCGGGGTCTCTAGGCCAGGTGCCCTGAAGGTACGGTCCCACCAGAGTGTCCAGAGACAGTGTCCGTCGCAAAGTTGGCTTCGGCGGGCGACCCTTCGTCTTGTACTCGGCTACAAAGAGAGGATAGGGAAAACAGAGAGAGAGAATGAAACTGGGAGATGTTTTTAAAATAATAAATGAAATTCAACAATAAAAAAGACACATAGCATGGAAAACTCAAGGCCATTTAGAATGGATGCAATAAGCTAGAAGTGAAACTTCTCCTTTTTTATTCATTTGATTGCACTGACATATAAAGGCACAACGTTTTAACAAGGAACTGAATTACAAAAAAAAGGGCAGTTTTATTTCCGATATGAATACTGGATTCCCCTCACGTGAATTAACATACTACTGTTTGAAATGTGTGCAGTAAAGCTGGAACTTTCAGAGGCTTGTAAATGGCCCTGAAACACATTCCATGCCCGAAAGAGCCGTTATAAATAGACGCTGTTGTCGTAACGGATGCTGAACATCCTGGTGCTTCATCAACGCACTGCAGACAAGCAAGTTATCAGGCTCTTGCCCAAAATACTCCAGAGGATCATTTTCACATGTACACAAGATGGTTTTCTTTCCTCCGTGCACTGATCATGTCATAGAAACTAATAATGCTACACCTGATCTCTGACCCTGTCAGGTGCTTCCTGGATGCACCTCCTCCTCCCAGCCCCTGGGGTCTTTTCAGTGGGTTTGGGACACTTCTGATGGTGGAGGTTTACTGGTGGGTGTTAAACAAGGCACACTTGTGTAGTACGGAGACTGTTTTCTCACTGAGTTTGAGGGGAGTGTGTAAAGCAGGTTGGGTGACTGTGGATGAGATTGTGACACCATAAGGGTTGAGGTGTATGGTTTGTCTGATAAGGTGCAATGTGTAAAGGAGTCTCACGAACAACAAATTCAGGTCACATTTCACCCCAGCGTGTGTGTATATATGCATTTGTGTTTATGTGTGTGTGTGTGTATTAGTGCTGTCAAATGATTAATCGCATCCAAAATAAGTTTTTGTTTACATAATATATGTGTATACGTTATATATTTATTTTGTATATAAATACACACACATGCAGTATATATTTTGAAAATATTTACAAGTATCTCCATATATATATATATATATATATATATTGATATTGATATTATATATAAATATGTTAAATGCACAAACATATTTTTTTTTAATATATGCATGCATATTTGTGCTTTAATGTATATATACATAATAAATATACACAGTACACACAACTTATTTTGGATACGATAAATCATGATTAATGTTTGACAGCACTTAAATATATTAATTATTAATTTCATATCAACAAAGTAAACAGTACAAAAATACTACTATAATGTACAAATACTAAATTTTTAGGCATTAAATTGCAATTATTTTGCATTATTTTAATAAGAATGAGGTGGAATGTACTTTAAAAAAAAAAGTCTTGATTTGCCCAAAAAACAAGTTTTGTTCTCTTTATGCAAAAGGAATTTGGGTTTAAACGTGACCAGGACATGTTCCTGACAGGCTTGATGAGATCATCTGTGTGTTTTCCTCCAACAGCTCATGTATGAGTTTCACAGTCCTGGTGAAAACTGCCAACGAGCTGCATAGTTCAAAATCATATCCTCCTTCTACAAGCATAGCGGGCAGGATATGAAAATACACAAACTGGCATATTGACTAAAGTTACACACAGCTAAACATGTTAACACTATGAACTAAAGCTTGTGCTCCTTTCTGTTCCCACAGAATATAAAAACACATGCCATGATATTGGGCCAAGTTCAATGAAGGCTTAAGAAGACTAAGCTCATATATTTGTCTTTCAATAAACAGACTACTCATGACCAGACCAGGAAAAGTAAATATGATCACTTTTTCAGCACGGATTTAAAACTGAGAAGACTATACTCATATTGGTAGCTGAAAGTACTGCCAGTGAGTCTAAATGTTTAATTAACAAGCAAGACGTGAGAAGGGATGTGTAAAACTTCTTGAATGACTGCTGTTTCAGTTCTGTGGGAGTTTGAGGAGATTCCTACCTCGTTTTGTGTGGGTTGCACACATGACTTACTGAGCAAGAACACAAATGCTAAGAGACCAGAGGGATTTGCTGTTTACTGCCTTGGAAATTCACAATAAAAAGAAAACAGTGATTTTGGTCATTTTATCTATTTTATTGTTCGTAGACTGCCGTGTGGAAGAGCGACTCTTCTCCAGCAGCCTCGTGCATTCTGAAGATCTTGTTGCACTCAGAATCAAAGACCCTTTGTGATTCGCACATTGTCCTTAAACTAAAGACGGGACTTTTCAAAGTATTCTCACCTAGTTGAGGAAATCTGACAATACGCTGATGTAAAATACCCGAGACAGCCCGACACCTATGAAAAATGTCACACTCAGACCAAAGTTTACTAAAAACACAGACCTATTGCTCAATATACACTAGAAAAAGTTAATAAGTATTTGTTAAAAGAAAATACAACTTCAGTTTGTCTACTTCACGTTTACTCAGTGTGTTACTTGCTGTTTCTTTGTAATGGTTTATTAAATGTATGGAGTGAAAATTGTTTGTAAACCATTTTGTGTGTGTGTGTGTGTGTGTGTGGCTATTATGCCAATCATTATAAAACAAGAGTTTACAATGTCCGTGTAACTACTCCTGGTATCATATTAAAATGTATTAAATAATTCCTATGCAATACATACGTATACAACTCTGCCAATCAATAATAATCAAACTAAAGGATTTGAAACATAACCATTTAAAAGTATGCAAATGCACTGGTATTATCAACTAAACTTAATATGCAACACTCAATTTTACACAAAATGTAACAGCGAGCCCCTGCTTTATTTCTTTACCCACCAAAGGGGCCTGAAAAGGGTTGGATCCCCCTGACATGCGATCCTAAACCTGCAAATAAAATAGTTCTGTATAGTAAAATGCTTTAGCAACACAAAACAATGCAATAACTGTTTCCAAATCTGACATCTTGGTGTATAACTAAGCTGGAATGTGACAGTTGTTAAATTTGTTTTTCCTGATGCTGCCTGTAGATATTAATAATGAAGTAAAACAACACTGTACACACTGTTTATGTGCTGATCAAGCCAAAACAGTGATGAGAGCTGATAAAATATTGCACGCAAACAGTAACATCTGAAAAAAAAAAAGTGACTTGATAGGGCAGACCTGCTATGTTTAATCAATCCCATGCCATGCTTTGTAACCATAATGGCCACAAAACATGTAGGGAATAAGGTGGGGGTCGTTCAGTGCACTGAGAACAGTTCTGTTGCACCGAAGCCATGAGAAGTGCAGCTTAACTAAAGCATTTCTGCAGATGATCCATTCACATAATCAATATGATCATTATACACAACACAGGAGAGTTCGAATTCTAAGCAGATTTAGAATGTACAGAAGAGTTGGGCGTATCAGAAAAAACAACTCCACGGCTTTATAAAGCGCTTTTGTGTGTTTATTGTGGTTTTTACCTGCTTTGTTGTCTTTGCAGCGAGGTGCTGCTCGGTTCTGGAGCTGAAACGGGACCGTGGCTCGGACGGGCTGCAGTCCTTGATTACCCACCCGGGCCATCCCACTCCGACACGACATTCCCACAGTCGCTTTGTGCTTTCAAAAGCCTTTAAAAAGTCCACCGACCTCGCAAACTCCAGCGTTTACCTACAGCTGATACCCCATCAAAAGTTTTCGTCCAACTTAGCCGTCAAAAATAAAAGTTTGTAGGCAAATATTTTGATTTAGCACACTCGCTAGCTAGTCAGCTACTTTCTTTTGTGATGATAGTGAAGTTGTCCCTAACTAATAACAAAATACGTTTTTTGTTTTCCTGTGTGAAAAAGCATAGAAACTTTTATGCACCGTCCTTAAACGGTTTATTCCACTTAGCCTAGTAAAGTTGTAGTTGAGGAGCAGAATACATTGTATGGGCTGCTGCCAATTCTTCAAGTGCACAATCTGACAACAGACAACCTACTACACACTCGTGTCGGATTCAGAGTTCTGCACAGTGTCTAAACACATGTTTCCACTCTGATTGGCTGCGAGAAAATACTACTCACACCCCATTGGTCGATGGCAGCATCGATCTATTAGGGGTGGGTCTCAAAGGCGACTCTCCCCGCCCACTTCATTAAAATGTATGCTTTCCACAGAGTTCCACCATCAGCAGCGCAAAGCGTGATAGGTTAAAAGGTCTCCTCACTGAAAGAACATGTGGCTGTTGAGGCAAAGCTGGAGTAAAATATTACAACTTAACTGGTAGTTAATAAAAAAAATAAAAAAAATAGTTTTTACCAATATGCTTTTTGATGGGATATTGAAAGTGGCAAGCGTTGTTTAAGTGAATGTAAATATGATAGGAAATAAGTCGTGCACTAATATAGTTTTGTTTTTCCTTCAGTGGCTGATAGATAGATATAGGATACACCCATATGCTTACTCTCAAACTAATTTGTACACTCCTAAACCTCCCTCCCCCTATCAGTATGTTTTTTTTTTTTATTGTTGAAGTTTTATATGTGTTGCTTGAGGGAAACTTTGAAACATGTATGGCACTTACAGTATGCATGTATTCGGACAAACAGGTGGACGCTATTTCTGACCAAGCCTACTTCTGTGCCACCAAAATGCCGTTAAGTGATACACAGTACTGTAGTGCATTCCTTCAATGTATACAGATAAGTACCCATGCAAGTATATACTTGATATATATGCAGAAGAAGGGCGGGTGTTGACCACAAAGTGCCAGATAACACATTTCTTTGAAGTCAATATGAGTTGCCTTTTGCAACCAGTTTTATTTCCATAATACTCCAAGTGAAATGGGATATTGAGTAAGAAAATGTAGTTGCAGGGGTTACTTTTATCTATTTGTTTATTTGTTTTATAAGTAAAACAGAAATTGTTTAACACTGCGTGTACCAACATATTTGTATTATCATATGCTTATATTGCTTCAGTTGTTTCTTCACATCAGATAATTCATCACCCTTCCTTCTTTAGGAAACGTGGCAATCTCTGTATGTAGCATAAGCCAATTCTAAGCAGATCTATCATGTGATCTTTCTGTCTGATCATTTCCTGCAAAGCAAAGCCATTTCAAGCAACCTACACTGGATGCAGAGTTCTCCCAGGAAGTGCTGCTATTGTTATGACTCTGATGTTTGCCCTGAAGCATCTGGGCAAAGAATGTGAGATTTACATGCTTTGAAATATTCATACAGACAAGTCTGAGTTGACATAACAAAATTATCATTTATTACAATTCAAAACTGCAGAGCACTGCCACCGCATAACAAAATATACAATTATGTAACTGAAGAAACACAAGAAATGACGCAACACTAATAAGAGAAATATGACAAAAGATTTGAATTTAGCTGTCAACACTCGCAGTTGCTTCCAGTCAAATCATACAACTGTCAAAGGAGCAAGTACATCAAGTCAGCAAAGGCAATTTCAGCCTGAATAGAGCGCATTTCACATGCAGATACAGGCAACAGCTTTCGTCCACTCCCTTCCCTGGTCTCTCTCTTTCATTCCCTGGTATCTTTTGCTTATAAGCATATGAATAAGGTAATGCATCTAAATAAGAGATTCAGCAGTGGCTAACATGACCAGATGTGCCACTCTCTATGTTCATGTTCATTTCAGACTGTATACCGAATAACTGCCAAATCTTGAGTTTTATGCATCACTTTGATCTACTTGTGCATTTGGTGCTGGGAATTCAAGGACTGATGGGTTCAGAGCTAACGGAGATAAGCTGCGGTGTCTTTGGGCTCTAATATGAGGCTCAGGTAGTGACACTCAAACATGCTGATGAAAACTGCACCGAAGAGTGGAAGACATAGAGTGAACAACAAACTGGCAAGTAAAGACAGGAAAACGAGAGAGCGCTGGAGGGTTTGTCATTCAAGGATTTTTAAGATCTCACAATTCACGAAAAAAAAAAAATTCAAATAAGACACCTTGTGTATTTAATACATTGTTTCAGCTCATTGGGATCTTTGAAGGATGTCGGTAGGTCAGTTGTGATGTTTCCTGGAGGAAAGTACTGTACATCTGAGACTGACAGTGTCTTGTTGATCAGAATTTGGCGCCCTCTAGCTGGGAGACAGGGCAGGACTAGGCTCTGTGCTGATGTTGACCAAATACTCACTGGACTTGAGACTTGCCAGTGACTTACAGCTGGGTAGAGAAGCCAAAGAACCACACAGACCGAGCATAGAGGGAGTGTTGTCTTTAGCTGAGGAGACAGCATTGATTAGTAATCGGTATTCAGACATGCTTGTATTGTGTGTTAATCAGTGTGTTTTTACCTGCTGACCAGGCTGTGTCTCCATTCTGATTGCCGTCTTCCTTCTGAGAGTCAGAGTTCAAACTTGCATCAACTGAGAGGTCCAAACTGTGAAAACTTCTCCTAAACCCAAACACAACATTTTATTGCTAGATTGACTAAATTGAGCGGTGCTTTCCTGTGGGACTTCACATTTCAAGTCAGTGCTTACCGACGGAACAGCTTTACATTTCCTTGGTTGTTGGCGGCTTGTGCAGTTGTCCACTGGTTAATGAGTGGAATAGACAGTCCTTTTGCCAAATGAGAGGACTCGCAGGGAATGATGCCAGTGCTGCACAACATACCAGAATAAAGCCATCAGAGACTTCCTTAGAAAAAAATTAAAAATAAAAAACATTCATTTCATCCTAAGTGTAGTTCAAATCTATTAACATACTTACTCACATATTGCTTGAGACTTCCGGATATAAAAATTATAAATACACTTTATTTGGAGTGCTACTTGAGCAAAACGCTAATTTCTTAATATTAACCCTAAAATGTGTTTTAATGTCACTATTAATAAGGGAGTGTATGATCTTCGAGTAATAGCATTCTTTAAATGCAAGATAAAGCGTACCTGAAGTGTACATGCAATAGCTCCACTTTAGCACAATCAAATACTTCAGTGTATCTTTAGTTGGACCTCACTACTTTACATACAAAATTAGTTGTTCCAGTTTAGCAGACTTTAAGCATACTGGTTCAGTATACCAAGAGTACAATTTCAGTGATTGAGTACAATTTTATAAATATGTTAAATGTATTAGTATACTTAGTATGCAATACATGTATTTTGAATACATTTTTTGTATATTTATTTTTCACTAGGATTCTAGTTGACACAAATGCAGAAGGTGTTATAGTGTGTGTGTGTGTGTGTGCATACAGTTGTGCTTGTAGCTCCAGTATAATTGCCTCCAGTTCTTTCTTCTCCTGTTGACTCTGGACCTGTAGTTCCTCTAGTTTAGCATCAAGCCGCTTGTTCTCAGTTTCTACATTTTTCAGCTGGGATTCCCTCAAGCGGACCAATTCCTCTAAATAACCCTAAAATCACCAGGATTTATGGATCAGTATTTGAAGGGCACTATTTCTGCTTTAATCAGCTGTGTTTTAGAACATAGTAGCTGGTTTCTTTCTGATCCAAATTGGTCGTTGCAAGAGCATCTTGGACCAGCAAGAAACCAGCTACAAAGTTAAGATGGATTTGTCAGTAGTGAACATTGTCAACCAGATCACCCAATGACTAGAAGTCAAAAGCTCCCAATACCTTTTGGGCATAGACGATCTTGAATCTTTGCTCCATCTTTCGGCATTTGTTGCTCCAGGTCTCTTCGTCTGTGACCAAAGGAATGTAAGGATGCTCGGCTACACTCTCATCACTGGCACTGCTGTCCACACTGCGGCGGTCGTCTTCATCACTCAGGTAGTCATAGCTGCAGGGGCAGTGATGATATTTGAAAGGCTACTATAAGGTTAAGGATTTGTGTTTGGTCACCAAATGAAAAACCTACCTCTGGGTGAACTTCAAGTAAGGTGTGTAGTCAATCACTGCAGGTGTCTTTCCATCCAAAACTTCTCCTTTTAGACAGAAACTAATGGCAGAAAAAAAAAAAAAAGACAAACAGTCAGTATCATATCTCATTATTCGAATTACCCTTACGAAAGGAAAATATATTTACCAATATATTTCTTAAAATATATTGTGATATATTGTAATATATTATTTTTCTTTTTATTTTCTAATATTTTATATATTTGAATACATTTAATAATATATTGATGATACATATATTATATAATATATTGCAAAATATACAAATGATTGCCGCTTTCAATATATTGGAAAAATATAAATATATACAAGAATATATGCCTAATATATTACATGATATTTTCCAATATACTGCAATATATTTTTGTTTCATAATAGTGCCACTAGCGACAAAGAAATGACACATTGCTGAAAAAAAAAAAAACTTTCACACTTAAATAAGTGTCATTTGTGAGTTGTGAGCATATATGCAGTTTTCACCTGAAGTCAATGGCACTGAGTCCAATTAGCATCCCTGTCAGAACAGTAGCCTCCTCCCGGAGCATTATGGCACCATCATCATAAAATCTCCTGCAGTGCAAATGTAGATTTACAAATCTATCAAATTACTTTGAAATGATAAAGACAGCTTTCAAGCTCATTTGAAAGAGAGCAGAGTTATAACCTGGTTGTACGAGTGTCTCTCAACGCAGTGGCTACATATTCAGACAAACGCTTCTCCATCAAAGCTACACGAATCCAGGCTCGTCCCTGTAGGACAACAAGAGAGTAAACAGTTACAGATAAAACTTTGCTAGTGAAGCAGGATGGAAAGAATCAGCACACCAGCATCCAAAACAAAACACATGCTATGCTAATCGTCTCAGGAGTGTAAAGAGTGCTTGAAGATGAAAGTGTCTCACCTTTGCTCGTGACGTGCTAATGTTCTCAATGCTCTCAATGCTGCTGATGCAGTTGTTGTGGACTTTACTGCAGGCCAGACGGATATAGTCCCAGAAACTCCTTTGGCCATCTGAACTGAACCAACCACCTGGACCTGATAAAATAAAAATCACCACATATTATTAGCGAGTACCAACAAACATTGAGAGTTAACTCCTGGCCATGGCGCTCTCATGCCACACGTCATGTTCTCACACAGTGAAAAATACATCGCGGAGTAAGGAAACTGTTTCCAAAGAGGAAACTGACAACACACTGACAGACCAGACACAGCAGGTTACTTGCGGTAGGAAACAAATTTTGCTTTTTTGTTTTAAAGAAATTCAAACAATAAGTACTGTTTAGTGGCTCTTTAATGTGTCACGACAGATTGCTGTAGCGCCTGAACTGAACATCTTTTCATATTTACTAGTTAAAGCAAACAATAAATATGAATGAACATCAGGTATTTTGTTTCAACTGTGAAAAGATATACACGATTTTTCAAAAATGGTGGATTCTGCGTTATGATTAGTAAGATGGCCTGTCAATCAAGATCCCTGCTAAGGGTCAATTGACAGGAAAAGTTGATTTAACATATACCTTTGAAACGATGACTTAGGATGTGCTCCAAAATTGCTGCAAAGTTGATGAACTCCTCCGATGAGTCGTCAATAGGCTCTGCAGTGTACTTTTCCAACAATGTCTTCACAGAGAACCTAAGAGAGTAACAGAGAGGCGAGATACAGTACGTTTTGTTATCTAGATATGCTACTTAGCATATCCGATTTGGAAAGTCCAAATTCATCAGAAAACCAAAACCACGCAGTGAAATTCCACACTTCGCTAACAGTATGATTTGCATCTTAAAGACAGACACAAGCACTAGCATCAGTGCAGGCCCTACTCAACGCTGCTATTCTAGCTGATGTAAAGACAGGCGTTTTCGGGAGTGGTGCCACAGCGGACTACTGAGGTCAATCCCAATTGTCTTGTGTGCTAGACAATGCCCTTTTGATGCCGTATTCACGTTACCACTCCTGCCATCACAATTGGAGTCCTTGTGCCCCTGCCAACATCTCTATGCTACTTGTCGGCGTGGAGACCTTTGTCCTCGCCTGGGTTCCATTCGATCCTCTGCGCCTGTTGTTGTTGGTTTTTTTAAAAGCAACAGTATAGTGAGCGAATCTCCCTCGTATCCTAACACACTCACGCACACTTTCCCCACCCACTCACTTGCTGAATTGGTGGTGTGATCTATATAGGGCTGTCCCGATACAGTGTACAGTTTTCTCCCAGAACAGTCAAACCTGCAAGGCGCTGGTATGCTAGGACTCTTGCCCACTCAAAGGGTAGAGGAAACAGAGAGAGAACTGAGAGTCTGAAGACCTGACGACCTACATGCCTTCATGGGGAACACCAGTATTACGGAAGGGAAGACTGCCCTGTCTGTGGGCGGCTCTTCAATAGCCAGGGGCAAGACTTCCATCACAATGGGCAAGTCCTCAATCACCCGTGGGGTCACCACTACCTCTATGGGCGAATCTACCATAACCAGAGGCAAGACCACCATCTCCCTGGGCAGAGCCAGCTTCAGCCGAGGCAAAACTACAACCTCCATCCGCAAGGCCCTCATGCCCAAGCGCCGGACCAAGTAGATGGAAAAGGGATCCACAAACGCTGAAACAAAGACCAAGACTTCAAAAGCAAGAAAGAGCACTGAGAAGGACAAGACAACCAATATACAGCAAGAGGAAGACTCAAAAGCCAAGGCTTTTCTTTTACTCAGAAAGACCTGCTTTTCAAAAGGGAAAATCAAACTCATGAAAAGCAAGAAGGCCATCTCATGGGGGAAGACGGTTCTTTCGAGGAGCAAGACCAAACTGAGGAAGGGAGAGACTGCGTTTGTGGTGGGTACAACTACAATCACTCACGGGGAGACTACTAGTTCTTTGAGCAAGGCCACTTTAAGTCAAGGGGAGAAGTCTGTCACTGTTGTTAAGACTTCCCTTAAAAGAGGCAAAGAGACTCAATGGAATCTCTACTGGGATTTTCATCTGTGACTTAAAGACACAAATGCAACTGCAAACAGCATATGTAGAGTATACATGTATGTGTTTCCACAAAGAATAACTTACAATAACAAAGAATAACTGTAGCAGAGCGTTTCAGCAGGTTGGATGTCTTGTAAGGTGCAAGTGTTTGCCAGCTTGCTCTAGAATCGCACACAAATGCATTCTAGATGCAAAATGAAGTGTAAGTGTATTTTAAATTGGCTTGGAACCGAGCATGATGTGTTTGTCACTGAAAGAGAATACAGATGATTTTAAATTAAAGATTTGTCTGAGAACATGTTCAGAGATCAGACACCAATCTGGTTTTCATGAAGAGAACATGCATGCATGTGTGAGGGTGTGCACTGCCACAATTAGAATGGCTGCTATTGTTGTTCACATGCAGAAGAGGGTCTAAGTTTAATAGTGAGCCAGAATCCAGATCTGAGATTCTGTTTTGCAAGTGGAATTGTATCATTGAAATGGACTAACCAAGTCATAGTAAAATAACTTCAACCATAGCCTTACAATAAAAATGTGCGTTGTTCATTCTTTGACTTGTTAATCTTACATTAAATGTAGCATGAATCAACCAGTATAACAATGAATTAAATCAGAATTGTCAATAAATAGACCTTTGAGATGGTCATTGTTCAATGTGTTGTTCAATCTTTAAAATATTTCAGAGGGTTTGTTTGACTATACCTTAAGCTGGGCACACACTGGTTGTCAAAATATACAACGTGACCCAAATCAGATCTTAGATAAAAGCCCCAGCAAACTATAATGTTTATTTTTTATATCAGACTGTGCAATCATAGCCAAGACTTTGGTCCCAGTTTTCTCATGGACAGGTAGTAGAAGCGGTAAGACTTTGTCAAGTTTAGATTTATCAACAAGAAACCAAAATCTTACAGTGTGAACCTGGCTTTACCTAGCAGCGGGCACAACTAGCAAGCATCTCAAGAACTGGCTATATAGGAAATGTATTAATTTTCACAGCTGGACAGAACAGAACCGAACAAAACACTTTCAACAATAATTTATTTGAGTGTACATTTTGGGGATCTGACATAAACTCATAAAAGCAGACCACACCCTAGAGTCTCAACAATCTGTGTTGGGCAGTCAACACGATACCCTTCTCAGAAGCCATGTACAGTATAACATCGGATAGCGGTTCTAGGGAGGCACAATGCCACGGTAGTGATGTCACCACCAATTGTGTCGCTCAACAATGTGTTCTTCAGTGCTTTGCTTTAGTGACGGGACAATGCAGTCTACTGTCCGCTCTGCCCCCAGATAGAACGAAGGCCTCCTACGGCAGCCTCTGTCCATTCACGGCACACAGGGGAGGTATGTGGCCTTGCAGATCCCACGTTATACTGCTCAACAAGAGCTTTATGCTGCATGGGGGTTGCTCTCACCACGCTTAGCATTCTGGTCCCATCCCGACACTAGCTGTTTGGACTGTCACACCCAGCCAGACACTGTCTGTGCGCGTTGGGATGCGTTGCTGCCAGGGCACGCGATGAGCCATCATCACCTCATCCTGTAGAATCAGGAGAACAGAAGTTTCCCAAGGGAGAGTTGAGAAAATTTAACCCTGAACGTGCTCAAAGTCCAGTCATCTAGGCTGGCTGCTGGAGGAGATCTCCTGGAGCTTCTCGGCCACCACCTTCGGTTCCGCCATGGGTAACACCAGTTTCACAGAGGGCAAGACGGCCCTCAATCTGGGGAACACATCGATCAAGAGAGACAAGACCAAGCTCATGATGGGAAACTCTTCTATCTCCCGCGGGAAGAGCACAACATCCCTGGGCTCTTCCACCATCACCAGTGGCAAGACGAAGATCTCCATGGGTGGTGCCTCCTTCAGCCGAGGCACCAAGACTACGTCCTTCCGAAAGGCTTTTATGCCCAAGAGGAAGACTCTTTAATGGGCAGAAATGCCAAATTTTTGGGGAGGGTGCATAGTGCTGGGAGTGGGATGGGGGGACAGATTCACCAAGCTAGGAACAAATAAAACATAGACATATATCACCAACAGCTGAGGAAACATCATCATCATCAGAGCATACCTTCTGTGGAGATAAGTTATTGCATTTTGAATAATTTTTGCCATTCATAACAAAAACTTTACCTTTTGGACCAAGTCTCTTTTTTGTTCACCTAAAATTTCTCTGGAATACATCCTGGATACAGGTTAGTAATTAATGAATCCAACTCCAAAGGATGATGGTTATGCCATGGACTTTTATCTGTAGCAATAATAGAATTACTTCTGTGTAACATAATTTAAATTGTGGTAATTAACATATTTCATTATGTTACATCGATATTCCAAGGTTTTACAAGAATCACTGATCTTGCCAGCTTGGATTTCAGTTTAGTCACCTGTTGTTGTTTGATTGTGGCTGTTTTCATTGCTTTGTCATTTGACCAGGGCAAAATTTGTGCAACTGTAATGACAAACCAGTTAGATTTGGGTACTTTAATCCACAAACGATTTTTGAGTTTTGATTTTCTCTTTGGCTCAATGAATGAACCAAGAGGTGTCTTCCACAAGGGTAGGGCAATCCCATGCCCCGAGAACATTACAAATACCAATAATCATTGCAGGAAGGATACCTCCCAACACCATCCAACCAATTACCTTGATTGGACACAATGCCTGGTGACAAGGGCAGTGAAAAACACATGGATATCATAAAGTCTGACAACTGTACAATGCGTAAATGTAAATATTAAGATGTGCATGTCTCTGAGGGTCAGCAGGGTGAGGGCTAAAATGCTAATATAGGAATGTGGCAGCAAGACTGTCTTGGTACGATTTGACACTGAAAAACAAACGTGCAGCCACTTAACAAATGGCTTTTGTGTCCTTAGTCTTGCCCCCTTGGTAACAAGCCAAAAAAGCCAGAACCTTCTATGAAATATTACTTCATAGCACTTTTTCCTTAAGATTTTGTTAAGTTTTTTTTTCAGAACACCTTTCACAGGACACTATGAATAACCTCCCAGTTCTGGATTGTTCTCAGCTTTTAAAGCCTACATATAACTCCAGATTGTTTTTGTACCTCTCTCCTATACCCTTTCCATCCATCATCCCTATTTCCCTTTTCTGGCCCCCCTCTCCCAGGCCTGACCAATGATCCTTTCACTACATCTCCCTCCCACTCTCTGTTTTGAACTTTTTAATTAATTTTTTTCACTCCCCTTCCATCACCCAACTTGTAGGCAGTACCAGCATTGTCTGCTAATTCTGGTTAAGCATTTCAATCCAATAATTGTTCAGTAAAAGGCCCCCCCAGACAGACTGCAGCACATCTTACAGACAACAGTATATATTTCTTACTATAACTGGAGGATAGTTCAGTGGTTTAGGTATGTGCTGGCAAGCTAAGTAAGTGAAAATGATGGTTTGTGTATTTGTGCGTTCAGCCTCATTGCTCGGAGTTAAAGTTTATCATGGAAGAACCAGTCAGAGAAAGCTGAGCTGATGCCAAGACAGGTTCGGTAAAATAAATATGATTTTGACATGTTCCTAAGAAATTAGATGGTCAGAGAACTAGATCTTAAGGATGGAGATGAAAATATGGCAATTGCTACCCACTTTAAAATGTCTGAATAACACTGATCCCCGGCTCCTTTAAGAGAAATAGAGAAAAGCTCATTTAAGAAACTACACATTATCAAGACAACTATGTCCCTTTGAAAAAATGTCCCATAAGACAGTGACTTCTGTATATCATTTCAGATGAAAAGTCATACAGAAAACTAAAGCTGTTGATTGTGCTATACAAAGACTGACACTGAATTCAAATGCTCATCCTTGCAGAGTTCTTGAATCATCGGAGTCCACACCTTTACATTACTAGCTTCAGCTGTCCGGAAAACTTTCTCAAGGAGATGAGCAAAACTGGCCATTCCATTATATTGGAAAGTCAAGACATGGGGACATCAACAAGAGCCTTTCTTTTACCGCTGGAACTCTTACCTCTCGACTTTGACCTGGGAGGCAGTCATCATGCCCTATTTTACACTGCTTCATGTCTTAAACTCACCCTTTATCAATGATGACATTGCTGCCATTCACTGTTACAGATCTCATGGTTCAAAGTACTGAGCTCTTGCCTTGTTACATGGAAACAATTGGGAATACTCTTTTATCCAAAACAACGTACAGTCCATTCGAGGTATCCCATTGGTAAAAAACAACAACCGACAAACATGTAAACCTATTTTGAGTGCCCTTACATTGAAGTCTTTATTTATCCCCTCTGAAACTGACATTTGTTTAGTCTGAGTGTAAAAACTGAAACTGTGTACAATGTGTGACCGTCTATAGTTATAGCATGTCAGAGATCCAGACAGTGTGTGTAACCATTGAAAAACATCACTAATGTTTCGATCTTAGCACAGAACAAACTCAGCTATGAGATAAGTGGGTTGGTAATGGGGAGTGAAAATAACCATGTTTCTGTTGGTCAGAACCCTTCTCCACAAAGTCAACAGCTCTCAGTTTCAACAAAAATGCTTTAGAGAACTATATTGGTTAGATTTGCACCTGATTTACGGTTTAGATCATCTAACATGAAGACTACACTGCCCAATGTGATTTAGGGGCCAAATAAAAACATGTCCCTGACAATTTCAATCTGGTTTAAAGGTTGCTGAAGACTGAACAACAACTTTCATTAATGAGCATCTCACTGTGGACTGAGAGACATGACAATGGGAGTGAGGGTTTGATGATTGAGAGTGAAGGAAATGAACGTAATGGTCTCCTGATCTCAATGTACCAGAGAAATACAAACACATGAGAGAAGCACGGGAGATTTAAGTTATGTGCCTCTCAGAGCAACAAGTAATCTGAGCTAATCACGATCCAATTAAGCAGTGTTCGAGATTTGTTTGCTAGCAGCCATTAATTAAGATTCCAATGTATTTTTCTTCGTCAAGTCCTTTGTCCTGTGTAACTTGTCATTTAAATGTTTCAAACTGATCTGGCATGGCCATACAAGAGGTGTGGGAAGGGGAGAAAGGCCTCTGCCCTTTTCGACAAAAGCGTCTTTGTGTTTATAATAATCTGTGCGGTCTGAAGTCCATTTTTGTAATTTTTTCTTGTTCATTTTTCCACTCTGCATTAGCATAGCATAATGTGTTTCATGTGTTTAACAATTCCTACATTATGCCATCCAGATGGTAGAACCTTGGAAAGTTTGGTTCTAACCACTGTGCTGTATACTTAATAAATATGTGCTGACATTAATAAAGGTCTATTTTCATGTTGTTATAATCCAAAAATAGTTTTTTTGGAGAATTAATATTAACACTTTTAGAACCCATATTCTTACATACTACAGGCAAAGAGATGGGGATGATGATGTCACAACAGCTCGCCACATCACAATCATCTCTTTGACTGCATTTCCATTATGACAACACAATGGTGCTGCTGTCCCAACAGGAGTGACAGTGTTCTGTGTCCATTCAGCAACTGTACATGTCCTATGCCTGGGGTGCCCCTAAAATGAATTATTCAACACCCACTTAATGTGTTGTACCAGCCGACCGGTAAAGTGCAGCTCTGGTGCAGTCCCACACAGCCCTGCAGAACTGAATGCAGTGATGGAATTCAGTTTGTGCCTCGTACGCTTCAGCCATGACTCACCAACGTACATTACACAGTGTGCTGGGACAAAATGTGCACGTAGCATTGCAAGCGTACAATAAGTGGCATTGGACTGAGACGGAGTCAAGATCCTGATGTGGATCTCCTGATAGGGGCTAGAAAACATACACCCTTAAAAATAAAGGCTCCAAAAGGGTGTTTTTGCAGTGATGCCATAGAAGAGCCATTTTTGGTTGGGGAGCAGTTTTTAAATTAGCTATTTTCAAGAACATTTGTGGGCCTGGACCACAAAACCAGTCATAAGGGTAAATTATATGAAACTGAGATTTATACATCAGGAAAGTTTAACAAATGAGCTTTTCATTAATGTATGGATTATTATGGACAATATTGGCCGAGATACAACTATTTGAAAATCTGGAATCTGAGGGTGCTAAATAAATCAAAATATTGAGAGAATCACCTTTAAAGTTGTCCAAATGAAGCCCATAGTAATGCATTTTATATATCAATTTTTTTTTACACTTACAGTATATAGCAAATACACAAAATAGTTTAATGGAAAAATATCTTTATGTAACATGCTAATGATTTTTGGCATAAATGAAAACCATATTATTTTGACCCATACAATATATTGTTGTCTATTGCTACAAATATTTTTTTTTTAATATTTTTACCCAGACTTAAGACTGGGTTTGTGCTCCAGGGTCACATTCAAAAAAATATAAATAACCTTTTCTTCTTTTGAAAAGCTCTATGGACGTCAAAGGTTCTTCATGGAACCACTGATGCTAATTAAAAAATATTTGTTTTGAAAAAGTGTAACAGCTTTCCATTTCTGAATTGATGAAGCATCTGTAAACTACTTATTACTTAGTTGTAGATGAGATTTATTTAGTAAACTGACTTATCCACTGGCATGCTGAATGAATGATGCAAATGAAGCAAAGTTGACAATACATTCATTGTAGTGTGATTTTTTGAACAATAAAATAATACAAGGAAAATTAATGCACACACAGTTTGTTTAAAACACAGATTTGCATTTTGATATTTTAATTATTTACAGTATATGCAAGGAAAATCAACATGACATCAGTTTGTTTATTGGTTAACATCCAATAGCCATTATGGACTAAGTGACTTCAGAAAAAAAAAAGAAGTTATTTAAGATGAAGAGATAACATTCCATGCAATGACGGTGAATCATGCACAGAATAACAGGAATCTGCATTAAGAAAGTAAATAGGGTAAATTTGTATTTTAATATTGACTTTAACAGCTACATAGAAAACAAATTAGTGTTAATGCATGATCCTGTTAATTAGGTAGTGTTGTCTTTATTTGAGAAAAATATTTTACCAAACCCATACACACACACACACACACACACACACACATATATATATATATATCGCATTCACTTTTTTGAGAAAGGCTCTGTGAGGGAGAATGTCATATTGTGGGTTTGGCCTATCTATCTAGTGCACAGCATGAAAATGGTCGGATGGATGTAATGACGTCATGGATGCTGCTATGAATAAGGGACAGACGTCCTTAAAGGGTCTCATATTCAACGCTTTTACGCAACCCAAAAAAGGGGTAAAATAAAAGAGATGTTTTATCCTATGCCCTAGTTACATACATATACAATTAGTATATTATTATTTTATATTACCTAAAGTTTTATAAATAAATTATATATATATATATATAAAATAAATAAAAAAATACAATTAGAAATCTACCTCGAGACAGTTTTAATTACCTAGGCATTAGGTGACATGACAAGCTAAGTGAGAACACGCTTCGTGCCGTGGAACGTGACTCGCTGTGTGTCACGCAGTAAGATACCTGCAGACGGTGATGAGGTTCTTGCGTTCCACGCCGCTGTTTCTAGAAGAGGATTTCTTCGACGTTAGACCCATAGCCATCGCGGTCTGGAGACAGCCGGACTTCACTCGGCGCAGGCTGCATCGAGCCTCCAGTCTGGCGGAGCGGCTCAGACCCCTCCCTCCGCTGCTGCGTGTCCACTCCAGCTGAGGAGACCGGGCCACAGAAAGACATCCTCTGAATGCTCTCTCAGACATCTGAAGCGTAATATAATCAGCAATCATTCAGA
The DNA here is from genome assembly GCF_003368295.1 of Carassius auratus. Classification (NCBI taxonomy): domain Eukaryota; kingdom Metazoa; phylum Chordata; class Actinopteri; order Cypriniformes; family Cyprinidae; genus Carassius; species Carassius auratus. The sequence continues at coordinate 13,076,195 of NC_039270.1, read as the reverse complement.
CGAGATCGATCGGAACACGCGCACATGATTTCAAATGGCTGATGATAATAACAACATGCGCAACGGTCATGAATATGTAGCTGTGGAGTACTTCCCAGTGGTTGTTTTAATAATTTAAAGAGATAAAACGAGTAGAAAACGTTGTGCTGTGGTTAAAACTAATTATAAATAAATTACATCGATGCAAATTAGTATAAGGTAAATGCGTATCAGGTAAACCTTATTATTACTTTTCCCATTATTTCTCAAAACTAAAGCCTGTAAGTAAACACTATAGACTATACCAACCAGTTTGCTATATTAAAACACAACATAACTGTAGTCACACTTACCAGGAAACGTACGAAGCATGTGGCAGGACAGAATGTGTGCGTTATTTATTCTATATATTTTTATTTGCAAGCAGGAGGGTTATCTCAGAATGAAAACGGTGTGTGGCAACCAAGCTAGGTCTCCTCTAAAATTTCGAGGGAAAAGCACCTGAAATATCAACGTAAGCAAATATCCACGTAATAATACTTTTTTTATTAAGTCAGCAGTTTTGTGTAAAATAATGCGCCACGGGCGTTAGACATGATTCAGCCTCCACGACATCAACGAGCGGATCTCGAGTTTATTTCATTTAGATGATAAAGCAAGTGTAGCTACACACGACCACCAGAGGACGACGTTTAACATATTGTTCAGACCTTCACTGTCCAACAGAAAATGCTCCTTCACGATCTCAGAAGCGAGATTCAACCTGTTAAATCGGCTGTAAATTAACCATAAATCTACATTTAGTTTCTCAGTCGAATAAACGAAACATCTTCGTGCTTCTCTTACCGGAAACTCGTGGGCTGATGTATGAACACAGAATTTAGGTTTGAGATGGTTCCTTTAAATTATAATTAGTATATTATATTATTATTAGTATATTATTATTTTATATTAACTAAAGTTTTATAAATAAATTATATATATATACAGTATTGTTCAAAATAATAGCAGTACAATGTGACTAACCAGAATAATCAAGGTTTTTAGTATATTTTTTATTGCTACGTGGCAAACAAGTTACCAGTAGGTTCAGTAGATTGTCAGTAAACAAACAAGACCCAGCATTCATGATATGCACGCTCTTAAGGCTGTGCAATTGGGCAATTAGTTGAAAGGGGTGTGTTCAAAAAAATAGCAGTGTCTACCTTTGACTGTACAAACTCAAAACTATTTTGTACAAACATTTTTTTTTTCTGGGATTTAGCAATCCTGTGAATCACTAAACTAATATTTAGTTGTATGACCACAGTTTTTTAAAACTGCTTGACATCTGTGTGGCATGGAGTCAACCAACTTGTGGCACCTCTCAGCTGTTATTCCACTCCATGATTCTTTAACAACATTCCACAATTCATTCACATTTCTTGGTTTTGCTTCAGAAACAGCATTTTTGATATCACCCCACAAGTTCTCAATTGGATTAAGGTCTGGAGATTGGGCTGGCCACTCCATAACATTAATTTTGTTGGTTTGGAACCACAAAAAAGAACAATTTTACTCTCATCAGTCCACAAAATGTTCCTCCATTTCTCTTTAGGCCAGTTGATGTGTTCTTTGGCAAATTGTAACCTCTTCTGCACATGCCTTTTTTTTAACAGAGGGACTTTGCGGGGGATTCTTGAAAATAGATTAGCTTCACACAGACGTCTTCTAACTGTCACAGTACTTACAGGTAACTCCAGACTGTCTTTGATCATCCTGGAGGTGATCATTGGCTGAGCCTTTGCCATTCTGGTTATTCTTCTATCCATTTTGATGATTGTCTTCCGTTTTCTTCCACGTCTCTCTGGTTTTGCTCTCCATTTTAAGGCATTGGAGATCATTTTAGCTGAACAGCCTATCATTTTTTGCACCTCTTTATAGGTTTTCCCCTCTCTAATCAACTTTTTAATCAAAGTACGCTGTTCTTCTGAACAATGTCTTGAACGACCCATTTTCCTCAGCTTTCAAATGCATGTTCAACAAGTGTTGGCTTCATCCTTAAATAGGGGCCACCTGATTCACACCTGTTTCTTCACAAAATTGATGACCTCAGTGATTGAATGCCACACTGCTATTTTTTTGAACACACCCCTTTCAACTAATTCAACTAATTGCCCAATTGCACAGCCTTAAGAGCGTGCATATCATGAATGCTGGGTCTCATTTGTTTTCTGAGAATCTACTGAACCTACTGGTAACTTGTTTGCCACGTAGCAATAAAAAAATATACGAAAAACCTTGATTATTCTGGTTAGTCACATTGTACTGCTATTATTTTGAACAATACTGTACGTTATGTATAACTACAGACCATAAGACGGCAAATAAATAAATAAATAAATAGCTAAAACCTTTTAATTTCAGAACACACGAAGACGTGACCATTCAGGTTTCTGATTTGACTTCTCTTAAAAAAAAAAAACACTAACAAAACTTTAAAAGTCAAGTAAATAGCGTAACCGTTGAGAGCTTCATCTTTCATTTCGACGTTCCACGCATTAGCGGCCACTCCTTCATTATCTCTGTTGATCTGATGTGTTATTCACACAGCCTCTGCCTGTTGCAGCGATAAGCCTGATCTCTCAAGTCAAGAAACCGTTTTAGTCAATGCCCCAAACTAAGGAGTATCATTACTTTCCATTTAACATTATAACTAAGAGAAGAGAATTTGGGAATACGGAAACCAAGAGCCACTGACATGGTGCTCCAATACTAAAAAAAAAAAACACATTCAGGCAAATTTCATTTAACTAAGGTATGCAATTATCCTTTTGTCTCTCACACACAATCACACACACCAAGCAGGTGACACAGAGTCTTTGTTTCAGTACAAAAGGAGGTCAAACACAGCATCAGAGCACACAGCAGGAGAGAGAGAGTATATTTCAGCCGAGAGAACCAGAATTACAGAACAGTCTTCAGGCAGCTAGAGTAACAGAAGCCTACACAGAAGAACATTTAAGATGTGAATTCCTATGTACATTCGGACTTGGCCAAATAAATACAGAAGAATAAGTTAACAATATGAATAATTACATAAAAAGATACAGTCCGTTCCTAGCTCAAAATATGATTTTTAAACAGTTCCCAAACCAGTAGACTTTGCTAGAGTTGAAAGTACGGGCCCCTAATTCACGCCCAGCACTGGGCAGTCCCTTTGAGTAAGTGTTGTGAGGGCCCAGTGTAGTACTTTGTGTAATGAGCATGTTGAAATCATTACTTCTAAGGCTACATTGATGCCTATGGGCAAACAAGCTAACTGTAAAAGCAGCGAAAACAAAAACATTCTGGTGCGTAACAGAAACATGACTAATCTAGAAGACTCCAATCATAGTGGTCCAGAACTACATCCAGGACGCTGATCTAAAAACATCTATGCAGTGATTTTAAAAGTATTACAGTATGTCACCGACTTGGATTATAGCTTAGCACCCCTTCTTGGGATAATTCAGTGCAAGATTGACTTCTAGGATCCACTTTGTGTGCCACCTCTAATAATACTGTTTAACGTCAGAGTGGCAGAGCCCGGTTTGGGAGCACAACAATCAGGCCTAAGGGAGGTATGTGACAGCATTGTTACGCCAATGACACTTTCACCATAGAAGCGAGGACTAGTTGGTGACAAAACACAAAATCAGTGGACCTCCTATATATCCGGACAGAAATGAAGGCTGACTGCCTGTTAAGAAACATTGCATCAGTGTGGAGAATAACAGCAGTTGTTACTCGTTCAGTGTGCAGATTACAATCAGTGGTAGCATCAGAATCCAGCTTGTGGTGTGGATCCATTAAGAGGTGAGTGAGGACATTTGTGATGGCAGCCTCCTCACATAAAACTGTACACAACGTACAAATCGACTGGCTCGGGTGCCAACTTCAAGTGCAGTATTTCACTGGGCAGCTCGGTCTCTTCCCCCTCCGTCTGACGTCTGGATCTTAAAAGGATTGGAGCACTGCAGCAGAGATATGCTAATGCATTACCTCAGCCTCATCCGAATCCTTTCAGTGACCCCCCTTCTACTTTATATCTGCTGATTCACTAACCATCTGGATGCAGCCGCTGCCATCTTGTTTTTTCAGCTGGAAGGAGGCCTTGCACCCACCGTGAGGGTCTGAAGGATTGTTTTGAACCAAACAACTTTGTGAACGGTTTTGTTTTAAACTTATCCACCCGTACTTAGCAATAGAACTGAATATATAATAAACAAACAGGTGCTACAGAAATCTAAAATAAATTAAAATCTATTTGGAATCCAACGCAAATATATTAATAAAACCTTATGTACAAATCGACTGAGAACTTTCGGGTTCCCTTTTTCGTATCCTCTCTGCAACCGTACCACACAAAGAGAGATATGAGGGATCTATCAATCCTCCCATCCATCGATCATTTTTAATACTGTTCCCGTTGCATCCACATCAGTCCCTTTTCCTGAAGCTTATGACCATGGTTATCTACAAATGATGCCCTAAACCTCCAAAGCAGCAGATGACATTTCCCCGACCTACTGCTCCAACACAGAGAACGTGCATGTTAGGGGGAAAACCATCTGTTTGGTTTTGGTCTGCAGTCTTTTTTTTTCTTCTCAATGGGAGGATGATGGTTGGTGAATAGCGAGGGTACAGACCTCCAGTTTCTTTGTTTGCTAACCCACGCCACTGCGTCTAAGGTAGATCCACCCATTGTAATAAGTCAGTCTACCTTCGGTTTCCTGTTTGGTCTAAACCTAGCAACCCTGTACCTACATCTCTATCTCTACTCCTCTCTCAGTGCGAGTCGGTCTCTCTGGGGCTGTATCCGTTTGCAGGGGGCAGGAGTGAGGTTTTTGATTCAGAGTCTGTGGTGCTAGGAGTAGCTTTGTGCCGTGAGGCTCTGGTGAAGAGACGGAAGGCACCCCTGCAGATGAGGGAAAACCAGTAGACCTGCGGGGCCATGAGCAAAGCTGCACCTGCGTTACACTGCCAGGGCACAGACAGCGGCACCATGTAGAAGGGGATGGAGGCGTACCTGTGATATGAGCACAAACAAATATTTGCATATAGTTAGCATATAGAGAATAAGTAATTATCGGTATTTTTTATAATCAAATAAACTCTTTCAAGAAAATCACTCAGGGCCATATTTGCAAAGCCTATCTACTTTAATGGGGAAATAAGGAAAAATAAAATGCATGTTTCAGGTTGGTCCACCCACTGCACATGTGCTGTCCCAAGTGTGTGTCTCAGGAAAAAGTTTTTATGGAAACCACAGTATCGACCAATGGCTGCGGTAATGCAAAGTCTTTACTTATTAACAGATGGCTTTTTTTATTTAGGAATGCGGGAATCATGTCACACCAGGGACGATAATTGTAATGATAAACATTACTATAATTTAGGGTTGCACAATATTGGATTTTTACCTATATCCGATATTTTTGCCAATAGCTGATGCAGATACCGATATATTTCCTTTTTAGTCTCTCCTGTGCAAAGATTATAAACAAACTATTTTTATGTTGCTTTTTTATTTGTAGATGGTCTAAAGCAAAAGAATACCTTGTATTTAAGTTTTCATAAATCATTTAAAAATATATTTTACACACTAATGAACAAATCTGTATATAAAATTATTTACAAGTGTCATGTTTGTGATTTTTATTCATCAAAGCGATATCTTCTGACTTTTAAAAACAAAAAAAGACTTGTGATTTTATGACTTGTTTTATTTATTCAGAAACACAACTATCCTAATGTTTTCATTTATTTTATTACAAGTACGCCTAGATCGCCCCTAAATAAATAAAAAGCCTTACTGGATGGGCATTAGAAGACGGGGAGGCTCTTGTGGCTGCTGCACGTGCTAGTGACAGTTGACTCGATCGCACATAGGGTTTATCCTACGCTTTATTCTGTACGTGCATTCTCAAATTAAATGGGTGATCCAAAACAATCTAATCCCAGTTCAGGCAAGATTTTGCTTTAAGAATGACCCCACTGCTGACATGATCATTTGACTAGCACCAAACCCTGAGCACAAGTGAGTTTATTCGTCTACTTGGCAAGGCATATCGGCTAATTTCTCTTATTTGTCCGATTCCGATAGCATTCCAATATTATCGTCTATCCCTACTATATTTGTTTGCACAAGTGTTGAGTCAAAGGATGCTCAAATTTCCAATCTTATGAATAATACATCAGGACTGTAATTTTAAGAACATGCCATCCAGACTGATGAGGGTTGTCCGGGTATTACGATCGATACAAAACAACACGGCTCCTGATCTTTGGTGGTTATTACAATCATTTTAGGAGGAATGTGTAAATGTCTCCGGTTCAAACCAAATCCTGGGTTGAGAATGAGTGAGAAATATGTTTGTCTGAAAACCTCAAGATTTAAGAATCCATGTTAATATCCGAGGTAGTGTGACTCAGAAGATTAAAGAAAGAAGGAATAGATGAGCAATAGAAATATAAGAGAGTGAACGACTGAATGAGAGAGAGAGAGAGTGTTAAACAGTGATCGTTACCTGCCGTAGGCGTAGTAGAGGTAGGGGAAGAGAAGAACTCTGCAGATGAAGAAAGTGACCAGCATAAGAGCTCCATTGACTTTATGTAGGAGAGTGTGCTGTTGCTTGTACTGAGGCAAAGAAACAAACAAAGGAGAGAACGAGAAGTAGAGAAAGAGAGAGCGTTTAACAGATAGAGAGAAAAATATTAATAGGCAAAGCAATGAACCCTGAAAACCATGATTCAATATTCCCCACTACACACTCAACACTGAAGCAGTGAAGGAGATGTGTACGAGAGAGTTGTAACAGTAAAAGATCATTGGTCAATCAACAGATGTTTTAAGATTAGTACATCTAGTAGAAATTACCCGTACAACTCCAAGAAAAGAAAGTAGTGCAAAAATCTGTTCACCTAGGTTGTTAAACAGAAAGATAGAGTCACTAAACAAAAGAAAGATGGAGGGATACAGAAAGACAGGATGAATGTGTTTAGTACCTGGATGAGTATTTTTCCAAGACAGACGGATGGGGTGCTGAGTTCTGCCAGGAACATCACACCCTGGAAATAATCCCCTTTTCCCTGTCTCCAGAACTATGAAAAGAGAGGGGGAGAAAGAAAATAGGGAAGAAAAGGAAAGAGACGGATGGGATAGAGGAATTGGAAACAAAATAATTAAAAAGGGGGGGAAAGAAAGCAAGAAAAGAGCATTGAAATTCAACAAAGGGAAGGAAGAGAAAAGGAAAGAAAGGAGAATATGGAATAAATAAAAAAGGAAAGGAAAGGAAGGGAAAAGAAGAAAAAAATTTAAAAAGACAGGAATTAAAAAGTAAAGGGGATGAGGAAATTGAAAAGAATTGAATGCAAAGGGGAGAAAATGGGAATTGGAACAGAAAAAGGTAGAAGAAAGGTAAAGGAAAGAAGAAGTAGAAAGCGAATTGAAGGAAGAGGAAAAGGTAGGAAAGGGGAAGAGGAAAGAGAAGGCAATTGAAAGAGAAAGAAGAGAAGAAGGGTGGGTGAAAAAAGAAGAAATTTACACTCGTGCATTGTGTCAGATGTAGGAAAACTCAGTGTGGTTTTATCAGAGGAAAGCGCTGTAAGAGGGTCTCTCTGTCTTATCAGGCCAAAACACTCATGGCCATTTAAGTGCAGCTAATGCCAGGGTGCTGCTGCTGCACTGCTGCCGACAGCAACAGTCTCCATGGATACAGATGGAGAGTGATGGAGAGCGTGATTACAGGGTGAAAGTACACAGTCCCATTCAGGACAAGTTTGACTCAGCCACACTTCAAGCCACCCACAGACCATGATCCCATCAAATCACTCTTAAACAGTCATCAAGTCAAAGCCATGTTACTACCCTCCAAACACATGGTCAGACTGGCTCTGACGGGCCTCCAGAATCACTTGATGTGTGTGTGTGTGTGTGTGTGTGTCACTCAACCCTCCTGCCACTCACCACAGAGACAGGGAAACACACAGTAACCATGACGACATGGTGCAGGACCATAAGGAACTCTCGGCGCAGATATCCGCTGATGGCTGACCTCATCGGTTTGGCTTCACCCTCCTCCTCGTGATCTTTGACCTGAAGTTTGTACCAGTGGCACATAAACATGGCATAGATGTCATAGACGAAGTAGGGGACAGCAAAGAGGATATAGCTGCTGGTAAGCCAATGCCTGGACAAAGGGAGGAGAAAGAGATGAGGAACGAAAGAACAAGAGTGAGAAACACCGAGATCAGATTTAGGGTTACTTTGCAACAATTACCCCTGTTTATATACATGATGATATTCCCATGATGGATGTCATTCATTACTCAATATTTCTATATATTAAATATTTGTAAAAATAATAATGCTCAGAAAGGCAACTTAACATCTTAAACATGCAGATTTATTTTACATTTAATCACTTTTCTAAATCAGCTTTAAAACCAAAGCAAGTCCAAGCCAAGGTGCTTGCTACTACTGGGCATTACAGAAGATATCAATTCCTCATTCTGTGTCTCATGCTAGACGAGCATTAATATAGGTTAGAACAACATGAGAGAAAGTAAATGATGACTTCTCATTTTTGGGTGACATGTTCTCTTATAATTTGACTAGCAAATCAAGTAGAGTCAGACTGTGGAGGCAGTAAACTACTCTCTGCACGTTCCCAAGAAAAATGGGATAAATGTGTCCATGTCTGAAAGTTAAACAAACACTACCCGTCAAAGGTTTGGGGTCAGTAAAAGATATTAGTAGGCTACTTGTGTTCTTCAAAGATGAATTCAACTGATCAGTAACAGAAATGAAATTTACTTCGTTATAAAAATATGTTTAAAAATCATATTTTAAATAAATGCTGTTCTTTTGAACTTTCTATTCATCAAAAATATATCAGTTTCTACAAAAAATAAGCAGCTCAATTGTTTTCAACAATTTATATATAAATATATACGTGTGTGTGTGTGTGTTCACTGAAAATTCAGTTTTACATGACAGGAATAAATTCAATTTTAAAATACATTCAAACAGAAAAATGGTCATTTTGTTTACTGTGTTTTAGATCAAATAAATGCAGCCTCTGTGAGATTTAGGGACTTCTTTCAAAAGCTATTTTTAACAGCATTAAATGAATTGCAATTTCTAGCATCAAAAAGCATCTTCTCTTGAAGAAAAAAAAAACCCAAGCATTTAAAAGGGATAATTCAATTTTGTCATTAATTACATAAATTAGCCTCATGTTGTTCCAAACCCGTAAGAATTTTGTTCATCTTTGGAACACAATTGGGATATTTTTGATGAAATCCGAGAGCTTTCTGACCCGGCATAAACAGCAGTGCAACTACTGCGGTCAAGGCCCAGAAACATAGTAAGGACGTTGTTAAAACAGTGCTTCAACTGTAATGTTATGAAGCTACAATAATACTTTTTGTGCACAAGGAAAACAAAAATATTTCTAAAAATGAAAAATGCAATGAAAATACAGGTACTGGTACTCGTTATTGGTAAGTATCAAGTACAAGAATCAGTATCAGCCTGTGCTGGGAAAAGTATCTGTGCATCCCTACTGTTTTTAGTAACTACTGTTAAGATATTACATTGGAATTTAAACTTTATTACAGTCAGGAATAATTAAAAACATATTGAAGCAATCAGAATACTGATGTACTTTTTTTTTATTAATACTTACAAAACCTAAATTAGCGTGTTAAATTCAAAATCGGACAAACAAAATGTAAAAATAGGCCTAGTATTTGACTTGGCCCTTGTCTAAATGCCAGCTCTCCTGTATCTTGACTGATGAATTTCCTACACATACACAGAGTAATTGAATTTACCTGGCTTAAATCATTTATGAAACATGATTGCTCTGACCTATTTGAACTGTCGTTCTTAATTTACTTGTGCGCCTTTGGGTTAAGGAAAAATTAAACAAGATAAACAGTTCTAAACAAGATTTACAATTCGATTAGGCCAGGCAAATCAAATTAGAGCCAACTGTTTTCCACAAACCTCCTAATGGGTTTCACAGAGCGTAAAGAGGCAGCTTTCAAGTATTAACTACAATCGCTGACTAAAGCTGTCATAAAAAGTCACCGTCAAGTTTTTCCAAAGTATTTTGCCAGTCTACTCTCTCTCGCTCCGTTTCCCCCAGGCTTGGTGCGCCACTGTGGATTTACAGAAAGGCTCGCAACCTAATTAGTTTCTAATTAGATTACAGGTGTGCATTGGAGGAATAGCTCATTCTTAGAAACACTAAAGGGAATACTTTCACACTCCTACACATCTGGGAACATTTCCATAGAAAATGAGAGAATTCTCAGCCGTATATGCAAACGCGACACAGGTGAAAAGAGGCGAGAGAGACACACGCACATGGGAAAACAAACAAACACCTAAGTAAAACAGTGTTGAGCATAGTAATACACAGAGCCCTGCGTATACACTCAATCATAATAGTCAAAAAAACCTATGTTCACAGTTATATCTTGTTACATATCTTCAGCTGATACTCACTGGTCCTCAATGATGTCTTCACATGAACAGGCGATGATGTACCCGGCAGAGGATGCCATGATGGCCTGAACGGAGGACACCAGTCTGAGAAAGGGTGAGAGGAATAAAACATTCATGAAAGACCGAAACAGACTGCAAACACCCTTGGATAGGAGATATTTGAAACCATTAATAGCCGATTTTGATGACACCAGTTAAAGGAAGGGTCATTTAAGCAGGATATTACTCTGTAACTTTCCTAGCCAAGCAGAAAATCAGACATGCACTGCAATCAAATGTAGCCTTGCATGCAACATCTTTAACTCAGCAGATTTTAATCAGACACATTTCACATAAACTTACCAGAAACACGTTTAGTAACGGAGTCTGCAGATATTTGATCATTATGGGATTATCTTCCTCTTTCATTTCAGGCAACCAGTTTCAAATATTTTAGCGACTTTATTTTAGCGAAGTTATCTCAGCGCATTTTATAGATATTACATATACATCATTCAAAAGTCACATTGACTGATGCATTTAAACAACTAAAAACAAGTTATCCCTTTAATTGAACCTTAATAAATCACACAACATACAATGATGGACTTTATATTTTATAAACAAAAAGAGCACAGATACTCAAGTAAATGAAACCAGGTAGCTTGAGCCTGACAGCACCTTTCAACACATCTCACTTACTCTTCCCTTTATTTACCTGGACGAGACGATGACAGCATCCTTCTCGCTCCATTTGAGCCCAGGAGCATGTTTCAGGAATCGCTTGGACAGCAGGAAGAGGCCTGGGAAGAATATGGAGCCAGCTGCAAGGATGCTCAGCATAATCTCGGGCAGTGGTGCTCAACGTCAATGTGTGTCTATAGAGGATAAACATAACACATTTTAACGTGGATAAACATAACACATTTTAACGTGCATCTTAAAAAGTCCATATGTTTTTCACAATAGGATGTATACTAAAAAAAACAACCTTGCCATTCGTGAAAACCCAATATTAAGAAATAATGATTTAAATAGACAAGCAACAAAAGTATTTTAAAAATGAGTGAAGGGCAAGGCGAAGACAAAAGGATGAAACAAAAACGGGTAGAGTAAAGAAGGAAAATTAGACCACAAAATACACATTAACACTTGACAAACAAGACATATGCCTTCTTAAATCAATGTGAATACATCAACTTAAAACACCATTCATCTTTCAAGTCAAGTTCAGACGACAGACTAATGCATTGTGACAGCATGGCACAGACAGATTCCCCACATATCTCCAGGAAGACCATTTCAACTGCATCCCTTCACTGATCTCATTATTGCTTTGTAAGGAGCTCTTAAATCATTCCGGACAACTGCCATGTTTGCAGAAGAAGCTGGGTTGTTGGGGGGGGGGGGTGGAGGTGGAGGGGATGGTCCATGCTAAAATAAGCACGGAAAGGATTAGCAAGCAAGAGATTTAGAAAGATTACAGCAGGGAGAGGGAGGGGAGTGAGATGAGGGGACACCGAGAAGAAAGAAAGGGGATGTGTGGGAGGGTGGAGGCCTCCTCCTGAGGTACAGTGAGGGTAACCTTGTGGGAGGAGGTGAAAAGGAGTGTCTTATTCCTGTTATATTGCTACAGTGGGACTGTGAGTGCGTGTCTGCAGCAAGCCAATCACAAAAGCAGAGTAAAAAGACTTAAGTCCAAACCTGCAACCGACATCAAATTAAAACCAAGGAGTGCATTACAAACACGACAGCCAATGTGCGTTCGTTATTCATTATTCTAAAGCTTGCACGAACGCATCTGTTAATGCAGCACGCAAATAATGCAAGAGATCGAGCAGCGACAAATTCTGTTACGAAAACACACCACAGAGGAGACACGTGATGCTCTCGGGATTCAAACCATCTCTAATCTCGCGCAAACGATATTATAAAACCCTCCGCCGTTCCCTACATCATCTCGGTCACGCTCGGATTTACTCCGTTCACGTAAACAGCAAAGCAGCGCGAACGGCTCGCGCATTCACAACGCTACCTTCAGAGCTAGCAGGCTAGCGGCATCCATCCTATTGTGTCCTCCTCGCCAGCAGTGAGTCCAGCAGCAGCGCGCGGGGCGGAGGGAGTCTCGCGGACAGGCCCGTTGGCTCTGTGTGTGTGTGTGTGTGTGTGTGCTGACGGCAGCCAGTAATGAATCGCTTTCCTCCCCACATGGTTGATGGAAAAAAACCGGTTGCAAAAAGAGCCCCCAAACACAATATGATTACTGTACGCCAGTGTTCAATCCGTGCCATGCAACTCGTTCAGACCCAGAGATAACAAAAATACGATAAACCTGAATTATTAGTTACAATAAAACTGCAAAATTGTGTTTTTTATTTTTTCTGACATCCGTTACAAGGGAAAGCCAAGACGTCCATAATATTATGCAAATTAATTTACTGTTAATAATAATAATAAAAATCTTTATAAATGTTATTAACAAATATTTAATATGTTTTGTTAAACACATACATATGGTACCATAGACCACATTTATTTATTTTTTTATCATGGAACATGATCTTTACTTAATATCCTAATGATTTTGAGCATAAAAGAAAATGATCATTTTGACCCATACAATGCAATTTTGGCTATTGCTACAAATATAACTGTGCTACTTTTTGTGGTCCAGGGTCACAAATGTATTATAGTAATAATGGTAAATTATGCATAATTATGTGCAACTAACCAAATCCTAACCCTTCAGTAAGTGCATATTGTTGATAAAGAAGTGTTTCATTGTATAATTAAATTGTGACAAACCTAAAATCAAAAAAAAAAAAAAATAAATACATTTGTAAAGATCCTGATTTTAATTGTTGGATGAACATTAATTTAAAACATAACTGTTAATGCATATGGCAGCTTAAACAAATAAACAAAAAACTAATTATAGACGACATACTTGGTCCGATTACAAGGGTTGCATCCCTCCTCAGGGTTCAAACCTTTAACCTTACAATGACACCTGCTCATGCATTTTCTTTAACCACTATGCCACACCACCTACAATGTCATATCATCAAACATACACAAAGCTGAATGTCACTACGTGAGCACTGGTCAGATGTCTGCTGCTGTTATAGGCATTTAATTCACTCTATAATAACAATAATAACTTTGGCCAGGCACGGTCTGAAAATAATCATTTTGCCGAAGAGCACAAATTTTCTAGGATGCAATACTGAAACCATATTAAGCAGCAGTTTTGCAGCACTACACATAAAAACACCAGAGAAGGGTGATGTAAGTGATAACGTGTAACTGAGTCTGAATGGGTTAAAGTGATCCTAAAGATGCTAGAGAAAAGCAGCAGGGGACAGGGACATATTAGACAAGAGCAGAAGGAGCAAAAAGGCAGAAGATTACATTAAGGTTGAGCAGCGTTGGTTACAGGGAAGGACGATCCTGTCACAGTCTTCCAGAAATTGGATCACAGGGTCCAGGAGGCATCTGTGAGACGGTCCACATGATGATGATGATTTATCCGAAGCTGCACAGGTTTTAGATTGTCAGCACCTGCTGGGAAAATACAAGAAAGAGCAATCATAGTACTGCAAAATTCGTCTGTCTACAGCCAGCTGTCCAGGAAGCGAATGCATCCCTAACTTACATCTAAAAGACCCGATCCGCGTCCATCTGGTCTTCACAAAGCGCTTTACTCAAGCCGAGTCAGCAGATCAAAAGCTGCAGTGGTCAGATATGGCCACACTCACACATTAGCCTTGCAAATGACTTATTTAAATGAAAATGCGGGCTAGCCGTGGCGGAGAGCCGATCCCTGCAGCAGACGGAGGAAGAGAGAAGCAGGTCTCCAGGCAACCGCTCTGGTCCCCGGCTCTGTCTCTCTGACCGCCTCGCTAGGATTAGACGGAACAAGTGGGGACTGGAGAAGACAGGGAGGGTGGAGTGGCTCACATTTGACTACAAAACATGTGCAAATCCTAAACCAAATGCCGAAAGTGATCTAAATAATGGCGTTATCCGATTTCGTCTGTATGTAAAGTAGAGAAAGAGAGTCACGCTAGCTCTCGGGCTAGCGCTGTGCTAACACGACTCAGAGCCTCGCTTAGCGGATAAATACAGCCGTGGTCTCCCTCAGCTGTCTTTTCAAATAACCCTTAACTATTATCACCGGAGAAATTGTTAAATATATCAAGGAAACGCGAAAAGGCCGGCTTAACTTACTGTTCATCGCTCTCGGTTCAGAAGTCGCGTCTGTTCGACAGGCCCCCGTCCTAAATGCGTTGACAAGAGATTAATTTTACTTTTAAATCTGCACCGCGAGTCTTAGTAACTAACTGCTGATGGGCCAGACGAAAAGGAACGCGACGGATTTGCCCTTCATTGATTGGGTTAAGCTTTGATTTACAGTAGATTTGACCAATGGCGAGAAAAAACAAAGTGACCTGATGGTGCAAGACCGCATTAACTATTTATGGCCCGGCGCGTCTTTTTGTCGTCTTTTATTGTTGCAATAGTCCGTACTAAACGTACATAATTATAAATGTACTGCTCAAATAATACGTTTTGTTTGCCCAATACACGCAGGCAGAGAGTAAGTTTAGTCTATGAGTTTAAAGTTACCATTAAATCGACTGTACTTGTTTTTATGGAATGTTGCAGTGTTTATATTCATATGTTCTTTAATTAAATATTTTAATAACGTATTAAACGAAACCACCATACATACATTTTGCTAAACGCTTAGTACCTGACGTGACAGAATGTTGTTGTGCAAAAAAAAAAAAAATTGTGTCAGTGCATGTTTTACAGAATAGCAGTTATATTGTGTTTTTGTAAAATGCAGTATTCTATTGTCAGGCATTACGGGGAAAAATGGTTAATACTATGCTCTCACCAGTTAAGTGTGCATGTGCCAAGTTTATTTTTTCATTATATAAATACCAGTGTGTGAATGGGAAAAATTTCACTTTATACATCAGTCCCCTGGAGCTTAAAAACAAACTTGCCATAAAATATATTTAATGGATGTGCTGCTTTTAGAAATCTTTCCTATGGCATTAAACAACGATAGCATGTTTTTTATTACTGATTTCTTGGTTCAGTGCTTGTGCTATACAAGATTGCATAAAGAAATGGGTCACTATGGGTCCAAACTTCAACCAGTTCCCAATGTTAACTCTGTTTTCGCACCATATGGGGACCATAGTGTTCAGCTTTTCACTGCATGTTCCCTTGTGATCATCTTACTTCTACTCTCTCGATAATCTGTATTATAATATACAGCTGCAGCTGTGATTACAAGTAATGTGATGTGTAAATAAATCCTATTAGCAGCATCTTTGGTTTCCCAAATTATATGTGGGGTGAGAATATATTTGGTGTATGTTCAAAATACATTTTCTGAAATCTGATCTCACACAATTTTAGATAAATGTTTCCTTTTCTTTTCTCTCTCTTTTTTTTTTAAACCAAAGGTAAATTATGTTAGTTGTGTAATCTCATATCATTGCAGGCCTGTATACGATACTATTCTGTATAAGATACTATTTTGTGTCTAAAAGCTAATATGCATATGGAAATTTGATGCAGATGCAGTCTTAAAAAAAGATATCCTAGGATCAATTTGTGGTTACTTTGGGGATTTGAGAACAATAAAAAGCTTGAGGATGTACTTACACTCAAACGAACCTCGTGCAGATCCTGATGTACATATGGTTTTACAAATTTGAATGATACACATAGCCTTTCATACACAAGGCCCTCGGTGTAGATGTAACTACTTATATTCATAGTCATTAATAGATAATGTAAATATTGAGTGCCTTTACTAAAATAACCAATCTCAAGATTAGATTTTTAAAGTAACCTTTTAAATTACATTTCTTAAAGTCATGATGAAACCGAAGTAGCGACAGTTTTACAAAGTTTGTTTTCAGTGACGTTTTGATTAAAGGGGGGGGGGGGTGAAATGCTCCTTTTCACTCAATATCCTGTTAATCTTGAGTACCTATAGAGTAGTACTGCATCCTTCATAACTCCAAAAAGTCTTTATTTTTATTATATTTATAAGAGAAAGATAGTCTGTACCGATTTTTCCCGGAAAAACACGAGCGCCAAGAGGCGTGACGTGTGGGCGGAGCTAAAGAATCACGAGCGCCAGTAAGCTTTTGAGTTGAGAGCATGTGGAAGCTGTGACACAGAATCCAGAGGCTGAAATTTAACAAGAGCAGCATCAGCAAAGGCGTCTCTATGTGGTATGTACTGAAACTGTATATATTTGCTTAGCGGTTTTGGAAAATGACTAAGTTCCACTTTATGTCGTCTTTTTTTTTAAGCTGTAACTTTACATGTGGAAAGTGCAGTTTGATGACAACATCGCATGTTGTTTACTTGATGAGCTTATGCGCTGATAGCTAAGTTAACAACACAGAGATATTTGAAGCAGTTTTACTCACCGCCTGCGGTTCCAACACACAATCTTGACCCTTCTTCGTTGGGACTGCATCATCCTTAAGAAATAAACGATACGCAAATCCGTCGTCAAACTGGGCCTTGTTTGTAAAACAAGCACCTTCGAAATGCAGGTAACAAACAAAAACACTTGCACAACTCTGTTGATGCTCTGTAAAAATAAACTCCATCCACTGGTCCCTTAATGCTGTTTCTCTTTTGGTAATCTGTGCAGGGTTGTCTTGCCCTGCCAACCAAAAACACACTTCTTTTGTGACTTTTCGCGACGCTCTCGCTCTGATCAGTGAAATGCATAGACAGTAAAAGAAATGGACACAGCGACCCCATTGGAACTCAATTGAGACAAGTGAAGCCCATTTTTAGCACTTCCGTTTCTGACACGCAGACTCAAACGAAGCTTGACGACGTCAGCAACCTGTCTGACACATGTAAATCTTCTAAGTGGCTGTGCGTGCAAACTGCCATCGTTAATCTTGCAGAGACGGCGAGCTTGAGCGGGGAGTTCTTTGTCGTGAGTGAGCAGAAGTATTCTGATTAATTATTTTGTATAGTATTTTAAAATGTAACCCCAGTATGCCATATTAAGTTAATTGCCTGCGAGCTTCTCCTCCTGTCTGTACGGTAATGCGACAGAGAGACGAGTGGTTATGACGCAATCGTTAGCCTATTTTTTTTTACAAAAACTGTTTATACAGGGCCATAATGTAACATAGAAGGTAATGGAGCCCTTTATAAATTGTCGTGTATCTTTAGAAATAAATAATGGACAAACGGAGTCTTTAAACGCCTCAGATGTAAAGTTATTTGCTGTCAAAGTGACGCCAAAATGAATGGGAGTCAATGGGAATGCTAACGCAAGTGAAGTTCTGCTAAAAGATGGCAGCCCCCACCCGACTTCAACTTCCGGTCGAGTTCCTTGCCCCCTGGTGAAATGTCTGTGCTGCTCAGCCTTGCTATACAGGAGCGCGCGCTCTTCCGGCAGAAGTGCCTTAAGACCCATATAAGGAAATTCCGCTCCATCTAACGTCACACAGAGCCATACTCGAAAAAAACTTTCCAAAACGTGTGACAAACCAGAAGAGGTTTTTAATTTTTGAAACTTTGTCCATGTTTAGCATGGGAATCCAACTCTTTAACAGTGTAAAAAACTCAGTATGCATGAAATAGCGTTTCACCCCCCCCCCTTAAACATTACAAAATGAAAAAAAAAAAAAAACACACAAAGTATACAGATTTAAGATTTTTCATTTCATGCTGATTTTAAACATCCCTAGTTCCAAAACATAAAAACCTCTTCAAATCTTTTTAAATTAAATACCATTGTTCTGCCTCATACATGCAATGCAGTTTTGGATGACGGACCAATAAGATGCAGAGGCAAGGTTTCCAGTGTCTTTAATGACTATTTTACCATAATCCATATCTTTTTTTTTTTCTCTTAAAAACTTCAAGTATTTGTTGGGAACAAAACAAAAGTCCAAAAACATTTTTTTCTTCTAAAATGCAAAGACAAAAAAAAAAAAAAAATGATAACAAGAAAGTAATAACCATCTTAAAACAACTGTTCAATCATTTTATCAAAGCCATAATAGTCATTAACACAAATATCAAGTTCTGAATTTCTTAAAAATGTCTAACATCTATTTTACGACTAAAAGAAATTCACCATTTTCTTAAAATGTTCCCTTCCTGCTTGGCAGTCGGTAAGACTGAACCAACCCACTGATCTTCATTCGTGTCACTATTTTGCTAGTTTTTCTACCAACACAATAGCAAAACGGGTCATAAAAACAACATCAACTAAAATTTTAAACCAAAAGCAAAAAAAAAAAAGGTCACAATACATGGGGGAAAAAGAGAGAGACTTTCCTATAATAAAATTAAATATCAACAGCACATTTATAAACGTTTCTAAAATAAAACTCCTAATGCACTGCAATTGCAAATCTTAAGTGAAGTCCATACACACATGCATTGAGAGACATTACTGATGAGTGATAACGGCCTTGATACAAATCGTGCCCTGCTCTTGTGTTGCCACCTGCTGGTAGGAGGCAAACTCTTCCAGTACTGGGCATCTTTGAGTACTCAGCTCTGCAGTAGACCCAGAGAGCACCAGCGACAGCCTGGACCCACGTCTACAGTGTCTACACTCTAGTCCATATTGTCGAATATGAAACCTGAGCTCTAGACGTGTCACTTTTACAAATGAGTCGGGGAGGTTTTGGAGGTATTACACAAACAGCAGCATTTCCCCAACAACTATTAATTAACCATAAGCCACCGTCTTGAAAATCCGCTCTGAAGGACAAAGAAAGCAGATGGATTCAGAGAGAGACTGCGGCCCATTGGAGTAGCTCTCCACACACACACGCACACACACACACACACCTGACGTCATTCGACTGCATTACAGTACATGTTTGATAAACGATTGGGTTCAGTCTATATACACCAGCCCAGTGAAATAAGGGCCGGTTGAGGTAATGAAATATATATATAAACAAAACAAAAAAAAATTACAACACTGCACATTCCCTAAACTCTCTGAAACCACAGAAATTTTCCAAAAACACTCACGGACCAGATGGCTCGCTCATGTCGCCATGAAACCCACGCACCTGGTCCACCTAACAAGATGGACAAGACGACAATAAATTAAAAAGAGAAAATAAATAATATTCAATCTATCTTCTCTGCCTACAGAGCCTCGCCCAATCAGAGAGCAGGATGCTGATAACGATCCCGTTTGGTCCTCGGAGGGGGGCGGGACATTTGGGAAGATGCTTCAGGTGGAAACGGCACAGTACCTGTCATCACGAGACGATGCCATCTCTAAACCTCAAATGCATTTGCTCAGGGATCATTTGCACAGGGGGCTTCATAAGAAATCTTGAGAGGACCCCCCCGCCCCAGAAAAGAGCAAAGAAAAAAAAAAAAGTAGAAAATCTGAGTGATATCGAACAGAAAGCATTCAGCTGAATGAGGAAGCAGTAACAAAGTAAGAAGACTTAAGAACTTTTGGTTAGCAGAATTATTTTCAGAATAAAACCGAAGAACCCGCAAAAGGAACACAGTGATTAAAGTCTATAGACCGAGTTTAGAGATACAGCGGCAGACTGAAGGGGGCTTGTGGGCACCGTCATCTCATCTGATAGTGAAATCATGGTCAGCGCAGTCTCCTCATTTGCATTATTCCAGATATCTGTATTGCACAACATTGACGTTGGCTCATTTAGTCATATTCAACAACCCATTTTCTTTTTTTATGTGGAAAATTCTATTTCCCATAATCCTCAAGCACGAGTCAGTATAAAAGTGTTCTCAGCAGCATCAAAAGCATTATTCATCAGTGTTGTAAGTGGATCTGGACAAAAAAAACTAAACAAAAAAAAAACTTGTTTTTCTGAAAATTCCCATGTCGAATTGGAATGAGTGCTGAGAGTTCATTCAAAAGCATGTGATCCATCTTCATCCCCAAAGCATGCTTGCTCCTATGATCCACATTTCCCAGAATCCACCTCATCCCTCATCTCTCTTCTTTCCTTGATACTTTTGAGGAATGCCAGGCTGTGGATCTGATATAAAGAAATAAAAACAGAGATAAATTGTTTAACATAGATTGCATACAATTTTTTGTTGAATTGTGAATATGAATTTGTTATTTTTGTTTTCTTTTTGCACAAAAAATATTCTTGTAGCCTAAAAAAAAATTAATGTTGAAGCACTGATGTCACTTGTACTATTTTAATATTGTCTTTACTACCTTCCTGGGCCTTGACCATAGTAGTTGTGCTGCTGTCTATGCAGGGTCGGAAAGCTCTCGGATTTCATCAAAAATATAATGTGTTCCGAAAATTAATTAGGGTCTTACGGGTTTGGAAGGACATGAGGGTAATTAATAACAGAATTTTCATTTTTGGGTAAGCCATCTCTTTAATAACTATATTAAAAAAAATTGTTTTTATAGAGACCACACTGTAACATCACAAACATCAAAAAAAAAAAAAAATAAAAAAAAAAAATAATATATATATATATATATATATATATATATATATAAATAGTAAGCTGTATATTATGGCTTATTTCGGTTTCAAAATGGGTTGAATTCTATTCTAGTTACACCATCTCTACTGCCGTGACATTGTGACTGTGATTAAAAAAAAAAAAAAAAAAAAAAAAAGACAGGAGCCAGACTTACATTTTTTTTTTTTTCCAAGTAAGTTGTTTAAGTCGTACGACTGATACTGCGGTGACTGTTGCTGACAAGTTAAATCTAGCAGGTTTGGTGTGGCAAATCCAATGATGCTGGTAAAAACTATTATCTCTGACCAATCAGTGTTCTGCAGTGTTAAGATGTTACATTTTAGTATCGATGCAGCATTTAAGTGAGCCATTTTGAGCCAAATTGTATTGTTAATCATTGTTTGATTCATTTTAAAAAAGGGCAGGGGCTACAGCAGTGTCATTTTTAATTTTGAGTGTATGTACTGGAAAAAGAGAGGAGTTGTCAAAAAACACTTGTTCTTATACTCACCTAATGAAGGTTTTGAAGGCTGCACTCTGGGGATTGATGCACAAAGGCACTCGTTTGCCTTGCTGGTGCTCTGTTATAAAACGATGGATGAGCTCTGAGAGAAGAGGGAAAACAGGTCATCAAAATAGGTCCTTCATGTCAAAAGATGATGGAGATTTAATCGTAACAAAGCACCAGTGAGTCACCTTTGCCCTGCCAGACGGAGTGCATGCTCTGCTCATAGTTGTGGCTGAAAGGTCGATCCGCAGGCGGCTCAAAGTCTCGGGTGTACACCCTCCCGCTGGGCACAGAGTAACAGCACTTACACATGCAGGTGTGGTACCGCAGACGACCCTCATCCAAATACGGATGAGACAGAGCATCACTGCCCGAGATGCGCTTAGCCTACAGATGGAGACACACACAGACTAATACCTCAAGAAGAACTGAAGTCATTTTCACTCCAAAATAACAGTAATAGTAATAATACAAAAAAAAAATAACATTACTGTTCAAAAGTATGAGGTCAAGTGTTTTTTCTTAAAGGGGGGGTGAAATGCTATTTCATGCATACTGAGTTTTTACACTGTTAAAGAGTTGGATTCCCATGCTAAATATGGACAAAGTTTCAAAAATTAAGTTGTATGTTTGAAGGAGTATTTCTGTTCCAAAAATACTCCTTCCGGTTTGTCACAAGTTTCGGAAAGTTTTTTTCGAGTATGGCTCTGTGTGACGTTAGATGGAGCGGAATTTCCTTATGGGTCTTAAGGCACTTCTGCAGGAAGAGCGCACGCTCCCGTATAGCACAGCACTGAGAGGCTGTGCACAGACATTCACTGATCAGAGCGAGAGCGTCGCGAAATGTCACAAAAGGAGTGTGTTTTTGGTTGGCTGGGCAAGACAACCCTGCACAGATTACCAAAAAAACAGCATTAAGGGACCAGTGGATGGAGTTTATTTTTACAGAGCATCAACGGAGTTGTGCAAGTGTTTGTGTTTGTTCCCTGCATTTCTAAAATGCTTGTTTTACAAACAAGGCCCAGTTTGAGGAAGGATTTGTGTATCGTTTATTTCTTAAGGATGATGCAATCCCAACGAAAAAGGGCCACGATCCTGTGTTGGAACCGCAGGCGGTGAGTAAAATTGCATAAAATATCTGTGCCTCCTTGTTAGTGCATCCGCCTCCCATGCCGGAGACCCCGGTTCGAGCCCCGCTCGGAGCGAGTTGCTGCTGTTGCTGCTCTCGTTCAGTTTCAGCCTCTGGATCTGATTCTGGATCATAAATATACGGCTGAATCTGACTGTTAGTAGCCATGGTTTGTTTTGGATGATGGTTTTTTCCTCAAGGTAATGTGAGCTTCCAAACGCTCTCTACGCAAAAGCCTACTGGCGCTCGTGATTCTTTAGCTCCGCCCACACGTCACGCCTCCAGTCGTCGTGTTTTTCCGGGAAAAATCGGTACAGACTATCTTTCTCTTATGAATATAATAAAACTAAAGACTTTTTGGAGTTATGAAGGATGCAGTACTACTCTATAAGTACTCAAGATTAACAGGAGATTGAGTGAAAACAAGCATTTCACCCCCCCCCCCCCCTTTAAGAAAATACTTTTTAAATACTTTAAAATTAATACTCTAAAAATTAAATGAAAAGTGTTTCAACTATTTGAAAATAAGGAATCTGAGGGTGCAAAAAAATCCTTTAAAGTTGTCCAAATGAAGTTCTTCTTAGCAATGAATATTACTAATCAAACATTAAGTTTTCACATATTTAAGCTAGGAAATAAAAATAAAAAATCTTCATGGAACATGATCTTTACTTATTATCCCAATTTTTGGCATAAAAGAAAAATCTACAATTTTGACCTATTCAATGCATTTTTTTTTTTTTCTAAGTCACTGGGGTATATTTGTAGCAATAACCAAAAATGCTTAAGACTTCAGTTTTTTGCTCAGCGGTCACATATTTATCTTAATGTGCTTCATATGTAAATGTTGTGAAATATAAATACAGAAGCATGTATACAGCCTCAAAATAACTATTATTTTAAATATATGCCATGAATAAATCACAAGAAACCATTAGTCTAAATGCAGAGTTACCGTGATCTAGAAAAGTCATACTCACTGGATCAAAAACTAGCATGCGGCACAAAAGATGAACAGCTTCATGTGTTGCTCCATCTGACAACATGTACAGAACAGACAGTGAGGGCTAAGAGAGAGAAAGCACAAATAAAAGTTAGAATATTGTATTTGATTTGATTACAGATGTGTGCATTACATCTTTATGGACTAATAAATGGATGTAAAGGAGGGCACTGAACTGGTTTGTGGGGTCCTCTAAGAATGTGCGCTCGTGCTCCTTCACACGCGGAGGCCATGGCAGAAAGAGGAGGAGTCCCGAGGAGATCAGTGATCAGATCCAACTGACGGAAAGAGAGAGGAGGAGAAACACTTTAATTCACCATTTCTCAAAATCAAATGAATTAAAAAGACCTCATATTCAGCAAGATTAGAGTGTATATAAAAATATCCTTTAATATATAGTATTTAATACACAAACATTTGAGGTCTGCATATTCCTGTGATTGTAAGCTTAATTTCCATTATTTCATTACTAATTTTTCAATAGATTTGAAATGTTGAAAACAGCTGCTTTTGTTTCTGTAAATTCCCCCCCCCCCCAGATTTCTTTAATAAACTGTCCCCTTTTTAATCTTTTGAACGGCAGTGTACATTATTACCTGTTGTATGGGGCTCTGAGCCTGGAAGAGAATACGTCTGCCCAGCAACTCTGCGAAGATGCAGCCTACAGACCAGACGTCTATAGATGAAGTGTAATGCTGGCATCCCATCAGGACCTCAGGAGCACGGTAATACTGCGTCACCACCTCCTGGGTCATGTGACGAGAAGGATCCGGCTCCTCCACTCGCGCCAGGCCAAAGTCACAAATCTACACCAGAAGGAAGAGTGACACATCTCGCTTTGCCGTTATTATTTGATTGAGCACATTGGATGTACACGTTACCTTAAGCAGACAGTTGCTGTTGACCAGCAGGTTCCCTGGTTTGATGTCTCTGTGCAGAATGCCTGCAGAATGCAGGTACTTCAGCCCTGCGAGAAACAGAGAGAGGACATCTGATAAAGGACACTGACACTGACATGAACATGAAGGAAGAACATATCAACACAACAAAACGCCAACTGTGCTAATTAGGAAATGAATACTTCCTGCACTTGCTAAGACCAAGCAAACTTGCTACAAAAGACTAAAATTTCTAATACATGCTGTTCTTTTAAAGTTTATATTCATAACATGATGCTAAAAAAAAGTCACTGTTACCATTTCCACAAAAATATTGATAATAATGAGAAATGTTTCTTCCAAATCAGCATATTAGAATGATTTCTGAAAGATTATTGAAGACACGCTGAAAATTCAGCTTTGCCATCAGAGGAATTAATTATTAAAATATATTATTAATATAGAAAACACCTATTTTATACTGCAATAACATTTTACATCATTACATCATTTCACATACTGAATTTCTGATAGAATAAATGCAGCTTGGATGAGCATGATGGACTTTCTTTCAAAAACCTTGAACAAATCTTAAACTTCTGAACAGTAGTGTGTGTAAAATACAATCCTATCTCAAATAATGATGAAAATCATAAAAATCTAAAATCATAAAATTGGACAAACCTATGAAATCACACATCAATCTCATCTACGGGTATAATTACTGGGATGAATTTGGGATTCAAAGCATTTCACAAGTTTGACTCCATTAATAATGTCATCCCTACTCCAGATTCATTATAAACATAAATAAAGCCTCAGCTAAAAGCTTCACCGAACTCGCCCAGCAACAAGAGGAAAAACTGCCACAAACAAGATTAACAGTTCAGTGGGATTTCGCTAACAAATTTTATTTCCAGAACATAAGATTAAAGCTTCTCAGGATGATCACAAGGTCAAAGATAATCCCATTCTGCTACACAGGCACATAACACATCAAACTTTCATCTGTCCTGATTAAATACTCCAGATTCCCGAAATTAAAAAAAGAAAAGAAATGTAATCCAAAAGTGACATATGCCCATGTGAACTCACCCCTGAGTATCTGGTAGAGGAACACCTTGATGTGATCGGTGGTGAGAGGCTGAGGGGACACGATGACTTTATGTAGGTCACTCTGCATGAGCTCAGTGATCACGTATCTACAGACCCAGTTAAGAAAACAACTGACCTGCAAAACACCTACAGCCACAATCACAACTTCTGCTGTATGCTAGGGCTGCAAAACGATTAATCGTCATTAATCGCATTCAAAATAAAGTTTGTTTACATACTATATGTCTATATTTATTATGTATATATAAATACACACACAAGTATATTTTTTTAATATTTGTATGTATATTTATTCTTGTAAATAATTTATATGTATAAATATTTAATATATACATTTTCCTTCATACATTTATGTATTTACATATACATAAATATACACAGTACACACAATACATATAACCCTCTACACACACCATGGCAATTTAATCACCGTTTGCTAGTAAATTCTTTGGTTTACTCACTAGACTGATATACATACACACAAGCACACACACACACACCCACACACATACATATACACATATTATATATATATATATATATATATATATATATATATATATATATATATATATATGGCACCGCTTCTTAAATCTTAGCTCCTTAATCAGTCAATCAAGCATTATATTATAATATTTTGATAATAAGGCACTATTTAATGATATACTACTAATAACATATACAATGCACTAAGGATGGACTGCTGGGTTCATGAATATTAATCATGTTGTCTGCATTCAGTCAAACTGATTTGCTTAAATCAAAGCAGACAGTTATAGATGAGCGTCAGCCAATGAGATTGCCGTTTCCGCATTAGCTCCGCCCACTACCAGATAAATCGGCATATCTTCTACTTGCTCCTAAACGCTGAATGAACTCAGTTATTTTGACAGAAAATACGAATTTGGTAAAGAATTTGGTTTGGTTTTGTAGTGCGTCGACTGAGTGTGGCGTGTAAGAGAAGACTCACACCCGCTCTCTTTGCACGTGAGAAACACAACACAGCGCTCTCAACATAGCAGTAGCCCCTCACTGCAGAACACAAGATCCAGGGGGCGTGGTTGGATCCACATCTGGGGAGGGATTGGTGGGTTTAGGTGTATGTTAAATGGGAGGAGTTGGATCTGTTTCCAACCACGCCCCCTGGATCTTGTGTTCTGCAGTGGAGACTTTAATGAAAAGGGATGTATATAGTGTGTAAACTAGTGCTGTCAAACGATTAACTCCAATCAAAACAAAAGTTTTTGTTTATTTAATAAATGTGTGTATGCTGTGTATATTTATTATGTATACTTAAACAGTGTACGTTTTGATCATATTTACATGTATATTATATATAAATATTTTATAAATTAAATGAACATTTATACATGTGTATTAACATATAAATATACATAATGCATAATAAATATACAAAAAAACTTTTCCTGCATTATGCAAATACATTACTTGCAAATGTATTCGCCAAAGCTAATTGTCACTTGTATTTGGCCTTTGGCAAAGTGTGAACTTTGAATGTTGGATGCAAACCAGGACATTCATAAATTAATAAATGATAAAACAGCTTCACATTATGCTCAATCGGAGTTAAAAATTCACATGTTTGGGTTGTGTTCTGGTCTGCCTTTACTCCACGTCTATCACTTTCACACTGATAAACATGCAAATACAGATACTGCGGTTTAACGTTATACCATCTGCCACAAGTCTCAGAGGGCAACAACTTGAGTCTGAAGGATACATCTCCTCAAAGCAGTCGATCTGTGGAGGTTGGAGAATGTCAAGGGCAGACAGCACCTACCAAAGCAAATTCCCATCATTACAAAAAACATGCAATCAAGTTCAAAGACTGAAAACACACACACGTTTACATGCACCCAAATAATCCGTATGTAGTCGGATAGACGGCTCAATCAGACTGAAAAACGTTCATATAAACACCATAATCAATCTGATTGAGCTCGATCCGAATGAAATTTCGACCGGATTGAAGGGGGTGGTTTATTCCTCTTCTAATACGATTGAGCATGCATGTAATCACTCGATCGGATTGAACCACGAAACTGAAAGGATTGTGCATGTGCAATGACGCAGAAATAACATAATGACGTATGACACACAGAACAAGCAGCTCTTCCTTTTTAATAAAGTGTTGAATAAATGTGTGTCCTGTCATTATAAAACTCTCCTTTCACTCTGTAACTGTGAATTGAGCAGGACAACCTTGTTTTGGAGACTCATCCACAGGCAAACCGTTCTGGGCGTGGGGAGGGGCTTTTTTTTTTTTTTTTTTGCGTGATAAATATAAGCAGCACAGCACAGTGGTTTATATGTATATTTATTCATAAACGGGTAAATATTAAAACAAATAAAGAAATCGTGTAGGAGAGTGGTTGGTGAGAAACTCTATGTTATCTATGTCACTTTCACTATTTGAGCAGGGTGCACGTCAAAAAATCTATTCCGATTTGTGGCTTGTGACATATAAACCCACACATCAACCCGATCACTTTATTTAGTGTTCATGTAAACACTACAATCAGATTCATCCATCGTAATGAATTCAGTCGATTGAACAAAAAAGTGTGCATGTAAACGTAGCCACTGTCTTTCACAATAAACCCATTCTCTCCTTTTATGCCCAACCATGCATGCCAGCTTCCCTTTTCCACCCTCAAAACTTACATTGTCATGTTTAAAGAAACATAGCATCCGGAGTTCCCTGAACACACGTTTGCAGGAGACCAGGTTCTGGAAGACATTCGGCATTTTCTTCAGAGCCACCTTACGCCCATCCCGAGGGTCCGTCACAGCCCTATCAATGCAGAAGGACAGCCAGAGTGACTAATATATATTACACTGCCAAAACCTTGGGGGTTTGGGAAAATTTTTATGAAACTTTAAAACATTCAGAAAAATTATTTTTAAATTGTAAGCATATTTTACATCATAAATCATTGTGCTAAGATGACAGCGGGACTTACCAGACCACCCCAAATGCACCATAACCGATAGGCCGATCAGGCTCCATCTCAGCAGGACTTGGAACCTCACTTGCTGGGTTACTGTGAGGTTGCGGGATGGCCGCCCCTCCGCCTGCGCTGCCCCCGAGAGACGCCGGGTGTCTGGGAGTCCCAGCGGGTGCGTTGGGTCCGGTCGGATTTGGTGTTGCGCTGAGGCCTGTTGAGGTAGTGCCGGTCGTGGTGTTGACACAGAAATACTTGTGGCCTAACTCTGATCCAGGGAACAAGTTACCACACACTGTTGGCCGAGAGGATCCATGGAAAGCCATCCTACATGATAAACACGGGTGAGGAATTATCATTAAAGCGACTGTCCACCAAAACAATAACAATTCTGTCAGCATCTGAAGAATGCTGTTAACCAGACCGTTCAGTTCTCATCGATTTCTATGGTATTTTTTGTCCACAAACTGGAAGTCAATGGGAACCGAAACTGTTTATTTACCAATATACAGTAAGATATACACTAAATAGTTTTTCCAGAGAAAAAAGAAAGCCATACAGATTTGGCGTGGCATGAAGGCAAGTACAGTATGAACATTTTCCCTTTAGGCGTACTATCCCTTTAAATTGATTACCTGCAGTCCAAAAGTATCTATAAACACACATTTCTAAATTATGAGGCCAAACTATGTACCAAGCTGACAGAAAAACCTGGAAAATTAGGTTAATTTTCACTTGTATTTGCCGCTTGGCAAGGTGTTAATTCTAGACCCTGGATGCAAACCAGGATATTCTTAACAAGGTAGTGCAAAAACAGCTCCATATTACGCCAAACTTGAGATGTACCAAAATGACAGAAAATTCCCACTAAATGTTCATGAAACACAAAAGCAATAAAATAGGCGTCATCCACTGAAAATCTCCACATCTGTTGAAACCCATCAATCTCAATTAAACGCCATTCATAACTTTGCAACATCAGTTCTCATGTGTGTCATAACCAATTTCCAAGTCTGAATATGTAGAACATGCTCCTCATACAAAGGTATCATATGACTTCAGAATGTTGGGGAGAAATGACTTTTGATTTTTTTGGCGGCTTAAATATGTTGGTCAAATTAAAAAAGTTTTAAATGACTGGTTATATATTATAAATTTAAATCAGTTTAAATATATGTATTATATAGCTGTGACTAACGTTAACCCTTTCAATCGTGTTGTCTGAATAGCCGGGATAGCACTATGGTAATTTTCTAAGGTGAAGACTTCCTCACCAGTTAACCTGTCCAAAAAGAATTAGGTATATATAAATAACAAAATAGTGAACCTGAACATATAGGTCGATATTAGGAAATACAAACAAGTTGTGGAGCAAGTGTTCACTTCCTGCAGCCGCATTGCAACAGTGCAGCTCACTTCAGAAACATTACTAGACCAAATGTAAGACAAAGCTTGATGCACTTTAATCATGTGCTCGCTCGGTGGTCTAACAGCACATTTCTCTGTAATATCAATGGGAATAGTCTGCAAAAACTTCTGCTTGCAACACGTCTGGAAAGTTCACATCAGTCTTGTTCCTCATCTTTGTTCGCAAGCTGCTCTTTCCTCTATAAACCCAAGCTAACAAGCTACCCTTCAATGACACAACTCGCTAACTTACAAGGTTAATATTTATAAGCTGCTATTAGCCCTTGCACACACCACAGCAGCATATAGTTCATTCCTCTAACGTTACTTGTTTTGTTTAGTTTGATATAATTTCAAGCCAGTTAACTATAATAATAATGTAGCTAACGCGACCTCACCAGCTGTTACCCCCGGCTAGCTAGCTAATTAATCTGCTCCGTGACCTGTATATGATGTTTATATGCACAAATGGTCTATTTCAGAGCGAAAATAACAACAAGAAGCGAGTATAACCCAATATAATGCACACGGGAAAGGAGCAGTGAGCTTAAACTCGTGGTAAAGGCCGATAATGTCGGTTTATTGTCTGCAGATGTTTGTAAAGTTAGCTTTAGCACAGCGGCTAACCTCCCGGAGCTGACGGAGCGGCGGCGGAGCTCAGATCTTCATGACGGACGCTGTCGGACCGCAGCGCTCTCCCCGCATCTCTGCTCGCGGTGAATCCTTCTGCTGCAGCCGACTCCAAACCTGAACCGTCTCGCAGGGTTCCTCTCTCTCTGATCTGGAAATCAGCTGTTGGAGACAGCGGCGGAGAGGGAGAAGGAGGAGTTGGAAGGGGAAGGAGTGAAAGAAAGGAGGGATGAGTGTGTGGGGGAGGGGAGGGGAGAGGAGGACCACCGTCACGGGTGTAAATAATGCGAGGGACGCGGGTTAACCGTTCACGGTATTCTGCTCATTATACTCAGGAACATGAACATTTCCCTGAATATTTCGTCTTATTGTTAATATACATTGTGGAAAATTGCAGTAGCCAGGGCAAGTTGACTGATGTTATCAAGTACGCTGCTGTTTGCAGAATTACCGGATTTGCCTCCAGTCCGCTCCCGAGTCGAACTAGTGACTTTGAAATGTGCACAGACCCACGTCACCATTTGGCTAATCTTCCCGGTACTTTACACCGCGGTGAGAACACAGAAAACAACAGGTCTGAGGGAAAAAAAAAAGTTCCTGGTATAATTGTTCCGGGTAGTTTCGGTGGAAATGTGGATTTAATACACGCAGCAAGGTTTTTAGATAATACATAAAAAGAAAACAAGTAGATAGAAGAGAAAAAGAAAAGAGAACGCGAGTGTTAGAGGGTATTTTTTTTTTTTCAAATAAATACAAAAAGAAAAAAGAAGATAAAATAGAGCTTACTAGTTAGAGGGATATATATATATATATATATATATATATATATATATATATATATATATATATATATATATATATATGTGATAAAATAAAACAAGTAGAAATAATAGAAATGTTATTAAGAGTGTAAGTTGTAGAGAAAACTTGTTACTTATTCTTGAAGATGGCCGTTGTTTCGGGAGTTCCGAATTCGAGTCTTTTTTTCTGATCCTGTACCCCCATCCCCCAACCCCCCACTTTACTTCCATCCTAAATACTTTCATATCATACTAAATCTAAAAATAAATAAATAATAAAAAACGAAAGGGATTATATTATAGAAATTATATATTATTTATTATTAGTGCTGTCAAAAATGTAATCGCGATTAGTCACACCCAAAATAAAAGAACTAAAAACTGAAGCCATGTATCAGAAATATTATGACATACAGTCTATGATTATGACCTATGATATTATTAGTCTAAAAGGTCGAGACCTCTGAGGTGGGACTGGCATTTCATTTAAAACTATAGCTATTTCATGCTATGTTAATGACATTATTATTATTTTATTTTTAGTTGTGTATGTAACATTTAATAGTTTAATACATTCAGAATAAAAAAAGTTCAACAAACATTTTTAAATATTTATTTTAAATAAAAAAGTAGGATTTGTGAAAAATGTAATATTACACCATATATTCGCAGAAAAGTGTCATACCCTTTCTTTTAGAAGAATCACTTTTCATTTTCTAGCACTGTAGCAGCGGTGTGTAATATCAGCTGCAGAAAAGCACCAGGTAACTTCACATACACATGATATCCCAATAAAGCAAGTGAGACAGCAGTAAGTTAAATGCAGTATAATTAGGTGCATGTTCATTATACAGAGATTATTTAGGTTAAGAGCACAGCGACACATATTGGCTTTAAACAAGCATCAACACAAACAGAACTGGAAACATAGGTTACAGATCTTATGCAACATAATCAACATTATTACATCCGTTTAACTTCTTAAATGAAATAAAAAGATCAAGATCAATGAGAAAAATATCAAAGGAGGCATTGAACGATAGATGCTTTTTTTACTACTCACATATTACGTACATTTCAAATATAAATATTTTGTCCTTGTGACCATCTTTAAAACTTTGTTTTCTAATCCTACATTTCATCCCCTCATACGTCTGCGGAGGTGTCATTTCTGTCAAGATCATTTATGATGGATTGATCTCTTACAACAGAGTAAATTTATTTATAAAACGTATCTCGTCTGGATTTGAAGTTCATGTTGCTCCGAGCCATTATTATATAAGGAAAGGTTGGGAGGCATAATATGTCAATTCCTCTTAGTGTTCTACATTCCTCAACACTGGATTTTTTTAAATAATTAAGTGGGACAGCACTTAATAACAGCCTACATTTAAAACCAAGGAAATGTACTGACACCCGAACCAGTCATCCATCGGACCTTCCTAAGCTCTTCTTCTAAACACTTTCAGTCTGTATCCATCAGAGCAGATCAAAGCGTACGGGGAAAAGTGATTCCAGGGAGACTTGCTGCTCTGCCTGCACAATAAAAGTGAGTGTGAAGCAGGGTGATGTTTCTTCAGTTCATTCAAAAGACACATGTATTTTAAGGAGAGTCATTCAGTTCTTGCTCAGTCCCAGTTAGATTTGAGGTGGATGAGAGAGGTGGGTAACTGGTGGGTTAACATTGTGTTGGCATTTCCATGGCACCCTGGAGTGAGAAACATTGTTTGGTTTGATTGACTGGTGACAAACTGCATCTACAAGATGGACAATGCCATTATAAAAACATATTATTACTTAACAATAGGACCGAGTAATATTAATAAAATCACCAATATAGCTGTGAAAAATAAGCACACACACACACATATATATACAATATACATACACAATAATATATAAATACTGTATATTTAAATTTGTTATCAAGTAGTTTTATAATAATGAACGCAAAAAGTAAAATACTATTATGAAATAAGAAATCAAGACCATGTTTTTTTACAGATCCTAGATGAAAGATAAGGAAAACAATATTTTAAATAAGTAAGATAAAACTGATCGAGCAGTAATGTTTAGCTATACAACATAATTCAATATATTTTTTTCTTAAAACATTTTAAGGTACTGTACCATTTAAAAGTTTAGGATCTGTATGTTTTTTTTGTTTTGTTTTTTGAAAGAAATGAATACATTTATTCAGCAAGGATGCATTAAGTTAATCAAATTTGAGAGTAAAGGCATTTATAATGTTACAAATTATATCTAATGCAAATAAGTGCTGTTCCTTAGAACCTTCTAATCGCCGAAGGATCCTGAAAAAATAATGCATTACGGATTTCACAAAAATATTAAGAAGAACTGTTTCTAACATTGATCATAATAATAACCATGACAAAAATAAATCCAATTCTAAAGCATATAAAAATAAAATATAAAATTGTTAATTGTATTAATGTTTCACAATTACAATATTTTAATCAAATAAATGCATCCTTGGTGAACATAAGACAGTTCTTTCATCATAAATCTTTCGTCATAAATCTTACAAACTTCAATGTTTTGAATGGTAGTGTATGTAAAATGCCACATGGGGATTTCTGATATAACATTTCTGAATGACAATACACTGATTGATTTTTGATAATTGATTAATTTAATTAAGTTCAAATTAAAGTCTCTGTGACATTCAATTCAGTGGCAGCAAAATCGTGGTAAACATGTTGTGAATGTCTGTCTGCTTCTTTGCTCACCTGTCCAAGTTTGGCCCATCCTCTTAGATTTCTCTCCCCTCCCACCCATTACCCCCCCCCCTCCCCTCGTGGTGTGCTGTTGGCTAGCTGTGGCTCTGAGGAGCAATGCTGGAGCAGTCAGTCACCAGCAGCCCGACTGTGACCGGAGTGCTGGAAGCAGCAGTGGCTATCCCCACAGTCGCCACAGAGCTGCTGCTGCTGCTGATGGGGCAAGAAACATTGGGGTCCGTCTGGTTTGCGTGCGTGGCCATGTGACCCTGCAGCTGTGTGGGTGTCTTGCAGTGTACCCCACACAGCTGGCATAACAGCACCCCGCCTGGGCCTGAGCCACGGCCGATCCCACTGTCCTTCCACTCCTGCCCATGATGCTTCTGAGCGTGGACACGCAGGTACGTCAGAGTGGTGAAACCTAGACAAAAAAGAAGGATTTTTATTGTTTTCTTGTCACTTTCTTAGTGCTGTAAATAATTCAAGGAACATGATACGTTATTCAAATCCTAAATTTAAAACTTAACAACAGGTTCTAAAATATGCAGATCAACTGTTATTTGTTTAAAATCCCATGATATGCAAATGAGCATTTGTTAATCTTTTATATTATTTTTTAAAAGGTATTTGGGACTAGAGTGGCTGCAGAGTATGTTTTGTTTTCGATTCACTAAAAAGAATCAGCTCATTAGAATCATTTGTTTGTAAATGGAATTATGCAAAAGGATTCACAGAAATGATTTCCTTCACCATTATTCAGTAAATAGAGACATAGTAAAAGATTAATAATTCAAGTTATAGTCTGAAATAAATCTGATGAGGTCAGACGATAAATAGTCGACATGTTTTTGAGATGTCATTGGCTGCATGCCATTTATTTAGTCATTCATTTAAAAATGAGCAGTTGTTGAATTTTTATCTTACTTCTGATATCTGTTTAAAACTGCTGTTCAAAATGTGTGGTTAGTAAGATATTTCTTTCTCTCTCTCTTTCTTTCTTTCACTAGGAAACAATAAATTGATCAAAATGTATTAGTTTCCACAAAAATATAAAAGAAACACACATGATAAAAAAAAGCACAACAGTTTGCAATATTGCTTTCAATAATACATTTCTTGAGCAGCAAATCAGTGCATTAGAATGATTTCTAAAGGATCACATGCCACTGAAGACTGAAGTAATGATGCTGAAAATTCAGCTTTGACATCAAAGGATAAATTACATTTGAAAGTATATTTACTTATTTAGTTATTTTAAACGGTTATGATATTTCACACTATTACCATTTTGACTAAACTGATGACTTGGTAAATAGATTAAAAACAGGGTAATAAATGATCAGAAGTATAATCGTGTGAAATAATTCAATGATACTCACTGCGGTTGCAGAGGTGACAGACGTGATGCTGTGATTGGTTATGCACTCTCATGTGATCCGTGATGTAAGCAGGGGAGAGAAGTTTGCCACAGATGTGGCAGGGAACCTTGTCCTCGTGTCTGATCATATGAGCTCGTAACCGGTCTTTCGTAGCGAATGCGGATTCGCATGTCTGCACAAACAAACAACACGGCTCATGTCTATTCTGATCTGCCTTCATCACACACATCATGACTCATCCTCGTCTCACACACTGCCAGACACATATGGCTGCAGCCCACACACACATACAGCAGCACACGTATGACCACAAACACACATACAAGAACACGTAATTCAGTTTAACAATAAAGAGCCAAAACACACAGCGCAGAATGATTTACTAGAATATTCAGGACTACTGTATATCTAGTATTATGCAGTTGATTATCATAGAAAATAATATTATTCATACATGGGTACATAAAGACTACTGTTCAAAACTTTGGGGTCGGTAAGATTTTTTTACTCTTTTTGAAAGAAGTTTCTTGTACTTATAAAGGCTGCATTTATTCAATAAAAAAATACACTAAAAATAGTAAGACTGTAGAATATTATAACTATTTACAATAACAGTTTTATATATTAAAATGTGAATTTATTCTAGTGATACAAAGCTGAATTCACAGCATCTTTACTCCAGTCTTCAGTATCACATGATCCTTCAAAATCATTCTAATATGATGATTTGATGCTCAAGGAAGATTTATTATTATTCTATGATGAATATAAAAGTTAATGTATCCATGCTAAAGAAAAGTAAAAAAAGAAATCTTTATTAAAAAATTATTTATGAAAAAAATACATCTTACCTCAATTGTTAGAGCAGTAGTATGTATACTAGAGTAAAAGCATTAATATTAAAAATGTTTGGTCTTTTTTCAAATAAAGGCTGCATTTTTTTATCATGTAATTTGCTAAAGTATACCACATATATAGCTCATATTGCTAATAAATAAGTTGGAAAATGCATTAACATGCATGCATTTCTTCAGCAAAACTTGTAATGAATGCGTTGTCTTGGTTTTTACACTCTAAGGGACGAGGTCAAATTATTTCCATTGGTAATCAACGGCACATCGAATCACACAGAGCATGCATCTTCTAGAAACTAGAGGAGTATGATTACCGGACATTTGAAGGGTCTCTCTGTGGAGTGCACCTGTCGCACATGACTGTTAAGATGGTCGGGCCTGGAGAAGACAGACACAAACACAATACGTACAAAAACACAAGAATTAGCATGGACTCATCTCCAGGTGAACTAGATCTGCCTCTGTCTGTAGCCTCAAGGCTCCTTTACAACTGCACGCAGTTTGTACAGTTGCTTTTCGATAATTATTTGCTTCTTTACATTTAAAAGATGCTTTAACACAAACTATGCATATATTATACCATTATAAATATCTTTACTGTCACTTTCGATCAACTTAATGCATTCCTGAAAAATAAAGGTATTCATTTAATTGTAAAAA
The DNA here is from genome assembly GCF_003368295.1 of Carassius auratus. NCBI lineage: Eukaryota > Metazoa > Chordata > Actinopteri > Cypriniformes > Cyprinidae > Carassius > Carassius auratus. The sequence goes on along the minus strand of NC_039270.1, from coordinate 13,039,120 downwards.
AAAAAAAAAAAAAGTAGTTTATATAAAGTGTATAAAATATGCATTACTTCTTCATTAAAAATGTTGCTGCTAAATAATTTCTTATTACCTCAGGGCCTCATTAGCCCCCCAAAAAAATCAGTTTTACTACGCTGCATGACTGGACTGCATATGGATGTAGACGTGTCTAAATATATATTACATAGATAAATACAGACAGAAGGTCACTCGTTCCTCATCTAACCCATTTTTAGTCTCAAATTAGTAATTAGGGCATCTCTCCATAGCTTTTAGTGAAATGCCAACATTCAGTCCTCCAGCACTGTCAGATCTACAGGATAATGCTCACGGTTGAAGCCTGCTGTGAATCGGCATGATAAACAGCTTGGTCTTGTTTATAACAAGCATGCATCTGTTTATAGAAAGAAATCATGTAAAATGCATGCAATGTTGTTGGTTTTTTTGGTGTGTACAGAGGTTTATCTCTTACCGCGAGAAGCCCTTGGCACAGTGTGGACACACATACGGTTTCTCCACTCCTCCCTGGTGTGACCGAACATGATAACTCATCCGATCCTTTCTCTTGAACCGCTGCTGGCAGATCGGACAGGAGTACGGCTTCTCGTCCGAATGGGACAAGCGATGCCGGTTAAGATGGTACACGTCCCTGAACGCCTTCCCGCAGGCCTCACACGCATGGTTCTTCCTGACCGGATTAGGGCTGGGGTTGGGAGCTGGACTGATGGGTAACGGGTTTGTTATTGGGATAGATATTTGGATGGGGGTGGGATTATTTAGGGCATCGTTGATGTTGGTATTTGGTGCAGCCTGAAAAACAATGTCAGACAGATTTTTTTTCAACGTTAGTGCCACAAACAGAGCAAATCTTTCTGTGGGTAAACCATGTTCATTGTTTGCTGACCTACTAACCAACTGACTGTACTTGTTCGACAAATGAGGCGAGAGCTGGTATGAAACCAGGTTACACAGCTGTTGTTAGCCTGATTTTGGCAGAGTCTTGGGAATTGGACAGTTTGAAACTGACTGCAGCTACTTTAGTTGATTGTGGGAGAGCAGGCATATGGAGAAACAATCATGAAAATATGGTAAATGACACTTTCCATAAATAGTTTATAATCTAGTGTCCCAATACGGTTTTTAAATCACACGTATCATGTTTTTGTGTTGTGAGAACTAGGAGATTTGTTTGAGCTGTTTGACCTTAAAGGCTTGAATACATTTTAAAACAGGCAATGGCTGAGGATCTCCCTGTAAGACATTCAAATCTTTACAAACACAACAGACTCACAGAGAAACATGCACCACGCTGCTAGGAGATTGCATCACAAATGTAATCACTGTGTTTTACAAACAGCTCAAAATATCAGGCATGTTTTATATCTGGGCAAAAGTCATGTTGTGTATTGCAGACTTTAGATAATGAAATTATAATGCAATAAACAAATTTAGTAAATATCCGTAGTCACAAAGTATTTGTTCCAAGCCAGCTTTATTTAAATCTGCAGTGTTTTTATTATTATTGTTATTTTATGATTAATATAAAAATTAAAATGATCTATATATGTATTCCTAGGATTGATATATATACACACATACACAAATATTTTCAATAAATTTTAAATATTACATTTAAATCATTTATTAAATGCGTATTACTAAAAAATAAAAAATTGATAAAAAATTGAGGTTTAAACTGTAATTAGATTTATTAAAAAAAAAAAAAAAAAAAAAAAATCGATCAACCTTTTCTGATACCGATAGTTAAGCCCCTGATTTCAACTGAACATTTATGTGTGTGTTTATACACTACCGTTCAAACGTTTGGGATCAGAAAGATTTTTAAGGGTTTTTTAAAGAAGTCTCTTATGCTCATTAAAGATGCATTTCTTTCATCAAAAAATGCTGAAAAATCTGTAATATTATAAAATATAATTGGAGTTTAAAATAATGGTTTATTATTTTTGGTTTATTATTTTAATATACTTTAAAACATAACTCATTTCTGTGATATAAAGCTGAATGTTCAGCATCATTACTCCAGTCTTCAGTGTCACATGATCCTTCAGAAATCATTCTAATATGATGATTTATTATCAGTACTGAAAACAGTTTTTCTATTTAACTTTTTATTCATCCAAAAATAAATTCTTTAAAAAGGTATCACAGGTTTTAAAAAAAATATTAAGCAGCAAAAACCAACACTGATAATAAATCCGCCTGTTGTTAATAAATCAGAATAATTTCTGAAGGATCATGTGACACTGAAGACTGGAGTAATGATGCTGAAAATTCAGCTTTGTCATCTCAGGTAGAGTTGTGACGTTCGCGAACGAACCGATTCTTTTGAACGGCTCATAAACATGAACGATGGGAGCCGAGTCGCGACTGGAGAGGAGCCGTTCTTTCTATCGTTCTTTTTTCCTATGCGTGTTCATACAAATGAGCTCCGCCAGGAGACAGAACAGTTATAGGGGGAGGGGCGCACCCAGCGCAGGCCAACCCTTTATAGCGTGATGATATTAGTTATTAGTTGTGCATGCATTTACATTGCATTTTGTGTTCATTTAAAACTTATTTTAAAATCATTAAAAATGTTCTTTTGTGATACTGTACTTGTATAGAAATGTTTCACTAAAAGCTGTTTTCCACAGACATTCATTGCAGCCCACTTTGTTATTGTTCATTGACTTGAAGGGGCTGATGTCCTATTTGCAAAGTTTACAGTAGTAATAGTATGTAGTATGTAGACATTTCCATTTTATTTATTCTAATTTTATCTACTTAAAAAAAAAATTAGTTTTCTATCAAAATGTTCTTGTGTGATAACAATGTTCTTGTGTGGAAGTGTTTGTAGTAAAAGCGGTTTTGCACAGAAATTCATTGCAGCCGGCTTTGTTTTTTATGTTTATTTGTGAGTAGGTATTGTATGAATAACATAAGTCAACGTAGTTTTACACACACACACACACACTTTGTACTAAAGGTAAATCAAAATAATGATGTCACTGTCTAAGCAGAGGGATTTGTGCAACCCTATGGAATATAGTCGACACATGAGAAATGAGGTAATAATCAATATTTCAGAATAATTCAAACTCAGATATTGGTGTGTGATATCTGAGCTTTAATTATTTGACTACAAATCTCACCTCATAATACCTCCCAGTGATTATTTCCAGGATAAACTGAGATGCTCCCAAGCTGGCTTCTTAAAACTGACTAAATATTTAAAAAGAGCCAAAAGAGCCATTCTTTTGAACGGCTCTTTGAAAGGAACGGATCGCGAAGATCCGGATCCCCTCAAAGAGCCATAAATCCCATCACTAATCTCAGGAATAAATTATATTTGACAGTATATTAAGAAAATTGCAATAGTATTTCACATTACCTTTATTATCAAAAAGTGCAACTTTGATTACCATAAGAGACTTCTTTAAAAAACATTAAAACTCTTTCTGAACCCAAACATTTGAACAGTAGTAAGTGTGTGTGTGTGTATGTGTGTGTGTATATATATATATATATAGCCTATACATTTTATTATTTTTTATTTAAAGCCCTATTTTGAACCCTATTTATGAAAAGTGCCTTAAAGTGAGTAAATATGAGATATGATCATGGGTAGACAAGTCACAGCAAGAACAAGTGAAGTGAAGCAAAGGTATGCAAAGCATTAACCGAAGACACAAACCAAGCCGACCTGAACCATTGTCCCAGTAACCACCACTGCAGTAGGGAGGGGCTGGTTCACTGTCATGGCGACCGTTGCCGGGGCGAGAGAGAGAGCCACCGTCTCTAGCTGCTGGTTGCTGATTGGGGCAGGCTGTGACATGGGGTCGACCGCCGTGGGTATGGAGGCAGGTATAGACAGCTGGAGGAGAGAGAGAGGGATGGTCTGCCTCTCCACTCGTGCTCCGGCCTTGCTTCCATCTATTTTCTCTCTAGCGGCCCGGTCCTTCATCTTCACTCCAGTGTGGACAGACTGGTGACGCCGCAGGTTGTAGCTGTTCTTAAACTGCTTGTTACATATGGAGCAGATGTGTGCAGGTCGGGCCGGCCGAGTGACTGGCTTCACTGGGGAAGAGAAACAGAGAGAGATGGTATTCATACGCAGCTGTAGTCCACACTCAAGAAACACGCTATGCTTTATTAAAACAGTTTCTACTCAAAAAGCTTGGTAGCAGTAATTACAGTGAGATGTGAAATTTCATGCTTTTTTCTCCCTTATTCTACTTCAGGACAAAAACAAGAAACTTTTTATTACTAATGCATCACAATAATGTGACAAAAATGCACATTAGTTATGAAAACCGATGCTTTATCTGTGTGTTTATCATTCTCTTACCATTAGAGAACTAAGCATGATTTACTGCGGTACTTCGTCAGGACTACATGAAGTGGATAAAAAATGGCTCAATTTGCATTGGTCCCGGAAATGTTTTTACCCTAGGGATCTGAAAACGATTATTGAGCAGCTCCAACGTGAATCATATCATTAAAACCTTTGAAAACATGATGGCTTTGAAAAGTTGGAAAAAAGACAATGATATTAGACTGTGTATGTCTGGGATGAGCTACTCAATGAACTACACATCATTATGAATTGATAGGAACATACATATATATATATATATATATATATATATATATATATATATATATAGACACACACACACACACACACATTTAATAATTTTGTATTTTTATTATTTTAACTTAAACTTATTTCAGTTGCCAAAGCAGCACTGTTTTTATTATTATTATTATTATTTTATTACTTTCATCTATTACTTATCATTTAGTTTATTGCTTTATTTATTGATTTATTGAGAATCCCTCTTCAGTAAGTAATGTAGTTTTCTGACAATTAAGCAGGATCACTAAAACACATTCGTTGATAGAGAAAATTAATTACAAATTGACTTCTGAAACCCCACTCACAGCCATGTTCAAACATTGCGATCCCGTTCATGTGTTGAATTTGCAAATCTGATTTCTCCAATACACTTTGAGGGCAACTATCAAAGAGAGAATACATGCAGGCATCCTAAATGATATTCCAACTTTATGCAAATAAGTGGCTAATTAACATCTCCACTCATTTACATCCCTCTCTAGCCACAAATGCAAACCTCTGAACCTCAGTTCTCTCTCCAGTACCCCAGTGAACTCCCCCACCCTCCTGATTTGCCCCTCCCTCACCCGGGACGGGCTCCTCGCTCAGCGCCGCGGTGTCCACCGTGGATGGGGGCGGGGCCATGTGCTCAGGGGGCGGGTCCTGAGCGGCATCCGTGAGCTCTGGGAGAAGATCTGATTGGAGGCTCCCGTCAGTTTGGGACTGTGAAGGCGGAGTCTGTCGTGAGAAGGGGCAAATTCACAGATTTTAAACATTCTTTTTTGCCTTGTGAATGAAAGTACACCGGAGCCATTACGGACAAATGCTAGCTATCATTTAAACCAACGTTAAATGACTAAAAAGCATAAGCATATTCTTACCTGAAAGAGGAAATTGCTCCAAGCTGCATCCATCATGACGTATAGAACAGTACTGGCGTCGCTTTAAACAAACGAGTCAATTTTTTTTTGTTTCTCCTAATGGACAACGTCTCCTTCCACTACCTCATCAAATCTACATAATAAAATGTAAAGCTACCAAATATAAAATGACAGTGAAATTTAAAACGTGAAAGAATGCATATTACACGGACGAAGATAAATATATATTTTACCGTAAATAGTACAAAATAAGAAATGTCAGCTGTCAGTCACGGTGTGTTATTAACGCCGCATTGTCACATAACACAGTGAGCGACCATGCTTAAAAATATAATCTAAAAAGAATGTCTGCTTGCAATGTTTTCTTATTAATCAGACCGCTGTGTAATAATTCATGCAAAAGTAATAGAATTCAAAAGGCAGTGTAATGTTTCATTTGCTCGCATGGCGTGGTTTAAAATAATGCCATCAGTTTTATTATAAGGTTCCTCCTCCAGGCCCGGAGCGGCATCTACGCGAGCCTCGGCGTTGCGTTAAATCTCATTCGCGTCTGGCGAGCGCCTCACCGGTCGTCGTCCATGGCTCCGCCTCGGCATTTCAATCGAGAGGATGACATTTTTTTCCTTTTTTTCCTGCAATACTCTCACCCTCCCACCCTCGCTCTTTCTTCCTTTTCTTTTTTATCCCGTCTTCTCTGCCCCGCTGTCTCTCCCCCACCGCCGTGTCCCCCTTGTTTTAAAGGGATAGTATTTTGAGTGAACACCCCCTCTGTGTCTTCGTCCCCTCCTCCACGCGATGTTCTCGAGCGCGGTGTCCTCTCGCGCCCCTCCGGCGCTCGAGTTCGGCCGACGCAAATTACAGCTTAAACATCGAGATCAGTTAAAAGAAACCATCCGCGCGTTCTTTTCCAAAAACTAGCCCTACAACACAGAGATTCTCGGCGGTAGACAGCTGGATGTTCATATGGGGAAAAAATGTCGCAGGTCCTTAAAGGTAAAGACGCACGCAGACGCAGCCGCGGTAAATAATAAGCGGCTCCAGATCACTGCCGATAATAATTGTACGCGCCCAATAGTTTTCAACACATATATCAGTCAGATTGACGCACAACTAACAGCTTGGGCCCCCAGTGCGTTGCTTTTTGAGTCTCACAAAACATTCTGAGAACAGAACACTCGTGTATTTTGAAAGGAAATAGAACGTTTGTTTCAGGCTGCGCGTGTTGCTTCAGAGAACGTTGTGGTGACTGTCAGTTTGTGTGCATATGACAGGATTTTTTAGAAAAATTAATTCAAGACGTAGTCAGCCAGACGATGAACATTATTAACAGCAATTATTATATGATGCGGGCACACTAGTAGCAATATTTGTTAGTTCTGTTTGTTGATTCAGGGTTAGCATCATCTGGGGTCCTCTGAGGGGTCAGCATCATCTCTTCTCAGGTGTTCTGGATCCAGACTGGAGTTTGTGTAAATCCTAGTGGCAAAACATAGAAACAAATAGAGACATCATTAGCATAGCTGCTGATCCAACAAAGTAAAATTAATTAGTTTAACCCAAGCTGAAGAATAATAATGGACATTTGATTAGATACAACTGCAGTCACTCACAATTTAAGAGACACATTATTCAAATGCTTGGCAAAAGAGATTCGTTTTTAATCTAGATTTAACCAGAGAGAGTGTGTCTGAACCCTGAACATTATCAGGAAGGCTTTTCCAGAGTTTGGGAGCCAAATGTGAAAAAGCTCAACCTCCTTTTTTGGACTTTGCTATCCTAGGAACGACCAAAAGTCCAGCGTTTTGTGACCTTAGGGAGCGTGATGGATTTTAATGTGTTATAAGCCTAGTTAGTTACACAGGTGCTAAACCATTTAGGGCCTTATAGGGAAGTAATGATAATTTGTGACGGATAAGGAACTTAATAGGTAGCCAGTGCAGAGACCGCAAGATTGGGGTTATATGATCATATTTTCTTGACCTGGTAAGGACTCTAGCCACTGCATTTTGGACTACCTGTAGCTTGTTTCTAAGATGGAAGAATGCAGTTTTTGTAACATGGGAAATTATTTTCAAAAGACAGGTTGCTGTCTAATATAACACCCAGATTTTTGACTATAGAGGAAGTAACAATACATCCGTCTAGTTGCAAAATGTAATCTCCAAGATTCTGTGTAGTGTTTTTTAAATTCATTAACCGTTCTTGAAGTAATATCAGTAATAGCTGTATCTTGGTATCAGGTTATCTTTATTGTCAAATCATCAGGTTACAGTACAAAGCACTTTTCTTCACAATCATATAACTCTCATATATTTCCGATTATCTATCAACACAGCTGTAAAACTTTAGACAGCAAACAGTATTTCTACCCCCCTACCACAAATAATACATTCAGAAGGCAATGGACGAAAATGATGCCAGATCCACTTGTTTAATATAATAATGGCTTCGCACTCTTCAAATTAATATTCAAAGTTCTTTGATATACCTGCAACAAAACAGTAGTAAACAGGCTCGTACAAAGTGTTCAAACATAATTCAGTATCACAAGTAATGAAAAAACAATGGGCAAGTACAGTAATACTTGAGTGGCTTTCAGTTGAAGCATGGAATGTGTCAGTCTCTCTCTCTCTCTCTCTCTGTGTGTGTAGAAATGTTAGTTTTAAATAGCAGTGGTATTCTAAATCTCATTAAAATGATAGATGATGATTCCATTAACAAATAGATTAACCGTCAACAATTAAAAATGATGACACCCCAAAGATGACATAAACATGGCACACTCATAGTGCAACTAAGTTCCATCAACAGAAATAAAAAGCAGATCTACAGGAATATGGATCAAACTCCTAAGGAATTTGCCCTGGCATTATAGAATGGATGATCTATATTCAAATAAATATAAATGCCCAGTGAGGCTTTGCAAGGTCCCATAACAGATTTCCATGATCTCATCCTCATCTATACTGGCCAGCGTTCTTATTTCACGGCCTTTGTCTCAGTTTTCTTGGTTTCTGCACACTCTCAGGTCTCACTGTGCTTTCCTCTGCTCTCTCTCACGGTCAGCCACATCGATAGCTGCCATGTTACGGGAGGCGGTGATGAGGTGGAGGAGACTAATGCCAGACTTCAGCACACAGACCACACCACAAACTCCCAGCAGCCACTGCAGCCACACTGCGGAGAAAAAAAATCCAACTGATGTTTAAATGTAATATAATTTATATTATAGCATTGCTACAGTACATCCTTATGGATTAAGTACTACTTGAATGAAAAAAAAAGTGCAGCAACACTTATTAGTTGCCATGGTTATATGCTGATACTCACCCTGGGGTTCCTCAATGTAGTGCATTACATACAGCAGACAGAAGAACAGCTCGTTCCCCATGCACATGAAAAACAACACCGGCTGTGGAAAAACACTGATGTCAGAACAGCCTGTACGTGTAAACGTCTGTACTAGATATGCATGCTTCAAGAACATCTAAATAAGCTTCTGACTGTGTGAATGAATGTGTTACCCTGGACGTGTAGTACAGCCGTAAGATGGGGTTGCCAGAGAGGTCAATGGTCTTGTGACTGGTGGCTCCCTTCATCATGGAGCTGAAAGAAACAACTCATATTATTAACAATGACTTAAACAGAACATAAAATGATTCTAGAGGCCTGTGGAGATCCATGAAAGTATTCCATGGGCTCCACGGAGAAGACAAAGTTTTTCTGACAATTCAGATTTGTTTATTAACATTAATTAATATTCTGACATGGATCATATAATAGTGTTCATTACTGATTTTGATGAAGTGTCATAAGGAAAATCTAGCTGAGAGACTGTGGGTTCAAACATAGCTAAAAAGTTTTTTTTTTTTTGAGGTCATGATAAAATGCAAATAGCAACAATTCATTTCTTCCTTATTGTGAAAAAATCTCAAAAAAAGGAAAAACATCTAAGGCAGGTTCTCAATCGACTGTTAATTGGATGAAGCCAGATCTAAATACATAAATAGATTGTTGTTTTATCAGTAGATGTATATTAGAAATGGGGGAGCTTTTAATTGAGCATTTTCACTGGAATGAAAAGCAGACTGCAATTACTAGCGATCAGACAAGTGAAGCGTGCATCTGATAGCTATGTGTGGGGGTCGTGTCTCATGTAGCACAGTCTAGGCAAAATGACTATGTAGCCTTTGCCAGGATCTGCCTCTAAACGGATGATGCTTATCAATTTAGGATGAGATAATCTGTAGACATGAAGAGAGATTTCTAGAGACCCAAAGATTACGTTCATTCTATATATAGATCATGCTTGTTAATGCAGTCCTTATTTCAAGCATTTAACCATGGGACCAGAAATTCAAAAATGCCTAATTTTCGGGATTAAGGACTCGTTCCTGCTGCTCTCTGTTGGATACAAGATGTTTTGGACACACCTGTGCAGGTGCAGCCAGTGACTGGCTATGTCCAGACACATGCTGAGCTGAAACAAGAAAGTGTAGGACGGGTACAGCAGTGCCAGGTTCACCAGCAAACACATGGTGGCACAGCGGTCGGTCAACATGTCCAGCATGGCACCAAACTTTGTACCTAAGAAAGAGGCAGGGATGGGCATAGAGAGAAAGAACAGTAAGAGGAATAACACACAGCACAAAGCTGAATATCTCTACCTTGATTAAGAGCGCGGGCTGCGTGTCCATCAAAGGCATCCAACAGGGCACTCAGTAGGTAACAAAACACTGCTGGGCCCGGGCAACAGGGCATCAGGTAAAAGGACACCAGAGCCAGCACAATACGGGCATATCCTAATGAAAGTGTGGAAAAGATTCAAAGGGATTATGAGTGCATATGAATGAATGAACATATGGGGACAAAAATAGATTTATCACAGATTAGGAATTTGTTCCCTCATTTTACCCTACTAATTGGTTATACAAAGTTTTGATTTAATTTAAAGTAGGGAATTATTTAGTACAATGTGGCCCCCGATTTACTAAAACGAGGGAATGAATTTAGAAGTCATAGAAACAAGTTCTTAATTTGTAGCCATGATTTAAATAAAACAAGGAAATTAATTAAAAACACAAGAACTAATTGTTAATTCGATATTTTGATTAGATTTTGAGATGTGCTTGTTGCACTTAAAAGTTGGGGCAGATGAAAACAAACACGAATTGATGGGAGTTTAAGCAGAGTAAATGATTTACTATGATCTTACTAATAACTTTACTAGGTTAGGTCCAAAAATGTTGACAATAACATATGCACAGATAAACGGTTTACAAAAAGTTATTATATAATAATGTGACTTTAGACAATGAATGGTGTGAAAGTGAATTTTAATTTCATAGCGACTTTAGTCCTCTTTATATACTACATTGATTGTTTATAATGTTCTCGGTTATAAATCAGAGGCTGAACTGAATCAGAGACAATTATATAATTTTTAATTAGTCCTAAAGGGACTTTGACTGAATTAACTTCACTCTGGATTATCAACTGACAGCTACAGCATCATGTCAACATCCGCCGGAAGTAAAAAAAAAAAAAAAAAAAAAAAAACGCTGTCAAATACAATAATCATGAAAACTGTACGCTAGAATACTTACATAAAACACTTTTGTGATCTTTAAATACAGATTTTAAATGAAGTAGCCATTATCTGTCAGAGAGCGGCGGTCAAACGTGCGCAGGGCTCACGTTAACTCTCTCGGTTGACACTCACCGATCAAATTCGGGACGAAAAGGAAGATGTTTTCTTCGGCCATGCTAACGAGCGTTTCTGTTTGGACGGAACAGCCTGGATTTTCTCTTCTAGGTGTCTGTGTTTCTATTTCCCTCTCCTATCCCCTCCGTCTGCTGCTGCTCGAGGACTGTGGCTGTGCGTGCTGCTTGACGTCATGTTCCATGTGCGCGCGCGCGCACGCCGTCAGAGAAATCCTCCCCTTTAATTGGCGCGCTCTGTGCTCTGTCACGGAACGCATCACATAACACGCTGAACCCAAATCAGCCGTGTGTCAATGACAACACTGTGAAAGTGTGGGGGATAATCTATCTATCTATCGGTGCATGCAATTTACATTAACAATAGTTATATTAGCTAATAACAACCTTAATATTACCTCTTCAGAGCACTGCATACGTTCTGGTAATCATTTTTTATTAGTTCTTTTATTATGTCAGGTTAATCACAAAAACCTCCATTCAAAGTTGTGGGAACAATCGTTTTTTTTTTATGAAAAAAAAAATAAATAATAATAATTAAGCCACAATTTGATGTTCCAACCTGAGAGTTATCTTACTGTTTGTACAGAATGTAGCTGCAAAATGTCCTATAACTAAATGGAATAATTTTGTAACTAGGGCTAAAACAGCCCTACACCAGAACCAACATGTGCTTTTTTTTTTTTTTTTGTAAGCAACCAGTAATTTCCATTTAGTATTGTCTCGGTCTCTATGGAAACAGTCTTTTCACTCTCACCATTCAGAAAACGGGTTAGAGCTAAAAGCAAAATGTACATTAGTCCAGACAGATCACACAAGGTTGTTTTGATTCAATCCTTTTTAATGACCTGTTAATCATTTTCTGTACAAGTTCTATAGCCCATGTGTTAAAGAGTCCTCCTGTAGTCATTTCACCTGAACGTCATTTGGCCTATTTTTCTGAGCTCCCTGAACAACCAAGCTCTCCATCGCCCCTTCAAACATCACAATTTTGCAATACATTTCGGCACAGGCTACACACACTCTTCCAGACACCTGCAGCTCCAGGTCTTCAAACACTGCAGGACGATGATAGCAATTTCATACATTTACCGTAAGTTTCCTACCACCAGATACTGAAACATCCCCTCAAGAGGATACACTAATAAGATTCCAGCATGTGATGCTGTAAACACATTAGATGGTAGCCCAGCGCTACAGATGGAGATACAGATCTCCTCTTCTGTCCGTAGATGTTAGTAAGGAAAGAAATAAGGGAATGCAGTGCTGGGAGGATTTGGGAATGCACACTGAAAAGGAAGTAAGAGGTGATTGGCCAGGCACAGGGGAGTGAGGTACTGCACGTCTCCTCGGTTCAGGAGAGCCAAGGGAGAGTCCGAGTGAACGCTGGTGTCTACAGAGAGCTGGCAGTGTGGGAGCAAAAGATTTCGGGTTTCCCGAAATAAAAATCTAACATTACTGGCAAAATCGAGCTTCGTCTTTCACCACATTTTCACGGCTATGCTGGAGATTTTGGTTGTTAATGTAAACAGCTTGTGATGCCTTTTGTCCGTTTTGTACATAAAATGTAAAATGCACAAAAAAGAAAAGAAAAAGTAATGCATTCCAGAAAAGAAAAGGGAGGAAAAAAACCTGCTGGATGAAAGGGGGTGTGTTTGAGACACTTGACAGTCTAGAAATGTTCTATACAGCTAAAATCTCTTAAAATGATCTGTACAGGTTTAATACTGGCTCTAAAATACTACTCTCCTGACGACACACTGCACAACAGACTCCTACCCTGAGATGTAACAAGGAATGCTGGGATAGGTAGTCCTTTTTGTTTTGTTTTTTTATCTAAAATGTAGAGACTTAAAATTCTTACTGTGACACTGCCAACATTTACCACCTAGTGGTAAGCATCGATTAAAAAAGTTTTGAAAAGAAAAATTAGTGTTCAACACAAATCTTACAGCAACAGTAGTAGGTGTAATAATAATAATGACAATATCTATTATTATTACCCTATATAAGAGTTAGTGCTTGTATATACACATGTATAAGTACAATATAGATCAAAAGTGTTGAACAGGTAACAATCGTACGACTTTCGCTGTCAAACCTTTGACAGGTGATGTATTATACACACATATTATACTCAAAGTCATATATAAATGTCTGTTGTGTATGTTTGTATACAAATGGTCGCTGTACATCAGTCTCATGCACAGAAACTTGTAACCCAACTCTTTTTTTGGACATGTACATCATATTTACACAGTCAAGGAAATGGCTTCTTAACCCAGCCAGGTTTAATCTCTTTTTTAAAGTAATTATATCATGCCTACGCTAAAAACAGACACTCGATTACAGCCCAGTTAAACCCAACTGCAACTTAAATGGCAGCTTGCCCTTATAAGGACAGCGGGCGGAATTGCTTTAGGCCAGCTGAGCCTCTAGATGGCAGCATGACATGTGGCATCGTTTAATAATAATAATAAAAAAAGAATACAGAGTACAAAAATCATTAAAAAAAAAAAAACCTGCCTCCTGTTCTTACCTAAAATTCAAATGTACAGTTTAAAAAGCATCACTGAGAGATGTTCTTTTAGTATTGTTTTAGTGCTATCTACATAATTACACAAAGATCAGTTTAATCACCCTTTTAGTTCCTCAGTTTACGCCTCTTCTCCCTGAAACATGCTACAGCACCTTCTATTGCATCCGACTCGTTCGCTCTGCTCCCGTTAGCAGTAAAACTGACATTAGTACGTCTCGTCATACTCGGCTCAAAATCAAGTTCCACTCATCAGACAGAGTCAATGAATAATTCTGCCACTGTTCACCCACCCTCGTGTCATTTCAAACCTACATGCTGTTATTTCATCTGCGAAACACAAAAGAGAAAGAGTTTAAAGAGCAAGTTCACCTGTCATTTCCAACCTACAGACTTTCTTCAATAGAAGATTTTTCTATGTATGAACAAATTTCTCAAAACATCTTCTATGTTCCACAGAAAGAATAGTTAAAATTTTGGAACGGAATGCAGGTAAGTCAATTATGAAAAATCTCTTTAGTGCAGTTCTTTTCTATATAATGTAGGTTCACAGCTCCAAAACAAAGACAAAGCGCATGTTTGGTTTAGAAAAAATATTAATGCATGAATTTTCTATTTCAGTCTGCTCAAACAAAGCAGGTGGACAGCTTCAGAAAACTCTGAATATAGCACAAAAGTCAAGTGAACTACTTCTATGGTGCTTTCTGGACCATTTTAGATCTAAACAGAACTTGTTGCATAGAAAAGGGCTGCTTTAAAATCTTCCTTTTTTGTTCTACGACGATAAAAACAATATGTAGGGCTTGCAACAACGTGAGAGTGAGATAAATGACAGATTTTTCATTTTTGGCAAGCTATTCCTTAAAGTAAACCCAGGCTTTAATTAAATTGCACTAAATGAATTCAGCTTAATATGATCCAGGATTAAGCATTAAATAGTATCTTGAAAAAAATGTCTTTTAAATGTTCAAATCTTAAAACTTAAACCTAGATGTGCAAGAAAAAACCTGGACATGAAAGCAGAATTCAATGGTTCTGTCTGACGGTTTAAAAATAAAACTAAACTAAACTGAACCGGCTGAGGATGAGCCCAATCTACAGTATTGGCACCACTTGTTATTTTCATCTCTTCCCTCCCACACACTCAACAGCATAGCTTTCTGCTCGTCCTTCCTGTTCCTGATCTAAACCCTGAGCCCTCCCGCATCCCAAAACCCTGAGATCTATCTTCTTTTAAGTAAAGGTGTGCCCATCTAAATACTGTTTCTTCCCTCTGCCTCCCTGGACTCCTACACGAGCTACGAAAGGCCTTTTCTCCTCAGAACGTTCGCCTGCACCATCTGAACTTCCTGTCTGACCCTCTACGAGTAGGAGAGGTGGGATCCATTGGAAATGTGCGATGTCACTGATGTACTTCGGCTCAAGGCTCCATCAGCGCCCGACCCGCCGGCACCTCCGCCCGAGGCTGTTCTCCGAAGTGGACCTGGGCTGTTTCTCAAAGCCATCAGGCTGGGGCCCCTCACCGCCAAGCACTCACCCCTTCCTCCGTAGCCACTCTGAGAGGAAGAAGAGGAGGAGGAGGATTGAGGAGAGGATGAGGAAAGGGAGATGGGCGGAGGAGGTGGTGGTGGAGGGAGGAGAGCAAGGGACTGGGCAGAGGGATGGGAAGAAATGTGATGCGCGTGGCCATGAGAGGAGGATGAAGATGAGTGGTGGTGACCTCCTCCTCCTCCCCACTCTCTCTCTCGGCTGTCGCGGTACAGGTGTGGTGTGCTCTGGTGGTGGTGGTGGTGGTACTGCTGCGGTATGTAGCGGAGGTGATGGTGCGAGGACGAAGACGCTGAAGAAGCTGGCGAGGCAGAGGAGCGAGAGCTTGGAAAGCCACGGGCGCCGTTGCCGTCTGAATCCCTCTCTCGGCTGGAGATTTGCTCCCCTTGGCTGAAGCCAGCTGTACTGTTTTGACTTCGCCAAGAGGGCGGCGCCGCTGAGTTTTGGACGCCGTGGCTCCACTGGCTGCCTGAGCGGGGCACGGGACGGGACGGCCAGCCCCCGGGTCCGGATGAGGGAGGGTTGGGGTAACCCTGATTGTAAGCCTCAGCAGGGATGCCGCTCAAAGCCATGTTACTAAAGCCCAGGCGCATGCTCTCCGAGTCAAAGGACTCAATTTCTCGAGCTTGGTGTTCGAGCAGAGCCCGGATTCGCTCAGAGCGCTCATTCTGCAGAGACAACATCTCCTCCTCGATCTGAAGAAAGGCAAAGGGGTGACCGAAAGAAAAAGAGTGAAAAAAGTGGACTATGCATCAGATGCTTATTATTACACTATTATAGTGTCATCTTATTGAAATCAATTGAGAGTTCAGTTTAATTTATATTATTATCAATGCTGAAAACAGTTTCATATTACAGCTTAATATTGCTTAAACCATGATATATTTGCAGGATTATTTTTTAACCATAAAATGTAATACTGACATTTTGATCAATTTAATGCATCCTTGGTGAGAAGGATATATATATATATATATATATATATATTAAAGAAAGGATATATATATATATATATATATTTATTTATTAAAGAAAGGATATATATATATATATATATATATATATATATATTTATTTATTAAAGAAAGGATATATATATATATATATATATATATATATATATATATATATATATATATATATTTATTAAGGATATATATAAAGGAATATATATATATATATATATATATATATATATACGTGAGAAGGATAAAAATATATATATATTAAAAAAATCCCCAAATTTGAAAGCTAGTGTAAATAACATAAGGACAGTTGACCCCAACATGAAAAATCTGTCATCATGTATTCACCTTCTTCAAAACCTGTAAGAGTGAGTTTCTTCTGATGAGCATTTGAGATATTTTGAAGGATGCGGATAACCATGCAGTTTGATATGAAAACAATATTAAAAAAGAAAATGCTATGGACGTCAATGGGGACCGGAAATGGTTTGGTTACCAGTATTCTTCTAAATATGATCTTCTGTGTTCAGCAGAAGAAAGACATTGGTACCGGTTTGGAAAAACGTGAGTAAATAATGACAGAATGTACTATCCCTTTAAAGCAGATCATTATGTTTCGAACAGGTTTTTTCCATCATAACCGATCCATTCAGGATTACTCTTACCCTCTGCTCAAGGAGAGCTCTCCGTATAGACACTCTCTGCTCCAGGTCTTTGATCTCTCTCTCGTGTTGCGTGTCTGTGTGCATCTTTATTTTGCTCTGATAGGCGTTGAGCAGCTCCAATTCCTGCTGCAGCTGCATGCGCAGCGCTCTGTACTCATCCTCCTGAGTCTCATCCAATCGCAACTGTTCGGTAAACAAAAGAGGCAGGACATCAGTAGAGAAGCAGCCAATAAAGAGATGTAGGTCTAGTGTGGAACAGGAACTGTGGTTTAAGTGGGAAAACCTCATGAAACATGTCAAGAAAATTTCTTACTTCTTACTTCGAAATCTAAATAAAATATTTTGTTAAACGAAAATGAAGCATTTTAGGACAATTAGTTGTTGTTTTTCCAAATTATTGAGATGTAATAAATATGAAAAAGATAACATTACTAAAAGCACTTAATTACTGCGTTTATATTACGCAGGCATAAAGATAGTATTCAAATAAGCCAATGAGAATAATGGGAATGGGAGAAAATGTTCTTGACTGGTTTGTGTGACATTAACTCAAATGGGTGTTTGCATACATGCATTCTTCATTCTGGTTACTGCACGTCATTCTGTGATTGTGCACCACTGAAAGTGAAATAAAGCATAAAAGAATGTCTCTCCTTGCCTTACTCACAGCCTGTGTGGACAGCATGTCTTTGATGGAATGGTCGTACTGCTCAGCCAGGATGGCCAGTTTACGCGTCTGCTCCTCTTTGAGTCTCTTCAGTACGGTTTTATGCTCTGATTTGGGAGTGGTCTCCAGCAGGTGGTTGCGCAAGGCTTTGTACTGCCGTGTCTGAATCTTACAGGTGTCTTGGAACTGACGTTTGATCTGGAGCTCTTTCGTCTGAAAGAACAAAGTGCAAGAAACATACTTGAGCACCTGACAATAGCTATTCCTCTGGTGTGTATTTACATCACTAGAATCTTTGATTAGATGTCATTTAGATGGTTCAGTTTAACAGAAGTTCTTTGTGGTATCTCACGCTTGCAACTGCCAAACAGGTCTCTTTTCAAAAACAAACATCAGTCAGTGAGCATTAAGGCCCGTTCACACCAAGAACGATAACGATATTAGGGTCCACACCAGCGAACGATATTGTTTGTGTATTCCAAGCGGATGCGCGTCTGCTGTTTTAAATTCTCAAGCTCATTACAGCAGGATTGATTCGGATTGGTTGGCAATGTTTTTATTGTTCATCAGAAAAAAAATCTGAAAGTGATTCCAACGATATCGTTTCTCTGTGCCTTTATCGTTATAGTTGTGGTGTGGACTTATGGAGTGAGTTTTGGTTCTTTATTACATGCGAGAAAATAAAAGATCTGAGAGAAAAAAAAAAGTTTGAGGGAAAAAGTTATCACACTGATAGCAAAAAAACATTTCATGAGAGAAAAAAGAATATTCGAGAGAAAAGGTTTTCATGCCAATAGCAAAAAAAAATAATATTTGAGACTAAAAAAAAGTTTTGAGAAAAAGTATTTTCTCATAGAACATAAAAAAATATACATTTGAAATTTTTTTACATTATTCTGAGAAAAAAAATCTCTCTCAAAATACTTTGAAAAAAACTCTCAAATATATATTTTTTGCTATCAGTGTGAAAATATTTTCTCTAAAAAAAAAAGTGTTTCTCTCGAAATGCTTTTCTTTGCTCTTGATGCAATTTCTTGCTCTCGTGTCAGGATTTTGCTTTCACTGTGAGAATTGTGTCATGGGCGGGGCCACGTTCCTATTGGCCAGTCGGGTGAGCATCGTCTTGTCTTGGGAGTCGAACTGAATCATTACACCATTGTTCGGTTCACCTGCATAGATGCCGCCTCTGCCTTATGGCTAGTTAAATTGAGCACGGACATATGACACTCCAATGTTTGGGTAAGATGATGACACACAGCTGGCTGAGCAAGTTCAGTATCACTGAAGATTAAACATTAAAAAAATAGCACTCATATTCATGAATAAATGTGTATTATATTATTTGCTTGCTAATCGCTAGTAAAGCTAACCAGCCATCATGCTAGGTAAACTTGCAAACTCACCTGGTTTATACTATGTTTAAATCAAATGCCAAATTAATGTTTTGATTTAGATAGTTTCACGCCTTATTTAGTGAGTAGTGAGTGAGCAGTGATTGATATACCGTTTGAAAGTGTCCCACCTAGTTTTGTTTAAAATAGTCTTTGTATGGTTGTTGCACTACATGTTTAGCTACACTGCATGTATAGTTCACAAACTCAGCTACACGGGCTTATTCTAAATATTTTTTACCATCTAGCCGAGGTCTAGAGCAGACAAGGTAAATTGCAGGTCTAGAACTAACTCTTACATTAGCAACCCACAAATATGTTTGTGCCTGTACTGTCATGGTAATTATTTTTTCTTTTAAATCTTTCAAACGGTTTATAAATCACTGTCTAACGTTAGCTAGTTGTAGGGTTGCCACCTTCCATGCATACTAACGTTAGTTGAAAGTTGTACGGGAGGTTGTATGAACAAGCAGTTACTCTTCAGGTGCTTTGAGGCTAGCAAGTGCAAAGGTAGAAACTAGCTCACTACTCACTAAATAAGGCGTGAAACTATCTAAATCAAAACATTAATTTGGCATTTGATTTAAACATAGTATAAACCAGGTGAGTTTGCAAGTTTACCTAGCATGATGGCTGGTTAGCTTTACTAGCGATTAGCAAGCAAATAATATAATACACATTTATTCATGAATATGAGTGCTATTTTTTTAATGTTTAATCTTCAGTGATACTGAACTTGCTCAGCCAGCTGTGTGTCATCATCTTACCCAAACATTGGAGTGTCATATGTCCGTGCTCAATTTAACTAGCCATAAGGCAGAGGCGGCATCTATGCAGGTGAACCGAACAATGGTGTAATGATTCAGTTCGACTCCCAAGACAAGACGATGCTCACCCGACTGGCCAATAGGAACGTGGCCCCGCCCATGACACAATTCTCACAGTGAAAGCAAAATCCTGACACGAGAGCAAGAAATTGCATCAAGAGCAAAGAAAAGCGTTTCGAGAAAAACACTTTTTTTTTTTTGAGAAAATATTTTCACACTGATAGCAAAAAATATATATTTGAGTTTTTTTTTCAAAGTATTTTGAGAGAGATTTTTTTTCTCATAAATAATTGTAAAAATTTCAAATGTATATTTTTTTATGTTCTATGAGAAAATACTTTCTCTCAAAACTTTTTTTTAGTCTCAAATATTATTATTTTTTGCTATTGGCATGAAAACTTTTTCTCTCAAATATTCTTTTTTCCCTCATGAAATGTTTTTTTGCTATCAGTGTGATAACTTTTTCTCTCAAACTTTGTTTTTTCTCTCAGATCTTTTATTTTCTCTAGATTCTAGATGGTAATTAATTCTAGATGGTAATTAATAACCTTAAAAAAAATAATAACTAGGAAATAACCTTTCCATTTTGCAACAAAAAAAAAAAAATTCTGAATTTAGTCCAACCCTGCAGTGCATCTCACAAGCACTAAAGATCCCCTCACCTTTAAGCTCTTGGGTTGCTGGCGGACCTCCACAGCGTGTTTCTGACGGAGTTCCTGTTCACGCCGCTTGTTATACTCCATCTGGTTGGCCAGTTCGCTCTGGTGCTGCGTTCGGATCAGGTCGGCCCGAGTGTGCTGGACCAGCCCCAGCTGCCTGAACTCCAGCTCTTGAGTGGTCTCGTGATGTCTCAACAACATCGCACACTCCAGATCCTTCTGAGTCTGACGTTTATTCAAGTCCTACAGACACAAGTCAAGATATAGCAACAGATGCCAGATCAAAAAGTGAGGTAGAAAGCGAAAAGGAATGGGAAAAGCCCTCATAAATGTGTTAGTCTAACCTCTCGGAGCAGGTCCTGCTCTAGATTGTGTCTGGCGAGCAGCATCTTTCTCTTATATTGTCGGCACTGCAGCTCATAATACTGCCTCTGGCGCCGTAACAGCGAAGCCTCCTCCTCAGCCTGGATCTGCTGCAGACACTCTTTCTGCCTCACCAACCATTCCTGCTTCTCTCGCTTCGGCGTGGACTGGTTCTCACTCAGCTCCTGGTGCCATAGTAAAGGATATCAGGGGGACAAGAGCAAGTTAAGGATAAGTAATGGGACTGATGAATATGATGCGAAAGACGTGAACAGTTTGACCAATGTATTATCTCTTGCTACATCAAGTAGAGCTACTCTTATTTCATAGTCATGAAGCCATAAGGACAGCGAACTGTTCGACAGCGTACCTCCTTGAGCTGCTCCTTGCGTTGCCTGTACTGGCGCTTCTGGGAATCCAGCAGGCTGTTGAGTTCTTTCTTCTGCTGGTTCAATATGTGCTGCTGAAATTTTTTCTCTTCCGTTTGTGCAGCTTTAATCTAAAAAAAAACAAAAAACAAATATAAACACACAACCATTAAAAAAATTTGGGGAAATTAATACTTCTATTCACCTAGGATATATTAAACTGATGAAAAGAGACAGTAAAAGCATTTATAATGTTGTTTCTATTCACCATAAATAATGAAAAACAATGCATCCAAATCAGGATATTAGAATCATTTCTGAGGGATCAAGTGACACAAGACTCGAGTAATGGCAGCAAACTTAGCTTTCCCATTAAATGAAGATGATATATCTTCAAAAATATCAATTAAAAAGATATTTTTAATTGTTATAATATTTGTTTTTACTGTATTTTTGATCAAACAAATGCAGCTTTTGTAATAAAACGATATTCCCATTGTTGCACGTAATAGAACAAGGGATTGTGAGAGGTCTAGTACCATTTTCTTTTTTATTTCTCACCTCTTTTTCCAGGATGGCCTGATGTTTCTTACTCAGCTTGTCGGCTTCACCGCTGAAGTTGTTTCTCTGCGTCTCCAGCTCTTTGTCCAGTCTGAGCTGATGTTCATCCATCTCAGACTTGAGTTTGTTCTCCAGAGCCAGCAGTTGTTTCTGGTGCTGCCTCCTCATGCGCTTGTAACCGGACATCTGCTCCCTCAGAGCTGAGCCCTGCTCATGCTCCTGAATCTGACGCGTCACCTGGAAAGAGAGAAAGAGGGAGTTGTCTGTCTTAACGTCCGATATAAAGAGAAAACATGGCCTCTGAGCTGCAGGTTAGTCAGGAGCTCACCAGCGAGGCTGTGCGGATGGTGGCGAAATGGTCTCTGTTCCTGTGCACCCTCCTCCGAGCAGCCGACGACGGCTGCTGCGGAGACTCCATCTCCGGCTGATATGGGTCGTCGTAAATATTATCCCGTGCCTGACAGACGGATTGGACAATTAGAAAGAGGTCAAGGACAAGATAGTTTCAGAAGACACTGTGCACTGTCCGGCCTCGTTTACGTACAGTGGGGCGGTGAATGATGGAGCTGTTAGACGTGACTGTCTGCTCTCCCTCCTGCATCATGGCCATCTCCGCACTGTCATCGGAGCCGTCGGCCAGGCTGTTGACCGAGGAGCTCTGGGAGCTGGCGCTGATGGACATGGAGGGGACAGACTGAGAGCTCTCCATACTGTTCACCGTGCCCATCTGCAGGAGGTACTGCTCTGCTTCCTACACACACAAACAAACAAACAAGGATGTCATGGTCTTTTCCTGTTTTCTGCAGTATAGAATATCACAAAAGAGCAGACACTGGGCTGAACTGGACAGAGGGATCAAAGACAATGCTTGGCCATCCTTTGGATGTACCTCTTCCTCCTCTCCTCCTTCCTGTGTGGGGCCATTGTGAGTTTCCTGAAACAGGATCTTCTTCATCTTCCTGTACTGCAGGTTGTCCAGCTCTCGCACGGCGTCTTTGGTGCGCGTGATCAGATCCATCACTACAGAACGGGGGCGCTCTCGGCATAGAAAGTGGTGCTGTGAAGGGAATACACGGTGTGAACCACAGAGCTTCATTACACAATCTCAGTGCGTCATATGTGTCTTACTAATAATAGCTATTTATGATTTAATTGTCCATTTTATCACTTGCAGTATATGCTTACTGCAAATACAGCTTAAGATGGGATTTATTAGGAATCCAGTATGAGCTATTAGTCACCAGCCATTAGTGTAAAGGTCCCTTTTGTTTCTTAATTGGACTATTTCTACTTTTTCTATTGTTCTTGTTATTCTGTTTCTAGCATAATACAAATCAATGGCAACCTTTACAATCATACGCTAAAGCTGCAAATCAGAAACGTATGTTACAAAAGAGTTCTTTCAAAGAATTGCTGCCATTTACCACTTGTTACAACAAAAATTCTTTTATCATTGCTAAACTTTATATTGATCAAACATTCAACATTGATAAGAAACATTTATTGAGCACCAAATCAGCATATTAGAATGATTTCTGAAGGATCATTTGACACTGAAGACTAGAGTAACCAGATTTTTACATTACATAAGAATTGAAAATGGTTACTTTTAAATTGTAACTTTTCACAGTATTGCTGGTTTTACTGTATTTTGGTTGAATGAATGCAGCTCATAAAAAGTCCTTTCAAAAACGGTGTCTTTGACCTCAATCCTCTGAACGATACAGTAGTGCGTGTACTTTTTCAAATGTCTCTAAATTTAGGTCATACGGTCTTAAAAGTATGCTGATGAGAGATCATAAACGCTCTTTGATGGATCAAACTGATCACATGTAATGGCCAAGGAAGTAATGGTTGAATTTGCAGTTCAAACAGCCAAAAATATTCAAAAACCCCTTTCCATTTTCAAAACACGTTTGAGCTAAGAATCGCCCCTTTCACATGGGTTCTGCCATACATTCTTTTTCAGTATTTGAAAAAGACATTTCATCCAATTTTGTTTCTATATTGTACTGGAAAATAAAGTGCATAATAACTGTGATTATTTCAAACGAATAACAACAAGGCCATTAGGTAATGATGACAGACCTAGCAACAACAAAAGTTCCAAGGAGGAGAGAAAGTGTGTGACCCTGGGAGCACAAAACCTTAAAAGTCTTAAGTTGCTGGGGTATATTTTTTACAATAGCCAAAGTAAAGATTGTACTGGTCAAAATTATCTTATATATTTTACTTTTATGTGAAAACTCATTAGGATATTAAGTATAGATCATGTTCCATGAAGATATTTTGTACATTTCCTACCATAAATATATAGAAACTTAACTTTTATTTATATTTATTAAAATTTACAAATAGAAATATGCATTGCTAAGAATTAATTTGGACAACTTTAAAGGTGATTTTGTCAATATTTAGATTTTTTTTGCGCTACAGATTCCAGATTTTCAAATAGTTGTATCTTGGCCAAATATTGTCCTACATCCTAACAAACCATACTTCATCTGAAAGCTGAATAAATAAGTCTTCCGTTGATGTATAAATCTCAATTTCGAAAAAATTAACACTTAAGACTGGTTTTGTGGTACAGGGTCACATATTTGATTGAAATAATGAATATGGTGTCAGAAAGTGTGTGTGTGTGTGTGTGTGTTCAAGTCTCACATTGAGCAGCACATCTGAGGTAGGCCTGTCCTGAGGGATCTTTTGAAGACAAGAGTCCACAAAGTTACGGAAGTAGTCCGACCTGCATTAAAGAGAGAGAGAGAGACAAAGGAAAAGTTAAACACACACAGAATGCATAAAAGAATTTATATACAGAAAACAAGACACTACAATAAAAATGAAAACTGTCATTTAAAAATGTAATTTTAAACTTCTTTTCGATAAACAAATGGACACGGGCTGCCCAGCCATTTTGAAGTTTGTTGTGGAAGGCTTCCAGCCAGCAACTTCCAGTTAATTGAGCTGTACAAAAACACTTGATCATGCCGCTTTATTTTTCAGGCTAGAGATCGTAAACATATCATACTGTTTTTACTGTAGTGAAACAGTACAAAATACAATCTCCTCTTGTTTTATTTCTCTCAGAATCAGAGAACATTCCCTTTCATTACAGGTACATAGTCCATGGACATGTTGATAATGGATGATTTATTATTTTGTTACAATAAATTACTGTAATATCTATCTATCTATCTATCTATCTATCTTCAGCTTTTGTTGTGTAGCACTAAATTCTAGAATTATACTTTGAATTATGTACTTTGCAAAACAGACAAACAGAAATATTGATTGTAAATGAAGAGGAAAAAGACTAAACCAAGCGGTTGAAAGAAGGAAAGAACAGGAAAAAAAAAAGTTCTCACCAGTGGTTTGACGCCAGGACAGGGCTTTCGTTTTGCGCAATGTGGTATAAGGCACTCATAGCATTCATATTGAACAAGGGTGGCTTCCTTTCAGCTAGACAGAAGGACAAATAGAAATATAAAACCAGTGCAAACACACACAAAAAGAATTCATTCAGAAGAAAAGGATGGGAGATCAGAATTAGTGCTGCAATGACAGAGACTATAGAGAGGTGCGAGTGAATAAATGAAAATGCTGGGAGGTTGAGGGGAAGAGTAGAAGTTATCTTACAACCCAAAGCAGCTTAGAGACTAAAAACAAATCCCCTCCACTAGCAAACGACATAGACACAGCACAGACTCACAAGCGGCGAAACACGCTGGCCTAAATAAACCCCCTTAATACTCGACACGACCTGGAGTTTCAGAGCTCCGTGGGAGGTCATGGATCAGTTTCAAACCATCACAAACCTAGTTCGATGCAGGTGATGCCGAGAGACCAGACGTCCACCTTCCCGTCATACTGCCCCTCGTCCATGGCTAGTATCACTTCTGGGGCCATCCTAAACACGAGAGGGGACAGGACTGATAAACAGGACTGTCTTTGCTCATTTGAAACAAATAAAAGCACAATCTACTGCTCAGAAACTTTAATATTCACAATACAGGTTCTTCCCAGTTCACCCAGCCTATTTTTGGACAAAGGACTATGCCAAATTTAGCAATTTACAACAAAGATTTTATGGCCATCAATATGACTGCCTTTTATTTGGCCATGAAATGTGTTGAAAAGGGTAATGCAATCCCTGTCATGACTTACAAGTAACTTACTTAAGTAAGTAAGTTACTTTCTTTGAAGTGTTAAAGGCATAGTTCACCCAAAAAAAAAAAAATCATTAATTGTCATTATTTACTCTCCCTACTGTTGTTCCAGAACCGTAAGACTTTTATTTAATGATTGGTTCTTTTCTGGATCAGTACCATAACAAGCATGCGTCGTGATACTCTCGTGAATGGCGGCAGATACTCATCCGGAAAAGAGGAAATCGTTGAATAAAGTTATTATTTTGGTTTTCTTTGTGCACAAAAAGTATTCTCATATCTTCATAACATTACTGTCGAATCACGGATGTCACATGAACTTTTTAACAATGTTCTTGCTACCTTCAATGTTTACATGAACAGCATTTATTTGAAATATAATTATTTAGGGACAATGCAAGCGCGTTAACTTCCAAAGACTGGTTTCCCTGCTGAATGTAAGTATTTATTTCTTACTGATCTTTCTAACACCGAACTTTTAAACTGCAGTGTATTGTTATATCAATGTATAAAAATGCTCTAATTACTTGTGCACACTCATTTAGGAGAAGAAATCCTGACTATGATTATATGATGACTTCAAGTAAAATCAAATCATAGAATAAAGTCCCCTCAACCAAACAATTGCATTTTCAACTTACCAGTAAGGTGTACCCACAAAAGAGTTAGCAGGAGAAACAATCGAGGCAGAGCCAAAATCTCCAAGCTTCACCTGACCTGGCTCAGTTAGCAGAATATTACCTGCCTTCACATCTCTGGAAAAAGAAAAACACCGAAAATAAAGACCTATGCATCTTTCAGCACTGAAAAAAAACAACAATCAATATTGACAACAAGTTGAGAAACTTCAGCAAAGCGAGCTGGTGTAAAGATAAAAACAGAGATCAGGAAGGGTCTCACCTGTGTATCATGTTGTGAGAGTGAAGGTAGGCGAGGCCCTGAAGTGCACCGTGGGTAATAGCAGCTATTTCAACCTCCTGCAGAGGCTTCTTATGCACTGTAGGATCAAAAGACTAAATATTTCACAGTGGAAAAAACCAGCACAGTCTAGAAATCTGATGATAACAATATTTACACCTACATACACCAACTGATGATGGTACAACTACAGCACAGCAAATATAAACAGACACCTCTAATGTCAGACAGGACAGCTGAGGAGAGCAGGACAGCTTTATTTGAAAAGGAAGGAGGACGTGAGGAAGGGTAAACATGAACTACTCACCCTCTAAAAGATCAGAGGCTGATCCTAGACAGTATTCCATCACCAGCTAACAGGAGAGACGGACAACATTAGCACACGGCAGACAAACACGTCGCTCACATACATGTGTGTCCGTGCTTACCCATGCTGTGTGCTCCCTGAGGTAGCACCCTTTGTATTCGATGGTATTGGGGTGTCTGAGTTTCTGCAAGAACTTCACCTCCTTTATGATGTCCTGCCATTTCTGGGGACCAACACGCCAGGCATTAGTGAAAATGTGATTTGTGAGTTTTAATCAGTCTGGTTCAGTACTACATAGGTTCAAATCGCATTTTGATCCTGACCTCATTAGACTGCTTGCCACTGAACGACATCTTCTTGATGGCCACCACTTCGTTGGAACGCACATCATGAGCCTGAAAGAAATATACGGTCATACAGAGCTCGTGCACAAATGTCCACGGCACACGAATCTTGGCATGGGTTGCTTACGAAGTACACGGCTCCGAAGCTGCCATGACCGATCTCGCGGAGATCAGAGAAGAGCTTCTCAGGATCATCCCTGTAGAAGAGCTCAGACACCTCCGAGTCCTTCGGGGTCCCAGTACGCACGCTGGCAGGCATGACGCGCTCCTAGGATGGAGAGAAAGAGAGAGAATGTGTAACTATGAATGCGAAATAAGCAATTGTGTTGCATTATGTCTATCTGCAACATCACAAAAACAAGGCACTTCTCAACAGGCCGAATCTTTACGGAGATATAACTCAAGACTTCCTTTAAGACTGTCATTATTGATGATTACGGCAATCGGACGATCATCGTGACTATTAATCAAGTAATTACTTAACTGATTACTTTTCATTGTAATCCAGGGTTTTAAAAAACTGAGTACACAAGTTAAAGAGCAATCATGACAGCCCTATACGTCCAAAATGAATAAAACCTAATCTTAGAGCAAGTAAAAATGGATGTCACCAGACACTACCTTCATTAAGATGATAATACATAGTTTAAGTAGCAAGATAATGACCTTGATATAGCCTTAGTGATGTATGTGATTTGAATCAAGGACACACGGTCTTTGAAAACAATATCTCAAGAAACTTTTTTACTGCAAAAAATTATGTATTGTTATATTGTATATTGTTGAGCATACATTTTAAAAAAACATTAAAAAAAATACATATTTTGAATGGTGGTGTAACGCTCAGTTCAGCAGGCTACAAGATTTTAGACTTTTTTTTTTTAATATATATATTTTTTTTTTTACTCCCGATGCCGATATCTTGAAAAGCAGGGTGGCCAATAAATAGCTAATATAAAGCAGATTTATTATTATTTTTATTCATATTTAAGAAAGAAAGACTTTAGATGTCAAAGTATTTTATTCAAATAAATAAATATTTAATAAAACTATAATTAATAAAGAAAGTAAACACTAACCAACAGGGCACTCAATTTTCTAGGAGAAAGTGTGTGTGCATTGGGAAATGGGAATCATATTTTTACATACAGCGTACAGTGAAAATGACAAATATGACAGTGGGCAAATGCATAAAGAGCAGCATAATTTGAAATCATAAGTTTATAGTTTGAGAAAGTATTATAATGTTTGCCTATTACTAATAATATAAAAGCAATCGTTATTATACTTTTTGTATACAGTAATTCATTTGCTTAACCGTTCCATCTGGTTATTAGACATCCGTATTTGACTGTTAACAACGACAGTAAACAAGAGAGAGAATGTGAGCACTGTGTGTGCACAGGTGCTGCCGTTTTCAGAAAATGTATCGGCCAAAGCCGATATTTAAAAATAAAATCCCAAATATCGGCCCATATATCGGTCGACCACTAGTGCAGTTTGACATGTTTCTTGTTCAAAACACACACACACACACAAAAAAAAAGAATCATAATAAATAAAACATTTTACCAAAATGCAGGCAAATGTCATAATTCTAAAAAACAAAAACAAAAAAAAAAACACACATTCTTGGTTGAGGTGAAAATGTTTTTCAGAAATGGAACCAAGTGTGAAAAATAATCAAGATACCACTCTAAACTTGTAGAGTGAACTCCTCTCATCTCTTCTCTGGCTTAGCATATATGCCACAATCTGGCATCTGCAGCACACCATAAAACACTCAGAAGTCTGTGACCCACTTAGAAGTTGTGAGACTTGGTGCTGCGCATTAATAATGAAGATGCAGTAATCTGCCCTGGTTGGATGATTCAAAGTCAGATGTGTAAGTTCCTTCTTTTTCATCTTATCCATGTTAGCACACCCAATGCTGTTTGTGTGCACGGTGGGAATATTGTTTGAATGTTGCCAAAAATGGTGAAGAAAAAGATCTAATCTGGTTAATTTACATTCAAATACAATCCATAAAGTACACGCACTTCTCAAAATGTAAAGAAAATCCTGATGGCCTCCATCTCATTTGCATATGCATGTCAAACTCACACATTATGCACAGACAGTGGGAAACATAAATATGTATTGGTTTAGTACAATGTTTGTGAGGGAGTGAAAAAATATTTTTGGGCTACATTAAAGTGATGCCATTAACTATTCTTGTTACAGTAATTATCCTTTTTTTATATCCAATTTAATGTTACTCTAAAAACAGCTACAATAAGAACTTCAATTAAAAACAGCAACATTGCCAAATGAAATACATTTGCATGATTTACAGCCAATATTTGGCAGAAACCTGACCTGATGAATCCATTCACGTGATCTCCATGCTCTGGGGATGATCGATACTGAAATCTGATCTAAATGTTTACAGGGTACTAGCAGCCCATCTACACTCTAATAAAAAAACTCAGATATGTAGACCATGAACACATTCTCATATTAGTTTGCTTCTCAGACAGGTGGAGACTTGCATTTATTGAGATTCTTTCTCTCTTATCTTGATGTCTTTACTGGCTCTTGAGGCTCAAGGTTTTACGAGAGCACAAACAAAATCCAAACAATTCCAAACTGACTTCACTGAGTCTGTTGCAGAACTGTGAAAAACCACAAACACGGAGCTGTTGTATCAATTCACAAAAATGTAAATCTGAAACACAGCCACCTTGCATACTAAACTATGATTTAACAAACACAACAGACTGTCAGTATGAGTCTACACGTGAGGATTTACCCTTGATATGTTTCAATGGCATGTAAATGAATAGAAACCACGCAGATATTTGATTTAAGAGATGGGTGAGGCCTATAGAGTCAACATGGACAGTTCGAAACCTATTTTTACCTCTGTAATCTGACAAGCTTCTGAATGAAACACAATATCAAATGGGAAAGGGTGGGACTTGATGTGATCTATTGGGAGTTGACAATGGAGCCAGATGGCTGAAGGCAAGGGGGTTGAAAATGGGGATCTGTGATGTAGCAGTAGGAAAGGAGAGTCGTTTCCTTATTTTAAAGAGGATTACTAAGACAACACTGTTCGTAAAAGAAATTACATACATTAAGAAAGCAATTTGGTCCATTTCGGCTTTAAAAGTTGTGACAAACTGACCTTTTCTTCAGTATTCAAGTGCAACAGATTACCAAAAACCTCAAATCTAGGGTGGACTCTATTGGCTGGTTGTTGACTGGATTTTGAGTTTTGGTCGGGTTTTAAATGGACTAAACGATTTGAGAGAATCCTGTAGATTTTGAACACTACAAGGCCAAACCTATTTTAATAAAGGAAACATGCACGATTGTTCACGACAAGATCCATTACAGGCTTTCAGGAAATAATCTTCATTTCATGCTAACTCAGAACAAATCTGCCGTGGAGCACAGAGGACCTGTGATAGACAACAACTCCGAAAACAACTCCAGAACAGACACACAGATCGAAATATAATCCTTCAACCAGACACCCCTGCACAATAAGTCAGACGGTGACTCAATCACACCGCAGGAGACCAGCGAGAAAGTAATAGCCAAACAAGTTCATCGGAGTTTTAAAGCTTTTAGAGGCATAGGAAACTTTTGTAATTCCTGGCTGCTTTAATGAAGACTAGAAAATCCATCAAGGAGACGCACATGTTGTTTGGGCTCAGTGGATCACCAGTACTTCCTTTGCTTCAAACAGCCTGATTACAGGGTGGTGGGGGTCTATGGGATGGAGAAGCCTATTTTACACTTCCTGTTTAAAGAAAGGAGGTTCACGTAAGATCCAAGTGAAAACCCACAGCTGCAAACCAACCCACAATACCACTTTTTTTTGCACATCTGTATATTTAAGGGATGGTTCACTCAAAAATGAAAATTCGGTCATCCCTGACTCACCCTCGTGTCATTCCAATCCCATTCGTTCATCTCTGAAACTCAAATTAAGATTTTTTATAAAAGCTTAAAACGGTTCTGACCTTTAACTTTAAGTTAATGTAACCCAAACTTGGATTCAAAAAATTCCCAAAAACAATGATGAATTGTTTAAATGTAAATAAAATCCAAAATGTAAAATCTGTACATTGTATAAAGCAATGATTTTTCTTTTTCTTTTGATTATGTTTACCATGTCTTTATACAGTTTTAGACACAATGATTTCCAATTTAAGGAGTAAAATATATCATGGTTATTAAAAAAAAACAATCTTCATTAAATCATCATATGGGCTTGGATTATGGATGAAACATCTGTTAACCCCACCTGATTTCTATCTTCAGTTCACACATATAGGCTCCCAGACCTGGGTGTGTCATCCAAGACTGACAAGTGCATCTTTACAAAGCATTGATGAGGTCTTTGACAGTCTTCTAACATCGCACAATAAATATGAAGTATTGATTACACTCAGCCTGATGTGCTATTATTGTACTTAAACGGTAGCCAGTAATGTTCCACTGAGTGCACTTAAGTCCATAATGTGTTTGTGCAGCTGAAGCACACCTTCCACATTACTAAAACCTTTGGACTTTGTGTGCAGGCAGTGCAGCACTTTTGTTGTCCTCGGGGCTGAATGAATTTTCAAGTGCTTTAAGAAAAAAAAGTGTGAAGATTAGCATACTATTGTATAAATGCTAATCAGGGATGGAGGGACAGAATCAGTATCCGGTGTTCTGCTGGAAAAGGGAAACTAAACAATAGAGAAGCACACCAGCTGTCTCTCCAAACTGCATTTTGGAGTATTAGAGACACAATATTGTATAAGACGCTCACTAGGTTTTGAGACTGATCCACTAACTTAAAAGGGAATGATTTGGGTTCAAACCCACGGTTATAATGTAGTGATGGACGATGTCCGGCTAGTTCATGACAGGCTCGAGATGAGTCTGTCAACAGCGACAGCCTGAAATCTGGACAGCTGGAAAAGTCTCCCAAGCACCTTTATGTTATAAACTCAAGTGTTCAACTAAAACAGAGTGTCTTACCGTGGCGTGCTGCGATCCTGCTCCTAATTCCGTGTGAATAAAGTTATCCGGCTTCCTCTGCAGATAACCGTGGCTTTTGCTGTTTTTTTGTCCGCTGCGACGTTTCAAATCAACACACGGTCCATATTTCTACCAACATCCGCCTACTAGCGTGCTTAAGAGTATAATATGATAACTGTGAATGTCGTACAATACTTTAGTGTCTATGAAGTCTTTATCTCACTCTTTCTCTAACGGCTCGTTAGCCAGCTAGCCAAAGGTTTGCTCTTTGAATACGGGCCGCGGCTGGTGTACCTGCTCGCCCGCTCCCGCGCCTAGCATATTGCACAGTTACATCCGCACTTTTGATTCTCGGTATGATTTGAAGACTAATTTTATTACGTGTCCGATTGTCTTTCTATCTAACCCCCTTTTTTGTCCAGGAAACGCAAAATGGCTTCGTGGGGCGGGAGCCAACCGGAAAGAAGGTCAAAATTATTTACCGTGTGTTTCCGGTGAAGAGTGGCATTGGGAATCTGCCATCTTGAAAAGGTCACAGACGGGCACGCATATATATATATATATATATATATATATATATATATATATATATATATGAATATGAGTGTCTGTGTGTGTGTGTGTGTGTGTGTATATAAATCGGTCTACACTTGTGTTACTGAGCACTTCTTCTTTTGCCGAGATAATCTATCCACCTCATAGGTGTGACATATCAAGACTCTGATTAGACAGCATGATAAGGCTATTGCGCAGGTGTACCTTAATCTGTTGTGTACAGATAAGGGGTGCTCGGATCAGGATTTTTGAGGCCGATCGTCGATCATAGAAAGCAGTAGCTATCGGCCGATACCGATCACCAATACTGATCTTTTTAAACGCTTCTTTTTATAATTGATAACTATATATATCTATAAATATATATATATATATATTGATACTCAAATCAGTGTGAAGTTACTTCTCACACAAGTTTTGCAAATTAATTTAAACGTTATTTAATGAAGAAATATAGCATTATAATTATTTCACCCGCACCAGATAGAGACTGAGACGATGCCAAACCTCTCACAGCAGGCACATCATCAGCTTGAGATCATTTTTTCTGAGATATGCCTTTTTAGAGACCGCCGATCAATCATCCCAAAGCAATTATCAGCCGATTGTGATCAGAAGCTGATCAATCGAAGCACCCTTAGTACGGATCCTTGCAACATGGGACCGTGAATTATTATGCTGCAACATGAGGTGATTGTCGTGGATGAATGGCACAACGATGGGCCTCAGGATCTAATCAAGGTATCTCTGTGCATTCAAAATGCCATCAATAAAATGCACCTGTTTTCGTTGTCCGTAACATACGCCTGCCCATACAATGGTCGCCGTGATTTTGGCAAGTAAGACCTGGAGCCTGGATCAACATCTATTGATGATCCTGGATCAACATTGTTGTCCAAAAATATAACAATCCCTAACCCTAAACCTAATCTACCCATAATTTATTCCTAAAATCTGTGGGAAATGATTAACAACAGTGTAGAAGAACCTAACCCTGATTGTAAGCCTAAAAAAGATATTTCCTGAAAAGTTATATCTCAATTCTGATTGGTTGATTGGAATGTTGTTCCAGGATCAACAAGGAAGTTGATCCAGGAACATCTTGTACTTGGCAAAATCCCGTGGACCCCATTCAATAACCCCACCTCCACCATGGGCCACTCGATCCACAACATTGACATCAGCAAACTGGTCACCCACACGACATCATACACGCTGTCTGCCATCTGCCCTCTACAGTGAAAACCAGGATTCATCTGTGAGGAGAACACCTCTCCAAAGTGCCAGACACCAGTGCATGTGTGCATTTGCCCACTCATTTATAATGACGAACTGCAGTCAGGTTGAGACCCTGATGAGGACGACAAGCATGCAGATTAGCTTCCCTGAGATGGTTTCTGACAGTTTGTGCAGAAATTCTTTGGTTATGGAAACCTATTGTTGTAGCAGCTGTCTGGGTGGCTGGTCTCAGACTATCTTGGAGGTGAAGATGCTGGATGTAAAGGTCCTGGGCTGGTGTTGTTACATGTGGTCTGTGGTTGTGAGGCCGGTTGGATGTACTGGCAAATTCCCTGAAACGCCTTTGGAGACGGCTTATGGTAGAGAAATGAACATTCAATTCACGGGCAACAACTCTTGTGGACATTCCTACAGTCAGCATCCCAATTGCACGCTCCCTCAAAAGTTGCGACCTCTGTGGCATTGTGCTGTGCAATAAAACTGCACAGTTTAAAGTGGCCTTTTAGTGTGGCCAGCCTAGGTCACACCTGTGCAATAATCATGCTGTCTAATCAGCGTCTTGATATGCCACACCTGTGAGGTGGATAGACTATCTCGGCAAAGGAGAAGTGCTCACTAACACAGATTTAGACAGATTTGGAAAAATATTTGAGAGAAACAGGCCTTTTGTGTACATAGAAAAAGTCAGCTCATGAAAAATGGGGGCAAAAACAAAAGTGTTGCATTTATAATTCTGTTCAGTGTTTATATATATATAAATATATATATATATATATATATATATATATATATATATATATATATATATAATGTGACGAGTCAGCTGCCTCCTCCCTGATTATCACCGGCACCCCGTCCTAAATCGCCGCCCTTCACCAGGCTCCCGACTTGAGTGGGTGTGTGAGAGGAGGGGCGCTGGACGAGTCAGGGCTGGCGGCGTGTGATGGGGCACACCTGAAGGAAGTGGAGCCTCATTACCGCCGCTGTTTAAAAGCCCAACGCGCCTCTCCTCAGGAGACCGGTCTCTTCCCCGTGCATGCACACTGGTGTCCTCGTGGGTCCAGGAAGGGTGCGTTGAGGGACTCCCGCGCCACCAAGACGTGAGCTGCCGGACCCGCGATCCGGATGGGAACCGCACCCCTATACACGGCCGACGGGCCAGGATGCCGGGCCGTCCATCCCCTACCAGCGCCGCGGCCGACGAGAGAGATGTGGCCGCTAGAGGAAGCCGCCGCCCCTCGCGCCCCGGACCAAGGAGGGGAGCGCGTGCGGCCGCCGGACTCCGCCCCTTACCTGGACCCTTCCTCCATGAACACTGCCCGACCCACACAAACCCCGCAGCACGACGAGGACACCAGATTCCCTGTTATTTTGGACACTTTCCCCCTTTGGCCACTTTTATTCCCTGTTATTTTATGATTTCTGTTAATAAAAGCCTCTCCGAGGCCTGACGCCACGCCCACTGTGTCTGTCTTGTGCTCCTCCCGTGACAATATATATACAGTCATGCCCAAAAATATTGGCACTCTTGGTAAATATGATCAAAAAAGGCTGTGAAAATTAATCTGCATTGTAAATCCTTTTGATTTTTTATTTTAAAAAATTCACAAGAATGTATCCTTTCATTGGATAATAAGAATTTAAAACTGAGGGGAAATATCATTATGAAATTAATGTTTTTCTCAAATACTCGTTGGACACAATTATTGGCACCCCTAGAAATTCTTATGAGTAAAATATCTCTGAAGTATATTCCCATTCATATTCACAATTTTGAGCACTCCAGCATGATTATAAACATGAAATTATCCAGCCATTGCTTCCTGTTTCAGAGAAATATAAAGTGGAGGGAAAACAAAGCCCAAATGCCCTTAATCATCCATCACAATCAGAAAAACCAAAAAATATATTTCTGATGTGCAGCAAAAGATAATTGAGCTTCACAAATTGGTGAAGTGGCTTTAAGAAAAGAGCTAGAGCAGTGAAAATTCCCATTTCCACCATCAGGACAATAATTAATTTCCAATATTTCCAATCAACAGAAAATGTTAGAAAACTGCCTGGAAGAGGTCGTGTGTCTATATCGTCCTAATGCATGGCGAGGAGGTCAGTTTGAGTGGCTAAAGACTCTCCAAGGATCACAGCTGGAGAATTGCAGAAAATAGTGCACTGAGCTCCAAACCAACCTTCTGCTATAGCCATTGCAGTCCTCTGACCTGAACCCTACAGAAAATGAGAGGAGTGAACTGAAGAGGAGAAGCTGGGAATCTGAAGGGTCTGGAGTGATTCTGGATGAAGGAATGGTCTCTGATCTCTTGTGAGGTGTTCTCTAACCTCATCAGGCATTATAGGAGACAGTTTTGAGCTGTTAAACTGACAAATGGAGGTTTCAAAAAGTATTGAATAAAAGGGTGTCCTTAATTGTGTCCAATGTGTATTAGAGAAAAACATTTATTTCATAATGATATTTCCCCCCATTTTAAATTCTTATTATCCAATGAAAGGATACATTTTTGTGAATTTTTCAAATAAAACATCAAAAGGATTAACAATGCAGATTAATTTTCACAGCCTTATTTGATCATATTTGCCAAGGGTGCCAATATTT
Source organism: Carassius auratus (assembly GCF_003368295.1). Lineage (NCBI taxonomy): Eukaryota > Metazoa > Chordata > Actinopteri > Cypriniformes > Cyprinidae > Carassius > Carassius auratus. Next base: position 13,002,194 of record NC_039270.1, on the reverse strand, counting down.
TTGGGCATGACTATTTTTTTTACAATAAACTAACATACAATCATTTGTTGTATATAATAATAACCGTTAGATACGTACATTACAGAACAAAGTTTAGATTATAACACTGCTATAATAAACAGACTGCTCTTTTAAACAGAAGAGATGTATTTATATACTCCATGTTACATGTCAGCTTGTTCACTGCACCATATAATTTTTTTCACAGAAATGTGGTTTTTTTTTGTTTTATATTTTTATTTCACAATGATTATCAATTAAGAAAAATACAGTGTAACAGCATAAAAAGACATTATTATCATTTAACATTTTTCTGCCTAAAGAAGTGGATCTTGGACCTCTTCTCTTCTCTGTCCACATGGCATCAGTAGGTTCTGTCATTCAGAAACATGGCTTTTTATACCACTGCTATGCTGATGACACTCAACTCTACCTCTCATTCCATCCTGATGATCCGACGTTAGCTATTCGCATCTCAACTTGTCTAACAGACATTTCTTGCTGGATGATGGACCATCACCTTCAACTCAACCTTGCCAAGACAGAACTGCTTGTGATTCCAGCAAACCCATCGTTTCATCACAATTTCACCATCAAGTTAGGCACATCAACCATAAATCCTTCAAAAACAGCCAGAAGCCTTGGAGTTATGATTGATGATCAGCTGATTTTCTCAGACCACATTGCTAAAACGGTCCGATCCTGCAGATTTACTTTATTCAACATCAAAAGAACAGGAACATGCTCCACATCTTCTTGTTCAAGCTCTTGTTCTGTCCAGACTGGACTATTGCAATGCTCTCTTGGCAGGCCTTCCAGCCAGTTCTATCAAACCTTTAAAATTAATTCAGAATGCGGCAGCAAGATAAATTTTTTAAATTCAAGGCATTGATGTTTGCCTACAAAACTACCACTGGCTCTGCACCCATTTACCTAAATTCATTACTTCAGACTTATGTGCCTCTAGAAGCTTGTGTTCTGCAAGTGAATCATCTCCTGAGGCAGATAGTGTAATGACAGTTTTTTGATTAATCACCTCAATAATTTTCTGATTGATTACATTAGATATAGGCTGCCTGTTTGTTAAGAAATAATGTTACAAATTTTTATGAATCGTGTTATAGTATGATTTGTTGGTAACACTTTACAATAAGGTTAATTTATTAAACATTAACTAATGTATTAACTAACAATAAGTAATACATTTGTTACAGTATTAATCTTTGTTAATATTAGTTAATAGAAATAAAGCGGTTCATTAATTGTTTGTTCATGTTAGTTCACAGCGCATTAAATAATATTAACAAGATTTTAATAAAGTATTATTAAATGTGGAAATTAACATGAACAAAGATGAACAATAGCTATGACGATATGACTTGAGTTGTGATGTAGAGAGACTGAGTGCATCTGTTCACACTGATTTCAATAGCAGATATATTTTTATAATGCCCATGTTTCAATCTTAATATTTTTATGAAAACATGTTTTAAGTGATTTACCACCACTGGCACATCATCGGACCTGTGGTCATCGTGGCCCCAAGGGGTGTCCCCCGCAGGCCTCCCTTATTTTTCTGTATTGAAGGTGGCAACCCTAGTTACTAATAGCCTATATGAATTAATTTATTTGAACTATTATTCATTTTCAAAAAAATAAATACAAATAAAATCAGTTCAATATCCAAACATACTTTATTGACAGGCAGGTACATAAAAATGTGTCACGTACGGGAACACAGGAGACCGAAGATCAAAGTGCAGTGTGGTTTATTAAGGGTAATCCAAATCAGAGTCAAAAACAAGCCGGGGCCGTAACCAACATCAATCCAAACAAACAGGAACAAGAACTCAAGGACTAGGAAAACGCGAGGAAACTAGGTGACGGAAAGTAAGGACTCTGTAATATACTTCCTAATCATCGGGAAGAAGGAGGCGGGAACCGGCGCACAATCAAAATGAAACTTTAATGACAAAAATAAACACAAAACAACGCACCAGCCCCTCACGGACGACTGGTGAGCAGTCCTTCACGGTCGTCGCTCCAGTTTTTTATCCTTCCATCTCCTACGTGGGACTCGAGACCGGCGGTGGGGCGCAGGTGTCGCTGATTTCCCAGTCATTCCGCCGGCCTCACTCCTTGTTCCCACGTCCCTCGGCCCCGCTCCACTCGCCACAGACTCCATGACAAGAACAGAATGGTTTAAATAGGCAGGTTAATGACTATGAAAGTGAAGACACCTGAGTGCAATTAACAGGTGTGTAATTACCGTGATGAAGGGACAAGGCTTTGTGGGAATTGTAGTGCCTGCGGTGAGGTGCCAATGGGGAAGTGAGACCCCTAGTTGACACCCAGGGAAACAGACCAGACAGCGTGACAAAAATTTATACACTGAGGCCAATGGAATCAATAATAAAAATGTCATTACCAAATATAAACAAAAACAAAACAAAAGTAATTGAAACTGTGACCTGTGAATGAGCCATAGTTTATCCTGAAAGAGAACTGACAAAGTCATGTATATTTTCATATTTTTATGATTTGTCATCTTATAAAACAATTCATGTCATCTTATAAAACAATGCAACTGAGTGATTGATGTTGTATTATGACTGTTTGCAAAAATAATACAATTAGATGTTTTATTGTACTATACAATTGGAACCTGCTAAATAAACAAAAAGTAAACAAAACAAAAGGATAAACCAGAATACTTTATACAACAAAAACAGTTTCTCTTACAAATTGATGTATTTGCAAAATAAACACATATTTATTGAACCGTACACAAGAGAATGGTATATCTGGCATGAAATTAGCAAGATTGGTTTTCATGGATGTCAGTTTAGAATTTTTGTAGTGTGTACTTATGACATTGCTGCTATAGAGATGATCAACAGTTTGTAAGAACTCCTGTTAACCATATCCATTGCCTTTTAATGGTTTATTAAATTCTTTATGAAGAGCAGGTTTATAATTGGTAAATATCTAATTTCTCATATTAAGAAATAATGACATAAAGTCACATGTGAATGTGCAGTTAAAGAATTATACACGAGTTCATCACCTGAGGCTATTTAGGTTTTTCCATATAATAAAACTGGTAAAACTAGATGACTAAAGCAAGTCATTATCAATGCAAATGACACTTGACACTTAAAATTATATGAAACTGCCACTTGGTTAGAAATAGTAATAATACAAATAACTTATTTTACATTACATTGATTAAGAGATGTCAGCAACAAGCATAAAAAAAAAACATTTTTAGATAGATTTATATCCGTTTCTTTAAATACTTTTTTGTAGTCCATACATTATGTTTCTCTCTCTCTCTCTCTCTCTCTCTCTCTCTCTCTCTTTCTCTCTCGCTTGAATTTATTAACATAGGCCTATAACTCTGAAATACAACATAACATTCATATACAAATATAAAATAACAAATTCTGTTATTTTCAACTTTCTATTTATCAAAGATTCATAAAATACATTTATCAGTTCTCACCAACAATATTAAGCTGATTTTAACATTTCTCATAATAATAATAATAATAATAATAATAATAATAATAATAATAAATGATTCTTGGACACCATCATCTTATTAGAATGATTTCTGAAGGATCATGTGACACTGAAGACTGGAGTTATGTAATGAAATTTCAGCTTTGCATCACAGGAATAAATTACTATTTAAAATATAATCAAATACAAAACCATTATTTTTAATTGTAATATTTGAGTGTAAGAGTCTTTTCTAAATATGTTCACGGACGTGTTCATATGTATATTTATTTTTTACTATAGCACAAATTAATTTTAAGATGTTGAATAAAATAATCAAAGCAGAGAAGACCAAGATTCCTAGACTTACTGGATGTTTTATTTTTTTTTAGTGCATTGACCTTGAACTGGAAGATAAGTAATCCTTAACTTTACCTGTAAAGGTGACTGGGACATGCAGTAAATACACAATAAAGAAAAAAAAGATGAGTCGCACAATCATGCAGGTTGGGCAGAGCTTGGTAAACACAGCAACACATGTATGCTTTATGTCTCATTAGAGACGAGAGTTAAGGAAACAGCCGTCAGGTCACAGAGCAGAGCAGAAGCATGAAGTTAAACACAGCTTTGAGTGTTGCTGGAACCATACTCCTCAACATAGCAGGTAAGTCTTGGTATTGGTTTTGGTTAAGTGATTTATTGATGCAATAATGTTTAAATGGATTAATTATGACAAATCAACTGAATTCCTGTTGTTAATGAACTCTGTAACTAAACACACTGATACCTGATATGCATAGGCGGCGGGTGAACCAACTCCAGGGTAAGACTGAAAGCAGCCAAGTGTATTAAACATCATAAACCCGTCTTTTTAGCCAACAACCAGACACGAATTTGTATTTAACGTGATTACAATTTAATAAAAAAAAGATTATTGATATTTAGGCTATATAACGTTTCCCTTACACGGTTATTCGAAAAGCGAATAAATTTTTAGAAAGTGACATTATCACTAACATTGATCTATTGCGAGTTTAAGCACTCTCAAAAAAAAAAAGAAAGAAAAAAAAAGAAACTATCTTATAGTCACTGAAGCTGTATACACCGTGAAATTAATATCTTAATAACAATGTAAGTGCATCTGTGCGTTGGTGTTTATGATGAGAGAATTCGCGGAATTCAGTCGGAGAGTGAAACTGATGAGTTTCAGCGATGACTCATCTGAACGCCTCTGATTGGTCAATCTGCATTCCTAAGCTCAGCATAATTGTGTGTGATTGGTGTAAAAAATGGCTAAAATTAAATGCGGTGCGCATGAGCAGATCTTTTAATGTGATGCCATAATCGACACCGTCTGTTCATTTTCACTTTGTTAGCAACAGACGTAATAGATTTAAATTGTTTGTACCGGAGCATTTTTGTCCAATTTAGTGGCATTTTTGCTCCAAGTCCCCAGGGCCAGGGGAAGACGTTCTGGCTGATATGGCAATTAGTGAAAACCATAGACAATATAAAAAACATGTGGAAACACATAAACTACGTGTTTTTCATTATTGTAAACACCTTTTGATTTGAAAATGTATGTCTAAATGACTGAAATTAACAATAAAATGGGCTGCCGACTTTTAACTAGTTATAAAATTCGAAAAAATAGAATGTTTTTAAGCATTAAGCGTACCGTTCACGCCTATTTACATTTATTCATTTAGCAGACCCTTATGTCCAAAGCGACTTACAAATGAGGACAATGGAAGCAATCAAATATCAACAAAAGAGCAATGATATGTAAGTGCTATAACAAGTTTTAGTAAGCTTAATGCAGTACACGTAGGCTGGCAGGTAGCACGTAGCGTAAGTTTTAAATAAATAAAAAGGCTAAAATAACAAGCGTGGAAACATAATTTAGATGTATTGTAGCCTATATATTGTACAAGATTTTTAAATGAAAGCAAAGTTTTCAGAATAGTAAACAATCGTCACAGATTGAAAATAATGAATAAAAAAAAAAGTAATAACGAATTTGTAAAAATTATAAGTATGAATCAAAACTTTAAACACGTTTAAAATCATATTGCACAAAATTTAAATAATAATGCAAATAATGTCTGACTTGGGCACAAGATCACGTTTTCCTTGGTTATATTTTGGTTGTGTTTTTATCTGCTCACAGGCACTTCCTGCTTATATTTGTATTTTTTGTATGCTTTTTTTCCCATTCGCTCTTGTTTCCATGTTCTGCGCTTGCTTTTCCAAATGTTGCGGATTGTTTCTTGGAAAACAGGGCGGGTTTAAGCGTTATCATTGGTCCACTAGTTTTAGATTGACAGCTCCTCCTCTAGCCAATCAGATGAATATGTGACGTCGCTCTAACGCACCTCATTAGCTGCCAAATGCTCAGTGTTGTTCATTTGTACCGGTGAAAATGGACAGCCTTCAGCTGGGAAACATCTTTCCATATCCATACAGGACACAGTTATATGTGTCCGCCTGTCACTGCTTTATGCCTGCTTTATGAGCCGTAGTGAACCTTGGTTAACTTATATTCACCTGTATTTCGCCTATTTTATTATCAATATTATTATTTTACTATATATTGCTCGTAGTTGTTAACTGTCTGTAGGCAATATTTTGACATTTTTTGTCATGTATTGTTTTTGCAAACAGCTTTTCAGATTTTTCTTTCATGCACAGTATGTCATTAAAGTTGGTCTTGGAAGATTTATGACATTTTGTGTTACTCCTGAGATTATAAAATGACAATGAAATAATTTCACAACCAGGCCAACAATCCTTTAACACTACAATCCACGTAAAACTATTATCTTGATCCACGCCAATGGGATGTGCCAACATTTATGTAAAAGGTGAAAGAGTGAGGTTGCTCATCAACTCCATGCATCCATCTAATTGTTTGATCTCTGTCTCCAGGTTTTCTCTGCCAGTTAGATGGTAAGCTGTCATTGATGTAATGACCATAAAACCATCATTCCACATATCTTGTGTGTATTATATCATTTTAATTGTCACATTGTCTTTCCTCTCATCAGAGTGTGGTCAAGCCCCCCTCAACACCAAGATTGTTGGAGGGGAGGCTGCAACGGCAGGGTCTTGGCCGTGGCAAGCCAGCCTTCATATCTCCTGTGATGGGGCTATGTGTTACTGTGGAGGGAGTCTGATCAATAAAGACTGGGTTATGTCTGCAGCGCACTGCTTCCAGAGGTATGAAGTTTAAATACAAATCAAGACACTATTCTGAACTGATGCTAGTTGAATTAACACAGACTTTTCTTATGCACAGCACCCTGGGTACCATTCAGATCTACCTGGGACTTCAGAGCCAGTCAGGATCGAACCCTAATCAAGTTCTCAGGACAGCCAATGTCATCGTCCATCCTGACTATAAAGATACTACCCATGACAACGACATAGCACTGCTCCAGCTCTCCTCCTCAGTGACTTTCACTGATTACATTAGGCCAGTCTGTCTGGCAGCTGCTGGTAGTGTATTGCCTGCAGGGACAGAGACCTGGGTCACCGGCTGGGGAGCACTACAGTCTGATGGTACAGATTTGCTTGCAAAACAACAGAAATGTAAAGCTCAACAATTTACTATAACTGGCCATTAAAAGCACCCAAAACATCCTCTGATTTGTGTCGCAGGTTCGATTTCTGACATACTGCAGGAGGTGATGATACCAATTGTGAGCAACAGTGACTGTGATAATGCGTATGGAGGGGGCATCACAAGCAATATGATTTGTGCTGGATTGTTAAATCAGGGAGGAAAAGATTCCTGTCAGGTAAGACATCAGTCGTTCATGTGAACCTTTATTACAAAACCCTAATTAACATATTTTGTATCACCTGCATGTTTTTCATTACCATCAACAATCCATCAGTGTTGCAAGATGTTATAAAAAAACAAACAAAAGTCTAACGTGCAATCACCACTAACCCAGTGACCATAGCCCAAACATTACAAGTCTAAATTTGCCACTCCCAAAGAATTTCTGTTTGTTTCCCTTATAAACAAAATTATTTTATTGTATAGTCAAATCAAAATGAGGGAACAAATGAGTGCATTAATGAACAAGTCAATAAGAGCAGGTACTGAAGTCGTGGCCATGATAATATCATTTTTTTTTCACCCATGACTTTGAAATGCGTCAGCATGACATCAGAGCAAGACAATAGAGCAAGTCAGATGACATTTGTACATATTTCCAACTGGCATGCATCTTGACCAGTTGATGATTGGTTCTGCACCGATTTTAATAGTCAGTTTTTAGCAGTTGTTCACTTAATATGTTCAGATACATAAATGTGATATATATTAAACTTGTGTTAATCAAAACAGGGAGACTCTGGAGGTCCACTGGTTATGAGGAATGGCTCCTTGTGGGTTCAGTCCGGCATTGTGAGTTTTGGTATTGGATGTGCTGACCCCAAATATCCCGGTGTGTACACCAGAGTCTCTCAATACCAGGACTGGATCACCTCTACCATAGGCAGCAACCCTCCTGGATTTGTCCAATTCAACAACAATGGATTCAGAAGCTCACCCAACCTCCTTTTAATTCCACTTTCTCTCACATTCTCCATCATTCCTTTTATATGTTCCCTATATCTCCTTTCTTAGAGATCATCTGAATGACACTTCTCAGGGTTCTTTGATTAAGAGCACAATTGTGCTGTACATGTTTTCATAAATATGTGAAGTAGGTGCATAGCCATATTAGTTAGTTCTTTATCTTTTTTAAAAATGTACTATTCTTGAAAATCTCTTCATCTTCTTTCCTGCACACTAATGAAGTTCAGCAAGTTTTCCCCTTAGAATTCTTGCAAAATGAGGATGCACTTTCTGATATTTGGCCTAAATAGGAGTCATAAGGGATACTTGCAATTATAATGCATAGCTAATTATTGTCTTCGCTTTAAACAGATTTTTTTGAGAGACTATTCAATTTGTATTGTCTGTATGTAAAAAAAGGGCATTTTGTGTATTAAAGTTTTATATTTTTACAGTAACATTTAATCTCAGGGTCTGAATAGTAATTAACGCATGTGTGCTTTGGATTGTGTTTAGAGATACTGCTTATTGAAAATCGAAACAGTAAATACAACAACAAAAACAAACAAACTTTATGTGACTTCATATTTCTCAGTGTGATTTAAGTCAATAATGGATGATAAAATAATTGATCTCTTTCATGACCTTTACAATGGTAGACAAGGGAGACCAGTCATGTAATTGATTGATAAACCATATAAACCTTATAATCATGTTACAATGTGAGTATCAAATACTATACATGAAGCTTCTGTTGATTGTTTAATTGTTCATGTCTCAGTCATAACTGTATTGCATTGCATTATGTTTTGCCTCTCACAATAAAAACTACAGAGCTTTAATCATAAAACTAAACAATCTGAATATTATTTTAGCAAGACAAATTATTGGGAGATATAGAGTGATAATTGAAATGTATCTTCATTAAGCATCTTCTGCTCTGGTCAGGCTTCTGAATAAAAATGAGTTCCATACATAAAAAAAAGTGTTTCCCTAAAAGTGAGGCCTATTCCACAGATCATAGGACTGATGGAGTCTTGTGGCAACATAATATCCACACATAAACTCAACATAGACAACTATGTTGGCTGGAGTAAAACATGTAACGATTAACTTTCCCAAGGTGCATTAAGTAGTAACATATGATTGGCTTGTGTATGAAACCATTGTATAAAATTGCCATTTAATGGCAGCAGGTCGCAAAGTGACTTTCTGTTTCTCAAATTAGAAGCATGAGAGAAGCATCCAGACATCAAAGATAAGCAGGGTGTGTACTCAAACCACCAGGACCAGGCTGAAAGGAAAAACAAGGTGTGTCAGAGGTAAACTAAACAGGGTCCTGCTGAATGCGGCAGCACTTGCTTTACTTGTCATTAGACATTTCTCAGTAAAGGAAACGGCAAACATTACACAGAAAATTTCACGAGGATGACGTTGTGTAAAGCTGTGTGTTTTGCAGGAGCTATACTTCTTAATATAACAGGTAAGATCCGATATGACATTGCAACAATCCTAGGTTTAACCTTATAACCACCTTAAAGTTGTATTTTGGTTGTAACTATGTAGGCATATTCGCCACAAGATAATGGGACACCTTTTGGTAATTAACTTCTATAATATTTTTTGCAACACCAAAAATGAATACTTAATTAATGTTACTACTTGGTTAAAAAAAATCTGAATAGTAAAGTGCAATATCATTATAATATTAAAAGCAAATGGAATGAGTTACAAACATTTAGAAATATTTTTCATAGCTTGAAGAGCTTAATTATTTCTGATGAAAAACCTTTAGAAAATAATAAGAGTACAATGAAACTGGCTGTTGGCTTATTTCTTTTCATTTCTTCTCTGAATAAAATGAGAGCATTTAAGAGCTGTTTATGAATCACAAAAACACAATTTTCAGGTACAGATATTCTTTTGTTGTAATAAACTTGAAAAATAAAAGTGAGCTCAATCACTGGTAGGCCTACATGTCCTTAAAGAAAGATAGCTAATGTTCAAAACTGTATAAATAAATATCTCATTTTTGATTTTTCATTATATATGAAAATGTATAAAAATAGATGATTCCAATTATCTCCAGTCATGCTGTTTGAAATGACATTAAGAGTAAATGATTTTTATTTTCGGGTAAAGTGAGTCTTTAATGATAATAACATGAATGAAAAGACAGATATACACCACTCAAAGAACAAGTTTATCAGCTCTGTGTCTGGGCATCTACGTCCGCATATCTCTGTGTGAACCAGTTCTGAACTGAAGTCATTGTCTACAAAACTGAAACACAGAATACCACTCTAATCCCCTTTAAACTCAAAATATTTGTTATTTCTCTGTTTGTCTTATTACAGGCTCACTTTGTCAGCTAGATGGTAAGTTTCTGTGCTCTTAATGCCCATACAAACACTTTCAACAAAACATTTGAGTTTAATTGATATCATTTGTGTTTAGATTTAATTTATCTGGAATTTATAAATTGGAGCATTAACAATCTTCCACAATAATAAAGATATCATTCATAATTCTGTATATATATATATATATATATATATATTTACAGTTTTTTTCAGTCGCTAACAAGCATTTGTCCAAGCAGTTGTCACATTTTCAAAACTCTAAACACAATTAGCACAGCATCTGTCTATTGTGGCCATACCATTCACACATTTCATGTCGTTTTCATACAATATGGAGTCATTGAACACATTCCCACAATGCTTACATTTTCTGAACAGACAAGCTATACCTCCCAACAAAATTATGGATCGTTTTTGTAGTATTTACAAACGTTAACACACAACATCCCACAATAGCAAAAACAATGTTCCAAACCTTAGATACAGTATAAAAACCTCTGCTTCTGCAATGATATCAGTTAAAAAACAATATATCTTAGCTGATTTATGTTGTGTAAATTGGGCCAACCACAACTGATTCCAATCTGGCTCAGAGTCAATGGCAGGGGTTATTTTTTTCTATTACATTGACACTTATACAATAAAAGGAGGACTTTGAAGAGTGATATTTTTGGAAACAGAAACAGAATTGTAATGTATGGAACGAGGAAGAGTAAGAGCAAGGGGCCCAGGGAGAAGAGCATGAGCAGTGAGAGGAGCATGAGCAGTGAGAGGAGCAGTGAGAGGAGCATGAGCAGTGAGAGGAGCATGAGCAGTGAGAGGAGCATGAGCAGTGAGAGGAGCAGTGAGAGGAGCATGAGCAGTGAGAGGAGCATGAGCAGTGAGAGGAGCAGTGAGAGGAGCATGAGCAGTGAGAGGAGCATGAGCAGTGAGAGGAGCAGTGAGAGGAGCATGAGCAGTGAGAGGAGCATGAGCAGTGAGAGGAGCAGTGAGAGGAGCAGTGAGAGGAGCATGAGCAGTGAGAGGAGCAGTGAGAGGAGCATGAGCAGTGAGAGGAGCATGAGCAGTGAGAGGAGCATGAGCAGTGAGAGGAGCAGTGAGAGGAGCATGAGTAGTGAGAGGAGCATGAGCAGTGAGAGGAGCAGTGAGAGGAGCATGAGCAGTGAGAGGATTATGAGCATGATCAGTGAGAGGAGCATGAGCAGTGAGAGGATCATGAGCATGATCAGTGAGAAGAGCATGAGCAGTGAGAGGAGCATGATCAGTGAGAGGAGCATGAGCAGTGAGAGGATTATGAGCATGAGCAGTGAGAGGAGCATGAGCAGTGAGAGGAGCAGTGAGAGGAGCATGAGCAGTGAGAGGAGCATGAGCAGTGAGAGGAGCATGAGCAGTGAGAGGAGCAGTGAGAGGAGCATGAGCAGTGAGAGGAGCATGAGCAGTGAGAGGAGCAGTGAGAGGAGCATGAGCAGTGAGAGGATTATGAGCATGATCAGTGAGAGGAGCATGAGCAGTGAGAGGAGCATGAGCAGTGAGAGGAGCATGAGCAGTGAGAGGAGCAGTGAGAGGAGCATGAGCAGTGAGAGGAGCATGAGCAGTGAGAGGAGCATGAGCAGTGAGAGGAGCAGTGAGAGGAGCATGAGCAGTGAGAGGAGCATGAGCAGTGAGAGGATTATGAGCATGAGCAGTGAGAGGAGCATGAGCAGTGAGAGGAGCAGTGAGAGGAGCATGAGCAGTGAGAGGAGCATGAGCAGTGAGAGGAGCATGTGCAGTGAGAGGAGCAGTGAGAGGAGCATGAGCAGTGAGAGGAGCAGTGAGAGGAGCATGAGCAGTGAGAGGATTATGAGCATGATCAGTGAGAGGAGCATGAGCAGTGAGAGGAGCATGAGCAGTGAGAGGAGCATGAGCATGATCAGTGAGAGGATTATGAGCATGATCAGTGAGAGGAGCATGAGCAGTGAGAGGAGCATGAGCAGTGAGAGGATTATGAGCATGATCAGTGAGAGGAGCATGAGCAGTGAGAGGAGCATGAGCAGTGAGAGGATCATGAGCATGATCAGTGAGAGGAGCATGAGCAGTGAGAGGATCATGAGCATGATCAGTGAGAGGAGCATGAGCAGTGAGAGGAGCATGAGCAGTGAGATGATTATGAGCATGATCAGTGAGAGGAGCATGAGCAGTGAGAGGAGCAGTGAGAGGAGCATGAGCAGTGAGAGGAGCATGAGCAGTGAGAGGAGCAGTGAGAGGAGCATGAGCAGTGAGAGGAGCATGAGCAGTGAGAGGAGCAGTGAGAGGAGCATGAGCAGTGAGAGGATTATGAGCATGATCAGTGAGAGGAGCATGAGCAGTGAGAGGAGCATGAGCAGTGAGAGGATTATGAGCATGATCAGTGAGAGGAGCAGGAGCAGTGAGAGGAGCAGTGAGAGATGCAGTGAGAGGAGCAGGAGCAGTGAGAGGAGCAGTGAGAGATGCAGTGAGAGGAGCAGGAGCAGTGAGAGATGCAGTGAGAGGAACAGGAGCAGTGAGAGGAGCAGTGAGAGATGCAGTGAGAGGAGCAGGAGCAGTGAGAGATGCAGTGAGAGGAGCAGGAGCAGTGAGAGGAGCAGGAGCAGTGAGAGATGCAGTGAGAGGAGCAGGAGCAGTGAGTGGAGCAGGAGCAGTGAGAGATGCAGTGAGAGGAGCAGGAGCAGTGAGAGGAGCAGTGAGAGATGCAGTGAGAGGAGCAGGAGCAGTGAGAGATGCAGTGAGAGGAGCAGGAGCAGTGAGAGATGCAGTGAGAGGAGCAGGAGCAGTGAGAGGAGCAGTGAGAGGAGCAGGAGCAGTGAGAGGATTATGAGCATGATCAGTGAGAGGAGCAGGAGCAGTGAGAGATGGAGTGAGAGATTGTTTTTACCCCCCCCCCCTTTTTATCTCGGCTTTTTGCTGTTGTTGTTTTTTTGTTCAGAATGCTCTTATGTGTTTCATGGATATTTTGTTCACTGTAAGCAATACTGTCGAGCCTGTTCTGTTCTATCATACCGTATTTCTACTGTACCTACTGCAGTAAACAGTAAAGAAAAAAAATAGCTTTTTACTGGAATGCTTTTGAATGTGAACATTACTGTACATTTGGACATACAGTTCCTAACCAAGAAATTTAGTGTAAAACAGTGAATTGCATGTTTTGCATGCAAATACCTGTAAAACTGAGACTGGAAAGTCTATGCAGTTTTTGTAATGTCAACAATAGCCAGTATTTTGAAACCTGGTGTACTTTGATTGACTGCATGTACCTTGTGAGGTGAAAAAAAGTGTTATTCTTTGACAGAATAATTTAATTTTGAGTCAGATTTCCAGTGTTTTGGTAAAGTTGGTGTGTGCAGAGAAAGATGTGGTCTATTTTGAAATGAAAATTTAGTATATATTTAACAAAATGTGTTTTTGAGAAGAAAATTATCCATTTGGCCAATTGTGTTTTGTAAGTGTGAGTCTGTGTTAAGAGTTTAGAAAAAGTATCTGAAGTATGGTTAAGCGCTTGTTAGCGATTGAAAAAAACTGTAAATTTAAATTTATGCATTTAGCAGACGCTTTTATCCAAAGAGACTCACAGTGTATTCAGGCTATCAATTTATGCATTTAGCAGACGCTTTTATCCAAAGAGACTCACAGTGTATTCAGGCTATCAATTTTTACATATCATGTGTTCCCGGGGAATCGAACCCCCAACCTTGCGCTTGCTTGCTTGCGCAGTACTCTAACAGTTGAGCTACAGGAACACTATATATATATATATATATATATATATATATATATATATATATATATATATATATATATATATATATATATATATATATATATAATTTATTATTATTCAGAAAGAAAATTCAATTCATTTTGAATCAGAAAAATCAGCCTTCTTTCCTGTCATCAGTGTGTGGTCAGGCTCCTCTCAACACCAAGATTGTTGGAGGACAGGCTGCAGTTCAGGGGTCTTGGCCCTGGCAAGCCAGCCTTCACAGAATTACATCTGGAAGTCATTTCTGTGGTGGGAGTCTGATCAATAAAGACTGGGTTATGTCTGCAGCTCACTGCTTCCAGAGGTATGAAGTACTAATTAATATCCCTTACGGAAAATAAGTTTATTCAAGTGTGCTATTAGTATACTTTCTTTTAAACTAAAAATAAGAAAGTATGCTTTTAGTTAACTTTTTATGTACTTCTCAGAAATATACTTAAAATTGCATTTTAGTATACTTGAGTTATACTTATAAAAAGTCTAAATATATTTGAGCTATACTCCTAGAATCCGTGTTTTCATTGTTCATACAGTAGAGGGCACTAGTACACATCTTCTGCACAGAATTAAAAAAAAAAAGAAAGAAAACATAAGTGAAGAAGAAAAAAGAAACAACAGATACTAACACATGTAATCTATAACGATCATCTGATTGATGAAGAGGTTATAATTACAGTCAAGCTTTAGGGTGTTGATCGATTTTCGATTATCGTTCTGAATCAAACTAATAGTTTTTCACTTTTTTTGTGTTAAAAATTTAATTTCTTTCTTTATTTTTTTTAAGAGACTTACCACAATTAAAGTGTTTAAAAAAAAATGCATGAAGTTAGAATACAATGTTTTTGTTTACAAGCAGATACTGTTCTTTCTTGGGATGTTTTGTATGCTCAGATATTCATATAACAAAATATATACACATTAAAACCTAAATAGGGACATAGTAGTATATTTAAAGTATGATGTAAAATTCACTTAAAGAAAACGTATGAGCATACTTGCAGTATAAAACTACTAAACTACTAGTTTACTGAGACTATACTTCAAAGTGTACATTATTTAATCAGTAAACCTGTAAGTTCACTTTTAGTATAATTGCAGTACAAACTACAAACATATAGATAAACTAGTTGTGTACTCAAACAGTTTACTACCGTTATCCTTAAAGTATACATAAAAGTATACTTTTATATACTAGAAAGTGAGCCAATTTAGTCCCACGGAGTATTGAAACAGTAAATTTACAAGTATACTACTAGAACACTAATATTTGTATACTTGAACAATACTTAAGTATATTTAGTAAAATAAACTTGAAGTATAAAACTTTTTGGTAAGGGATAACACTATATAGATAGATGGTAGAGGAATTAAGACTGATATTTGTCTCTATTTACAGCACCGCTGCATCTAATGTAAAAATCTACCTCGGCCGTCAGCTCCAAACGGGCTCAAACCTGAATGAGATCTCCAGGACAGTGACTCGGGTCATCACCCATCCCAGCTATAGCTCAACTACCCAAAACAATGACATAGCACTGCTGCAGCTCTCCTCTTCTGTGACGTTCACTGATTATATTAGGCCAGTCTGTCTGGCGGCTGCTGGCAGTTTATTTGGTGGAGGTACTAAGAGTTGGATCACTGGATGGGGCAAACTCAATTTTGCAGGTGAGTTTAATCAAACACGTCTGTGATTCAAACATTGTATGTAACCACCCAAAAAATTCTTTACATTTTTTTTCCACCATGCAATTTATGTAAAAGACACCCAGATTCCAAACATACTGCAGGAGGTGCAGATACCAATTGTAAACAACAGTGAATGTAGTAAGGTCTACGGAGCAGTCATTACAAACAACATGCTGTGCGCTGGACTAAACGAGGGTGGAAAAGATTCATGCCAGGTATAATATCACTTCAACTTTTCACACTGGCTTATTCCCTGGCTTATCATCTTTCTAAACCTTGCTTTTATCCCTGGGTAAAGCAATCCCGGGGTTATGAATCCTCGCTCCGGACTGCAGTGTCAAACTTTGTGCAGTGAGAAATGAGTGTTTGATTCGGTTTAGCCCTGTTGTGAGATTAAATTTGCTTTACCTTGTATACTGTCAGAGATATTAACATTACATGATCTTAATCTATGCAGGGAGACTCTGGAGGTCCGATGGTGAATAAGAACAATTCCCAGTGGATTCAGTCTGGGATTGTGAGTTTCGGTCGAGAGTGTGGGATACCCAAGTTCCCTGGTGTTTATACCAGAGTTTCTCAATACCAGTCTTGGATCAGCTCTCAAATAAGCAGCGATCTACCAGGATTCGTCTCATTCACCTCCACTGAATCAAGCTCAGGCGCACCCAGTCTCCTCTTATTTTCCCTTTCTCTCACATCATCAGTCATTCCTCTGATTTTCTCAATATTTCTATTTTCTTGATTTTTTATTATTTCATTTTGGTTATGCTTTACAACATTAGAGTATTAGTACTCTTTAAAATAAATACTATTAGTATGTATATGTGTGGTTAGGCCTATACACACACACACACACACACACACACACACACACACAGCCGTTGTCTATTAGCACTGTGAACCAAAAATTGTATATAGACCCTTTGTTAACATAAATAAGAACAAATGCACTGCGGTCACTTAGAATTTTAATAAAGTTTTGCTCAATTACAATTACCGTGTACTGTAATCTAATATTTTGCCCTTAATAAATAGGGAAGTGTAACTAATGCACACTTATGGTCCTAGATGTAGAATTTATCTGAAATCTGTACTTGATTTTCTCTTTTTACATTTTATATAAACCAAATAAATGAGAAAATGCTATTGAGCTATGAGATGTGGGTCAAATTGCGTTTAGTCAGAGCCCGTCCACAGAGAGCCTTCCCACTCTCTGTAATATTAAGTCCAATTGTACAGAATTTTATGTTGCAGTTCCACCAAGGTTCCACTGGGGGCGATCGCCATGAGTGCAAAATGAATGGGAGTCTATGGGGCTAGACGGCTAAATTTGTCCCTTTCACCCGATTGCTGTTGAGAAATCTCAGATCTGATTGTAGCTCTTGCAAGTTCAACAAGGTTTATAGGTCGAAAGTTGAATGAACGAGTACTTATGTCCTTTCGATTTCTTACAGGTTGAGTTGTTGTTGCCCATAACACGCTAGCATTCTGCTAATGAACGCTGATTGGTCAGTGAAGGACTGATTACGACGACAGATTCTTCTTTTCAACGCAGGAATTTTTTTTTTTTGGGTTGCTGGCACTATCTGCCTATTGTTATGTATTTACTGGAAAATAAATAGAATTTGAGTACTTGTTGTGTTAAAAAAACACAATCAAATGTCACGCCCAATAGTGCTAAATATCAATAAAAATGGAAAATGGAAAAAAATGCCTTGCAGGAGTGCAATGATAAATTGGGCAAGGGTTGTCCTATTTCTCATTTACCAAGGATGAAAAAAGGTAACCCATGTGGACTGTGTTAAATGTCAATGCCTACCTGAATTTACAATGGTTCAGGTGGGAGGGAAAGTTGGCCAAATGCAATGTCCAAAATCGGCCAGGTTGCGCAGACTAACGCAGCACAGATAATAATAATAATAATAATAATAATAATAATAATATATTTCTTTTGTATAGCACCTTTAAAAGCAACTTTCTCAAATCTCTTTGCAGACAAGCATAACAGCAAATGAATAAACACAATGTAAGTACAAGAAAATAAACGCATTAAAATCAAGTTAATGTAAAAGCAATCCTAAAATAAAATGTTTTAAGAAGAGATTTAAAAGTCACTAATGAATTTGCTTCCCTGATGTTTGCCGGGAGAGAATTCCAGAGCTTAGGAGCATAGACAGAAAATGCTCAGTCACCCCACGTATGAAGCCGTGTCTTTGGAACAACCAAAAGACCACTCTGAGAGGAGCACAGATTGCGACGTGGTGTGTAGGGGATTAATAAATCAGTTAAATACTCAGGTGGCAGATTGTGTAGAGATTTATAGGCCAGCATAAGGATTTTAAAATCAATACGGTACCTAACAGGTAGCCAGTGCAGGGACTCCAAGACCGGAGTTATATGGTCCCTAGCCATGACCCCAGAAAGTACTCTAGCAGCTGAATTTTGAAGATATTGCAATTTATCCAGTGATGATTTAGATACCCCAGCTAGAAGAACATTGCAGTAGTCAATGCGCGAAAAGACAAAAGAGTTAATCAACTTTTCAGCTACTGAAAAGGATAACATAGGACGTAGCCGGGCTATATTTCTGAGGTGATAAAATGATGTCTTAACTGTATTCTGGACAAAAGGCTCAAATGACAGCGTGGTGTCAAATATGACACGCAAATTTTTTAATTTGGACTTAAACTCCAGTGCAACGCCATCAACAGACAGAGTAGGAGACCCAACCTTTCGCAGTTGATGTGAAGATCCAAGAAGCATGACTTCTGTTTTTGAGCCGTTTAGAGATAGAAAATTATTGGACATCCAAATCTTTATCTCAGCAATACAGTTAGAAAAATGCCCAACGTTCACTTGCTGACCCGGTCTAGCATGGATATAAATCTGTGTATCATCAGCATAAAAGTGATAGTTAAGGTTGAAAGATTGTAATAATTGACCAAGTGGAAAGATGTACATACTAAAGAGTAGAGGACCCAAGACTGACCCTTGTGGAACACCCCTATGAACAGAACCAACCTTGGACCTATAACCACCCATAAAAACAAATTGACTACGGTCAGTGAAAAAGGACTTGAACCAGTCAAGAACAGTCTCTGACAAGCCAAATACATGTTTGAGGCGAATAAGTAGTAGGGCATGGTCAATAGTATCGAAGGCTGAACTGAGATCCAAGAGAATGAGAATGGACGTGGAGCCGGAGTCGGAGGCAATTAGTAAGTCATCAGGGACTTTCACCAACGCAGTCTCAGTGCTGTGTAATTTTTGTAATCCTGATTGATGTGGCTCAAATAGTTTATTTTCAATAAAGTGTTTGTTTTATTGAGCTGCAACCACACCCTCCAAGATTTTAGACAGAAATGATAGATTTCATATTGGACGATAATTTGACAGATTTTTCACATCAGAATTTTGCTTTTTTTAAACGGGAGTAACCGCAGCAGTTTTGAGTGCTGCTGGCACCTCCCCAGTTGACAAAGAGTCATTTATTATAGCAAGAACTGAGGGACATAAAGGACCAAAACAGGCTACCAGGCATGGGATCAAGTATGCAAGTCGTAGCTTTCATACAGTACCAGAAACCTGGTTGCAGAGCATCTCAGGTTGTAATAAAGTAAATTTGGATAAAGTAATGCCAGAGAACCTAGGAGTATTAACTGCTAGATCTGCAGAATGGATATTTGTGCGAATATTGTAAATTTTTTCACTGAAAGATTTGAGAAACTCATTACACAGCCCGTCAGAGAACTGACCCCATCTGCTTTAAGCAGACTGTTAATTGTATGAAAGAGCTTCCTGGGATTGCTTTGATTATTATCAATAATGTTTGAGAAATAGGCAGATCTTGTAGGCAGAAAATAGGTTTCAATGGCATCGTAAAGATAAGTGTTGTTGGGAGGGGGACTCTTCCCTTACACGATTGATACATACAAATTGTTTTGTTAATATGTTAACTACTTCACTGAATCACCTTCTACAGACTGAATGGTTTTTTTTAGGAATTACCCAACGGCTCTGGAAATCACCAAAGTGACTGAAGAATTGATGTAACGCAGTATCTCTGCTCGTACGATGTGTATGACGTCATCGACACTTTAAAAGACTTTTCAAAGCAAATAAGTGACTCTAAAAAATCTAACACCCAGCAATGTGTAATTTCTTTGAATCTCCTTTCGAATACAACATTCAAATTAATAGACAAAAAATTATATCCTGAGAAAAGTGGATTTTGAGGGGTATACCGCCATTGCCCTCCATTCATTCTGCACTCGTCCTGTGAGTGCCCTCATATGGAATCAGAGTGGAACATGCAACCAGTTCAGAAGCCGGAAGTGTAGTGAGAGTGAAACTTCTCGCCATATTACACATTCTACGGTTTAATCTAATTGTTGACTGGCAGATGACGCCTAGCTGATTTTGCTTGGAGTTTAGTTAAGACTGCCATCTAGTGCTGTGGCAGAGGACCTGCAGGCTAAAACTCATTAACTTTGCACATGCAGGAATGTTTGCTTTGATAAGAATTAATGTTTCAGCCTCAAATTCTGCCCATGTTATCACAATAAAAAAAAATAAAAAAATAAAAAAATAAAAAACATGTCGACATCATTGCTAATATGTGAAAAAGAAAACCAAAAATCAACAAATTATACACACACTTAATGTATTAATTAATTAAAACCATTTAAAGCCATTGATAATGTCTGTTTACCCACCTTGTGTTTGTAATTTTTATTTCTGTTCTAGTTTTGCATAGTGGGCTGAACAAACACACACACACACACACACACACACACACAGAATAGATTTAGAAAAAAGGTTTAGAAGATACACAAAACAGTTCTCCAAACATACAAACATTTAAAAGATCTTAAATATTCCAAACGTTTAACACACACCAAGTCCCATTAAAACATGAAAAAGCAAAGTGTGTGTCAAAAGTTCTGAATAGTTAAGATCTTTTTAAATGTTTTGTATGTATGGAGAACTGTTTTTTTGGTATCTTCTAAACCTTCTTAATCTTTTTGGAAATTTGTATGTATCAAATAATCTTGAAAGATTTTGTATCATAGCATATCACAAAAATAATGAGTCAGTATGAAGAGAGAGACAACATGATAAAAGTAATTAAAGATAATTTAATTTTTAATAACCACATTCCCTGATCACATTGCAAAGCCTCAGACACTATACACTGGATCTGCATATTGATTATCAGACATATAAACATACAAATAATTGTTATAAAAAATCTATATTGGCTGATCAAACATCCTAAATCTCACAAGCTGCAAGCATGCAACTTCATTAGTCTATGCTTTTCAATGTCATTACCATCAGCTTTTCAAGATTTTTTAAAACAGAAAGAGTAAAGGGACAAAATAACAATATAACTACTCTTTTCACCTATGAGAGCAAGTACATTACAACTGTTTCCTTCATCAAAGAACCCTGAGAAATTCTGTTTAATCAATCTTTAGAAAGAGCGATAGAGGGAGAAGGTGAAAGGAATGATGGAGAATGTGAGAGAAATGGAAAATAAAAAAAGGTTAAGTGAACTTCTGAATCCATTGTTGTTGAACTCGACAAATCTAGGAGGGTTGCTGGCAATGTTAGTGGTGATCCAGTCCTGGTAATGAGAGACTCTGGTGTACACACCGGGATATCTGGGGTCATCACATTTGACTCCAGCAAAACTCACAATGCCGGACTGAACCCACAGGGAGCCATTCCTACTGACCATTGGACCTCCGGAGTCACCCTGTATTGATAAACATTTAGCAGTTATATCTCTGACTGTACACAGCAAGCAACTTTAACAGACATAAGTATGGTAGTGTAACACAAAGGATATAGTTATGCTGACTGTGTATTCTCCTTGAAGCATTTTTTAATCTTTTTTTCCCAAGGCAGTGTACTTTTTCAATTGTTTGTCAGTGTAGGAGGTTTTTTCTCATTGTCATTGAGAGAAAATGTCCGTTCTCAAGAGGAAATCCAAAGCATTTTGAACCTCCACTGGTGGCTGACTAACCTACATTTTTTTATGTATGCATTTATTCATTTTATTTATTTACTTGTTAATTTTATGCATGACTGCTGTGATGTAAGTGTCTTTATCAGCACAGTATGCACAGATTATTAGTGAATTCCTTATAGACTGGAAGTGTGTACTATATTGCAAATACAGTAAATATACATTTTAAATTTTTTACTCGCCCTCAGGCCATCCAAGATGTAGGTGAATTTTTTTTCACTCGGC
Source organism: Carassius auratus (assembly GCF_003368295.1). NCBI lineage: Eukaryota > Metazoa > Chordata > Actinopteri > Cypriniformes > Cyprinidae > Carassius > Carassius auratus. The sequence continues at coordinate 12,980,037 of NC_039270.1, read as the reverse complement.
AAAGAAACATTTTTTTAATGCTGAAATCACGGTAATTGTTGATTTATAAAATGCATCTCCACAGCTACCATTATTTTGAAAGTGAAAGGCAACACAAAATTAATACCTGTGTCTCCTTATGAGGTCTTATGAAGTTAATTGATTGGTCTGTGCAAGAAACTGAATATTATTACCGTATTTTTCAGAATATAAGTCGCACCGGACTATAAGTCGCATTTATTTAGACCCGGAAACCAAGAGAAAACATTACCGTTTACTGTGCTGCTTAGTGTAGACTACAGGAGCACTGAGCAGCATCTCTGGCAGCAAAGAGCGCCCTCTCGCTGCTGTAAACCGTAATTTTTTCTCTTAGTTCATTTCTCTTGTTTCATGTCAAATTAATTTTGATAAATAAGTCGCACCTGACTACAAGTCGCAGGACCAGCCAAACTATGAAAACAAAGTGTGACTTTTAGTCCGGAAAATTCGGGTAATGACATTATTAGCACAAACCATTCATCATTAAGACTTACTGTAAATATATCATCATATTTATTTGCATGCATTTTAAATGTTTAAAAATGTGGAAACCACTCACTGCATCACACCATCTCCTAACTGCATTATTATTTGTAAAATAGGGGCTTTATTTAGAGTGTGTATACATAGTTATAAGTATAATAGTTTATATTTCATTAATTTAGTGAAATGAACAAGTGTCTCAGCCCTCTAGGGAGTATTTGGCCAACCAGCTTATTCCTGCTTGAAAAGCAAAATGTTATTGATAGTGTAAAAAACATCAACTTTGAAGCACATGCTGATTGATGGATTAGTATTACTCAACTTTACTTGCTACCTTCCAGCAACGCTACATTCAATGAAAGTAAAATAGTAAAAAATATAATAATAGTTCATTTAAATGGAACCAAAATCGTAACCTGAAAATGTGTATACTGTAATATATGTTGAATTTTGACATTGGCAAGCTTTAAAATAAGTTGATAGTAAGTAATAAACAGTATTGAGTGTTAAGCAGTTGAGTATTGTGCATTTTTCCTTACCACAATATTTTTAATAGTTGTTGATTTGAATGGAACCGGAACCATTTGGTGGAACCGGAACCGGATAATTTCTAACGATTGCCAACCCTAGTAAACAATGACATCCTCAATATTGCTTATCAATTTGAGCCCGATTGAGATGCAGAGAATATTAATTAAGAGGATCACACCGAACCTGTGCAAGAACAGCTCTTAAATGATATGTTTGTTTGTTGTTGTCTCATATTTCGATACACTGTTGTTTGCAAATGCTACTGCCTCTATTAGCTTTTAATATATGGTTTTATTCTGATTAAAGCTTTAATACAGCACAGACTCAGGTAAAAGGTTGAAAAACTCAAGCCGACCATGGCTCACTCTAGGCCTCCAGTGTGTGACACTGTTTTGCTGCGAAACTACTTTGTTTGGGCTTCCAGAAGGGGACACGACTAGAAATCATGTTTATATTATGTATATAATGGGTTTTATGTTTATTTCTACCTGGCCAATCACAGCACACCTCATTTTTCAGACTGTTGAGCTTTTAAAAATCGACACATTTCAGAAGGCGGGGCATAGAAGAGAAACGATAATGTACAGTATGTGGAAAATAAATATCTTTTTTAACCTTACACCACATAAAAACATTTAATTACACCAAGTACACCAAATAATGTTATTTTTAACAGCATCATATGACCCCTTTAAGAACCGCTGCTTTAGAACATTAGTTTTGAAACTTGTGAATCCATTAGAAATGCTAGAAGACAGAATCGCAATTCATATTTGAACAGATTTTTACGTGCAGGTCGTGCAGCCCTTGTTTTCTTTTCCTCTAAAGCAGCACAGCATATTGCTGCATGTTCCCAGGGGCGGGGTTTATCTGGGTTTGTGACATAACAGACCTGGGAAGAAGCTTGTTGTAGTCCTTACCAGCCATTTTTGTATCCATTAAACTGCCAGAATTTTAAAAGATGATATCTCCGTTTGCATTTAACTTTCAGAGCTGAAACTTTGCAGATACTGTTTATGCTCAAACAGCAACATTACAAACTAATTAATTAAAAAAAAGTGATATTGAAATAAACCTTCCCTTTAATTAACTGCGTGTAGGCACTGAGCAGTATAATGTGTGCTGCATAATCCTAGAGCTGCTGTCTTTAAATAAATTTAGATTTTTACCTACCTCAAAAGCACAATTGATTTACTATGTATCTTTGTTCTGTTGTATTCATGTAGGCCTGATTATTTTTAAATGGATCCAATCCATGTTCATTAGAAGTTATGTGATGATGCAGCAAAAAAACTGCTGATATAATGTAATACAGGTGTTTTTGAACTTTGCTGATTTAAAACATGATCACGATTTTGCCTGTGTTGTTTACTCTATTGATATATAGTCTGCATTGCAACTCTTTCCTTTGCAGATCAGGTATAGTAAAAGCAGTCATAGTGTATTAGTTCATGATCAGTGGAATAAAGACTGAGCTTAATTAAGCAACTGGCAGTGTAAAGTTTGCAGATGACCAAAAAATTTGTTTTGCAAATTACTTTGGATTATAAACATTAATAATTTTTTGTCTTACTTGACATGAACCTTTGTCCCCCTCTTTTATCAATCCAGCACAAATCATGTTGTTTGTGATGAGCCCTCCATAAGCATTATTACAATCACTGTTGCTCACAATTGGTACCTGCACCTCTTGCAATAGGTCAGGAAATGGACCTGTGACACAGATCAGAGGACACATTAATGGCTTTTAAAAACATAGTATTGTTTTGTATTCAGTTAAATGGCAGACAAATCTTTACTCACCTCCAGACTGTAGCTTGCCCCAGCCAGTGACCCAGGTCTCTGTACCTGCAGAAAAGTTACTACCAGCAGCCGCCAGACAGATTGGCCTAATATAATCAGTTAAAGTCACTGGGGAGGAGAGCTGGATCAGTCCTATGTCATTGTCATGGGTAGAACTGTTATAGGAAGGATGAACAATGCTTCGACTCGCTGTCCTGTTTGTCTCATGAGGGTTTAAGCCTGATCTTCTCAGGCGCCCGAAGTACATCTTAATATTAGATGTATCAAATCTGTAAAGAGAAAGTCTGCTTTAATCCCACTATTATTATTATTATTACTATTATAATTATTATTTACTGTTGTTTTTTAAAGGGGTGGTTCACTGTTTTTTTATAGGTTTAATTGTGTTTATGGAGTGCAGTCTAACATGTGTTCGTGCTTTGTTTTTAAAAAACAAATTATTTTTCACATTATTTACTTTTATTCCACACCAATTTCTCCTTCTCTGAGAAACATGCTGATTGGTTCCTTTTCTTATGAAGCCTCTCCCTCAGAAATATGCAATGGGCTCAGATTGGTTAGCTGGTCCAGTGTATTGTGATTGGCTAAACTGCCTCTAGTGCACGTCTTAATGTCCCACATCTCACCTCAGTGGCATGTGCTCCGGTTGTATTGTGTTCAATGGCATCTTAAAAGGGGGGGTAAAATGCTGTTTCATGGATTCAAAGTTATTTACACTGTTAAAGGGTTGGATTCTCATGCAAATTTAATTTTTTTGATCGAGGCTCTTCATGATGTAGTTAAGGGTGGAACTCCTTATATGGGCATTTCTCCTGGAAAGTCGTGCCTGCGCATTCATCGACCAGAGCGAGATTTATATTTATTTGCAGAGCAAGTTCAAGATACTAACAATGAAGTCCTTTCTGTCTCAGATCCAATCCGAGAATTGTTTTGTAACCATCGATCTAAAGGATGCATACTTTCACATCCAGATTGTCAAGAGACATAGGAAGTTCCTCAGGTTTGCTTTCGAAGGCAAGGCTTACCAATTTTGTGTTCTTCCATTCTGTCTAGCCCTGGCTCCTTGAACGTTTACAAAATGTTCTGTCGCAGCTCTGGCCCCATTGCTGCTCCGGACGAACCAAAGAGTGTCCTGAAGCCATGTCAGCAAATGACCTTTTTGGGGGTAAACTTGGATTTGTGCATGATGCGGGCGTGTCTGTCTCCCGCATGTGTGCAGTCAATACAGGCTTGTCTAAGTCAGTTCAATACAGGGCGCCTAGTGCATGATGTCTCAGATTGTTGGGTCTTATGGTGGCAGCATCCTCTGTGGTTCAGTTGGGCCTGCTCCACATGCGACCGTTTCAGTGGTGGGCAAAGAGTCAGAACATATCACCTCATTGTCATCCGCTTTGTAGAATTACGGTGACACGCACAGGCTTTCGTGCTCTTAGCCCGTGGGTGAGACCCAAGTTTATTCAAAAAGGAATCCAGCTGGGTACGTTGAGTCATTTCAAGATGATCACTATGAACGCGTCCCTCATGGGTTGGGGGGAAGTGCATCAAGGTCGTCCAGTCAGTACCGTGGCTGGCACATAAATCGTTTGGAGATGCTAGCTGTCTTTCTGGGTCTCAAACTGTTTTTACCTCAGCTGAGGGGTTGTCACGTGTTAGTCAGGATGGACAACATGACAGTTGTTTCGTATCTCAATTGCCAAGGAGGATTACATTCCCGCCCCCTATCCAGGCTGTTTAGGCTTGTTCTTCTTAGGGCACAGACAAAGTTTCTGTCAATCAAGGCAGTCTATGTCCTAGGTTGCCTGAACTCAGGAGTAGACTTGCTATTGAGACAGAGTCTGGAGGAGGGAGAATGGAGATTGCACCCTCAGGTAGTGGATCTTATATGGCAGAAGTTTGGCCGAGTGTACTTGTTTGCTTTGAGCATGACTACGAACTGCCCGCTCTGGTTTTCCCTGTCTCCCCTGTCGCCTCTAGGTATAGATGCTCTTGCCCATGAATGGCCCAAGACCAATCTTTATGCTTTTCCCCCAAGCGTAATGCTTACTGCTGGTAGCCCCGTGGTGGCCCACTCAGTTGTGGTTCTCAGACTTGATCAATCTGCTGGCCGGCCCTCCATGGGAGGTTCCCCTCAGACACGATCTGTTGACACAAGCTCGGGCATGATTTGGCATCCTCTACCTAACTTATGGAAGTTATGGGTATAACCCTGGAGCAAGGTTGGAATAAAACTCTTATCAATCGTATTGGAGGGCCTGCTAATGCAGGTTGAATAGCCTGAGTCTCTTAGGATCTATGTTGACCGCACAGCTCAGTGTCGTAGGTCTGATCAGTTATTTGTATGTTTTGGTGTTAAAGCAGAGGTTCTGCAGTCACCAAACAACGTATGTCACACTGGATAGTGGAGACTATCTCTCTGGCCTATGAGGCACATAGTTTGAATTCTCCTCTAGGGCATGCTCATTCTACAAGAGCAGTGGCTTCTTCTCAGGTCTTCTTCAAAGGGTCCGCTTAAGCAGATGCTTTCCTTGGTCTTCTAGCTTTCTAAGGTTTGTCAGGCTTTATGGTTTAGCGTTGTCAAAGTGATGACATCATCGCAGCATCAAAGTGAACCTATGAAAGAGAACATCTCGGTTACGTATCTAACCTTGTTAGATGCTGCGATGTGGGCCGTTCCATACTTCCTTTGTAATAAGTGGAAATCTGATTAAATAGTGCACACCACTCTGATTTAGTTCACTCACGTGCGCGTTTGGGCGGTAAGCACTATTTGGCCAAGAAATTTGCGTGATGGTATAAGGACTTCAGACATTCGTCACACCAAAGGTGTGCCCAAAGCTATGACATTATCTCAGCATTTCGTTCCCTATTCAGGGAAACAAGGTTACATACGTAACCTTCCTCTTTTCTGAAGCAGCGCAGCATGGCATCGCCCCCTTTGTTGCCTTTTCCGGAGGGTGGAGTTGAGCTGGGTTTGTTACATCAAAAACCCGGAAAGTAGATTGTTGTAGTCCCTACCAGCCATTTTTGTAGGCATCAAACTGCCAGAATTTTTTACTTTTTAATTTTAACTTTCAGCTTCGTAGCTTTGCACATATCGTATATGTTCAAACAGCAACATTACACACTAATGCTAAAAAAAGTGAAATCGCAATAAACCACCCTTTTAAGCCTTATTTAAGGTTTCAACATACCCCTGCAAGCAGTGAGCTGCCGTTAAAACCCAGTCTTTATTGATCAGACTCCCGCCACAATAACACAGTTCCCCATCACAGGAGATACGAAGGCTGACTTGCCACGGCCAAGCCCCTGCTGTTGCAGCCTCCCCTCCAAAGATCTTGTTGTTGAGGGGAGCCTGTCCACACTCTGATGAAAGGAATGTTAATGTGAGAATTCCCTGAAAAAATTACTCACTCTCATGGAAATAAGTTCTGTGTGAAACAAGACTTTTGTGGTCATTATGACAACTTACCATCTAACTGGCAGAGGGAACCTGTGGTAGACAAATACAAAGTTATGTAGACAATCATTTTGGACAGAGCTGATAAAGTGATGTATGGAACATATTGAAGTTTCAAAGTATCAATGACTAAAGTGTTTTAAATATGAAATCTTTTTTGTGAATCATGCCATTGCTTTGTTACCATGAACTCTATTTTATTTAAATAAAATCTGTTTTACTCTTTTTTTAAATCTATTTTATTTCAATTAACAATAATTAATAATAAAATCATATTTCACAGATTTCATGATTTGAAATAATGTCAATATTGCTTTTTAGAGCTGCTGTCTACATAATTTCCATATGTTTCCATAATTGATTATGCCATGCAAATAAAATATAAATATGCCATAAAATGGTAAAAAGATTGTTTATTTTTAGACGTACAGCAATTTAGCAAGCAACCTATGAAAAATTAACTAGCTATAAACTGTCATTTATTTATTTAAAACTATTTATTATTGAAGTATGAAAATATTACAATTATTACAACATACAGTATACTTGCAATAGTAAAATATAATTTAATATACAGTCAAAAGTTTGGACACTAGTCTTTATCGCTATTTATGATTTATTTGGAGACCAAAATGTTAAACAAAACAAAATCATTAGTTTTATTTTAAAATTATAGCTTCTTTGAAGTCACCAGCTGTTCATAATTCAGTTTTGTACACTGTAAACACTATCTCAGCCCACTCTGAGCTGCATCCTCAGAGGCTTTTTTTAAACAGTACTGAAGGAATTCACATGTATTAAACTGATCCATTAAAATATCTACATACATTTTGCATGTGTAAGGAGATAAAAATGCACAATTTAGATTTATCTACAAAACCAATTACAAGTATTTAACCATGAGTCTATCTTTAGATGCATTTTTTTTTACAATCATAAGAAACAATGTTATGTACTTTTACAAAGGTTTTTATGAATTCAATTGCTTGTCAGTTATTAAAAGAAACACTATTAAAATTACATTTAATTTTGTAATGTTACAGATTTTTAGAAAGATCTTACCTCCTATGGTGAGAAGAATGGTTCCGGCAACAATCAAAGCTGTGTTAAAGTTCATGCTTATCTTCTGGTCTGTGACCTGACTGCTGTTTCTTCAACAATCAGGTATCTAATGGGATGTAAAGCAAGAACCACCACATTTATCAACAGTTGTTAGGCCCCACCTTCCATTACATCTTTCTTTGTTTTGTTTTAGTTTTTTCCAGAAAAAAAGGCTTTTACACAACACCAATTCTGAGATTACTCATAGATGTCTGTTGCGGATGTGGGTGGGACTTGTCTCCAACAATTTATAAAAACTAATTCAAGCTTGCAGAAGCATATAGAACACAGAAAAAAGAACATCTCCAGTCCATAATTCTTTATCATTTAATCCATACATGTATTATAAAATACATACACTCATTTAGTGGTGTGATTGAAGTGATGAAGTCCCCACCAAGTCTAACATTCACAGACATATATTCCATTTAATTTGCAATCCATCTCTGTATGGATGGTGGTTTTAATATATAACAGATGAAAATATCAGCAAAAGTTTGTGTTAACCAGAGATCTTTAAAAGTGCTTTCTGAGACCTAACATGAATCAAATTCAGTTATCAAAGTTTATTTTCATTTTTATTTTTTTATTCAACACTGTTGAATTACCGTAAATGTCAAAAATAAATATAAAAGTTTTAAATATCTTGCTTAATGTTTGAAGTAGGCAAATTGTTATGAGCAAATTAAGCAAATTTGCATAACCGCTGCCTGGGAACTATGTCTATGTGTATAACCGGCTCACACTGAAAACACACACACCCCCGTTTGTTTTTGTGAAAAGTGGGGACATCCCGTAGGCGTAATGGTTTTTATACTGTACAAACTGTATATTCTGTGGCCCTTCACCAACCTACAACACCTAAGCCTAACCCTCACAGGAAACTAATTCTCATTTTTACTTTCTCAAATTTTTTTTTGTTTTTTTTTGTTGAATCGAATGGACTTTGTGTCATATTGTTGTGAAAAAAGTGAGTAATGTGTATTTATGTTAGTTTTATTGTCCCAGAAATTTTACAAAATGGCTAGCGTTGTGATTTGTCTAATGTATTCAAGGAGATTTGTCACGTATTTCATCTTGAGTGAACTAAACATATGCCAGAACGTGGTGAAACTTGTAAACAATAAGAAAGGCATTATTTTTTATATTATATTTATGTGATTTGTCACAATTACATCTGCAAATACAAACATGATTATTATTGTAGTATTGTCGCAGTAATCGAAGTGTGAATTGAACTTAAGTTAATCACCTTCTTCCTGCTGTGAGAGCAGGCGCGACCAGTTGTAAATTCTATGGGTCTTGCTTCCAGGCTCATTTGCTTCCAGCTACTTTTAGCTGTACAAAACTGCACGTATTGCTGATTGAGAGTGCAGATTGGTGTGTCTTACCATATTGTTTTACTTAATCATGAACTTAATTATGAACACACTGATTTGTAGTGCAATTAGTTTTATAATTTACTGCACATTGCAGCTTGATTCTTCTCGTTATTTTCCTATAGTGAATAATGAACAACAAGTATCGCCCACAGGCTTACTTTCACGTCAAATAATAAATTGGATATATTTGTAAAAACACTTTTCTGCTAAGATATGTTTTTCACATTAATAAAAGATACTGATATGTATTAATAAAGATGTTGACATGTTAAGATGGAGTAGCTGCTATCCTGCATTACCTCTCTATTTCTCCTGATCATTCACGACTTTAATCTGCGAATTAGGACTTGCAGCATGTTGTAACTATCTTTTTGTATGATGATATCCTCAAAATAAAATAAAGTAATATGTCTTTGGCAAAAGCTGATGCTGTAACATGACTATTTCCTACACAAACATTTGTGGTTAGGTGATAATTATCAATAGAGCTGAGAAATATGAACATTATTGTAACAAAATATTTACATAATATTGTAAAATAATGTTACACAGTACCTAGGACTCTTCAACATTTTTATAATCAGTGAAAGAAATTCACAGCTTATTAAATGTCTGTAAATGTTAGATTTTGTTTAAATTGAAATAAAAGAAGAAGTTATAGAAGCACCGGTTGCTAAAAACGTGTGTGAATATTAAAAATGTATAGCTATCCAAAATGGTAATATCTTGCTAAATGTTTGAAGTAATGAAATGGTTTAAAATTCACGCGATCACTTAACTGTGATATTGTGATAAAGTAAATGGGATAAAATAATATATTCCTTTAAATGTCATGAGATCAATAGCCAATATATTCAAACATATTTACCAAACCATTGCCCTGGTTATGAGACTTGTGGTTTATGGTGGTTTACCAAGACAGAGAAAAGACCATTAAGTATCCCTTCACAATTTTAAACTTGTCAGACCTGTATGTTTTCATAATTTTGAACTAGACACCATTGTTAAATGTGAGTGCAGTGGAAGTCGTTTAATTTTTAAAATAGCAGAATAGTTAGTCATTTTCAACAGATTCTTGTGTTCACAGGTTTTTGGGTCTGGGGGTGTGTAGAGTAGTGACGTCAGATACCGGTTGAACCAGTTCTAAAAAGCGGATTGAATCGTTTGAAGCGTTTGCATCTCCAGTAAACACTAATAATCCACAAGTGACTTAAATTATTAACTTTTTAACGTGACTAACAGTCCCTCTGAATCTAAATAAACTAATATTCCGGAGTAATTCATTTATTCAAACACACTGACTGAACTGCTGTGAAGAGATAATTAAAGATGAACACGAGCAGAGCCACGCACGTTAGTGGTGGGTGATAATGCAAAATGTGGTATCGATCCGATACATATAGGGTCAGTATTGCCGATACCAATACAAAAAAAAAAAAAAACCTTTGTGTTGGGGAGTGCAGTAGGTCTATGTCATTATTTCTGAGGTGAATGAATGATTAAGTATTTAGGCAATATTTTTTTATTAATGTATTGAAGTCCACAAAATTATTAGTTATTAGGCACAGAATGAATTCTTTACAGCCTTTTAAAAAAAAGAAAATCTCTCCCTTTTTTCTGGTTTTAAAAGCAAATTAAATAAAGTGCACACAATTATTACTGAAGAACAAACATAGAACAAATATACCTGTGCAATTACATTCCCTGAGGCTGAGCCCCTTCTGAATGTGATATCAGCTTCGCTCACTCTGTTCGCTGCTCCTCGGCGCGTTGTGTCAGTGAGTCACGTGACGACACAACAACGAATCACAGCAGGGCAGCAGGAGGGGGAGGAGTAGCAAAGTGGGCCAGGATGTGAAAGCAGCGTTTGCTCAGGATTGTAGTCAGAGGTAGAAGATGAGAGATATTTAAACTATCTATCGATATTGTATCGATCCAATACCATTACCAGTGTTGGCATCGATACTATTGATATTTAGATCGATCCGCCCACCCCTAACGCACGTGCCGGGTCACGTAGGCTACACGCCCACTGATGGAGCGGTTTTCGATCTCGAGTCTAGAACCGGTGTTGTGCCGTATTCTGCACCCCTTCTAGATTATGCATCCCCTTGTTGAAATCGCTATTTGATTGCCCAATCCAACCCCACCCCTTTATCCTAACAGCGCCCCCACACCTACTCCGAGCAGAGCAGGTGATGATACCTGACTGCAGCGTGCTGGTTAGAGCGGTTCTCGAGTCAAGGACCGGTTGGTTGCATCACCAGTACACTGAACCGTAGGCGTAATTTGCGTCTGTGACATGTCCCCACCACTTTTAAGTTACGCCACTCACTAGAACCGTTTATTTCGGACACGTCCGATATGAGAACTGATATGGAAAGCCGTTTTAACATCTATAAACCATACTAGTATTTCATAGTACTAGTACTAACATATGTTCCATTGTTTTACTGTATCATCTGTTTTGTTTATTTTATGTTTATCTTTTGCTTAGCTTTGCTGTGATAAATGTGCTATATAAATAAACTTTACTTACATATTAATATTAGTGCTTATTCTTTAGCTACTAGTGTTTATTCTTTAGGTACTAGTGTCTTAAGTTACTCTTACACTCTTGTGGTCTACGTGCCTCCGGTCTGTGATTTCTGCCGAGGGTATGGCTGTGCAATTTGAAGATTTTTGATCGTGGACAATAAAAATGTCTTTACGATCTGTTTTTGAAGAAATATCATTGTATCGTTCTACAGTGCACATTCTGTCATTTGCAGTTCTGGCGCCTCCCTTCAGTGTCTGGATACTGCACAATGCCACATACATTAACATCTATAATGTTAACTCCGCGGTAGGGTCACTCTCACAGGACAATGCACTTATAAAGTACATTTTCTGCATCTGCTTTAAAGCCTTACTGGTTAAACGTTTCATTCATGTGCTGTTCTGACTAGCACTTTTTCTGAGCACTATACTGTCAAAACACACAAGGTTAATATACAGACTATATATAGAGAAATGGATGTGTGCTTGTATATTAGATGTGTGCAGGTCTTAATGGGACAGTACATGCTGCCATCTGTAATTAAAGGGATAATTCACCCTAAAATTAAATTTCTGTAATTATTTATTCACTCACATGTTGTCCCAAACCTATATTAATTTCTAAAGTGCAGTGGTTCTGCATTTTAATAAATGCATTTCTTGTCATTTGTAAAAGGGACATAATTGCAAGCTTTCGTCAGTGGTGATCTTGGCCACCCTTGGATCTGCCCTTGACAATGATATTTCTTCAAAAACAGATCGTAAAGACATTTTTATTGTCCACGATCAAAAATCTTCAAATTTCACAGCCCTACCCTCGGCAGAAATCACAGACCGGAGGCACGTAGACCACAAGAGTGTAAGAGTAACTTAGACACTAGTACCTACAGAATAAAGTAGCTAAAGAATAAGCACTAATATAATATGTAAGTAAAGGGCTGGGTTAAAATCGTACGTCTCCAGTGCAAGCAGACGCCATTTTCTCAGTGTGAAAGAAGCGAGAAGTGAGTGAAAGACATTGTGGTAAGTAAAGATTCAAAATGTAAAGTTATCGTTTATTGTTTACCTGGTTGTATGAAAGCCAGAAGGTTTTATGAAAGGCGGAAAAAAATGAGCTTAATGTTAAATATATATATAAAAAAAGTGGACGCGTCTTAACAGCCTCCTTTAACGTTACTGAATGGAATAGGTGCTTTTAATATAACGTCCGTGAATGTATTTTGTCATATTTACATAAGATTTTACATTATCTGCACCTTTTGAGGTGTTAATAGACGGTTATGGTTACGGTTACGCTCATGTTAATTTGTTATCTTATTTTTCGCGGTTAAACTGAATGTACGTTAGTCTCCTAAAGGAAACGGCATCATGTAATAAAGACTAGCATAATCATTTTGAGACTGCTAAAGTGGTAATTGGTAAAAGTATGTTTTGCATGTAATATTTCAGACTTGTTGAGCTTGTGTCTTCATTGTCCTCGCGCCGAGAGTTAAAGACACAGAAGCTGTTTGTGTGAGAGTGACTGACTGTGTGAGGAGGAGGTGTTCTCAGCTTCTTCTGAAGAGAGAGACAGACGGTTTAAGGAGAGTTAACTTCAGAAATCTGTTATCTTTAGTTATACTAAGACTAAAATAATGTTTGTTTTTGTAGATGTTGAAATCCAGAGACAAGATAACTTCATTCTTTTGAAACTGATTTTTTTTTTTTTTTTGAAAATTAATGTTTCTGTTGTGTCCTGCCTGTTAACTTCACATTTTGATGCAACAACAGTGTGAATACATGTTAATATTTTATTGAAACCATTGATGTCCCTCTTTGCAGAACTCAAACTAACTTTGGAGCTAAGGACACAGAAGTCTGCTTGTGTGAGGAGGAGGTTTTCTCAGCTACTTCTGAAGATAGGGAAAGATAGTTTAAGGCAAGTAAACTTCATAATTTTATGTTATCAGTTATCAGTTCTTTTTTTTTACTAAGAGTAAAATAATGTTTGTTTTTGTAGATGTTAAAAGCCAGAGACATGGGAAAGCATCATTCTTCTGAGATTTTATATAAGTTATTTTTAGAAAATAACTAGAAAATAAATGTTTCTGTTGTCTCCTGCTGGTTTACTTCTCATTGTGATGCAACAACAGTGTGATTACGTGCTCATTTCATTAAAACCATTGATGTCTGTGTTTTTCACTGCAGAACTCAAACCAACTTTGGAGTTGTCTTGTCTGATTTGGAGAGTCATCATTCTTGGTCTTCCCTCTTAAAGGTACATTTCACACACACAATAATTTAATGATTTTAAATGCCATTCCAAACATGTCTTTACAACACAAATTAATATATTTTTCATTTTCTCATATTTTTGTTAACCCATTTATAGTCTAGATAATCAGTATTTTCAAGCCTCATATTCACAGAGTTATTGTAGAAGTAATTCATTCCGATATTAATATATGAATAAATCTTAAATTATATGATAGCAAACATGTATGTTCAAAATAAAATACTGGTCTCCCAGACTAGCAATGGAGGACACAAATTAAGAGTATTAAATATATTCATATGTTTTCCAAAAATGAGCAGAGTTTGTGTTGGCCTGGAACAACATGGGGAGAGTAAATTATGACCATTTTTATTATTTGGTGAACTAAACCCTTTGAAGAGCAGTCCTCCACATACATGAACATTTGTGAGGTATGTGAATGTCATGTCTGTTTTAATGTTTCAGTAAAGAAGCTTTCTGAAAGCAATATATTTATTCAAACAATATTCCATGCCCTCACACTAGTGCTGCCATTATAGACTTCTGGAGCGCTGTGGTGGACTGAGACATTAAACAACCACACAAAGTGTTGAAACTTTAAAACAGATTATTTACCTGTCCTTACGGATGTGAACACCTCTATCTGAAAATGGATAGTTTAATTAAATGTTTTCTTTTTTCAAATGTGTTTCTCTTTTTAGGCCACTGATGAAGACCAGGCGGTGACTGGGATGAATGCTGGTCAGAGAGGAAAATCTTCTTTCCCCCAATCTGATGCAACAGTGGTTTTAAAGGAAGGACACTGCCCTGGATGATGTCGTCACATACTGTGCTGATGAGGCTTCTTCATGACTACATCAATTATGCTAAAGAGATTATGAAAGTTGACATTGATGCATGATCTTTATTCATGGACTATGAAACGAACTGTAAGTGTATAATTTGTCAAAACAATGTTAAATGTTTGTTCTGTGTTTAGTAGAAGAGTTTACACTCTGTCATTCATACACATGCTCACATTCTTTCACACACACGTCTGTTAAACGTTATAATATCAATATTAATGTTGTGGTTTATTTTTGTACTGTCATGCCAGAATAGTTGGTAAAGAACTTAACTTATTGTACATTTATTGTATAATAGTGATTTTGCGAGTGCAACGATGATAGAAGATATCCCTCTCTAGAAAATTTGTGAAATATGTGTTCTGTGTGAATGACTTGGTTTCAGTTTTGACGTAACCAAAATCTTCTCCACATTCTCTTTTTCGCAATATTTAGAATGAACATCGCAACAGCGCTGGATCCTAGTTGCTTCATCTGTCTAGTCTGTGTCAGACGGAACAGAACGCAGAATGTGAAGTATATTAAAGCGGGCCTTAAAGCTGCCTCCTTAACGGACACCTACAATTCGCATGCAACATTTTTGCATTCGAATGTGGATTTTTAAAATTTTTATTCTACGAATATTCGACATTCGATTTAATTTTTTTTTGACAGCCCTAGTGCTAACATGGTAGCTCAATATAAGAATACACATCCGATCATCTAATCACTTGAATGTCCAAACCATAAAACAAATACAACTGACAAAGTTTAGGGAAGACACAAGGCCATCGCTATGTGTTGAACTGGCTTTCACCTTCATGTTTTGCTTTTATGCCATTGACTGGATGGGGCAGAGTCATGTGGCTACACACGCAGTAGTAGGCTTTTAAGGGGGAAGTAATAACAGGATTAAAAAAAACGAAATAACTGACATGGGAAAATTACGTCGGTTAGAAGTACTGAATTTCGGTTAATGGTACTTTTCGATTAATGGTCCAGCTCTACTCACACGACCTGAAAAGTGAAGCTGTGGTCTTTGACTGCCCCTGGTGGCTGGCCACAGTACATGTCATAAACCCCGCCCTCTCCATGTAAACAAATAGGACACGAGTCCAAAAAAATAAAAATAAAATTAATAATTACACAATTACAATACATTGCAATAAAAATAAAAAAATAAAAATAAACGGGCGTGTCGTTATGGTTGATTGGGTCTGTTGGAGTTTGGGTGGAGTTTGAATAAAATGCATGACCCGATCGCTCATAAAAAAAAAAAGAAAAAAGAAGGAAATAAGAGATGGACGCAAAAAGATATGGTGGAATACACTGGGATGCTGGGGAATGGAATAATTGGGTCTAAGTTATGTATGTAAATACTTTCAGACACATTCAGTATCATTACTGTCTAGATGTTGTTGTGAAAAAACATGCAGGAATACCTACTCTTACCACAAGAGGGTATGCATGTACGCATTTCTCACAAATGCACAAAGGGGTTTTAAATGTTAAGTCACATGTATTAGTCTTGTGTGGGTTAGAAGAACGTGTGCTTTGCAATGTAGTCTTTGCCCTTTACTTGCAGAGATTGTGTACTGTCATCACTTAGACTTGTGCCCCGTGTATACAGACACACACTCTTAATGTTGAAGTGCCTAGCAGTAGTGTGTATTACAGGCTGTGTGTCTGTAAAGCCTGTTGTAGTGATGACTGATGTATCAGATCTGCTCTCTTATGCAATATAATTCTCCACACCAAACCAATCAAGCACATGTAGTTTTCTATTTGGAGTTATAAGCATGTGGAACATTTATTTGAAGGAACAGAAGTCACGCTGTTTATAGTGTCTCACAAGCATTCGAAGGGAAAGGAAATCTGTTTTACATAGATATACTTGCACTTTGGATTTTGCAGAAAACATCACAACAACACTCGTTCTCTAAATAAATGTGTATCTGTGTGTGTTGCCATGCAATGACTCATAACACACATCTGTTATGCTTGTTATCTGAGAGCTCAAGCACATTAATGATGCTGGCACATAATGGTGAAGATTCTTCATAAGCTTCCAGGAGACAGACGGGGGACAAAATAAAATCAGCTGACTACCCACCCCACCAAAACTTCACATGGCCAAACATGCTCTTCAAGCTGGTGTTTAAACAAGATGAACAGTCATGTACCAATCACTTCCAGAATCATAATAAAAAGGCGTATATAGCAAGACTACAAGTAATTTGAACAATTTCATTTATAATACAGCTTAAAAGGTCGCATGAGGACCCAGCTTCTTATTTATTTTTCTGGCATGCATTAAAAAAAGTCTTTCACTTGACACTGCACATGTAATTAGAATTTTAATTTCTAATAATTACTTTATTAAAAAAATCTGAAATACTGACAATTTTCTACAATATCATACAATATAGTCATTAATTATGTAACATGTAATGTTCAGTAATCAGAAATAAACTCCAAGGCTGAGTTTTCCAAAACTGATATGTTGGGAAAGAGTGTGGCGACATTTGCAGCAGCTGAAAAACCATCCGCAGAAAGAATGCGAACAAGCAGGATTAAAGGATCAGTGGAGGGGTGCAGAAGCCCCCTGTCACCACCAGCACCAGCACATCTCCTCCCTCTCGTCCTGTTAGTATCTTGTCCTTGCTCTGGCACTGTTTATTCAACTATAAATATCTAATAGCCATCAGTGGGACACCAGCACATACTGAGGATAATGACCATGATTACAACTAGAATAAAAGGATATCTTTTAACTAGATAGTAAAGTTTGAAGGCAAACTTTAAGTTGGCTTGAAAAACCCTAGCAAGAAAGTTTGAAGTAGTTTTAAAAGCTTAAAGATTGAAGGTTTTCAGTTTTAACTAATTTAAAGTAGTTTTAAAGTTTTGAAGGCAATGCAGACATATATTAGCAAGTTATTAACATGTCACTAGCGTGTTTCCAGCATGATAAGCATGTCACTAACATGTTGCTGTCATTATTAGCAAGTAACTAGCATGTTGCTTGCATGATTAGTAAGTGACTAGAATGATTAGCTAGTTACTAGCATTTTATTAGCATGTTTCTAGCATGTTGTTAACATGATTAACAAGTTACTAACATGTTGCTAGCAGGATTCGCAAGTGTAGCAATTGACTAGCATGTCATTAGCATGTTACTAGCATGTTTCTAACCTGATTAGCAGGCTACTAGCATGTTGTTATCATTTTTCTATGCTAATCCAGCTAAAACAGGTTAATTCAGTAAAAAAAAAAAATCCCAGCTAAAAACCAGCTAAGACCTAAAAAGGGGCCAAAACCACTTTTAAAGCAGCTTGGGAACCAGTCAAAACATTCCGTCAGATCTGGTTTTAGCTGTTTTTTAGTATGGAGTTGAATGAGATGAAAATGTTGTCATTAATCACTAACCCCCATGTCGTTCCAAACCCGCAAAACTCAGTTCGTATTCGGAACATGCTTTACATACTTTTCTGGACCTTGACACTGTTATTTATTTGGCAGTCTATGGGACAGTATCAAGCTTACCGGTTTTTATCCAAAATATCTTAAATTGTGTTCCGAAGACAAACAAATCTTTTACGATTTTGGAACAACATGGGGGTAAGTGATTAATGACAAAATTTTGGGGTGAAGTAACCCTTTAAGCTTTGCTATGGCAGTAGACAGCTTAAATACACCATAAGAATTTTTGTATAAAAGTTTTCACTTCGTCAATGAAAGTCTATGGGATTTTAGGTGGTTTTGATAGTCTGGTTTACGAAAACCGTAAACTGGATCAGTTCGAAAAGATAAAGTAACCTGAATCAGACCAGTCTGAAAGTTTGGTGGTTGTAGCTCTAAAAGTCTAGGAGGAGATACATTTTAAAATTTAGTTTCAGAAGAAGAAGAAGAAGAAGAAGTTTAAAGTGTATCGGATAAAGAAGTTTCTCAGATTTCAGTAAGTTGGTGCGAGATCAGTAAGAGAAATAAAGTGTGATAGAAAGAAATAGTACTGATACTGATGCATTCGAACAAGACAGTGTGTCCTCCTGACGATGACATTTTTGGCACAAAGTCACAGAATGCCGAAGCAGACAGCATGTACCAGAGTCACAGCACAGCTTCACCCTTCTGTCCTTTTTGAAGCACTCGGTTCTACCAACGAACACTTCTGATTTGTTATTTTTATAGACTAGACTTGTTTGACATCCATCAAAAAATCTCAGCTCCTATATCATTTATTTCAGAATTCAATTACTCTGTTCTTTTTTCAAGCATGAAAAAAAAAACCCAACAACAACAAAAAATCTTTTAGTTAACACACTGTAAAAATGGCCAGGATTTGTTGCAATAAAATAAAGTAAAATGAGTGCAGACACTTCCTTATAATATACTACTGTAAAAAACAAAAAAACAACCAGACAGATAAGGCTGGAACACCCATAAACTAAGAAAGGAACAAACTAATGAGAGTGGCACAGATGCCAAGGAACTGTCTGTTCTGTCGCTACACAATCCATTCCTCCGTCTTTTCATTTCCCATCCCAGAACTGATAATCATATTACAGAACATAGGCACAGTCCTTCTTTATATGACTTTAATTATCTATGTGTAAAATGTATATGTAAAGTATTCTTGTAATCGGGGGCATTTAAAATGTTTGTCCAGTGAAAAGCTCCCTAGAAGCCCGATTTATACTTTGAGGGTCAGGTTGGATTTGGCAGGAGATTCTTTTTCGTTTCGTTCATCCTATCGTGTTTACTTACAGAGATCACTATGACGGCATATTATGTTACTTGATCAGACACATATTTTTTTTTTCCGGATATTTGCCTTTGAGTGACTTTCTCGTCATACTATTTTTCTTTCTTACTTCCTTTTCATCAATAGCAATATAAAAGCAAAACAAAATTGATTTCCTACTAATAAAACTTTATTGAACTGATTAAGGTAAATAGCAAATATCAACTATCAATGAATTCAACAACAAATACAAACTGTCAATAAATAGTGCAATATCTTATGTTTAACAAAAATAAAACTTTTCTCTTTTACATCTTTTTTTGTTTTTGTTTGCATAACTAAGCTTGACAGCATGTTAAACAAGTCAACATGAGCTCAAAATTAAACCTGTGCACATTCAGTTAATGGCAACCGAACAAAAAAGTGCTGTTTTTAACATAATAAACGAAACAAGCAATTACTATTTACAACTCAAATTGTCAATACATTATTCCTGTTGTCAAGATCATTTATCAGGACCATCAACTTTCTTATTCCCATCATTTCATTATTTGAATTTTCACTCACTGTACATGCTGTTTGACTATCCCTAAAAACCTGTTTCTACTTGCTTACCCCCTCAGTCTCATCCTGCCTTTTGTCTCATTAATCAATAATGTCCATACAGTCTTTGAGTCATATTTGTCTTTCTGCTTTTCAGCCCCTCTGGGCCTCCTGAGATATGGACCGGCCCAGGGCTCTGGATGCTTTGGCAAACTCCATTCGCATGGGTTTGACGGGAGGCAGGTCCCTGGTGATCTGTTCCACTGGTCTCTTGTCTGGACAGGCTCCATCGGGGACCCTGGCGGGGGGCAGATCTTGCAGGGTGTGTGGGGCTCCGCGGCCGAGGCGGATACCCAGTTCAGCAGGCTTGAAGATGGGCAGGGGCAGGCTGTTCCTGTAGGGTAAGAGCTGGTGCTCCCTTACACCTGTGTCCACAGTGCCCACTCTGATAACACCCGATGGGCAAGCCTGGTTCAGAGGACGCGCCTGCCAGTAACGGGACAGGGTCTCCCGGCGAGAGTCATCTGACATCAGCATCGATTGACTGGACAGGGAGAAAATGTGCTAATTATGAATGAAAGTTTTGACATTTGTATGCTTATACTTATTTTATGCAAGCTGCACTGTAAAACCTCAATATTATTATAGTAACAAATATGAAATATATTAAAGTGTTTTTTCAGTTAAAAAAATTAGATGCTTAAATCCAGATGAAATGAACTGCAAGATACAAAGATATGAAGATTTGTTTTTAGAGTTTGAATACACCTTCTGGTGCTACTTAGACACGTCATCAGTGAAAAACTGAAAGAATTTATTTTCTTTCTGTATGTCAAACAACAAATTGACTATTTAAAATCCTGTCAAAAAAATGTAAGCGATGCGTTTTAATATTTTTTAATCTGTTTTAAAAGATTTTGAATGCTTTAATAGAGATCCTTGACATTCAATTAATTCTAAATAAATATCATCCATCTAGTTGTGTAGGTGTGAATGTCTATGCACTCACCGATCCTCATGTTGAGTCTTCATGTTAATGCTGTGCCAGTTAGCGCTGTAACTCTCTCTCTTATTTGGATTTTCCTCCTTCAAATTGCAGCTGAGCTCGGCTCCAACCACACATCCACCTTTCTTCTCCAGGACTGTGCACATCGGCATCTTCAACTTCTGACTGTGAGCCGCTTAAATACTTAGTTTTAAAGATTGGAAATTGTTTTTCCTTTTTCTTGATTCCTGAGGGTGGGCTCGTCTGTCTGTCTCCTGCTCTGTCTGATCGTCTGTCTGCGTGTGTCAGACCTTTATAGAGCTCTGCTGCTATTTCTGTCTGATGGAATCACTCCGTACTTTGTCTACAATGACACCTGACACTCACACACCCACATATCAAAACGTTCACACTCACACTGCAGCACAGCACTGAACACCTAAGAAAGGTTAGGTTCTTGAGACCCAAGAAATCCCCAGCAACTCACATTTCCATGACACATTCACAACTATCTAATTAAATCTAACCTGTCTATCTATCTGTCAGTTAGTATCTATCTATTTATCTGTAATTTCTATCTATCTATCTATCTATGGATTCTGTTGCTGATGCTCAAGTGCTTGATCACACTATCAGAATGACATTTGTTCCTCCTTGAGCCTATTAACGGACATCAAAAGGCTTTCAATGGAAAGTAAACAGTGTTCGGCTCTGGAACCAGACAGGAGATTATAAACATGTGGCAGCAAACGTTCTGTACTTATCTTCTTTTGCAAATAATAATCCCTTAAATAAACATTGTTTAGATATCACATAAAAGAAAATAAAAAGATGTATGCGGATTAAATATGTGGTTGTAAAGTTGTAGAAAACTACCACTGGTTAATGATCAATAACTTCAAATCTCATCACGTTACTTTTATTTCTTTGTCTCTTCTCAAACAACCACTATAAAATATAGTTATTATGGAAAAGCATGGTCATAGCATGTGTTCGGTGATAGAGCAAGTGAGCGCGGTGCTGTATTCACTCATCAGATGAATATAGTGCTGTGTGGACAGAGGTTGTGGACAGTCATATTCTCGTGTTACACATACATTCTGTCCCCTGTCTGTCATTGACTGCTCTCTCAGTGACGCACCGGACGATTAGAGGAACTGATCTCACCCTTGTGCCGTCCCTCTCCTGCAATGTGGCCACTCAGCACACTATATGGTATGGAAATGTAGAGTTACACAAGCATGAGAACCAGGAAACGCCACATCACTCCAGTAATGAAGCTTATCACATGCACACTTAATTTGTTTCCTGTCATGCATGTTCATACACTATACACAGAAATTATTTGGATTACCTTTTTTATGTATGGTTCAATAAATATTTTTATATGGTAGTATACAGTAGTAATTAAACATTTTCATAAGGTTGTATAGGCCTATAGTGTCCCTGAAAAGTAATGTAAAACACTTTCAGACAGTACATACTAGTACCTTATAAAAAAGTTTACAGAAATTCATGAATTGCCATAATTTGTGTATATTTAAAACTTAAAACTTAAAATCGACATTTTTTTTTTTTACAAACCCAGTTATAAACAGAAACAAGAATGGGCAACAATGTCCATCAGTCAATTTTTTTCTTTTATTTTCAGCTATATCAGACATCTTACCAGACAAGCAACATACAAGACAGGACAAAATACACCGAGCCATTTTAATCTAGTGATTCAGTTAATGGACAGTCACCACATCAAAAGAATATATTTTTTATCCCAGCTCCATAACTGCACATATACATTATATAAGAACACATCTGATACATCACCTATATAGTATATTGATTGTATTGAAGCTTTCCTTGTTCAGGAGTTTCAACAAAAAAATAAAATAAGAGAAAAGTTTCCTGATTCAGAAAACACTATCACTTTCTAAACAGATAAAGGATAAATGTTATGCTACAACACTTATAAATGCAAAATACACAATTAATATTATTATTTATGACAGTTATTTTGGTAATAAATCTATAAAGATATCTTGTGTAATTAATAATATATTACATCTTTGTCATTAAATAAAAATATGCTGGTTTTATATATTCAGATACATAATTATGAACAATTTATATTTTTATTTTAAACTTAATTCAAAATAAAAAATAATTTCTCTGTAACGCAACACTGCTGCTCTAGTGCAAGAGATTTTACAGTAACTATGATAAAAAAAAAATGGAAATGATAAAAAAAAAAAAAAGATTGCAAGAGAACAATATTAGGGGTGCTACAAAGGAACTCATTAGCGTACATAATCATGAATACTATTTCCACAAGTGACAGACCATTATAATGACAACCATTTGCCCTAAAGGTTTGACACATTAGCATTAGCATTGAAATGAAGTCTATTAGTCTGTTCTTCCTAACAGGATTGTGAGGTATTGGCTGGGTTTGTCTTCTGTAGTCATTAGCACTAATTTGACATATTAAGACAATGTGCTAATTTTTCATGCTCAGGGGCTCTGCCTCATTTTCGTTCACATTTTTAGAGTGACGCATAAAGCATTAGTAAGCAGCCTAGTGTTAGCCTGGCCATTTTCCCTCACAAAAAGTTTCAAAAGTCTAGGGATGTTAGTGTTGCACCACATTGTTTACATTCGTGATTAAAAGCCTATTAATAACAACGTCAAACGTCATTATGTCTAGTCTAGATAAAAATGTAAACATTTACCATGACGAAGATGACATGCACAGCGGTCCTAAATCATATGTGGACTCTTAAGTCACACTTTAAAATGCATGAACTGACTCGGAGGTGATTGTAGTTTATGTAGCCCAATTTCACACAGGTTTTTATCATATTAAAGGTGTGGCTAAATTCAGTCATTTCAAAAGAAATTCACACGATCAGGAGTTTGGAGTGAGGGGGAAATATCCCACCAGATTTCACATTAGGTCAACACGAGTATATCCATTCACTAACAGAAGATGCACTGGTTTCACACATCCCACCCTGCCAAAACTCATTTCAGGGAGGTTGAGGTGTGACGTCTGTTTGAATGTGGTTTCTGTGTGGGCTGTGCTTTGTCTATTGATAATCTATCGCCGATAGACATGGGAGCTTTCTGCCCATGCAATTTAGTTTATTTGGTGATGTCTTACAATTGGTCCATAGTTACAGAATTTATAAACCAACAAATTACTTTGTGTGAAATCCTCGGCTTGAAAAGTGTGCCTATTATGTCTTTCTTTAAAATAAACAACATTGGTTTGATATTTTGTGTAATTACAGACATAATGTTGCTTAAGAGTCCAACCACTGTGCACATGAAATGATGCCTTTCTGTAAAGAAAAATATCTTTAATAATGCAACCATAGCTGCACAATTAAAAAAAACAAAAAAAAACCTTGCAGTTGAGCAGCTTTCAAAATAGTTATCTCATTTTTTTTCTCTCAATATTTTTCACTCTCTGTATTACATTACAGGCTATATCATACAGTTTCTCTCTTGGTACAGTGCAGAGACTGATTTAATCCCAAACATGATACTATTAAAAATGATCTTTTAAGATCCCTGCATTGACAACATGGCAGCAGAGAGCTATCAATGCAGTATCTGTTCTAGTGACAGGTGAAGGGTTAATGATATACAGTATGTGACCCTGGACCACAAAACCAGTAATAAAGGTCAAATCTTTTACATTGAGATTTATACATCACCTGAAAGCTGAATTAGTAAGCTTTTCATTGATGTATGGTATTGTTATGATCGGACAATATTTGACCGAGATACAACTATTTGAAAATCTGGAATCTGAGGGTGCAAACAAATCTAAATCTTGAGGAAATCGCCCTTAAAGTTGTCCAATTTAAGTTTTAAGCAATGCATATTACTAATAAAATATTACATTTGAATATATTTATATTAGGAAATTAACAAAATATCTTCAAGGAACATGATATTTACTTAATGTACTAATAATTTTTTGGCCTAAAAGAAAAATCTATAATTTTGACCCATACAATATATTTTTGGCTATTGCTAGAAATGTACCCCAGTGACTTAAGACTGGTTTTGTGCTCCAGGGTCACATATAGCCTATATTTCATTGAAGCGCCTACATTTTACCTACAAAAAGACATTGTGGTCTTTAGAAATATTTAGTTTGGTCAGGTTTATTCCCTTCGACTGTATGGCCAATATTAAGCTAGTTAGTTCCTATAATTGTTTTATAGACAAAGTTCCATAAGTTTAATTTAAATTTCTTTTCACAAATCTGGATAAAGTGTACTAATCCAGCATGGACCCACATCTAGATCAATCAATCTGATTAACCTTTAGCACCAAACAAACCCCTGAATTCCTGTCAGCCTGCTTTGGTCCCCATATTCTACCCCAAAATAAGTTCCTTTTCATCCTAAATATTTAGTTTTCCCTATGTAACCCAGTCAGCCTAGCTTGTTAAGGCTGTTGTGTACATCCTTATACTCAACTCTAGTAGTCTTGGTTCTGGTATCCACCAGAGCCGTCATAATTGGCCTCCATGTCAGGGCTGTATCCGGTGTACTCGGTGCCTGCAGCAGGCACTCCTGCGGGATCCTGGCTGGGATCAGTATAGTCCTGAGAGAAGAGAGACGAGCTCGCACCTAACTTGTACCTCTGGAACGCCAAAAAAGCTTGACCGGCCTTTAGGAAAATGAAGATGCCCAGGAGGAGAGGTTTAGAGGGTGGGATCAGGGGGGATTTCAGCAACAAGAAAGGAGGAATTTTCAGTTTTGATGGTGAAGAGTGAATGAAATGGTATTAGTGAAGGGAAACAGGTAAGAGTTAAATGAAAGGAATTAACAAGAATGACATGATGGACCAGAGAGAGAGAGAGAGAGAGAGAGAGAGAGAGAGAGAAAGAGAAAATCATTAGTTTGATTAAAATAAAAGATTTAGATGGTTAGTCAGAGCCGTGAATACATTTAGCTAAAACCTTTTAAAACGAACTCTTTAAACATACACTTAGAAAACCTAAATCCAAAACAAAACATAAAATCAGAACTTGAGACAAACTTAAGACATTTTAATCAAGCAAATCTGCCAGTATACATTATAAGATCAATCACAGGATAAATACACATGAAAGATTTTATGCAACAGCAGCAGCTCAGCTGTAAACAAACTGTATTAAAATAAGATCATGAAATGCCAGGACAACAACAGAGGTGAAGTATCAGGCCACAAATCCTGTAGAGTAGACAATCTTACATAGTGTTACAAAACAATTCTGTAGAGCTCGGCTGAACATTTTAATGTGCGACTGGTCCCCCTAGTCAATCAAAAGTGTAACTGCAATTAAAATACAAACGATCACAGAGAAAGCGTAGATTTTCTAGCACACAAACTACAATTCAAAAGTTTAGGAAGGAAATTCAGGGTGTGATATGGCACTGTAACAAAAAACAAACCACATATCTATAAAAAACATCTCATCTTCATTGGTCTCTATGACTGCTGGATTTTGTGAGGGGTGCTTCTGTAGTGGATGTCTATGGCATAGTAAACAAGTATGTGTGCAGTAAATGCTAGACATATGGAGGTGGCGTATGAGGGGTGAACAGCTGGTTGTACTCCTCTTCAAATGAGACTTTCTTTAGGCGCTCAAGGGCCAGGAATGTAAGAAAACCCTAAAGAAAAACAGATCAGCCAAAGCCAACGATAAACATAAAGAATGATGGGAAAAAAACATTTGAACAACACTGGGTTAATCTTATTGATGCAGCTGGGTGTTTTCTGTAAGAGAAGTGCTTTACGGAATTAGAGATTAGAGAGAAATCTGCAAACAGCGAAGCAAAGATTACTGGGGTAAATAAGTGAATTCTCTGGAAAAGAAGCTAGAGAGCAAAGTACAGGAAGAAGATTAGTGAGAAGAAAGCATGACATGCATGCAGTCTAATTAAATCCAATTATTAGATGAAAAAACTTCAAAGAAAATTTGAAATATTACCATGGCAAAAAAAAAAAAACAAAAAAAAAAAAACTAACATGACTAAAATGAAAATAATAGAAGTATGTTTTTAAAAAACAACTATTGGAAGTCAAACTAGAATGAAATGATAACTGAAAATATCAACATATTAAGAAAAACTATAAAACTAAAGAAGTAATACGAATATTACTGGTTCATCACAATGTAATCAGATCTAATTAAAGGGAAGAGCAAGCAGCCCAGCCATCATCTATATAATAAAATAAAATTTCTGACCGAGAAGAAAACGTAGACATTGAATCTTGCACATTAAATATGATTCAGATCAATTATATTGTGTAGGAAATATTAACTGAAAATGAAAAATGACAGAAGAAGAAGAAGATTTAACTAAGTCAGTACAGACCCAAGTAAATATGGAGAAGAAGGCGAAGGTGATGGCTGCTCTGGCTGCGTCTCCGCCCTCTTTCAGGGGGTTATCTTCTGGTTTAGCCACCTGCCACTGATTGGCCAGGAAACAGAATCCCACAAACCACACGAAAGACCAGAAGGCTGGGAGAAACATGGGAAGGTGCAGATTTCATATCAATAAAGCATTACAATAAATGAACTGAAAATAGAGTTATAGCACATTGTAATGGTGAGCTGATCAAAGCAGTCAGTTCATACTTCCATGCCGAGATGGTGCTGATGCACCAGATTCAGCACAGGCCTGCAATAAGTCTAGCTGGAGTTACATTTTACCAATAGAGGCCAGTGTAGCTCAAGTTAATGCTGCAGTAGCAGAAGTCCAGATCTAGACTCTAGGGGTGCTCTTGAGCCAAGAACAACTTCAAATCAATTGTATATGGGAAACAGTACCTTCCTAGAAAGACTTGCAGTAAATGCATTGTTATTACTGTTAGAAAAATATGGACATGTAATATCAGCAGTTTACCTGAAACACCAATATCAGCTAACACAGCCTTCTTGCGGTCTTTAACGCTGCTTATCTGAGGAAAGTAGACGTCCAGTGCCATAAAAACAGCACAGCAGAGGAAGGCCAGGGATCCCATACCCACGGCATAGTTGCAGGCATTCTGGTTGCGGTTAAAGATGCAAAACTCCTCCACCTCGTCCGGACGGTTCACATAGCCCTCGTTAGCAATGCATCCAAAGATCACAATGGAAAAGATCTGAGGAGGGGAAAGAAAAGAAGAAGAAGATGAAGGAAGAAGATGAAATGAAGGTGATATGGACTTACAGTATCACACTTCATTTCATTTAGTCTTAGGTAGTCAGGTTTTGGGGGTTCTCCCTGTACATTAATTAACACACATGCCTTTACAAGACACTTTTATCCAAAGCAACTTAGAAATGATAAACCTATCTAAACAACTCTTCATAAAAGCCAACAGTATCCATAGTATGTAATACCAAGTTTTAAGTGTAAGCTAGATTAGTACGAGGTGGAGAAGAGGTGAAATGCAAGGTACCAGATAAATACAAGTGCTTTTGAGGAAGAACGAATCACTGGATTTGGAAAAGGTTCAGTTTAGTAGCATCAAATCTCTGAAAGACAGCCAGAGTTTTGATTGAGGCATTTAAAAGCCAGTCAACTAGATATCTACAAAGAGAACTTTATTTTTTGCCTTGTTTTCTAAGTTGAAATACTGAAGTATCAGTAATTTAATAATAATTGAATAAAAAAAAAAAAACAGTGTTTTTTACACTGTTTAATGTCTGGATTTTGTCTGCGAAAATTTGCTGAACAACAGTAAATGTGACCACATCTTTAATTCAGGGTTAAAAAGAAACATTAAGAATCGTGTCAAAAGCGCTATGGAGCCAATTAAAGTTGAAAAAATATTATTTATGTCCACTGTAGTGCTGATTTAAGCTTTTCTAGTAAACAAACAAACACAAATTATATCGTTTCTTAGCACCCAACCACAAGTTGTTGCTCAAAAATATTCAGATAATATGCAGATGTAATTTATCACCACAGATGCCATTAAACGTGTCTGTTCTTAATTTCACTTTCTTGCTTGTTGTCACTGGGTTTGTTTTTTACAGGGAAGCTAGGGTAGGTTTGACACTTCCATAATAATAAGTGGCTTTTTGGATTCAGATGAATAGACAATCTTCATGGAGGCAATTTTTGGCAAAGGCCAGGGTTTTAACAGCTGGCCTGTGCATCTGTACAATATGTTTGAATGTGTGAGAGTTAGAAAGAGACACTTCATTACTCCACTCATGCAATTAAGTTAAAATGCTCTTGGCTACCAGCAAACTGTTCCATAGTTATTCCCTAATTGTCAGCTACAAGACCTTGATTTAAACCAGGGAATCAGCTTTATCTAAATCTAATGTTAAGGGGTTTGGCAACATCCAATCCAATAAACACAGACTCTTTAAGATAAAGGTTCAACGTCTCATTCAAACCTTTATCTTAATCTTACCAAGCACATATAAACAAGATATCACCACGGCTGACTTGGGGATAAATTAAGGTAAAAGCAAGCCCTATAGTATAATATAGGACTTTAATCTCGGTTTATCACATTTTAACATTTAAATCCATTCCATGGGATTTACTTCCAAATCCTCAGCACTTAACAGTGTTTCCTGCATTGGAATTTAGAACTAAAAAACTGAATTGTGAATGTAGGCCTGTATTGACTGTCATGCAATTAAAGAACTATGTATCTCAAACTGATGGCAAGAAATGTCTTTCTATTGCGTCGTTTTTGCAGGATGAACTCAGAAAGAACATAATGCAAATGATACAGACTGATTCAGGAACTAATGACAGTATGAGCTTGTGTCTTCTTACAGTTTATCAAAATCATAAAGTACACCCAATGTAGCCCAAGTCATGAACAACTGACTCTTTTGAACCACTTCTTTTTAGTGAATCAAAAACATATCAAGCACAACCTAGACCGATTCATAAACAAATGATGTTCATGAGCCCAGGTCTTTTTTAGCTTATCAAAAACATACAGCGTGGCCAATGTAGTCTGATTCACCAAAAACAACAATTAATCAACATCTGACTTCTTCAGCATATCTTTATTTCTTTTTCTTTTCCAGATTTGTTTTATTTTTATTTTGCCCGCCCAATCATTTAAATGAATGCAAATAAGACTGTAAATGCAAACATGATTGTAAGGTTAGAGATGATAAAGCAGTGCTTACTGACCATAAAAAAGGTGCTAAAGGGAAGCATATTTCTCTCTTGGGTCTGTGATTTTGGATCACAAGGCTCCATGGGCAATGAGTACATGAAAGCAAGCATTGTTACAAGAAGCACACAGGATCTGGATCTTGTGATCATCAGGAACAGAGCTTTGCATGCTCCGTTTCAACCTGATTGTAGTGTTTTCGGCACATGTGTCTGTGAAACAAGCGATGTCTCCTTGTTTAAATATGACAATGAGGTTTTCTCAAGTCTCTTTAAATTAAAGCATAAACTGACCCATTCTCGCACATTTTCTATATCTAACATATAAATTCAATCCAGAAGAACTGTGGCAATGTCTTCAAGAGGCCTACCTGCAAAGCTAGCGGAGTCAATGCACAAATGCACCGAGGGCAAAAGCTGCTTTCTTAAAGCGTCTTAGAGATGTTGCCACAGCTCTTCTGGATTTAGTCTGTCTCAGCTTGTTCTGTTTCTTCATGTCACTCCAGACAGACTGGATGATGGTGAGATCGGATCTCTATAGCACTGGCTGTTGTCAGTCTCCTTGTGCAAACAAAACTCTCACTGGATTATTACAATGAATGGCAAAATGAATGTTTGCAAATGTAAACTGATATTTTCTAATGACACACTACAGCAAAAGATAGAAATAATTGACGAAAAACCATTTTTAGTTGGTGAAAACACTAGTGGTTAAAACTATTTTTTACCACCACTGTACATTCATTCATACACCCATTTACACTTCTTCTCTTTTCAATTCAAGTTTATTTGTATAGCGCTTTTTACAAAACAAATCGTTACAAAGCAACTTTACAGAAAATTATGTTTCTACAATATTTAGTAGTGGCTAGTAGTTTGTGCACATTTGACAGGATTTTAGAAAAAATAAACATTTTCACCAGCTTGTCATCTTAGATATTAATATGACAATAACATTTATTCTCCATTTTTTATTAACTTATATTGTTCTGTATTGTACTGCATTTATTTCCCATAGTGGATTGCTAAACAATTTTTCCATTGAGGATTAATAAAGTGCTACCTTATAATAAATATTACATATATGTCATATTTTGTAGAGGTCAGCGCATCCCACAAGGTCAGTATGTCATATTTTATTGGCTTTCATTGGTCTTCATATTAATTTATGGTTCTTCAATCATCCAGACATATCAGCTGTGGATGGTTTGGGCTTGTGCCATTTTAGAGCCAGTAACTATGGCTCACCCACCATATAAATCAATCAACACCTTGAAAGGAAGAGAAATACAGTGGAATAGAGCTGTCCAGCGCTTCAACAGGGCTCTTTACACAAGCCCTTGTGTAATGTTAGATAGTGGGCAGGACAATGACAGGTTAAAGTAAACCTACTATAGAGTAAAATGAATCTACAGCTCAGCAGTGATGCTCTAACATCACTATACAACAATTGAGAAAACTGAGAATTCTGTAATGAACAAATCAATATTTTGAATGAATCAGTGATGAATTGAGGCTGATCTGAATCTTGAGTGAATACAGACTTCAATTTTGGCATGTTTGGCCTTAATGGATATATGGAGCATTTTTATGATTCTTTTATGGTGCATTTGTATTCATTTTGCATCCATTTATTGTAATTGCATGGGAAAGAGCAACCATTCCAGATCACTAATGGTCTGAATGGTGTAAGTTATTGTTGAAAGGATGTCTTCCTGAGCACTAAAAAGACATAGTGCCCCTCATCATTTTTCTCAGTCTGTTACATGCCTGCCGAGCTTCGCCTCCCTCCCTCTCTCCCCTCCCCCACCAATCCCTCGCTTTTAATCTCCCTGACCTTGTGTTCACTATGCGGGGAAAGAGAGATCACGAGAGAGGGAGAGAGACTGAGTCATAAGACTACAGATGAAGACCGCCTATACATCTGAAGTGCTCCCCCACAGTCAACCTGACCACTGCTTCACAGCATTCAGAAACCATGCGTCCGTGATGGTAGAAACAAGATTAGGGTATTCACAAACATCAGTCATATGTAGAGCAATAGGTGTGCTTTGCTATAAACAGGAAAGTTCAATTAAACTGCACTGTAACTGCTCTTCTATGTTCCCTGGAGATATTTTGAAATCTAAATCTAAACTATAAATATCTTAACTTACATTTTGATTAGTAATACGTATTGCTAAAAACTTAACTTTAAGGGCGATTTTCTCAATATTTAGATTTTTTTTGCATTCTCAGATTTCAGAATTTCAAATAGTTGTATCACGGCCAAATATTGTCCTATCCTAACAAACCATAAATCAATGGAAAGCTTATTTATTTATATTTAGTTATTTCTTCAGCTTTTCAAAAAAAAAAAAAAAAGCTTTTCTGGTCCTGGGTCATATATATATATATATATTCTGACATTCTGTAAATTCATTAAAATGGACATATGAGATCTGTTTGACCTATTAGGCTTCTTAATAGGAGTGCAAGATATAATAAATGTGGATTAGGTATGAGACACAATGCAGGAGTTTACAGTGATCCATTGCCAGAATATATCATAACCAGACAAGGGAAAATCCTGCCAGGAAATAAATGAATCACAAACTATAATAATATTGTTAGAGGGATAAAGAGGCTCTGCAAACTCTATTTTCCCTCTTGACGTAATGACTGTGCAGGAAAAAAGGTGGACATATGGAGAGCGATGGAGAGTAAGTCGCCCTGCAGCAGTATTCAGCTGTACCATTAGTCCCAGAACGCTCCACGGTAAAATAACCTGCTATATTTAAAGCATCACATGCTCTTTGTAAAGGACCGAACAGCCAGGGTTTTCACCATAATTCATATTCGTAACTGCAACAGACAAGCTGGAAAATGATGCGGCACTTCTGTGTTTCAGAGAAACAGACTGCAGTTAGATGCTAGATGAATAGTGTGGAAAACAAATGAAAACTACCGATTCTTGCTTTAAAGTGTTTTTAATGCCCATGTTATCAAACTCTGTCTGTGAAATATGTGTCAGAGAAGGTTCCTGTGGGAAAGAGACTGCTTAGGTAAGTCAAAGATCCAAAAGATCATCAATTTTAAAGCGAGACCTTATTTACAAACAAGAAATGAGAAAAGACTCAAAGGCTGAATCAGACATGATCCATCATGGTATATACCAGAATTGAAACATGACTAAGGAGATTGCTTCACACTAATGTCACAGTTTATAGAAAGAGCCAAAGAGAGAATACATGAAAGGTTCAAATCCAGAAATATTCTAGAGGCAAACCCATTAATGCCTTTTACTGTTTTAATCATTTTCATTTTCCTCATAGTGAGCCTGTTAGTATCCAGCCTGGGGTCTCAGATAGTTGTCATGTCAACGCAGAAGCAGCACTCACTCAGCCAATCAGAGTATGAATCAGAAGAACACACCTCCAGTCCCTCCTGAAGATTCCTCACAGCAGACTGCACACATTCGGGCAAATCAACAGTTGGTTGCCTCTTAAAGGTGAAGGTTGGCATTTATTTGCATATACAGGAACTTAGGGGTGGTGGAAAAACTGATTCACTTATAAATCACGTTTCTATCTTGTGCTGATTCGATTTGATTCACAAAAAAAAAATAATAATAATAATAATTTAACTAGTGCTGTCAAATGATTAATCGCGATTAATCGCACACAACATAAAAAGTTCTCAAATAAAAATAATTTCTCAAACCCACTCGTTTAAACACGCCCCCACGTCTACATCACTGTGTGGGAAGATTTGCATAACACTGCCCAAATGTTCACGCAAAGAAAGAAGGCGTAACCTCTGATTCTCGCTGCCGCCGCCACCGCCATGTCGTGGAGATGCTGTGTGTTTCATTGTGAAAGCGAAACTACGACGCGTTTCAGAAAGGCGAGGCATAGAGAAGAAACAATAATTTACAGTATGTGGAAAATGCATTACACCAAATACACAAATTTATTTTTAGCAACATCATATGACCTCTTTAAGAAAAATGTTTTTTTATGTATTAAATGTATTTATATATAATATAAATTATATGAATATAAATATTTATGTAAATACATGTAAATACTTTCAAAAATACATACTGCATGCATTTATAATTATATATATTTAACAATATACACAGTACCCACACATATATTATGCAAACAAAAACTTTTATTTTGAATATGATTATTCTCAATTAATCATTTGACAGCTCTAAAAATGTTACGATTTAATGTTTTTGTTAATAACATGATTTTGTCAAGACAGAGAAGGCAGTGCGGCACCTGGACAGTTTATAGAGACACAGGGCAGGCTTGCAACAGGATAAGCATTAAAAATGAAGCATACATGACAAAAACCAAGAATCAAGGTAAATGAGACTAAAGTAGCTCAGCTTGCATACTAACAAATATCCAAGATATATAAAAGACTCTACATGGTCACAATGACCAATAATATATCTCATAGGTTTATCCAAAAGCCTAAACTTTCCCAATGGACCCAATTTCCCAATTGTTTCTCAGCAGCGGATGTCATCATAGTTGGGTTAACTTGAAGAGCAGTGAATGGGAGAGTACCACAAATATATTTTTTGCATTCCCATTTTCTCAAATAGCAAAAGGAAAAACTCCACGATAGTGTTTTCATGACTTTCAATAAATAGAAAAAAATTGATAGTGATAATGGCAGTCAGAAGAGAGAACAATGTCAAATTTACCATCCCTCCCATAGACACTGCATTACAAACACCCTTGCATTAGTGTTAACAGTTTTTTTGTAATTTGATGCAAAGGTAATATAATACAAACAACAGTGTCATCACAGTTTTGTGAAAAGGGGCATATAAGCTATCCAATACAGCCAAAATCAATGAATTTCCATGACTTTTTCAGGTGTTGACTTTTTCAGTTGTTCGTGAGAGTTCGCAAGAGTTTTTTAAGCTCATTTATTTTTCTAAACTTCATTAATTGAATATCAATATCACATAAAAACAAACTACGAAAACGAGAAACACTGCCTTGGCAATTAACTGAAACTGCAAACTGAAATATGTTTAATTATTAAAATAACTAAAACTCAAATAAAGGACATGACAAAATGATACGTACTATAATAGAAAAAAGTAATCATTCTAACCTTTATATAAATAGCATAACCAGAGAATTGTTTCATAAACATTTCCCACGACTTTTAGCATTTTGCTAATGTCTGTTGGCAATGAATGCAATTTTTATAGACAAGCAATGAACCCCTAGTCAGTGCTCATTCATGATATATAGATGTGGCTTAATCACGGATTCAGACACCTGCCCAGCCCTCCCCCACATCCGCCTAATCTCCCAGCACCCCCACACCATGTGTCTCTACACCAAACGGTTTTATCACCAAATAGTGCACGCATGCTCGATCATGCAAGGGCCAAATGTTTCAACAAACCAGGAGCCACTTGATTGAATCGAGATTGAGGAAATGACCAAAGAAACAAAGTGTTAAATGTTGTTTAGTTAACAGACAGAAACATCCTCTATGAAGGTTTAGCAGGGCAGCAGACATTGCCAGGTTCCTTTATGAATATTGAGCTTCTTAAGCTTCTGTCACAGACTGGCCCTTGCTTTCCAAACATCTGCATGCTTTATTCTTTATATAAGTTCCATTAATGCTTTGTGAGTTGTTGTTTCTTTTTTTAATAAACATAAATAGATAGGCTACATTAAATTGGAATTAGCTATAAACATGTAGCTATTTAGGTAACATAAATGAGTGGTCTGTTATAGCTAGTTAGACAGTGTTGCCCTGGACAAGCCATTATACAGCAATATTTGTATGCCGAATATCACGACTGACCAATCAGTAAAGAGAATTCCAGAATAGTTTAAAAAAATCAATCTAATTTCACCTCAGGTCTCATTTTTTCAATTCAAATGTGATGCACACGCTGGTTAGTACTGAAAGATAGGATTTTATCTCAACATTTTCATGTACATGTCTATTTAACTAGAAAAAAAGGAAAAAATAAAGACCGAAACAACATATTGTAAACGACCAGATTAGCGGGAGATTGTGCATTTAGGCGGCAAAGCCTTACTTGCCGTTAACGCGTCATCACATGACGCCCGGGCTCGCGCTTAAACTATGCAATTAGCAGAATGCCTCTCACCCATGACACTATTCGAAGAATAATCTGCGGCTGCTGAAAGAACGTGATTGGATCGAAGGTGCCGCCAGCCTTGCCAGCCCCGTATGCCTGCTCCATCCTCAGAGGTTCGTGATTTCTCCGTGTCTGAAGTTTTTTTTTTTTAATAGAAAGATAATTGACCTTGGTGTCGAATCAATTGTTCCACGAGCTACACCTGGACTCTTCGCGCTTCGCCCTCGTCTGTCGCACGGTCTTGGTCTTGGATGTCCGTTCGTGGAGGTTTTCTTGCAAAACGATGTCCCTTCTACTCCGTACCTCTCTCATTTCAAGGGTGGAGAGACGAGACTGAGTAAACACGCATCCGGGGGAGCACGGGAGCGCGCATTATGCTGTCAAGCTTGATGCGCGCTCTCGAGGATACTTAGGCGCGCCACCGACCACGTGCCCTCCAGAACATGAGTAGTTAGGCTACTGTGTTTATGTGGAAATGAATTTGAACTATGCATGGATTACTGTGGTAAACGTCAACGGTGTAAAAAGCAATGTTTCCTAAAATTATGGGAACCTATAGAAGGTCATTACAGTGCACTTTAAAATGACAAATCCTTGTTACCTTGTGCCACCTAGTGACTGTCTATAGCCCACACCCAGAGGACAAATGCTTAGTCATATGTAGACACACGATATTAAATAAAAATATTTATTTCGTTTAAGCAAAACCAAAAAATAAGGATAGGGATGCACCACAAACTGTATATACTTGCCAAAATCCGTTATGTAAGCAAACAAAAAAAATCAATTTAACAGGTGGTGCTGGACAAATCTAAATGATAAGAAAATGTTTTTAATGTATATTAAACCATTATAATATAATATAATATAATACATTTTTCAGCACAACTTCTGTAATGAGATAGGAACATTAAGGAAGGAAAACTATATATATATATATATATATATATATATATATATATATATATATATATATATATATATATATATATACTTTTTCCAGGAAGTTCAGGACACTTGTGAAAATTCAGCAGTTCATATGAAGAGGAATAGTGAGAGACTACTGGTGGTACATGGTAAATTCTCTTTGAATTTTAGGAATACTGTAGGCCTATTCAATAAATATCTGCCAATGCTTCACATGTTAAGAGGGTAAGGCTCCAAGTCAGTATTGCAGTAAAAGGTCAATTACTGAATGAAAATAACAGGTACAGTGTGTAATGAACACTTTGGCTGATAAGCAGAGGACGATGGTGATTAGTAGCCAGAAATAAAATGCATAAGACTAAAGTGAGAGTGTAAATTTACTAAGTTGTTATTTACAAATAAGTGGTTAACAGAGTTTAGTAAGCAATACTTGTTTTTAAAAAAATACTTGGTACAATATTTTTGTGTAAATTCATCCATGCACATCCATTTTAAGCACAATCTTTATCTTCAGTCACACACAAAAAGTCCATAAAAGAAAAAGGTTTAGAATTGTACTTCCAACAGTTAACAGAGCAGAGTTGTAGTGGTTCTGATTCATGGCAAAAATTCCAATGCACTGCAGCAAAGATTATTGTGAAAACATTTTCACAGGTGTCCAAGGTAAGTCCCTCAAAACACAATTCCTACTGCTGCACTGAACCAACAGGAAAGGCTTATTCAGAGTACAAAATGAGTTCTGTACAGTATACGAGCAGAA
This sequence comes from Carassius auratus, assembly GCF_003368295.1. Taxonomy (NCBI): domain Eukaryota; kingdom Metazoa; phylum Chordata; class Actinopteri; order Cypriniformes; family Cyprinidae; genus Carassius; species Carassius auratus. The sequence continues at coordinate 12,942,417 of NC_039270.1, read as the reverse complement.
CCTTTTATTCATATCAAACAGCAGCTTTCCTAACCCAAACAGTCTCCTTAAAACATATACAAAACCTGGCAACACTGGTTTTAGATAAGTACAAAAGGGGAACTTTTACCAGTGGTACAAAATACAGTGTCATTATGTGTCAACCACGATTTGATAAGTCAAATTGGACTAAACACACACACATTTATTCAGCAAACATTTCACTTCTGTTGAGAAATCTACAACCTCCACACATCTTAATGGTTCAGCTCTACATAGTAATATAAACAAATGAAATATTTGAGTAAACCACTACAATAAAAGTCATTCTAGACTGATAAAATCTTTCAATCGCTCTTTTTTCACCTATATCACATTGAATATTCATTTTTATTTATATCTCTTTTGAAAAGTAAAAGCTCTTTAAGGCTTACGGATTGCTTCCCAAAGTTTAAAATGGCTCATGGTCATTCTTACAAAAAATGGGTGTCATTAAGAAAAGCGATGGTTGGAACAGATTCCTATCACTTAGGTAAGTGCCATGTCTCTTATTGTGCTTTTCATCTGAATCTTTTCCAATGCTGCTTCTTAATTGCTAGTAAGCTTCTAAGGTATAGCCAAGATGTTGCCATGACCGGTCCTGGACAGCATGCGAGTTACTTGGCATTGAACACCATGAGGGGCCTTTCTTCACGCTTTTGCCAGGGGCTCTTCTTATTCTCTCCATCGTCATCTTTGTCGTCAGCTTCATTGTCTTCATCAGGACTGGTGACAGAATCTCTGTGGACCTCGCTGGCACTACTGCGGGTGCTGTTCTCCCGACTGCGTTTTTTACGAGGGAACGTCCCTCCTCTGGATTCAGAGGTCTCGTCAAGCAGTGGTGCTGTGGAGTTCTCCTCAGGTGAGTACATGGCTGGATGGCTCTCGCTGCTCGAGTCTGGCGTTTCGATAACGGGAAGCTTGGAATAAATCTTTCCATGAGCTTTTCTTTCACCTCCGTCCTTCGCTTTGCCCTCGTCTTTTACTTTCCTATGAGTAGATCTCGCTGATCTCACGGGGAGTGCTTCAGAACGGTGGTCCTGGGATAGACTGCTGGGGCCCACGGGTGCACGCAAGGCTTCATTGCTTAGCTCAATGTAGGAGTGTCTAACAAGAGAGTTTGAACGGCCGTCAAGGGAAACGAACCAGGCACGAGGGTGTGGCTTCACTCCGAGCTCCAGCAGCTTCTTCTCCGTCATCGCTTGCAGCTCTCCATTCATTTGCGCAATGGTGGAGTCATTGAAAAGCACAGGAATACGGACGGGGGCAGTGGATTGATCCGATCCCCAGTTCTCCTCTGAAGGCCCCTCTGCTTTCTGGCCAGAATCTTCATCTTCCTTTTCTTGTTTGGTCTGCTGCTGCTGTTGTTGTTGTTGTTGATTTTGGTGTTGACTCTGTTGCCGTGGCAGCGTCATGCTAACCTGGATGCCCTCCATATCATGCTGCAACTGTTGCTGCCTTTCCATTGCCTGCTCCACCGCTGAAAGGTCAGAGGACAGATGCATATAATGTGCAGGGATGACCAGCGTGGGCACCATGCTGTGGTACATGCTCTCCTTCATCTGCTCCATGGAGTGACAGAAGATCAGCTGGCCAGGCTGGGTGTTTACGGAACTGGGCCGACTGAGGGGATCCCCTGCCGATGCATAATACTCTGGTGGCTTGCTGTCCCGACTGTGATCCTGATAGTGGCCAGTAAATGGTGGCAAAAGTGGAGGTGGTGATGGTGGGTCTGATGAATAGCCTTGGTTGTCTTTAGCATTGTGATGATGGTATCTGCGCTCATCAGAGTCCTCCGCAGAGCTGTAACCTTTGCTAAAGTCTTCCTGCAGGAGTGGGTCTCGAGTTCCTGTCTTTGAGGAGTGAGTGGTCTTCAATGGGTAGCTCTCTCCTTGCTTTGTGTCAGCATTCATCCTAGAGTTGCGTGGTCTCTGGATAGGGCCATGTCTAAAGAAGTCCTCTCGAGAGCTGTGGAGATCACGGTTGGAGGAAAGGTCAGATCTGATGCCATCATGGTCGGCAGCCGATGAGGCCGTCTCCATGTGTCCACCGCTGATGAGATTTAGCTGGGAAGTGGATGTCCCCTGGTCTCTCTTTGAGCTTTCAAGAGTGGATGAGAGGTACATTTTACGGCGATGCTGCCTAGGTTTTAGACACCGCCTCCTGAAACATTATAATAATATCTGTTAGATATTTATACCAAATATGCATATAAAGATAAAGAAAACATTTATTACTCGTGTTAACATAGCTACTTACTACAGTTTTACCAAAATAATGACAAATTCAAATATAGTTTGTTGAATTGCTCATTTTGCTTATGGAAGTGGTCTTAAGCTCATGGCAAGACTTCTGTGTATGCCTATATAAAAGTCTTGCTATGACATGGGTTGTACATCTTGCTAAGGCCAAGCCTACAAGAATAAGCTATTAATCACTTTTTCAGGCACACAACAAATGTACACACAGAGCAACGGTACCTGCAGTAGTACAGTAGCAAACACAGCAGAATAAGCACTAGCAGGGCCATGGCACCCAGAATCGCTAGCAGGAAAATAGTGTGGTAGGTAGTGATGTCCCTTAGACCAGAGGTGTTCAGGCCTGCTCCTTTAACACAAAAATAAGATTTTTTTTTATTCTACCCATAATATATAACTAATTAAACCAAAAGTAAACCAGGCAGATGAAAATAATGTAATATAAAGATGAATATAGATATTAAACCAACATTTCTGAATTAACTGATTCTTTAAAGTAATTTGGTGTAATTTAATGGTTAGTGATCAAGGAAAATGTAAATACTTCAACCGGTGTAACTGCTGCTGGTCTCACCTGAGGTTGAGGGAAATGCTGCAAGCCAGTATCCTAAATTTGGAGCCACAAAACTCCAGGTCATCTGAGTGCCCTCTTTTTTAATGTATCCAGCACCACTTCTGACCCACAGACCTGCAGCAAACCAGGACTTTATTACAAAATGAGCAGACAGTGATAAATGCAATGAAATCTTGCTTCAGCTTACAGGAAAGGCTCAATTAAATGTGAATGGGCAGTGCGCCAGGGACAGATTAGACCCAAACTGTGCCAGATCACACATTCAATAGCTTTTATTCATTAAAAAGTAATTTTAGGATTTACAATCTAGGATGAGTCTAGGTTACCTTTCAATATTCAAAATCACACAGATAATGTAATGTGTTGAACCAAAGCTGGACAGTAAGGAGCACAAATTTTGCAACAAGCCCTAGGGCCAAACAAAAGAGAGTTAATATGTTCTGACAGGGTGAACGCTGACAAATATGATTTCAAATGTCTCCCTCCACTGAAGACGAAATGCTCTCTCTGTGCAGGAATTTACAACTGGAGCATACAAAATGAACTTGTAACTATAAATAAATATTATACCATTTGTGAACCTGGAGCACAAAACTTAAGTCACTGGGGTATATTTGTAGCAATGTCTACAAAAAATCATTGTATGGTTCAAAATGATTGATTTTCATATATGCCAAAAACCATTAGGATATTATGTAAAGATAATGTTCCACAAAGATATTTTGTAAATTTCCTACTGCAATTATATCAAAACTTAATTTTTGATTAGTAATATGCATTGCTAAGGATTCAATTGGACAAGGCGATTTTCTCAGTACTTTGATTTTATTCAAATCGCACCCTCAGATTCTAGATTTTCAAATAGTAGTGTCAATTTTCTGAAATTGAGATTTATACATCATGTGAAAGCTGAATAAATAAGCTTTCCATTGATGTATGGCTTGTTAGGATATAGGACAATCTTTGGCCAAGATACAACTATTTGAAAATCTGGAATCTGGAAATCGCCCTTAAAGTTGTCCAAATTAAGTTCTTATCAATGCATATTACTACTAATATATATATATATATTTTTATATATTTATGGTAGGAAATTTACAAGATATCTTCATGGAACATGATCTTTACTCAATATCCTAATGATTTTTGCCAGAAAAGAAATAATAATGAAATAATTCTGACCCATACATTAAATAAAAAATATATACCCCAGCAACTTAAGACTGGTTTTGTGGTCCAGGGCTACATAATATCCACAATAACATTGAACTATTTTATTGGAATCTTATACTTTTAAATTAAATTAAATACTGCTATTTATAATTTCATATTTCATATAAGTACCAGTTACCTACGGTACAAAACAAGACCAACCTAGGCAGCTGCATGCAATGTGTAATTAAGCACACTAGAAGGTGCTATATGTCCAGCTCAGCAGGGAGACCTGCTCTCCAAAGCAGGGGGCTTTCCCAGTATAGTAACCCCCTAGAAGTACCATATGTATGTGCATCCGGCTCTCTCTGTATGGGTTGTTTTGTCTGTGATCTGTCTCCAAAGCAAACAGGGTCTTAGTAGCCACATGGCAGATTTCTGGGACACAATGAATGTTTTCATAATCTGAACACACTGGGGTGTTCAGGCCCCACCCTTTTTAGATAAAACAGCTGGCTGGGACTGAGTAGTCAGTGACATCATGTATATTTATGCTGTATTAGTAAATGGGACTCGGAGAGTGACTGAGGGCTCTTGGTTGTGCTGTGAGAATGCAGCTGCATTCTCCACATCCATGTTTCTTCAGTCTACAGAGCAAAGTACAAGACAATACAGACTTTCGTAGTTTTCGGCCATGTGAATCTATCACATGGTCAAAAACACACTCGCCCACCACTCAGGAATACAGGCCCCTGTTCTCCAGAACTAACGATTCTCTGAAACACAGTTCTCTCTGATCACCCACACACACACTGAATATTCAGGGTTTTCTTTCTCTAAAGCTATCTAGCATTCTCTATCTAGATAAGACTTTTGGAATCCTGGTAACTGGTAGGCACTGTTTGGGCCGCTCCATGTACTAAACTACCATATCCTCTAAAAAATTTATTTATTTTGTTCTAAAACAAGCTCTTGCTTACCTCATCACTTATGCCCAAATTATTCTAATAAATGCCTGTTTCTTAGTTTAAAAGAGGACTGTGCAAACTGTATAAGACTTAATGACATTTTAAATACTCTGACAACAAAATATGTCAAATCAAAAGTTTCATAAATAGGATACTGGCTAATAAAATAATCACTAAACAACAACGTCTAATCTAATGCCCTTTGATGGCCATCTGTCAAAACTTTACATACTTGA